>NC_137679.1:16364520-16422020 GCF_963989245.1 Nansenia antarctica | reverse complement strand
AACCAAGGTTGGAACTCAACAACAAATTAATCCTTCTAAGGGTGGACCCCAACAGCAACCTCCTAAGGGACCACAACAGCAAGCGTCCCCTAAGACCGGACCACAACAGCAAGGTTCGCCTAAGGTTGGACCACAACAGCAGGGTTCACCTAAGGCTGGACCACAACAGCAGGGTTCCCATAGGACTACACCACAGCAGCAGGCCTCTGGCAAACCTGAGCCTCGGCAGCAAGGCCCCAAAGGACCTGGAGCTCCATCACAAGGGCCCAACAAAGCTGGGCCTCAAGCGAAAGCTGGATCTACTACCACCGGGGGGAAATCCCTCTGTCCGGTGTGCAGCACTACGGAACTCAATGTGGATACCGAGGAACCGCCAAACCATAACACCTGCACGCAGTGTCGGACCACCGTGTGCAGCATGTGTGGCTTCAGTCCTCCAGACTCAGGCGTAAGTAGAGACCGATTCCCTTCATTCCATTTCAAACATTTCGGTCACACTTCGTTCATCTAAGTCACACACCAACTTATAAACACATTCTAAACTCTTTGTAAAGGCAACCTTAAAGGGGCAGTCTGGGGTTCGAACAACAACAAAGGTTTTTTGGGGGGGTTAAACAGCTGAGGAATGGGGCTGGAGAAATGTAACCGCTCTCAAATACACGAGACGGCGCAATGCATGCAAGGGCTGATCATGCCTGAGATCAAGTGTTGGTTTACAATTACATTGTTTACATACTATGGAGTAAAAAAAAGAAATGGAGCTTATATTTTGGGTTTTGATGGGGTAAGACTTCAATAATCAATGGCTATTGATTGGCAGATTTCCCCTTTCCCTGTCGTTTGTTAGCACAGTTGTTAAGTAACAGTGTTGACAACAGTGTGGTCTTTATTTTTGACCTTATTTAATCATACTGCTTTCGATTGAGTACACTATGTTTAAAACACATTCACTGTAATAGTGGCCTCTTTGGTCTATTTCATACAGTAGATAATTGGACATTCTTTGGCCATAGCAAGGAATGTCATTTGATTAGGTCGTATATTGACTCCAAGTTACCACTTAGCAGCCTGCTTAAAGAGGGTAATCTTGTTTAGTGACAGTTTATTCAGCATGAAGCATTGCTCACTAACTAAGCACATGCGGAATAGTAAAGGTAATATAATACAAATGATAATATATGGTGATAAATGTATGTTGCTACTATTATGCATACAATGCTGTTGGGGTAGATTGTATTTACTATGTTAACTTAAAAATTCTAAAACTATGTTGCTGATACAGGGCAAGGAGTGGCTATGTCTGACCTGCCAAATGCAGCGAGCTGTTGGAGGAGACCCCCCTGGACCCCCCAAGATGAAACCCCAGTCTTCACCCAACAAAGTGTCTGCATCCCCAAACAAGGAGACCCCAACATCAGGCTCCACACAGAGAAAACCTTCTGTGCAAGATGCACAGCCACCCAAGGCCGAGCCTAAACCATCAGAGACCCAGAAACAGGCCAGCCCTGCACCTGCTCAGAAAACACCACAGGAGAACAGGAGAACATCAGGGCCTCAGAAGCCACCAGACCAGACTAGCCAACCTGGACGTAAGCAGAGTAATGCTACTCCATCCACACAGCAGGAGTCAGGAGGCTTCTTTGGCTTTGGGGGTCCTAAACCTCAGGCGTCCCCCTCAAAGCCTGCAGAGTCAGTGGGTGGAAAGATGTTTGGCTTTGGTTCCTCCATCTTCAGCTCTGCATCCACTTTGATCACCTCCGCAGTCCAGGACGAGCCCCGCCCCACACCACCTGCTTCCCCCAAGGTGTCAGCATCAGCCCAGGCCTCTCCCAAGATGGCCCCTGCAAAGGAGACCAAACCACCTGCTGCTCAGAAAGCAGAGGAGAAGAAACCAGAACAACCCCAGCAGGCCAAGGCCTCTCCACCAGTACAGGCCAAAGTGGACAAACCCCCATCAGAGCCTCCAAAGACAGCAGCATCCTCCCAACCAGCTCCGAAAGCAGGCCAGTCCACCTGTCCACTCTGCAAGGTGGAACTCAACATGGGATCCAAGGACCCTCCCAACTACAACACCTGTACAGACTGTAAGAACACTGTCTGCAACCTCTGTGGATTTAACCCCATGCCAAACGTTACTGAGGTAAGATATCAGTGCCACATTACGGCTGTCTCACTGTCTGTTTTGCTGAATACTACATCAAATATGTCATTGCTGACCTGCACTTCATATCCCAAATAACTTGTAGAAATAGACAATACATTATCTTCTGTCTCTTCACATCATAGGTCCCCTGCACTCTGGGCACTAATGCTAGAGTGTCAATTAGTGGCCATCATTTTACCATAAGCAATTAGATATTGTAAGTTCATGCTGATGGCTCTTTAATTTGTTATGCATGCTCTGCCATTTATAGAGAGATAGTCTAATGGGCTGTATATTACACCGGGAACTGATTTTAGATCAGTGATCTGTGGCTTACAGTACCACTCCCTTTCAGACTCACTCAGGTGTACCCAATATAGCAGAAACTGCAATGGTTGTAAATCAAGCTATTTTTAGTATATTATGACCTCAGTTGTAATATTATGCTTGAGAGGTTTTCTGTCATGATGTCACGTTTCTCTCGTGGGAACTGATGCAGAGCTTCACTGTTGACGGAGTCGAAGACTAAAGGCTGTGCAATAATAATCTTCTTATACAATGGGTTGATCAGAACAAGCATTGCGATTGGCCAAGAGAGGCGTTCGAAGAGTTTGCTTTATTGTTTGATAAAGTAACAGCGATGACATGTTTTATCTGTGTACCATACATTTCACTAATACCCCTGGGCCAACACTTGAATTACGAAGATTTGTTCATCACGTTACCTTAATATAGCAGAACTATATTTCTGAGTGCAGGGCAGAAACCACCACAATCTATCACAAACTCAATTCTTATCGCATTGTTTTCTTCTTACTACTCTCTGTTTTGTTTTGTAACCGTTGGATAAAAGCAATAAAGCACTTACTTGAATCACTTGAGCTTCTCGTAGACCCTTATTGCTTGAATCAGACGTTTAATTAAAACATTTAATTAACTGCCACATGCACAGAAGAAGACCCTTTGTGGCAACATTGCTAGCCCATAACCCCAGACATACTGGCTGATTGCCTGTGTTATCATGAGCACAATGCTCTAATGCCTGTCTATGATTGCATCCAATCTATACTGCTGTGGAATGTGATTCAGCCTACAGGGATGATCCTAGTTAGTTGGATATTCAGTGCACTATCCATGTAGCTAGAGCAGTGACCGAGAGAGCGAGAGAGGGAGGAGAGAGAGAGAGAGAGAGAGAGAGAGAGAGAGAGAGAGAGAGAGAGAGAGAGAGAGAGAGAATCTAAGAGCTGCTGTTGATGCGTGTATCCCCAGGACACGCTCAGCCCTCTGAGGGGGATGGTCTGGTAGGGAACACCATGTTGGGTGGTGCTCTAAATGGTCTTCCAGGTTATCGCCTGCACAAAAGGACTTGACACTTGACTCTGTAATTCAATGCACGCTTGTTTGTAGGTTAGCTTGGCAAGGACAGTCCAAAGTTACATGATCTCATGTGATGCTGCTGTACAGTACACTAACGAGGGCCCTAAACTAGTAGTACACAGAGGTTGGAACGAGAGCTCTCTTAGGCTCTACAGTAGTGTCACGTTGATTACATACTGCTGTTATAAAGATATATGATTTGAGTCGTTGATCTTTCAGTCTTTGCTGCACCATAGGGGGCTGCTGGTTTTAGTGTAACCCCCTGCCTTGGGAAACCTTAAATCCTTCTAAGCCGGGAGGTTCATTTAGAGGCAGCATTGCATTACTGTACACTGCAGTATATATACTATGTGATTCCCTCCTTTTTACCGAGAAGTCTAGCCCCAATACAGAAAGCAATGGAAAGAGTAGTAAAACTGTCCCTCTGGGTTTACTAATGGGCTTAAACCTAATACCCAACATTATGTGTTTCCCACAGGAGGGGTATGTAACCATCAACAAACAGATAAACAGATTGCAATGCACTCCAGAATATATCAAAGCCCATGCATGTTTCGAGACCTGATGGCCCTTTGGCCATTTACGGGCCATTTGAACTCTTCTGAGTGCAGTGAGCGAGCTATTAAGACCACATAATTCAATGTGATGTCAATATTCAGCCCTTCTTCAAGTTAGAATGTGAATGTCCCATAACTGCAAAGCTATAATGGAAACAATTAATAATGTTTGTTTCTATAAAACAAATTCTTGCAAAGTTGGTACAATGATTGTACAATGATGGGTTGAGAAACGGTAAACACAGCTACAGACACATACAGTGCAGTCATTTGAAGTCCATTTACAAACACTGTACTCTTCATACCACAGCCTCAATTTGCTTAGTCTCATTTAAATCTGGTGGTCAATATAGCCTAATCACAATGTGGCTTGAGTCCCACATCAAATACTGAGAACCAACTCATAATAACAGCTGCAAAATGCAATGCATGTTTACATGAACACTGCTCTGCATGAGGGTAGAACACAACATTCCTCTGCTTACTAGTCATATTGAGCATAATGTTCACCTCTAGGCAGGGGTTATAGTATATTTATAACAAAAAGGAAAGCCACATTATGTTATTCTGCCATACCATCAAATAATGGGCCAGAAACAAAAAGGTAAACAATGGTGCAAATGTATTTTTAATGCAAATTATGCAAAGTAGGCCTTCTAGATCTAATCTGTTGCCTTCAAGGATTGTCAATGAAAGCAGCAATACTGTTTGTGAGAAAATGATTTGTAGCAATGAATGATGCTATCAAAGCATCTACAACCTTAACAATAGAGACATAGGTTATTATGGTGTTGGTTAAGATACTATGAGACAGTACTCTTCTCTAAATAAAGGTTTTTAGAAGTCATATTCATCATAATCAGGCTGTACATTATTTGAATTTACTGGAAATATTATGACAGACTGTGGCTTGTGTGTTGATTACATTTGAGTTACACTAATTATAGCTGGCTAAAATATGGAGGATAATATAATTGGTCTTAACTCTTTCCTTTTGTTTCAGGGAAAAGAGTGGCTTTGTCTGAACTGTCAGATGCAACGGACTGTTGGAGGAATGGAATCCCCAGGACCCCCCAAGATGAAACCGCAACACGTACCCCACAAATCTATCACATCCACTGGACCCCAAAAGAAGGAGACGCCAACACCAGGCTCCCCTCAACAAAAAACATCTATTCCAGCTGCACAGCCAGCCAAGTCTGAGACAACTAACCCATCAGAGACCCAGAAACAGGCCAGCCCAGCGCCTGCTCAGAAAACACCACAGGAGAACAGGAGAGCATCAGGGCCTCAGAAGCCACCAGACCAGACTAGCCAACCTGGACGTAAGCTGAGTAATGCTACTCCATCCACACAGCAGGAGTCAGGAGGCTTCTTTGGCTTTGGGGGTCCTAAACCTCAGGCGTCCCCCTCAAAGCCTGCAGAGTCAGTGGGTGGAAAGATGTTTGGCTTTGGTTCCTCCATCTTCAGCTCTGCATCCACTTTGATCACCTCAGGTGTTCAGGACGAGCCCCGCCCCACACCACCTGCTTCCCCCAAGATGTCAGCATCGGCCCAGGCCTCTCCCAAGATGGCCCCTGCAAAGGAGACCAAACCACCTGCTGCTCAGAAAGCAGAGGAGAAGAAACCAGAACAACCCCAGCAGGCCAAGGCCTCTCCACCAGTACAGGCCAAAGTGGACAAACCCCCATCAGAGCCTCCAAAGACAGCAGCATCCTCCCAACCAGCTCCTAAAGCAGGCCAGTCCACCTGTCCACTCTGCAAGGTGGAACTCAACATGGGAACCAAGGACCCTCCCAACTACAACACCTGTACAGACTGTAAGAAGACTGTCTGCAACCTCTGTGGATTTAACCCCATGCCCAATGTCACTGAGGTAAGAACACAATAATGTGACTTGTATTGCATAAATTAAATCTCACTGCGATGGCAGTATTAAATAGGGCTTCCTTTCTCAGATTGAGAAGTTCATAGATGTAATACATAATCTGTAATTATCCAAAGGAAAACAACACATGAGTACAACAACTGATCAGAAATCTGTATTTTATTGAACATTATTCAACTGTATTTTCACAGAGACGTGTTTCACTTTTGTGATGAAGTTTCACTCTTTATTGTTATTGTGTAACATTTCTTTGACTGTGCAGTATAAGAGACATGGCATAGTCAGCTCAACGTACAGTTTCTGTGTTTTTACCATTTCATGATTCTTGTATCTGGAAGCAGATTATTATGGTACAGTTCAAATGCTTATCTGGTCTTTGCAGTATGCAAGTACGTGTTCTACTTAAAGCTGCAGGTAGTGTTGATCTCAGAGCAGCCGGAATTATGTGTGAGTCTACAGTGTCAGTTAATCACTGTGTACTCAAGGATTTTTGTCTCAGAGAGCAAAGAGACATGTCAAATGATACCATGATGGCAGAATTTACTTTCACTGCTTTTCATCGGATTGAGTAAGAGCTGCACAATGAAAAGAGACAAATCTGCATAGTCCTCTTACACTGTTAAATGGTTTCAGGTGAAGGAGTGGCTGTGCCTGAATTGCCAGATGCAGAGAGCAGGAGGAATGGACCCCCCAGGACCCCCCATGATGAAACCCCAATCCTCACCCAACAAAGTTCCCACACTTCCTGGACCCCAAAAGAAGGAGACCTCAACACCCGGCTCACCCCAGAGAAAACCATCTATTCCAGCTGCACAGCAAAACAAAGCAGATGCTCAGAAACCATCAGAGACCCAGAAACAGGCCAGCCCAGCGCCTGCTCAGAAAACACCACAGGAGAACAGGAGAGCATCAGGGCCTCAGAAGCCACCAGACCAGACTAGCCAACCTGGACGTAAGCTGAGTAATGCTACTCCATCCACACAGCAGGAGTCAGGAGGCTTCTTTGGCTTTGGGGGTCCTAAACCTCAGGCGTCCCCCTCAAAGCCTGCAGAGTCAGTGGGTGGAAAGATGTTTGGCTTTGGTTCTTCCATCTTCAGCTCTGCATCCACTTTGATCACCTCAGGTGTTCAGGACGAGCCCCGCCCCACACCACCTGCTTCCCCCAAGATGTCAGCATCGGCCCAGGCCTCTCCCAAGATGGCCCCTGCAAAGGAGACCAAACCACCTGCTGCTCAGAAAGCAGAGGAGAAGAAAGCAGAACAACCCCAGCAGGCCAAGGCCTCTCCACCAGTACAGGCCAAAGTGGACAAACCCCCATCAGAGCCTCCAAAGACAGCAGCATCCTCCCAACCAGCTCCTAAAGCAGGCCAGTCCACCTGTCCACTCTGCAAGGTGGAACTCAACATGGGATCCAAGGACCCTCCCAACTACAACACCTGTACAGACTGTAAGAACACTGTCTGCAACCTATGTGGATTTAACCCCATGCCTCATGTCACAGAGGTAAGAACACAATAATATGACTTGTATTGCAGAAATTAAATGTCACTGCGATGGCAGTATTAAATAGGGCTTCCTTTCTCAGATTGAGAAGTTCATAGATTTAATACATAATCTGTAATTATCCAAAGGAAAACAACACATGAGTACAAAAACTGATCAGACATCTGTATTTTATTGAACATTTTTCAACTGTATTTTCACAGAGACGTGTTTCACTTTTGTGATGAAGTTTCACTCTTTATTGTTATTGTGTAACATTTCATTGACTGTAGTCTACAGTATAAGAGACATGGCATAGTCAGCTCAACGTACAGTTTCTGTGTTTTTACCATTTCATGATTCTTGTATCTGGAAGCGAATTATTATGGTACAGTTCAATTGCTTATCTGGTCTTCGCAGTATGCAAGTACGTGTTATATTTAAAACTGCAGGTAGTGTTGATCTCAGAGCAGCCGGAATTATGTGTGAGTCTACAGTGTCAGTTAATCACTGTGTACTCAAGGATTTTTGTCTCAGAGAGCAAAGAGACATGTCAAATGATACCATGATGGCAGAATTTACTTTCACTGCTTTTCATCGGATTGAATAAGAGCTGCACAATGAAAAGTGCCAAATCTGCATAGTCCTCTTACACTGTTAAATGGTTTCAGGTGAAGGAGTGGCTGTGCCTGAATTGCCAGATGCAGAGAGCTGGAGGAATGGACCCCCCAGGACCTACCATGATGAAACCCCAATCCTCACCCAACAAAGTTCCCACACCTCCTGGACCCCAAAAGAAGGAGACCTCAACACCCGGCTCACCCCAGAGAAAACCATCTATTCCAGCTGCACAGCAAAACAAAGCAGATGCTCAGAAACCATCAGAGACCCAGAAACAGGCCAGCCCAGCGCCTACTCAGAAAACACCACAGGAGAACAGGAGAACATCAGGGCCTCAGAAGCCACCAGACCAGACTAGCCAACCTGGACGTAAGCAGAGTAATGCTACTCCATCCACACAGCAGGAGTCAGGAGGCTTCTTTGGCTTTGGGGGTCCTAAACCTCAGGCGTCCCCCTCAAAGCCTGCAGAGTCAGCGGGTGGAAAGATGTTTGGCTTTGGTTCCTCCATCTTCAGCTCTGCATCCACTTTGATCACCTCAGGTGTTCAGGACGAGCCCCGCCCCACACCACCTGCTTCCCCCAAGATGTCAGCATCAGCCCAGGCCTCTCCCAAGATGGCCCCTGCAAAGGAGACCAAACCACCTGCTGCTCAGAAAGCAGAGGAGAAGAAACCAGAACAACCCCAGCAGGCCAAGGCCTCCCCACCAGTACAGGCCAAAGTGGACAAACCCCCATCAGAGCCTCCAAAGACAGCAGCATCCTCCCAACCAGCTCCTAAAGCAGGCCAGTCCACCTGTCCACTCTGCAAGGTGGAACTCAACATGGGATCCAAGGACCCTCCCAACTACAACACCTGTACAGACTGTAAGAACACAGTCTGCAACCTCTGTGGATTTAACCCCATGCCTCATGTCACAGAGGTAAGAACACAATAATGTGACTTGTATTGCATAAATTAAATCTCACTGCGATGGCAGTATTGAATAGGGATTCCTTTCCCAGATTGAGAAGTTCATAGATTTAATACATACTCTGTAATGATCCAAAGGAAAACAACACATGAGTACAACAACTGATCAGAAATCTGTATTTTATTGAACATTATTCAACTGTATTTTCACAGAGACGTGTTTCACTTTTGTGATGAAGTTTCACTCTTTATTGTTATTGTGTAACATTTCATTGACTGTACAGTATAAGAGACATGGCATAGTCAGCTCAACGTACAGTTTCTGTGTTTTTACCATTTCATGATTCTTGTATCTGGAAGCGAATTATTATGGTACAGTTCAATTGCTTATCTGGTCTTTGCAGTATGCAAGTACGTGTTCTACTTAAAACTGCAGGTAGTGTTGATCTCAGAGCAGCCGGAATTATGTGTGAGTCTACAGTGTCAGTTAATCACTGTGTACTCAAGGATTTTTGTCTCAGAGAGCAAAGAGACATGTCAAATGATACCATGATGGCAGAATTTACTTTCACTGCTTTTCATCGGATTGAATAAGAGCTGCACAATGAAAAGTGCCAAATCTGCATAGTCCTCTTACACTGTTAAATGGTTTCAGGTGAAGGAGTGGCTGTGCCTGAATTGCCAGATGCAGAGAGCTGGAGGAATGGACCCCCCAGGACCCCCCATGATGAAACCCCAATCCTCACCCAACAAAGTTCCCACACCTCCTGGACCCCAAAAGAAGGAGACCTCAACACCCGGCTCACCCCAGAGAAAACCATCTATTCCAGCTGCACAGCAAAACAAAGCAGATGCTCAGAAACCATCAGAGACCCAGAAACAGGCCAGCCCAGCGCCTGTTCAGAAAACACCACAGGAGAACAGGAGAACATCAGGGCCTCAGAAGCCACCAGACCAGACTAGCCAACCTGGACGTAAGCAGAGTAATGCTACTCCATCCACACAGCAGGAGTCAGGAGGCTTCTTTGGCTTTGGGGGTCCTAAACCTCAGGCGTCCCCCTCAAAGCCTGCAGAGTCAGCGGGTGGAAAGATGTTTGGCTTTGGTTCCTCCATCTTCAGCTCTGCATCCACTTTGATCACCTCTGCAGTCCAGGACGAGCCCCGCCCCACACCACCTGCTTCCCCCAAGATGTCTGCATCGGCCCAGGCCTCTCCCAAGATGGCCCCTGCAAAGGAGACCAAACCACCTGCTGCTCAGAAAGCAGAGGAGAAGAAACCAGAACAACCCCAGCAGGCCAAGGCCTCTCCACCAGTACAGGCCAAAGTGGACAAACCCCCATCAGAGCCTCCAAAGACAGCAGCATCCTCCCAACCAGCTCCTAAAGCAGGCCAGTCCACCTGTCCACTCTGCAAGGTGGAACTCAACATGGGAACCAAGGACCCTCCCAACTACAACACCTGTACAGACTGCAAGAACACTGTCTGCAACCTCTGTGGATTTAACCCCATGCCCAATGCCATTGAGGTAAGAATGTATTCTTAAAAAAAACAATTTTATTACAGAAAGTAAGCCTTACTCTTATATTAGTATTAATGTTATGCTGTCTTTTTTGGCTTGAAAAATACATAGAGCTAATATCTGCTAGCATATGTAGGTTGGACATTTTAATTATTTCAAAATGGGAATATTTGGTCCTCAGATTCTTAATGGCATTTAATATGTTTCTGTCCAGGAAAGAACCTTTAATAATAATAATAATAATAATAATAACAATAACAATAATAATGCATTTTATTTGTATGGCGCCTTTCATAACACCCAAGGACACCTCACAGGGCAAAAGACACAGCAAAATACAGTCAGGTTAAAAAACAGTGGAGTTGACGAAGTGGTCAACACAGTTAAAACAAAACAGAAAGAAAACAAACAACAGAAAACAAAAAACAAAACAAAACAAAACAAAAGAACAACAGGAGGTGTAATACAAAGACACAGGGTACAATTACAGTGAGTATACCAGTTTGAACAGGTGGGGTTTGAGTTGAGTTTTGAATGAGTTTATAGAGTCAGACTGACGGATGTGAAGTGGCAGGGAGTTCCAGAGCCTGGGAGCCGAGCAGTTGAAAGCTCGAGCACCCACGGTGCTGAGGCGTGAACTGGGGACAGTGAGTAATCCAACAGAGGAAGAGCGGAGGGGGCGGGAGGGGGTGTACTCCTGGAGGAGGTCAGTGATGTAGGTGGGGGCTAGATTATGGAGAGCTTTGAAGGTGGGTAGAATGTTTTTATAATCGATCCGATGGCGCATAGGAAGCCAGTGTAGTTGGATGAGAATGGGGGTGATGTGGTCGGATGAGTTGGTGCGGGTGATGATCCGGGCAGCAGAATTTGCAGGTTCTCCCCTTTGGTTTGGCTTGAATCCAGAATGATCCCATACCGGTGCAGTCGTGTTACGTTTTGCAACAAGCTCTATCTCTCTACCGAGTAGGCTACTGTCTGTTTGCCGAATCCCGTGTGGTCTTTTAACGCTCGAAAGCCGACTTGATGTACATCAATTATAAATCAATGTGCGTGGCCCGGGTGTCCTCTGATAGGATAGCTACTGTTCTGTCTCACTACGGGGCACAAGCAGCCATTGGAAAGGTGTTTGATTTACACAAACAAAAGTAGGACCACGTATGAAATGTAACATAACAATAAAAAAAAAATGCTTTGACCGTGGTTCAGATAAGAAAACTAATCACGTCAAATAATCGCCATTAGACAATGATTTCATAATTGTTACCGGCCTATATTTTGGTTAGATTCAGATCACATAGTCTTAATTAATTATTAATTAATAATTGTTTGGATTAATATAGAGTTTTTCAAGACCCTCAAAGAGATTTACATAGAATTGGGGGAACTCCCTTCATCCACATACCAAGGTGTACTTGAGCACATACTCTACTGTATATCAACACTGGGATAGTTGGACATGAAGAGTTATGATGAAAGATCATATTCAGATACCAATCTGCTTTTCTGTCTGCAAGTACAGTGTGTGTTAAGCCTAATAGTGCAGGTAATGTTAGCATTTAGAGGACCAGGAATTTTGTGAGTCAACAGTCTCAGTTAATGACAGTGTACTGGAGGATTTGTGTTCATGAGAGCAAATGTAACACGGTCTGGTGAAAAGGTCTGCATGCAATTCTCAAGTCATGCAAATCACTAAAGAGCTTCTTTTTTTTTTCTTTTTTTTTCCCGTTTTTTTATATATTACGGAAGTTTAAGGGCCAGATTCACAGACAAGGCTTAAGCCTAATCCTGGACTAAAAAGCATCTTCAATGGAGATTTTACATTGAAAGTGTGATTTAGTCCAGGACTAGGCTTAAGCCTTGTCTGTGAAACCGGCCCTAAATGTTGAAGAGCCCATTTAATATAACAAACAACAGTTGTAGGATCACAAAATACTTATAGGCCTAATTTGTGAATTGGATTCACTGTATCGTGTCCTGTCTTGCTTCAGGCTACTGGGTAGGGATACATGGTTTGTAAACAAACTTACGCTTTAGGACATGTTCAAAAACAAGGACTGTATGATCATGTATTATGTGTAGTTATGTGTTTTTAGCATGTTGATGTTCTACCAGCATGTTGTGATATGCTAAACATGCAGTTCGATGTTCATAGTGATATCCCTTCTTAGCTGCTAGCTAGCTACCAACAAGATGGTAGCAAATGCGTCTGTTTGGATTCTGAGCGAGTTTCTCCAGTTTGGTTTGAGGTGTACCAACTTTTAAATAAGCATATCTTCAAGTATTTTTTCAGATTTCAAGGTGTGACACATCATTTGAAAGCTTACAATCTGCACTTTCATAATCTGTAAAACTTTATAAAAAATGACCTTGTCCTACTTGGGGACTTTTTCACCAGACCCTGTCACAAATGTCTGATGATATCATGGCAGCAGACAAATTTGTCATATTTATCTGCTTTTCATCAAATTGATTAAGAGTAGGCTAGAATAAGAAATTGAGTAAAATCGATATAGTCCTCTTACACTGTTAAATGGTTCCAGGTGAAGGAATGGCTGTGCCTGAACTGTCAGATGCAGAGAGCTCTTGGAGGAATGGAACCCCCAGGACCCCCCATGATGAAACCCCAATCTTCACCCAACAAAGTTCCCACACCAACTGAATCACAAAATAAGGAGACCGCAACACTAGGCTCCCCTCAGAGAAAACCATCTATTCCAGCTGCACAGCCAGCCAAGTCTGAAACTGCTAAACCATCAGAGACCCAGAAACAGGCCAGCCCAGCTCTTGCTCAGAAAACACCACAGGAGAACAGGAGAACATCAGAGCCTCAGAAGCCACCAGACCAGACTAGCCAACCTGGACGTAAGATGAGTAATGCTACTCCGTCCACACAGCAGGAGTCAGGAGGCTTCTTTGGCTTTGGGGGTCCTAAACCTCAGCCCTCCCCCTCAAAGCCTGCAGAGTCAGTGGGTGGAAAGATGTTTGGCTTTGGTTCCTCCATCTTCAGCTCTGCATCCACTTTGATCACCTCTGCAGTCCAGGACGAGCCCCGCCCCACACCACCTGCTTCCCCCAAGATGTCGGCATCGGCCCAGGCCTCTCCCAAGATGGCTCCTGCTAAGGAGACCAAACCACCTGCTACTCAGAAAGCAGAGGAGAAGAAACCAGAACAACCCCAGCAGGCCAAGGCCTCCCCACCAGTACAGGCCAAAGTGGACAAACCCCCATCAGAGCCTCCAAAGACAGCAGCATCCTCTCAACCAGCTCCTAAAGCAGGCCAGTCCACCTGTCCACTCTGCAAGGTGGAACTCAACATGGGATCCAAGGACCCTCCCAACTACAACACCTGTACAGACTGCAAGAACACAGTCTGCAAACTTTGTGGATTTAACCCCAAGACTAATGTCACAGAGGTAAGGCAATTAAGAATATTAGGCCTATTTTTTGTTGTTGTTGCAGAAAGTAGACATTACATCTCTGTAGTAGGATATGGTAATAATCAACCATATTCAAACTACATAAATGGTTATGATCCAACTCTTTCTTTGCTTTTGAATCTGCTGATGTTTACCGCTGTTGGGTTTAATTCAAAACTCAGTATGGTGGCAGATTAGTGCCTAATGTCAAGCATGGGAAATATGGCATTGTCGTGAAAGAAACTTGGTCATTGAGAGCATAAACTCAGTAATGCGAACACATAAACTATGTTGAGCACACACAGGCAGTGTTGAGCAACCAAATTAAACTCGAGAGCTAGCAAGTGTGACATTAAGCAAGCTGAAAATCACTGTCGCACACTATCAATGAGTCCAAGGAGAGAGGTTTTTTATTTATTTAAGGTTTGTTTATTTACACGTGTCTCCATGAATCCATCTCCATGAATCAAAAAAATGGTAAGGTTGTTAGAAACATTACTTTTATTGATTGTCGGACATGACTACTTCTCATGCCCTGTAGAGTCCACGTCTTATTTTGAATAATTTTTTAATCATTATTAACACAAATAAATTATTGCAAACTTCCAGACATAACAATCTGTAGAGTCCACATGGCGTCTGTTTGTTGTGGTGAATTGTCCTATCAAAGGCATTGTAACAAACTCGTCAGGCAGCAATTGGTCCAAGAAAACGGGCTAATTTCATTTTTAGTAGTATATTCCAGGCTGTCTCATTGGATAGATTTAGCAGTCAATTAAAGTTTTTCCATTTATTGAGTACTTATTCAGGGCAACAAATCTGTATAATTGATTGCATGTGACAATGATTTTAAGTTTGCTAAACGCCACAATTGCAAGCTCTTGAATTCAGATTGCGCCTCCAACAGTGCACGTGTGCACTCAATATAGCCTACATAGGCCTAGTTTATGCACTCGCGCCACTGGTTTTCTGCCCGCTCGACTGAGTTTTTGCTTGCTCTATGAGCACGTTTCTTGCTCGACAGCGCCATCTCATGCATGCTCAACATTTGGCACTAATCTGGGGCCATGCAGGTGTCTTCCGTGTCAGTCACAGTGTAAGCCTCCTGAAAAGCTTGTCTGAATTAGTTGAATCATCACATATTCAGTCAATAGAAATCGAATATCATAAGAATTGTAAATTAGGTTTTTGTTATCTGATCATGAGCAGCGAGCTAGAAAATAAATGTCCCACTGCCTTACAATACACATTATGTAGCCTATACATGCTCTTCATAGTTGAGCTGCTAAGTTGTATCGATCACAGTGCAGTTGGCAGCAAACTATTATTGTAGGCTGTCTAGACTGTACGTGCTTGGGCTCCACACAAGCAGTTTGACAGCTGTCATCATAGCTTTCAAAGACAAGACAACCTTTCACAAATAGGGGTTTTATTTGAAATTAAGCCAACTCTATATTCCTCTTACACTGTTATATGGTTTCAGGTGAAGGAATGGCTGTGCCTGAACTGTCAGATGCAGCGAGCTCTTGGAGGAATGGAACCCCCAGGACCCCCCATGATGAAACCCCAACCCTCACCCAACAAAGTTACCACAGATGCTGCACCCCAAAAGAAGGAGACCTCAGCACCAGGCTCCCCTCAGAGAAAACCATCTATTCCAGCTGCACAGCCAGCCAAGTCTGAAACTGCTAAACCATTAGAGACCCAGAAACAGGCCAGTCCAACGCCTGCTCAGAAAACACCACAGGAGAACAGGAGAGCATCAGGGCCTCAGAAGCCACCAGACCAGACTAGCCAACCTGGACGTAAGCAGAGTAATGCTACTCCATCCACACAGCAGGAGTCAGGTGGCTTATTTGGCTTTGGGGGTCCTAAACCTCAGGCGTCCCCCTCAAAGCCTGCAGAGTCAGTGGGTGGAAAGATGTTTGGCTTTGGTTCCTCCATCTTCAGCTCTGCATCCACTTTGATCACCTCTGCAGTCCAGGACGAGCCCCGCCCCACACCACCTGCTTCCCCCAAGATGTCTGCATCGGCCCAGGCCTCTCCCAAGATGGCCCCTGCAAAGGAGACCAAACCACCTGCTGCTCAGAAAGCAGAGGAGAAGAAACCAGAACAACCCCAGCAGGCCAAGGCCTCTCCACCAGTACAGGCCAAAGTGGACAAACCCCCATCAGAGCCTCCAAAGACAGCAGCATCCTCCCAACCAGCTCCTAAAGCAGGCCAGTCCACCTGTCCACTCTGCAAGGTGGAACTCAACATGGGAACCAAGGACCCTCCCAACTACAACACCTGTACAGACTGCAAGAACACTGTCTGCAACCTCTGTGGATTCAACCCCATGCCCAATGTCACTGAGGTAAGACTAGATGTTGTAAATTAATTTCTGTTGTTAAGCAGTTTTGTTGTAGAATATTCATGTAAGCAGCATTGTTTTAAGGATTACAATTCTCATGTTAAGTTGTTTGTTTTTAAAGGAAGTGATTATGTTCCAGTCTCTTGATGTTAAAGCATGCATGACTAAAAGATCTGGCTTTATATATTATGCAAATTATGCATGCTCTCCTCAATTGCCTGTGTTTACTGACAAGTTCTAGTCTTAGGTCCAACGCCTGAAAGCATCTACTTTAAAGTTGGACTGAAATTATTTGTTTACTTTTTTGTTATTGTAGAGTTTCAACAATATGGCACAAACTAGTTTTTTGTGGTTCACTTTCAAAGTAAAGTTCAAAATCAGCTTTAACTAATTTATAAATTGTCCTCTGCTCAGACTGTTTCGAGACTGACTAGGGGTTCAGGTTGTACAGAGATGTCATTGTCTGTATCTGTAGCCAATCTTCACAATTATCTGTATTCGGATAGCAGACCTGAAATGTGTGTGGTTCATACCGGAATTCATATAAATAATGATGAAACATATTTCCACATCCACATACTGTACGGTTCATCTAAGTTTTATGAACTCTCTGAACTCCACCATCACCACCCCCTTTAACTGGGGGACATTGAACAATCAGAAACTTTTTTTTTTTTTTTAATAAATCGAAAGATTCTGTTCTGCAGTGGAAATAGAAACAATTTACAGTAAATACATATAGAAAAATATCCTTCAGTTGAACGGAATAATCTTAAATTCCACTGATGCTACGTTAGCTTTTCTTGATGTGTTAACATTAAGCCTACTGCACATTGTTAGGTAAATGTGAATTTCTACTTGCGAGTAGTAAGTTTGTTTTGCATCGAGGCAGCACTGACTCGGTGGAGACGGCTACTGGATAGCGATCACTTTTCAAAAATGTGTAGTAAATGAAACAACTAGCCTACTAGTTAGTGAAATCAATGTCCTATATTGCAAACAAAATGGCAGTTTTTTTTTATCTTGTGGCCTCCACAATGATATGAATCGATTTGGAGAAACATAATGGCCGACGCACAGACATGTCAATCATGTCTTTTTTCCCCAAATAATAACGAGCAACTTCGGAGAGAATCTGTATCTGTTTCCATCACATTATGTGTGCTTTTCCAAATAATTTATTTGTATTCAGGCACATCCCTACTAGGCGTGTCTCTTTTTTAGTTGACTGACAGCCCATCTAGCCAATCAATGTTACAGGTGGCTGCTAGCGAATACTAGCTACCCATTCACCATCTCGTTTTACAGATAATTTACTCTTCTCACTAACATCATTGCATACCTGATATTGAATGGTAGATAATTCATATTCAGACAACATTTCCTGGATTAAAATCTGCCGAGTTCTTGCAAAAGGGATATTATATTGATGATAACTTTCATTAGCTATTAGCTGAGCTAGTTGTCAAACTCTGCTGTCTACATGGCTGGGCATGCACTTTTTTGTTTACAGTGGAGGCGGGCACACTTCACTAGTGCCTTATCATGATTACAGAATGTGCAACTGTTGTAATTTGTGATCTCAGATGTCACAGCTATTTACAATGCTATAAAATATAAAAGGAGGTAGCGCACATCTGAGAATCAACATATTCGAATGTCCTTATTTCAAAGACAACTTAGAATTGAAACGTACCCTTTGAAAGTCAAGATTTACAATGAAAAATGTATTAGGGCATTGCTATCATTTAGTGATTTCCCTTTCAGTCTGACTTTAAGGAGTCTATGAACAAAATGTTGGAGAGGTGACAGTAGTCACTCACAATAGTGTATTGACTTATTATTTACTGAAGGGGACATTACATCATGTTTATAGATTGCATTCATGCCATAGAGTATACTGACAGAAAACCAAAAGCAGTGACCGAGCACTTTACAAACACCAAACTTTCAATTAAAACATCAGCTGAATATCCCTCTGTTGAATGAGATGGTATCTAACAATATTATTGTTTCAGGTGAAGGAGTGGCTGTGTCTGAACTGTCAGATGCAGCGAGCTCTCGGAGGAATGGAACCCCCAGGACCCCCCATGATGAAACCCCAACCCTCACCCAACAAAGTTGCCACACCTGCTGCACCCCAAAAGAAGGAGACCTCAGCACCAGGCTCCCCTCAGAGAAAACCATCTATTCCAGCTGCACAGCCAGCCAAGTCTGAAAGTGCTAAACCACCAGAGACCCAGAAACAGGCCAGCCCAGCTCCTGCTCAGAAAACACCACAGGAGAACAGGAGAGCATCAGGGCCTCAGAAGCCACCAGACCAGACTAGCCAACCTGGACGTAAGCTGAGTAATGCTACTCCGTCCACACAGCAGGAGTCAGGAGGCTTCTTTGGCTTTGGGGGTCCTAAACCTCAGCCCTCCCCCTCAAAGCCTGCGGAGTCAGTGGGTGGAAAGATGTTTGGCTTTGGTTCCTCCATCTTCAGCTCTGCATCCACTTTGATCACCTCTGCAGTCCAGGACGAGCCCCGCCCCACACCACCTGCTTCCCCCAAGATGTCAGCATCGGCCCAGGCCTCTCCTAAGATGGCCCCTGCAAAGGAGACCAAACCACCTGCTGCTCAGAAAGCAGAGGAGAAGAAACCAGAACAACCCCAGCAGGCCAAGGCCTCCCCACCAGTACAGGCCAAAGTGGACAAACCCCCATCAGAGCCTCCAAAGACAGCAGCATCCTCCCAACCAGCTCCTAAAGCAGGCCAGTCCACCTGTCCACTCTGCAAGGTGGAACTCAACATGGGAACCAAGGACCCTCCCAACTACAACACCTGTACAGACTGCAAGAACACTGTCTGCAACCTCTGCGGATTTAACCCCATGCCCAGTGTCACTGAGGTAAGACTAGATGCATTGCTGTTGATAAGCAGTTGTGTTGTTCTGGAAAACTCATGTAGCCTATGCCACTTTTTTTTTTACAGATTACGCTTTTGTTAACTGATTTGTTTTAACAGATCTGATTATGTTCCAGCCTCAAGTTAGAGCATTCGTGACTTATTTTGTTAACAGAACTGGCTTCATATATTATATAAATTATGCCTGCTCTCCTCTGTTGCCAATGTTCACTTTCCAAAGTCATCTCTTAGATTCAATGCTTCAAAGAGGATCTCTTTCATTGAGTATGCCTATATGGAAAACAATGTAGAGTGCTTCGTCATTCAGAATAGCTTAAACTACAATAAGTATCGATGTATTATTTCCTGAAGAGAACAGAATGTAATGTCTATAGATGTAGATTTTTGGTAGGACTTTACATAACAGCTCTAAATAAGTGGGTAAAAACCATGGTAACTACAGTGTTGACCGATAATTAGGCTACTGGTACCAGTAACAAGAAAGACCATTATAGTACATTGTTATTATAAGGTAAGATGGACTGTAGTTCCCACATATTTGTTTTGCATGAAAGATGCTTGTTTTCGGATTATTATTGCACCATTTCCATATTGGTCTTGAATCATTCAAACCCATGAACACCATTCAAATGTCATTTGATTCATAACCAAGAAAAAGGAAAAGTAATGACTATTGATTCAAAATAATCTGAGCTGGAAAATGCTTTATTACTTGTTTCCATTTGGTTCTACACGTTTATTCTGCCAACACCTCACAACAACCACTCCTACCAGTGGTATTATGTACCTAGTATAGGTATGAAACGCATGTATCCACTGCATCATGTAACACAGTAATAAGCTACCCATTATGTCTGATACATGGGTTTATTAATTATTTCCATCCAGTAAAATTAAAGTTATGTACATATTCCCTTTTGTAACACATACAGATAATGGCATTTCTTAGTAATAAGCTGTCCGGTAGCTATTGTTTCTCTATAATGCACTGCAGTTTGTGGGAATTAATGAATGGAAGCAACACCTTCAAATAAAGTTAATGAGATGCTTCATATCACATGTTTTGTTGTTGTTTTTTTGTTTATCTTGCTACCTACAAATATTAATTCATTCATAGAACATAGTATATAATACATCAGGGTTTCAGCTTACTTACGTACCAATTGGAAATATATAATACACTGTAGCATGTTCCAGCTCTTATACTATTCAATTCAATAGTTATTACCTTCTTTGTTTCTTGGTTATAAATTAACTGACATATAAAAGTGTTCATGGGTTTCAATGATTCAAGGACAATAGGGAGACAGAATACAACATATTATAATATAATAACTGTAGTTATTACCATGTGATAACCCCCTTATTCCAACCTGTAGTGTAAAGTGCTACCAAAAGGTTTTTCAGCTGAATAGCCATCTGTAGCTTGAGATTGTATCTAATGGTATTATTGTTTCAGGTGAAGGAATGGCTGTGTCTGAACTGTCAGATGCAGAGAGCTCTTGGAGGAATGGAACCCCCAGGACCCCCCATGATGAAACGACAACCCTCACCTAACAAAGTTGCCACACCTGCTGCACCCCAAATGAAGGAGACCTCAGCACCAGGCTCCCCTCAGAGAAAACCATCTATTCCAGCTGCACAGCCAGCCAAGTCTGAAAGTGCTAAACCATCAGAGACCCAGAAACAGGCCAGCCCAGCGCCTGCTCAGAAAACACCACAGGAGAACAGGAGAGCATCAGGGCCTCAGAAGCCACCAGACCAGACTAGCCAACCTGGACGTAAGCTGAGTAATGCTACTCCATCCACACAGCAGGAGTCAGGAGGCTTCTTTGGCTTTGGGGGTCCTAAACCCCAGCCCTCCCCCTCAAAGCCTGCAGAGTCAGTGGGTGGAAAGATGTTTGGCTTTGGTTCCTCCATCTTCAGCTCTGCATCCACTTTGATCACCTCCGCAGTCCAGGACGAGCCCCGCCCCACACCACCTGCTTCCCCCAAGATGTCGGCATCGGCCCAGGCCTCTCCCAAGATGGCCCCTGCAAAGGAAACCAAACCATCTGCTGCTCAGAAAGCAGAAGAGAAGAAACCAGAACAACCCCAGCAGGCCAAGGCCTCTCCACCAGTACAGGCCAAAGTGGACAAACCCCCATCAGAGCCTCCAAAGACAGCAGCATCCACCCAACCAGCTCCTAAAGCAGGCCAGTCCACCTGTCCACTCTGCAAGGTGGAACTCAACATGGGAACCAAGGACCCTCCCAACTACAACACCTGTACAGACTGTAAGAACACTGTCTGCAACCTCTGTGGATTTAACCCCATGCCTCATGTCAAAGAGGTAAGTGATCAGCGTATTAAGCATTGTAGTATACAGTAGTAATAGAGGTGCTGGCATAAATACTTTGACTAAGATGCTGTGATGAAAATTAAAACTGTATTTTTCATTCAAATGTTTTCGTATGGAAGACTTAATTTGACACTTGTTTTCTTTCAGGTGAATGAGTGGCTGTGTCTTACCTGCCAGATGCAGCGTGCTGTTGGAGTAATAGACACCACAGGACAATCCATGATGAAACACCAGCCCAGTAAAATCCCTACTACCACTGCACCTCAAAAGGATACAGCCACACTCCAAAATGAGGAGACAACTAAACCACCCACACCACCACTGGAAACTCAATTACCAGCCTCTTCCACAAAGATCGAAACACTAGTTCCAGCAGACAAGCAAGACACCCCAATGCCAGTTTCAATGCAAATGGGACAGGAATCTACAGGACCATTAGAGTCTCAAGAGGATGATGTCTTAACCCCAGCCTCCCTCACTAAGAAGGCCCCATGCCCTGCCTCACCCCTTACTAAGGAAGATACAGGCACAACTATCACTACTCAAGCTCCAGCCACACCCCTTGCTACAGAGGTTCCAGCCACACCCCTTGCTACAGAGGTTCCAGCCACACCCCTTGCTACAGAGGTTCCAGCCACACCCCCTGCTACAGAGGTTCCAGCCTCACCCCTCACTAAAGAGGCTCCAATCCCAGCTTCAACCTTCACCAAGGACGAAGCAGCCCCTGCCTCACCCCTCACTAAGGAGGTCCCAGTCTCTCCTCTTAACAAGGAGCCTCCAATTGCAGCTGCACTCCTGAACAAGGAGGATCCAACCCCAGCCTCACCCCTCACTGAGGAGACTCCAACCCCAGCCTCACCCCTCACTGAGGAGACTCCAACCCCAGCCTCACCCCTCGCTGAGGAGGATCCAACCCCAGCCTCACCCCTCACTGAGGAGGATCCAACCCCAGCCTCACCCCTCACTGAGGAGACTCCAACCCCAGCCTCACCCCTCACTGAGGAGGATCCAATCCCAGCCTCACCCCTCACTGAGGAGACTCCAACCCCAGCCTCACCCCTCGCTGAGGAGGATCCAACCCCAGCCTCACCCCTCACTGAGGAGGATCCAACCCCAGCCTCACCCCTCACTGAGGAGGATCCAACCCCAGCCTCACCCGTCACTAAGGAGGATCAAATCCCGGCCTTACCCTTCACCAAGGATGAAGCAGCCCCAGCCTCACCCCTCACTGAGGAGACTCCAACCCCAGCCGCACCCGTCACTAAGGACAATGCAATCCCAGCCTCACCTCTCCACAAGGAGGCTCCAATCCCATTCTCACCTCTCACTGAGGAGGACTCAACCCCAGCCTCACTCCAAAAGAAAAAGGATCTCATACCACCAAGCTCACCTGAAGAAACTGTGGCCCAGACTCCAAGCTCAGTCCACAATGAAGAGGTTTTCCAACCATGTTCATCTGTAACGAAGGAATCTGTAATACAGAGCAAAGAAGGCCAATCTCTAGATGTATCACAGAGCAAAGAGGCCTCTGTTCCCAGTTCACCAATATCAAAAGAGACCCCAAAAACAGACGTCCTGGAGAAAAAGGGTTCATCTGCTGATGTTTCCAGTAAAGATATTAAACCTACAAGTACTCAGAAATCAATATACCAACCAGCTACAGCTACACCTAAACAGCCTGAAGCTGATCGACCCATAGAGCAACCAGAAACACAAAAGCCCAGCCAACAGCAGCCTGCTACAAAACCACCACAAGCTCAGCCACAGCAAAGTCCAAGACTAGATCCTAAAACAGCTCCTACCAAGCAGGAGCCTGGTAATCAACAGCAACAGCCCCAGAAAGGGGGAACTTCTCCTGCCAAGTCTGTGCCACCCCCACAGGCTCAGCCACCCCCACAGGCTCAGCCACCCCCACAGGCTCAGCCACCCAAGCAGGGAGGCTTCTTTGGCTTTGGGGGTCCTAAATCTCAACCTGCCCCCTCAAAGCCTGCAGAGTCAGTGGGTGGAAAGATGTTTGGCTTCGGCTCCTCCATCTTCAGCTCTGCATCCACTTTGATCACATCTGCAGTCCAGGACGAGCCCCGCCCCACACCACCTGCTTCCCCCAAGGTGTCGGCATCGGCCCAGGCCTCTCCCAAGATGGCCCCTGCTAAGGAGACCAAACCACCTGCTGCTCAGAAAGCAGAGGAGAAGAAACCAGAACAACCCCAGCAGGCCAAGGCCTCTCCACCAGTACAGGCCAAAGTGGACAAACCCCCATCAGAGCCTCCAAAGACAGCAGCATCCTCCCAACCAGCTCCTAAAGCAGGCCAGTCCACCTGTCCACTCTGCAAGGTGGAACTCAACATGGGATCTAAGGACCCTCCCAACTACAACACCTGTACAGACTGCAAGAACACTGTCTGCAACCTCTGTGGATTTAACCCCATGCCAAATGTTACAGAGGTAGGAACATACGTTCCCTTACTGTGAAAATAATTACATGAACATGACCTTTGCACTTATGCATGTGTAATAATACAACACTATTCTGCTATTTATAGTAGAGTAGTTCATCATTTGTATTTGTTTACCTACAGTGCAAATCAGTGCCTTCATTGTGTGCCCTGTCACAGACACATCTGTCATTAAACAATTGTGTCGATCATATAAACACATACTGCATGGAATATTAGCAGCTGCAAAGTAGTTTACTATCTCTGTTGTAACATTTATATAGTCTGTCACTTTACCTACAGTGCTGAGAATTAGTTCAAGTATTATAGTGTGTTGTGTTATATCCACATTTGCATAGCTGTGTTATAATGGCACTATAGTATCCAAACAGTGAGTGAATACAATAGTGAAAATGGCAATCAATGTTATATAAGGCCTTATGATGTGATATCAAGATCTCCATAGCTGTCTCATAACTACTACTGGACTATAGGCCTACATGGCTGTGTACTAATAAGGCCTTATAACAAGCATCATGGTGGTTTTCCTGACATGTTATTACTAGACAAGGACCTGGCTTAGATATGCACTTAATTTAGTGGAGAATATCTCGACTGTTCTAGACTAATATGATCCCAAGGAACAAAGTGGAAATTCTGTATCCGGGACGATACGATTTCTGTTCTGACGATACGATTTCTGTTCTGAAAGTTATGCAAATTAGTGCATGTTTAATCAGAAAATGCCTCATTTGTGCATTTGAACATACAATTCATGACAACTTGTAATACAAAATGTGTTGTATTAATGTAAGTAATCAACTTGTGAAGTTTCATGGTGATATCTATTAGTTAATAATGTTGCCCTATTCACCTGTAAGATAAAAAGGGCGTAGCCATTTTGGGGGTTTTCGCACCGGATAGAACATTTTGCACAGATCCCACGTTGTTCCTTGGGATCATATTAGTCTAGAAGAGTTAAGATATTCTGTGCTAAATTAAGTCCATACATGTCTAAGCCAAGTCCTAGAGACTATACAGAGATATAGATGGTTCATGGTGGAGACAGTGTAGCATGCTTATAGAAGTTGTTAGCTTACTGCATACTGGCTGTCATAATATTTCATGTCAATGTTAACATATGACAACATATTCATACAATCCTTCTATATGCACTTATGTAGGCCATTACTAATCTTTGGTCCGGTTTCACAGATAAGGCTTAAGCCTAATCCTAAACTAAAAACATCTTCAATGGAGATTTTACATCAATGGAGATTCAAACGTATATAGTGCTTTTCTAAGTAAAGTGTTATCATCAACCATTCCCCAAGCCAGATAAGGAAAACAAAGTTAAGCTAATATATTGACTTGAAAGTGAAATGACCAACAGTGTTATCCAATGTCAGCTTGTTATTATTTGAAATGGGGTGATTTTCCACTGATTGTCTGTCAACACTTGTTTTTTTCTTTCCAGGTGAAGGAGTGGCTGTGCTTGAATTGCCAGGTGCAGAGAGCTCTTGGAGGAATGGAACCGCCAGGACCCCCAATGATGAAATCCCAGCCCTCACCAAATAAAGTCTCTACACCTGCTGCACCCCAAAAGAAGGAGACCTTGACACCAGCTGAACCCCAAAAGGAGCAACTGATCCTTACCACAGCAAAAGAACAGGAGACTCCAACACCAGGTTCACCACAGAAGAAACAGGCATCTCCAGCAGTGGTCTCAAAGCAGGACCAGAAGCCACTGGAAAAGACTGTTCCAACTACTGCCAATCAGAAAGATAGTAGGTCTCCTGTGCAACAGCCTCAGCCACAGGGAACTCCACAACAACAAAGCCTGCCTCAAAAAGCTCCAGGAGAGGCATTGACAGTGGAGCCTGGTAAACAACAGCAACAGCCCCCAAAAGGCGAAATCTCTCCTGCCAAGTCTGTGCCTCCCCCTCAGGCTCAGCCACCCAAGCAGGAGTCAGGAGGCTTCTTTGGCTTTGGGGGTCCTAAATCTCAACCTGCCCCCTCAAAGCCTGCAGAGTCAGTGGGTGGAAAGATGTTTGGCTTTGGTTCCTCCATCTTCAGCTCTGCATCCACTTTGATCACCTCCGCAGTCCAGGACGAGCCCCGCCCCACACCACCTGCTTCCCCCAAGGTGTCGGCATCAGCCCAGGCCTCTCCCAAGATGGCCCCTGCAAAGGAGACCAAACCACCTGCTGCTCAGAAAGCAGAGGAGAAGAAACCAGAACAACCCCAGCAGGCCAAGGCCTCTCCACCAGTACAGGCCAAAGTGGACAAACCCCCATCAGAGCCTCCAAAGACAGCAGCATCCTCCCAACCAGCTCCTAAAGCAGGCCAGTCCACCTGTCCACTCTGCAAGGTGGAACTCAACATGGGAACCAAGGACCCTCCCAACTACAACACCTGTACAGACTGCAAGAACACGGTCTGCAACCTCTGTGGATTTAACCCCATGCCCAATGTCGCAGAGGTAAGACGCATGCTGTATTATGAATGTGATTACGGTTGTGTTTACGATGATGATGATGATGATTATTATTGTGATGGTGGTTATGATTATTGTTATTGTGTTTATGTTAATGATAATGATGCTGATGGTGGTGGTTATTATTGTTGTTGTTGTTGTTGTTGTTATTATTATTATGACTATTATTATTAATATTATTATTATTATTAGTAGTAGTAGTAGTAGTAGTAGTAGTAGTAGTAGTAGTAGTAGTAGTATTATTAGTATTATTACCAGGGGAGCCCCCCCCTCCTAAATTTTGTTGTATGGTACCTGTACTGACAATATGACAATAAAGACCATTCATTCATTCATTCATTCATTCATTCATTCATTCATTCATTCATTCATTCATTCATTCATTCATTCATTCATTCATTCATTCATTATTATTATTATTACTACACATAATACAAATTATATATAATCTAGTTTTTATAAACTCCTCAAAAAACTTGTAAAGGTGACTAATCAGGCTTTCCAACAATATAAAATACAATACCAATATTGGTAGCCTATTATTAAAGGGGAGGAATAATCGACCGAAATAACGTTTCCGAACTGTTTTGGAGGAGTTTATATTCTAGTTCCTAGCTCCTCTCTCTCCTTAAGAATAATCGATTCATGATGCTAGCTATCCATAGTTTCAGGAGTAACATTTTTACTGTCAGCACTAGAATATACTGGTTTTATTGCAAATGTTTACGCCAAATGTTTGCTTGAATGTTGAGTATAATTATACTCATATGATGTAATATCAATACATGTCTTGCCTTATTAAACCACACAATCCTTAGTTTTAGGCCCTAAACATTTTGGCAAAATAATCCTATGCCCATGGCCATTGGAATGTGTGCCCCTTTTTGAGTAATGAGATCATTTCTGGCCGTTATATCAGACTATTTAGGGGACCCCTTTTGGACCAAGAGCATCCCCAGAGGCAAAATCATTCAGAACGTAACTTTAATGTTACAGCTTTCACAGTAGTGTAGTTTTATGAGAGGAGACCAGAAGGCATTCTGCAAGTGTTAAATGGGTGGAGGCAAACTTCTGCTTTGTACTGAAATATGTATTGTTTTATACTGGCTCATGATGTTCCTAGAGCCCAAAGATAATCTGAGATTAAGATTTGAGTGTTCTGGCACGGTGTTGATGTATTTGTATCTGCTTCGATTAGATTAAATACAAATACAAATGTATTAGTGCCATAAGTATTTTGTGCCTGCCGATATTCCACAGACCATTTGGTTTTGCAAAGTAGGATTACAAAATGTAGATTATCATAACGATTTAATTAAAATGACACATTCATCACTGTTATTTTTTATTTTTTTCATCATCGGAGTGAAGTGATGGACATTTTGATCAACACATTAACCGGCAAATTCAAATTATTATATTGACATAGCATTACACACTTCAACACAATGCTTGTTTTTTTATTATGTTGTAATGCTTTTATTTTATTATTGTAATTTACTTACAGGTGAAAGAATGGCTGTGCCTGAACTGCCAGATGCAACGAGCTCTGGGAGGAATGGAACCCCCAGGACAACCTCCAGGACCCCCAAAGGCGGTTGTGGCCAAACAGGATAGCCCCGCACCAGCTGGGACCCCAGAGTCTGCTGCGGCTCAAACCAAGGGCACCTCAGCTCCAGCATCCCCACAGAAGAACCAGGCTACTCCGGCTGTGGCTGTGAAGGAGGACCGGGAACCAAAACCAGTGGCCCAACCAATTCCCTTCACAAGTCAGCCCAGTGGGGGTGCCACACCTTCACACCAGCCAGAAATGCCAAAGCCACAGCAACAGCCTGCTACAAAACCACCACAAGCTCAGCCACAGCAAAGTCCAAGACTAGATCCTAAAACAGCTCCTACCAAGCAGGAGCCTGGTAATCAACAGCAACAGCCCCAGAAAGGGGGAACTTCTCCTGCCAAGTCTGTGCCACCCCCACAGGCTCAGCCACCCCCACAGGCTCAGCCACCCCCACAGGCTCAGCCACCCAAGCAGGGAGGCTTCTTTGGCTTTGGGGGTCCTAAATCTCAACCTGCCCCCTCAAAGCCTGCAGAGTCAGTGGGTGGAAAGATGTTTGGCTTCGGTTCCTCCATCTTCAGCTCTGCATCCACTTTGATCACCTCCGCAGTCCAGGACGAGCCCCGCCCCACACCACCTGCTTCCCCCAAGGTGTCGGCATCAGCCCAGGCCTCTCCCAAGATGGCCCCTGCAAAGGAGACCAAACCACCTGCTGCTCAGAAAGCAGAGGAGAAGAAACCAGAACAACCCCAGCAGGCCAAGGCCTCTCCACCAGTACAGGCCAAAGTGGACAAACCCCCATCAGAGCCTCCAAAGACAGCAGCATCCTCCCAACCAGCTCCTAAAGCAGGCCAGTCCACCTGTCCACTCTGCAAGGTGGAACTCAACATGGGAACCAAGGACCCTCCCAACTACAACACCTGTACAGACTGTAAGAACACTGTCTGCAACCTCTGTGGATTTAACCCCATGCCGCATATTGCAGAGGTAAGGCAAACAACTAAGATAATTAATTACTTGTCTCATGATGTCTCATTATGTCTCTGTTTTCAGAAGAGTGGCCTTTAACACATTGACAGATATCACCCTGTAGGGTTGGAAATCTCTCTTCCAGTGTGGCAATAATTAATGTATACGCTTCTGTAATCTCCATGGTTATTTGAAGCACTGTAATATCCTCTGGTGCAATCTTGTCTTATTCAAAGGCCTGTGGCAGAAGCAATTAGTTAAGGTATATGGTGATTTCCATACATGATTCATCAACATGTGTCGATTTAATGGGTTTCATCGACTTGTGATACTGGCCCATCGAATTACTCATTACCTTTGCACCAGCTCCCTTAACACCCTGCTATGGCAAGCATTTACATTTATTGTTTTACACGTAATTAGAATGTCCCATAGGATGCAAATGATTAGTATTGTTGTCTCTATTTTCGGTACAGTAATGTACTGAGTTAGGAAGCTCTTTTTTTTTCTCCATGACGTGTCTTTCAGAGAGTGAGTCCCTACTCCCTCCCCCTAGTGTGGTTAACCGTAGGGCGCATGCCTGCCGCATGTGGTGATTTCAGCTGCTGATGACTAATAATAACAGGCTATGGCTTCCTGCTCGGACAGCTCACAGTTCACCAAGCTGCTGGGGAGGGAGCGGAGATGAAAACATGAACGGTTGCTGCGTTTTGCAGTTCATAGTCTGCAGAACGGCAGCCTAGAATATGTCCTTGTATCTCTACTGTTGTTTTGTTTTACTGAAGATTTTGTAAGGGTTTAGTGGGGGTAAAGAGCCAATAAAAACATGAGTGGACATACAGGACCAGTGGTGTAGCTCTTAAGCCAGTGAAATGCTAAGTGATTGGCTAATCACACCCCAGCCAGTAACAGCAGCACGTCTGAATGAAAATGAAAACAAAATGACGATGTGAAGTGGCGATGTGAAAATGACGATTCTCCCCCCGAGGGAGCGACAGCTACAGTTTAGTTGACAAAATAAAACCTCTAGTGCTTGACGTGTTGTGAAAGGGAAGATGGATTTCAAAGTATGAAAACATTTTAGATGAGAGTGCTGACCCTGCATTGTAAATGTGCAGGGAGAGCTCGCCTGGAGAGCCGCCCAGACAATGCATTAGCAGTGAATTCTAAGCGAAATGCGTCTATGTCATCTTTACGTGTAGTAGGCCTATTTTTATTTATTTTTTACTTCGAAGGGCCTCGAGCAGAATTAAAAACATACTGTAACGCGCAGTGTGCTGCGACTGACGTTTCCTGTGGACCTCCTTCTGAAGATACTGCCTCAGTAGTGAATGTGAAATTACATAACGGCAGCACGGCAACTGTATTAACGTGATTGAGAGTTGTGCAACAGCATTAGCGAGATGGGATCTGGTACTGTGACTGGCTGGCTGGCTGGGGACTCTTCCCCCCCCCCCCCCTGAGGGACGGCAGGGGCCCTGTGATATGCCAATAAGCAGAGGTGAGCTGGATTTAGACCAACACAACACAATGCAGCGCAGCGCAGCAGCACACTTTCCCTCCAAGCCATCTGTTTGGCTCACAGATCAGCCCCCTCACCCCCGCCACTTCATGTAGGTTGCTCTTAGCTCTTAGCCAACATGTGTTGGATTTCTTTCACACACACACACACACACACACACACTGATGAGGGATAAGTGCTGTTAGGTTGGGTGCTCTCGCTGCCTTTTGTGACCTCTGCGTTAACTAAAGTGTTGTTAAATAAGGAACTCCCTATTTCAGGAGTGGTCATGGAGGACTAGTACCTTTCACGACTTGTCCTCATTCGTTGTTTACTCTCTGTCAACAATAAAGGGATGGAAGGGTTGAGTAAAATTCCAGAATGCTAGAATGAGAACCCAAGCGTAATTTAATTCTTTTTTCATATCAGCCTATAGCTTTATCGTTTCAGTAGTGCCACCCACTCTCAATGTCGGTGGAAATGTCACCACTCTGATGTTCGATTTCATAGAGTGGCCTACTGTATTATGGGTACCAGTGTGAGAGCATGTAATTTCAAACCTCAGTTAGTCACAGAACTGGAGGCATTCTCAAAGGTTATCTTTTGATGGTAATGCTCTTCATAATGAGATGTTGTTTTTTGCTGTAGCCTCTACAGATGGGACCAGAAATCCAATCCGATTAATTCTGAAAGCAGCTGAAAACCCAACGTTGCATTTGCGTTCATTTTGTATTAACGTTGCCCATGTAATTGACGTTTGCAATGTTGCAACTACGTATACCAAATATGATCTGTTATTATTTATTCAATGTGACTTAGTGTAGGCTACAGTAGAAGCTTCTTATTTGACTTTTCTTATTCCTTACCCTGTTCCTTATATGAATGAATGAATGATGAATGAATGAATGAATGGTCTTTATTGTCATTGCTATAGTACAGGTACCAAACAACGGAATTTGGGAGGGGTGGCTCCCCTGGTGCTAGGAAAGAAAAAAAATACAAAAAAAACAAGAAGGGAAAGGAGCTGGTTTACATAAATAAAGGCTATGTACACTATCCACTATACTATACTGTACAGATAAAACGACTAGGGTTGTCATATTGCACATAGTGTTATTGCACATTCATTTAAAGTGTCACAGTTTGCAGGCTTGAAATGTACACATTTGTGCCTCAGCACTACACCTGATTTTTTCAATCCAGCAGCTGCCATCAATCCGTCCAGACTTCAATATGCCCCTACATATTGAATCCCACTATCAGAGAGCTGAGTAGACCTTCTCTCTGGGATGACTGAGCTGTGATGCGTCGGTTCTTCTCCTAGAGACATTTTTGCTCAGCTCAACCCGCACGTTATTATCGAGAAATAACGCCAGTGTGTGTTGGGCCTCTTACGTAATTGACACTCCTCGTGTCTTTCATGCAGAGTGCAGACCAGGGAGCCTGGGGGTGGGGGGTGGGGTGGAGACGCATGGCCTATTGTGTACAGTACATCCGTCAACACACACCTCTCTAAAGGTAGAGAGCAGCTGAAATAGCGTAGCCTTAACACGGAAGTACAATGGCTGGGAACACGATTAGCCTAACTGCAGGGGCTGCTGGACTCCCGATCGTCATATTACGTTGTCCTTTTCTTGAGCTTTCTCTTTTTCGGTTTTATAAATAGTGTCATTTAGATTGACAGGCATGCCTGCCACTGCATTTTTTTCTTCTTCTATTCTCTCTAAAAAGCAGTGGTATGGTTAGAAAGGAGCTCTGGTGGGGTAGTGCCAGGAGCTACTCTGTCCATTTCCCCTGCCTCTCTCTTTCTTCTCCAGCTGATCTTATCAAAAGCCTGCGTGTTGATGTTTTTACTGTTATCTAGGGCACACGTGTTCCCTATCTGGGCCTTCAGAACTGTTTGTAATTCTACTACTCTGTGTTTATATCTGATAGATTATAATGTGATGACTCAATGGATAGAGTTGACGGTTGGCCGTTAATTAACAGATTGTTTTGTTTTTCAGAACAGGCAGAATCAATTTGATATAATAATGTTAGTGAAATCTTTTTTGGCCTCCCTTTTTAGTTATTCTTTAGTCAGGTATGTGTAGGACCCATCTATGCATGCCAGGATTTTAACATCAACATAGGAGATTGTTTGGCATATTGCTTACCCTTTGAATCACCTTGAAAGCATAGAGGCAAGCATTGCTTGCCAAACCCTTCATGTATGCTCCATGAGAAATAGTAGTCATCACACAGCCTATAATCTCTGACCCACAGGCCCCAGCAATCATCATCCCCATGTTGTTGACATTCTGCTTTGACTTAACTCTTGTAAATTAGGCCAGCTTCAAACTCACTTATCACTCTCCCAGGCCTGTGTAAGTGGGGAGATGTGTTCCACAGCTTTTTTTCCCAGCCAGGCACAGACTGTTGGCACAGTGATAAGGAGGAACCCCCTGGTGCACCAAGCAACGGTGTTAAAAATAGTCACTCGGAGGCGAGACGGAACATAGCTTACCTGCTAATGCTTCCCTCCTCTCAAATGTTCACAGCCCGGATGTTCATCACAGGGTAACTGTCAGACTAGCCAAGCGGATTTAACACTGTGCTTCCTGATCCTGTCTATTGTGCGAAGAAGAAATTAGGCTGAAGGAGTAGGATGAGATTCACTTAGAGACTTAATTTGAATGAAGACGGTGTTATGAATAAAATGTATTAGGAGTATTACGTCATGTCTGATTTCACCATGAACAGTATATGGTGCGTTCACATGTTTTTACTCTAGAAAAATCGAGTTGTAAGGACAGTTAGTATATTGGTGTTTAGGTACAGTTCTTGGCTATGATTGCTTGTCTATCTCTTGGCTCGTCTCTTGGCTTGTCTATCCCCTGAAGCAGTCCATCAAAAAACATGAGCATCGCTCGTTGCTATTTTGAAGGTGGGCTTGGCTTTCCGTGGATGGAGGGGGAATAGAATCTCCCTCATGAGATCTGGCCTCATTAACGCACCCGCAGTCCATCTTCCTCTATCTTTCCATCTCACTCTTTCCACCTCTCTCTCTCCCTTCCTCCCTTGTCTTCAAAGGAAAGTTTGTTGACGTGTGATTTGTCAGATCGGAGAGAGCAGGGGGGCAACAGCTCCTTGTCTCTGGAATGAAGCACTCTGCTTATTACGGATTAGTGGGTCAACATTCTCTATTATCAGAGGGACCTGATTTACGAGGAGCTCTGCTCAGCGTGGGGCTGCTGAGAGTCTAGTATTAGCCTCCAGCTAGAGCTGTTGCCAAAGGTGTTTGCCAGGAAATCAATAAGGACTCAACCAGCATAATAACCTCACAAGAATGGAGGAAGCATTGACTATCTTGAAATACGGGCACACGACTACAACCCCAAGGGCCATTTCTCTATTCAATTCACCTAATTTCCAATGCAAATGCACCAGTCTTCTGGATGCCCAGTGCCAGATACTTTTGATCACACAGAGTGTGAGGTAACGGAATGAGGAGGATATCGATAGTGCCGTGTCAATGCATATATAGCTATATAACAGAGAGGGATCCATTCGTTCTGAGAACAGATGTGTGATGGATCTACAGGCCACTTGCTTCACATCTGATTTGGAGTGCATTCTTTGAATGAATGAGTGAATGAATGAATCTTTATTTCGAACATGATTTAAAAAAAACAACAACTAATAACTAATAACGAAAAGTACAAGTATCACTGTTCGAAAGGGAGTAGGATGAAGCCTACCGGTAAGCTTATCATGTCCTACCCCTATCCCCCTTTACAGAGTTGCACCCCTGTGTTATCTGACATGGCTGCTGATGTTGTAGAGGAATACGATAGATACCTCCCCTGGCGTGGACCCACTGACACTGCAGTCGGTCACACACCACAGAACATGCAGCAGTGGTAACACGTCGTTGTTTTAGGTGATTGATGACCTAACATGAGGTTAGGGTCTTTTTTCACACATTTTTGAGAGGAATATAAAACCTCTTGTTGCTGTTTCTCAGATGTCATCACATTCCAAAAAAGCTAAACGGAGGATTTGGTTGTTAAAGCTCAGCAGATCCCGGGTGGTGCTGGCATCCCTGTGTGTCAGAGTAGCTTCCAGAGTGGCTGTCATTGTGAAGGCCTGTTAATCCAGCTCGGAGGCTAATCACAGTGAAACGCCTGCTCCCGCAACTCTCCGCCTGGGGCTCTTGCTCCATACTGAACAAACAGATTTAATTAAAGGAAAGGATGATGACGGAATTCCAGCCCTCAGACCCTAGGAGGACTCTGCTGCATAGCTCTCACATCCCTGGGTCCTATACGGGCCTCTGTTTGGGTTGAAACCAACAGTTGTGCATGGTATGATTACTGTAGCTTCCCCCCAGGGACCGAAGGGCCCCCTGACGACGGTTTGTTATTGTCTGTAAGCAGGAGAGATGAGGGATACCATGGAGAGTATTTCATGAACATGGTCTCCAAGATTTGGTTTTGCTTATGTTGCTGCAGTTTAGCATGAATTCTGTTCTATTTGGCTTTGTTCCCATTATCACAAACTCTGTTATCATTATCGACCCATGTTTTTATATTATTAGCTCACCACCTGGAGAGGCGTGAGAGGCAGGTCCATGTTTAGGCAGTGAGAAGAGGGAGACTGAGTACAGTATGGTAGTTCTGTTCTGGAACATAGAACCACGTCCCACCCATCTGTGTGCAGTGCTGTTTCATCCTTTACTGTCAATCACTGTTTCCTTGAACACGTTTGCCAAAGCTGCCTTGTTGCAAAGACACAGAGGTTGGTTGTGTTAAGAACCCCCCCCCGAAAAAAAAAAAGTATAATTAATCATTGTCAGGTTTTAATGAGATATGTAAATGAGGTTGTGTTGTATTTACAACAATGAGGTTATTTATTTACAATCCAACGGCATTTTATTCGAGGATTTTATTTTTGGCGTTGTGTGAATATGTTCTTGTTGAATACCGAGTGAGGATAATTGAACAGGGATAGATGCTATTCTAATCTACTTGATGAGACAGTGAGTCACTGGTGACACTGTGGTCATTTGCATTGCTTTTCAAAGAACAGAGAAAACAATTCCATCCTACATTCAATTCCATCAGTAATGTAAACAATAGTTTTATATTTTGGCTATTTGATAATCAGAAACATGTTCTTATCCAATGGCGGATATGAATGTGTCTGCTTTCACACATAAATAGGATCTTTTTAAAAATTATTATTATCATTATTATTATTCCCCTCAATCACCACTGGCTGTGATTCATGGGTTGGTATGACTATTATTTCTGTTAGTTCTTAACAGGTTTTTGCCCTTGCTTGCTTGCTTTGTGCCGGTGGTCCTTGGCCTCCCCTTGGGGCCCCCAGGCTTCCCCGTGTGCCTGGTCTGTTCCGCCGCCGGGCACCTGCTTGGCCGTCCTTGTGCGGGGCCCCTTGGGTCTGTGCTTGCTTGGCTGGGCCGGGTGTGTTGGTGGTGGGGCGGGCTGGGTGCGTGGGGCGGCGGGGGCTCCCTGTGGGGGAGTGTGGGGGCCCACCGCTGGGTACTGGTAGGCAAACTGGCTAGTAGTCGCTCTATTGGTAGAGGGCTGCAAGGGAATTTTTCCTGGCTACATAGTGTACAGGTTTTTACTTTTGCCTGCTCGCGGCTCTGTCAGTATTGATTGATTGCTTGACTGATTGACTGAACATTTTCATTGTGTGAAGCGCATTGAGTTGCATCTTGTAAGAAATGCGCTATACAAATAAAATTTGATTTGATTTGATTTGATTTAACCTCTTCCCCATCCACGATCCACCTGAGTAATCTCTGGGTGAAGGTGCAGACAGTATGTTGAGTAATCTCTGGGTGAAGGCGCAGTATGTTGAGTAATCTCTGGGTGAAGGCGGAGAATGTTGAGTAATCTCTGGGTGAAGGCGCAGTATGTTGAGTAACCTCTGGGTGAAGGTGCAGACAGTATGTTGAGTAACCTCTGGGTGAAGGTGCAGACAGTATGTTGAGTAACCTCTGGGTGAAGGCGCAGTATGTTGAGTAATCTCTGGGTGAAGGCGCAGTATGTTGAGTAATCTCTGGGTGAAGGCGCAGTATGTTGAGTAACCTCTGGGTGAAGGTGCAGAATGTTGAGTAACCTCTGGGTGAAGGTGCAGTATGTTGAGTAACCTCTGGGTGAAGGCGCAGTATGTTGAGTAACCTCTGGGTGAAGGCGCAGTATGTTGAGTAATCTCTGGGTGAAGGCGCAGAATGTTGAGTAATCTCTGGGTGAAGGTGCAGACAGTATGTTGAGTAACCTCTGGGTGAAGGCGCAGTATGTTGAGTAATCTCTGGGTGAAGGCGCAGTATGTTGAGTAATCTCTGGGTGAAGGCGCAGTATGTTGAGTAATCTCTGGGTGAAGGTGCAGACAGTATGTTGAGTAATCTCTGGGTGAAGGCGCAGAATGTTGAGTAATCTCTGGGTGAAGGTGCAGTATGTTTTTGTTTTTTTTCCTAGCACCAGGGGAGCCCCCCCCTCCCAAATGTCGTTGTTTGGTACCTGTACTATATCAATGACAATAAAGACCATTCATTCATTCATCATGTTGAGTAATCTCTGGGTGAAGGTGCAGACAGTATGTTGGCAAGAGAGGTGATCAGAGGAGTGAGGTGAAGAAATGAGTTTCTGATTACCAATGAATCGCCTGATTGGCCCCACTGGTGACACGCCCCTCTGCTGATTAGCATACTGTAGCGTACTGCTGTATGTATGAGCCAGGAGCAGTGTTCTTGTTAGCTGTAATAACACCCTCCATGTGATGGAGGAGGAGGGGGAAATGCCATTCAGTCACGTCTCAGACAGGATCCACTTACAACTGGCACGTCTTAGCAGTTGACAAGCTCTCGGTTTACAGATCGACAAGGAAGGTACAGAGATCGACACGACTGTCATGAATGAAGAGGTTGTGTAATATTCCTATGACATCGAGAACACAGTAATTAAGAACGACTCGCATGACTCGAACGAGTAGTAGGGTTAACTTAGGACAGTGGTCAATCTTAAATTAGAGCCTCCATGTCAGCTTGTGCACGTCCTCTCAATGGTATCCATGGATGTAGAAAATATGAGCAATGTGAGCTCTATCTTCTATCATGTATTGTTATGGAAAAATTGGATTTCCACGGTTGTTTAGAGCATATGATTAGGGGAATCATACATAAGTCAATACCATTGCTGTAAATGGTTAGTGGATATCAAATAGTCCTCTGTGTGAACAAACACCTCAGGATATTTCCATTTATCATGTTTTTTGCAGTCTCTATTCATCTGGATAATTTAGGTGGCGCTCACTGGTGAAAGACTGCAATAATGGACCTAAATGTGCTATTGTATTGTGTTGCTGCCCACACTCTAAGGTCAGGGAGAGTATTTCCATTTCAGTTTCACACAAATACGCTTCTAATGGATCGGCTGCTATCATAATTAACTCTGGCAGATCATTTCAGCGTGTGGTGTCCTTGCACTGAAAGCACATGCTTTCCATAAATGTTAAATGTCATTGTCAGTCCTGACTGTGTAATAAAAGGGCCTGCTGTTGATTAGAAAGAGATATTATGAAACCGATCAGAGCGAAGGAGAGATGTTAGTCATCTCTGACGATTCTGAGCAGGAATGATGTAGTGATGTTTTTTTTTTTTACCAGTTTTGTGCCACAGATGTTCAGACATTTCCTCTGACATTGTCTTCGTGGTCGTGCTGCAGGTCATGCTAATGTAGGTATTTTTGGCTTGTTTCTGGGAACACCTAAGCCTGGACATGACAGAGAGTTGGTTACATCACTCAGTAAAGCTCTAGTCAGCACATGTGCCCATGAAATATGATTCATTTCCGTCAGTGGGTTATGAACTAGCACTAATCTCATAAAGAAAGTGGTGTGTGTGTGTGTGTGTGTGTGTGTGTGTGTGTGTTTGTGTGTGTGTGTGTGTGTGTGTGTGTGTGCGTGCGTGCGTGTGTCTGAGCGCGTGTGTGTGTGTGTGTGTGTTTCTGTGTGTGTGTGTGTGTGTGTGTGTGTGTGTGTGTGTGTGCGTGCGTGTGTGCGTGCATGCGTGCGTGTGTCTGAGCGTGTGCATGCACTTAGACTATCCACAGATTTAAGTACGGTAACATGTGACCATGTGCATGCATTTAGTAGTATTCCCATGGGTCCAGAGTGTGCGTATTATCCCCCATATCTCACACACTCGCAGCAATTGAAACTGACACCCGTTTAATAAACAGGAGGTGTTTGGACCGTAATCTCTCCCTCTGCCCCTGTATTAGAGCACCTCTCTCCAGTTCTGCAGAGGCAGTCGCAATGCTGTGATTCGCTTTGCAAGGATGCTACTGGCCATCTCTGCTCTATCAGTTGGCAGAAAATGTTTTTTTCCTGAACTGGCCAAGAAATAAATGGAGCTGAAAGATCATTCTCTTTTTTTGCACGCTTTAATGTGAACTGCAATAAGATTGCTTGTACGATGTGATTTGTTTTTCTTGAAAGGTAAGCAATTTTAACGTGCTTCCTTACGATGAATACCATACGCCATTGCCTAATAGTTTTAAGTTCTTCTTGACACTAAAGGTTGCATATTTCCATAAGGCTGTTTGTATTATTCCAGATGTACCAGATGTTGAAGTATTCCAGATCTACGATATGGTTGGATATATGATGCTGGTTGAATAGATTGGACTATGAATAAATATGGCATCTGGCACAGCATATGAATAGCTTGGTGAGGTGTAAGTGTGTGTTATCAGTTATTGTATCGAACATTGTTCATCACTGTTGTCCTCAAATGACCTCTTTAATAGTATTGACATTTAAAAGAAAGGTAATTCACTACAAACCCACAATTATCTTGAATATGGAATAGGATAAACACAAGTTCTGTTGAACATGTAATCCCCATTTGTTTTGATTCAGAACCAATGTTATTCATATCTTGAAATTCAGGTGCGGAATCTAAAGCATGTGTGTTGTTCTGTGTTTACAGAAGGAATGGCTGTGTTTGAACTGCCAGACCCAGAGGGCTCTGTCTGGACAACTGGGAGACATGGAAAAGATGCCCCAACCGACGGCTGTACCCACAGAGACAGAGCCACAGCCGACGACTATACCCACCAAGACAGAGTCCCAGGCTCCAGCAATGGCCACAACCAAAATCCAGCCTACCCCCAAAACACAGCACCCTCCCCAGGCTGCTCCACTCTCAGAGCCCACTCCACCGACACCCACACCAGTCTCTGTACAACAGGAGGTACAGCCAAAGGTTGAGGCCCCCAAGGCAGCCCCCGAGACTGTAGCCCTGAAGATGGAGCTCACTAACACAGAGGTGGTCAAAATGGAGCCATCTCCGTCAGAGGCTCCAGAGAGGTCCAGAGTGGAACCACCTAAATCTGAGACTCCTAAGACAGACGCTCGACCAGAGGAAGTCGCTGCTGTCTGTGTCCCTGTGACTGAGGCTGTGGATGCCTCTGCTCCTCCCGGCTCCACCACCACAGTGTTTACTACTGCTGCAGTCGCTCAAGCCACTGCGCCCCAGCCACAGCCTCCAGTTGCAGGAGCCACCCCTGAGGGAATCACGGTGGAGAAAATACCTGACGCTAAGCCCCAAATGACAGAGCCAACAAAACCTTCAGAGAAGACGGTTGAGGAGCCACCAAAACAACAGGCACCACAGCCAGTCCCAGCAACAGTACGGGTAACACCAGAGCCAGTTAAACCATCAGTCACAGAAGTAGATATTAACAAGGAAGTAGCCTCTTCGCTGGATACAAAGATGGTAGAAGCCATGTCTACTCCTGAAACTGTCATTGAACAAGAGGTCAAAGCTGCCGTAGTCCCTGAGGATGAATCACTTCCCCAGCGGATATGCACTGAGAAGGAGACTGCTACGGTTAGTGCTTGTCCAATAATCGTAAACAGACACCATCATCATCATAATCATCATCATCATCATCACTACTATCATTTCATCAGTCATTATTATTATTATTATTATTATTATTATTATTATCATTATCATTATCATTCACAGACATACACTTATGACATAACTGCATAATGATGGTAAATAGCAATGGCGATAATATGACAACATATTTCAGTAACACATTACTTTGAATTGATCTCATTCCTGTGTAATAATAGTTTTTTATTTGCTTGTTGTTACATGATAATATGTTTATTGCATGGTACAGTATGGAGTTGTGGTTTGTTATTACACACGTGGGATATTTAAATGTCCTTATTCCACTTTCCACTTGTGTTGTTAACACAAACTGCTCAACTGCAATTACAAAGCAATTACGAATCTACCGTGTAACACTATACTTGCCTTCATACAGCATGGCATGGGTCCTGAGTAACACTATTCCCCATAGCTGCTAGTGCTCTTACACCATTTTTCTTTTCTTTTTTTAATACGATTTTATCTTCTGTATTTTTGTTCTGTTTTTGTTTTGCTTGTTTGTTCTCTTTGGTTTCTTTACAGTGTCCTTGAGTTTGAGAATTAAATTAAATGATTAATTAAATCTATTCCATCTACATAACTGCATAACTACTAAGTATTAGAAAGATACTATGGCATGTTTTTTTTTAGTAGGTACACTAATTGATTGATAATTGATTAGATTTGAATGATGTTTTCCACCAGTTAATGTGTTTCTATGTGTTTTCTTTCTTTTTTAAGGAGAAAGACGAAAGCCAAAAAGAGCTCACTCCTGTGAAAGACAAACTCCCAGCGGAAACCATCAAGGCTGAAGATCACAGTTACAAGGAGCAGAGTCAACCAGAGATCTTAGCCATATCACAGGATTCCTACACCTCAGTGGAGGAACTGAAGGATGTGCACGTGGCCAGAGATCCTTCAGTGTTGGATGCAACCAACGATGCAGTCATGCTACGGAAGCCGGAAACGCGAGAGGAGAGGAGGCGTCTGAGTTTCCATCCGATGGAGGAAAGCAGTGGAAGTGAGCTCACGCCCTCACCCTCACCGTCACCAAAGCCTCATAGGAGAAGGCTGAAGGTGACCGATATCACATCCAGCAGTGAAGACAACAAAGTTGACAGCCCAGACTCTATGGGCTCTATGGGCTCTATGGATGACGAGGAGTTTATCCGACAACAGATCCTGGGGATGACGGGAGCTGAGGAGGAGATGTCTCTCTCAGATGAGGAGGAGAATAAAGAAAGCAGAGCAGAAGAGGAGGAGGAGAATAAAGAAAGCAGAGCAGAAGAGGAGGCCAAGGAGGCTGAGCTTGACAACGTCTCAGAGAAAACGGAGCCACTGCTTAGCAAAGTCAGCATTGGCAATGCTGACAGCCCAGTGTCTTTGACAAAGACTGAGGCTCAAACCACTGAAGAGAGTCAAGAAACCTCTGAGGTCACCACGATATATAAGAAAGCCATCCCTGTGCCGAAACAGAGCACTGACGATGGAGATGCAGAAGTGGAGAGCATCACTGAGTCCCTGGAGGACAGGTCAAGAGGTGAGGGGTCATCCAGCGTCCAGGTCTCCAGCTTCACCCCAGGAACCTCCCCGACATCTGCCTCCTCTTTGGAGGAGGACAGTGACAGCAGCCCCAGCCACAGGAGGGCTAGCGGGGAAGGTAAGCAGCACAGGAAGGCCAAGCACAGGCAGGCTGGCCAGGCTCTCCCCACCATTGAAGACTCCTCTGAGGAGGAGGAGCTGAGGGAGGAGGGGGAGCACCTCAGGGTGCAGGAGAAACAGCGGGAATTGGACCAGCAAGGGAAGAGGAGCTCTAAGAAGTCCAGGAGAGACAAGGAAGAGCTCCGGGCGCAGAGGAGACGAGAGCACCCTCTTACCTCTCCCAGCAACCTGTCTCCCATCGAAGATGCATCCCCCACAGAGGAGCTGAGGCAGGCTAGAGAGATGGAGGAATTACACAGGACGTCAGGCTCAGACTACTCCCCCAGCATGGAATCAGAACCAGATAGCTTCCACACTGACATAGAGGCCAGGCTAGCTGTGCAGAGCGATCACATAATGTCACATATAGAGAAAGACACTGTGGACAAGCCATTGAAAAGTGCAGATGAAGCCTATGATGAAATGGTTCAAAAAGCTACAATTCTTAAAGGTACAGAGGCTTCCCCTGATATAGAGCCCCTCTATGGCGGTATGGTCATTGAAGACTACTTATATGATTCGTTAATAGAGGAGCCCGAAGCTAAACACATCATCACTCAAACAGAGGCGGCCTGTGAAGACCGTGCTCCAGAACCTGTGAAAAGACTTAGATCTCCTGAGGAGGTGTATGAGGAGATAATGCAGAAAAAGAGAGAACTGATAATGATAGAACAGGAGTTTCAACAAGCACAGTCGGCAATGGAGACTCCACAACCAGAGGTCCCAATAGCTATGCCATCCACTGCTGCTGAGACCTGCTATGTGACCATCTCCACAAGTGAGACAGCTCCATCAGCAGAGGGGGTTAGGCTTCTGTTAGATGCTGATGCTGCCAATGAAGTGGTGGTGAAGAAAAAGAAACGGCCGGCCCCACCAAGGCCTTCTGAGCCTCCTAAACGTCCTGAAATAGTTGTCATACCCAGTGCTACTCAGGTAGAATCTGTAATTGTTGCTAAACCAATATGTCCTCCAGATTCTCCCCGCAGAAGGGTACTGTTTCCCATCCCTGACCTCAAGATCACCCAGTGTTCGTCTGCAGAGGAGGAAGATGACAGTTTAGTAGAGGAGTATGGTGTGGGTATGTCCTCGGATATTACACCCAGTGATGAGTCTGAGACCAAGGAAGAGGTAGAAACTCCACCTGTCTCAGATGCTACTCCGTTATCAGAGTCAGCTGATACAGAACCTATTAGTGTGGTCTGTGAAGTTCCACAAGCTATCTTTACACCATCTTCCGGATCACCAGTATCACCTCCCACGACACCAGCAACTCCAGACTCCAGTTTAGCCTCCAACGCTTCATCATCGTCCTCATTCCTTGCTCAAACTCCTCTATCCTCAGACTCAACCCCAGTCTCTACTCCGACACCAGATTTTGCCAATGCACCAGATCCTTTCTCAACTCAGCCACCTTGTGACCTCTCTCCTCCCTCCATTACCCCCATAGCAGCTGTTTCTCCAACTCAAATACCAACTCCAACAGCAGCCTCAGCCACAGTTATAGTTACAATACCAGAAGTAATATCCGATCCAACCCAAGCTCAAATTCCAGCCGAGGTTCCAACTCGTCCAGCCCTAGCCACCTCCCCAGCCCTTGCTTCAGTGGTGGTTCAAATGCCAGACTTTGTTTCATCCCCATCTCAGATGTCTGCTCAAGGCACAGACCCTGTGCAGGTCTCAGCACCAAGTCCAGTACCATGTCTAGCACCTGTCTCATCCACCCCCACTGCAATGCCGGCACCAGGTCCAGTCTCCACTCAAACTCCAGTCCTAGTTTCTGACTCAGCATCAACTGCAACCCCAGCTCCAGCTCCAGTTATAGTCCAAATGCCAGATCTGGATTCAACTACATCTCCAATCTCAGCTCAGGCTCCCCTCCCGGTGTCTGCTCTGGCGTCTGTCCCAGCCCCAGGCCAGGCCACAGTGGTTCCCTCGATCCCTGTCCAGGTTGGTGTCCCAACGCCAACACCAATGGTGGTCTCAGCCCAAGATCCGCCAGTCCGGATTCCACCCTCAGTTCCAATCACTGTGCCAGTCACCAAAAAGAAAGTTCCACCTCCCCCTCCACCTCGATCTACATCAGTCTCCCTGCCCCAGACCTCCACAGGGCCGTCAGCTGTCAGGGCTATCCAACACGTCTCCCCCACCATGACTACCACCATAGCCATGGGAGCCACTGTTGCTGGCCAACCTATACAGTCTGTGGTTGTGGATATACAGCCCAGGGTGGAGGAAGTTCAGCCAGAGGCTAGTGGATCTGCACCACAAGCCGTGGCCACAATCAGACAGGGGCATGTAGTCATTCTAGTGCCCAGTGTAGAGAGCATTTCTGTGCTAGGGCAAACTGCAGTAGCAACCACCTCTCCTGTGGATGAAGCCACCCAGATAGTGGCAGGTCCGGTGGTTGTTAGTGTTTCTCCTTTCCCTACTGCTTCTCAAGTTACTGCTGTGTCCAGCTCAGACACAGCCCCAATGCCCCCTATGGTGTCAGCAGTGCCTGCGTTAGCCTCTCTCCCATCATTTCCTCCCAAACCCATAGCCATGACTAGAGGTCCTGCACCAGAGACGGCTCCACCTCCACCTCCCCCTCCCCCGCCCCCACCCCCACCTCCCCCTGCCCCTCTAACCAAGCCAGCTGTTTATCCCAAAAAGCCCTCAGTTTCTATCGCACCTTCAGTTCCAACTGGTGTGCCCTTCTCAACTGCAGTAGCACTGGCACAACCTACTATCATAACTACAGCGCCTACTCCAGTACTCAAACACTCTGTTCCCCCGCCCATACCCCCCAAGCCTGTGTCCATCCCTGCTGGACTAGTGTTCAGCCATCGACCAGGGGAGAGCGTAAAACCCCCAGCTGTTCCCCATGCTAGTGTGGCCCAGCCAGTGAAAGCCTGGACACTGCCCAGGACCAGAGAACCTCCAAACGCTTTATCACTAAGCCTGACCACACCAGTGGAGTCTAGGTTTAGTGCAACATCCCCCAAATCCCCTTTGTCTCCAAGGTATGCTAAATGTCTGGAGACCTACGTAGTGATAACACTACCCTCAGAGCCAGGTACGCCAACTGAGCCTATAACAGTCCAAGCCCCCATTAGGAGAGGGTCTCTCCCCTCCACAAGGCAGCCAGGCTCAGAGGTGAGAACCACCCCATCAGAGCAGTGGACAACCACCGGGGCATTCTCAGCCCAGCAAAGTGTCAGCAGAGCATCTGTGCCCTCATTAAGGCAACCACCTCCAACAGCAGCTGGAGTCACAGCAGTAGCAGTATTGCCAGGGCTACCCTCAGGGGGAATTATAACTCAAGTTCTACCAAGGAGAGAATCCATACCATCAACAGTGCAGCAGCCAGCAACTGTGGCTGATGTCGTAACAGTTTCATCAGATCAGGCAAGGCCTATAATGGCATACACTGTGCCAGCCCCAATCAAGAAACCATACATACCTCCCACAGTCCGGCCACCACAAACAGTATCTGACGTCATAACAATGCCATCGGAGGCCGAGGTTACAGTCGAACCGTTCACTGTTCAAATGTCTGCTAGAAGGGCTTCGGTACCGTTTATAACTCAACAACCACAGACCATGACTGAAGTCATAACGATGCCCTCACAGCCAGAGATTGCTGTAGAAGCACCACCTGCCCAAGTCTATGCTAGAAGGACTTCGATACCATGTGGAATTCAGCAACCACAAACAGTGTCTGAGGTCATAACAATGCCATCAGAGCCACAGGCTCCTGTTGAAACATTACAGTTAATACCATCTGCAATTCAGCAACCACAGACCATAGCTGAAGTGAGGATTCTCTCAGTAGAGCAGAATATCCCCGCAGAGGTAATTTCAACTGAGGTCATTACTAGAAGACCATCAATACCATCTGTAATTCAGCAACCACAGGTCATGGCTGATGTGAAGAATTTCCCATTAGAGCAGGATATGCCCACAGGGGTCATTTCAACTGAGGCCATTACTAGAAGACCATCTGTAATTCCACATCCACACACAATGGCAGAGGTAACACCAATACCATTCCAGCAAGAGATGCCTGTTGAAGCTTTAACCACCCATGGGTATAGAGAATATGTACCCTCAACCATACATCAGTCACCATCACTGATGGAAGTGATAGCAATGCAACCAGACCCACAAGTTATAACAACAGAAGCTATTCCCAGGAGAGCGTCCATTCCATCAATGGTGCTTCAACAACAAACCATGTCTGAAATAACGACTTTGCCATCAGAGTATGATACCCAAGTTGAGGTTACAACCGAGGCCACTATAACTAGAAGAACATCAATATCCTCAGCAGTGCAACCATCACACACAGTTGCTGAGTTAGTGACTTATCAAGCAGAGTATGAGAGACCCATAGAGGTGGTTCCAACTAAGGCCATAGCCACTACAAGGAGAGCATCCATAACCATGCAGCAGCCACTATCCATGGCACAGGTGATATCAATGCCAGCAGAGCCAGGCATACATATGGAGGCATATGCTACGCAACTCCCCTACATGAGAGAATCCATACCCTTAGCAGTGCAGCCACCACAGGCATTGTCTGATGTGATGACCTACTCATCAGAGTATGAAATTCCCCTCGAGATTATAACTACTGAGGCTTATACCAGGAGAACATCTGTACCAGCGGTCCAGGACCGTCCTCAGTCTGTACCGGTGGCACCGGTCACAATCACCAAATTCCGCCAGGAGTCCATCGAAAGCCAGGAGATCCGTGGGCCAGAGAAAGTGGTTTCTAGTATGAGCCATATGTATTCCTCCATCTCCACCTCTGCCCAGCCACCAGAGAGCATGCCCAGCCTGGTCACCCAGGTGGTCACCACAGAGGTTCAGAGGACTACGGTGTCTGTTGTACATGAGGTGCTACCCCAGGAGCCCATCCCCAACACATCCAGTGTCGCAATCACAATCCAACCAGACATAGCTAAACTTCAAACCAAGCCCAAACAGAATGGGAAGATAATCTACGCTGGTGATGCCATTGATTTAAGTACCATGAAGGTTGGTGTGGTGATGACAGATAAAGGGATGGACTTAACGACCCCCGATTCAAGTCGGCAGTCAGTCTCAAGTGAGTCTAGTGGTCGACACATCACTGCAGTGCTGCCAGAGATCGTGAACCTGAGTGCAGAAGTCACCCCAGTCACCACACTGTCGGTTGTCACTGATAGCATCACTATAGTCACATGCACAGCCACGATTTCCTCATACAGCAATGATCCAGCAGAGAAGCCTTTAGACCTGCAGGGCTATGATACCTCCATGCCACTCCCTCTGACCACATACAATCCCTTCGGGCCTCTAGCACAGATAGTGTACAGACCTTTAGACACCCGTCCAATCGTCAGCACAGTTACAGCCTCACACACAGAGATACCCATTAACCTGTCCTATGGAGCCATCACCTCCACAGTAGAGAGCAGGCATCCAGTGCCCTTGGCTCCGGCAGCCATCACCAACGGAGGCCCCATTCTCCCTGATGAGGCCACAGGGGCTGTGGATCTGTCCACCTCCAGACCCCTCAGGGCCATGGTGGCTCTGTCAGGGACCAGCCCAGGAGTGGTGACCACGGTGGTGGTGGAGGATGATGGGACACCTATAGACCTGACGGCTGGGAGGGCGAGTGCCTGCTGTGATGTCATATACAAGCTGCCATTCACAGGGAGCTGCAGGACACAGCCTCCAGTCACCTCACAGCCTGACAACCGCTTTGGCTATCCAGATCACTACCAGTATGACAATTCTGGGGTCTATGGTATCGATGGACTGAATGGGATTAAGGCCTCTATGTCTGAGACCAATCTGACAGAAGCCGGGCAATTCCCCTATGCGACAAAGCATGGATATAACTCTCTTGGAGCTTCAGACAGTGCAATTGACCTTACTTCTGCACATTTGTCGGCTGGTGAGTATGCTAAAAGAATAGCACAATTGCATGATGTTGTGTCTTGTTATACTATTTACCTGCTTGTTTTTATTTGCACTTTATTAGAAAGAAACACTTGAAAACCAATGCCTTAATGGTGGCTGCAGCTGGTGAAACCGGGAACAAGTCGGCAACCGACGGACCATTCAGATTTCTATTCTAATTTAAATATAATATTTCAATTCAATGACACACTTGCCATCCATGGCAATGCAATGGATTAGGTGAGTAATCCCCACTACTACCTAGTTAGTGTAGAGTAGTGGGGATGACTCACCGAATCCATTGCATTGCAATGTTTTGGCTTGACTAGCGAGTGTGTTATTGAGTTTCAACAACGTTGACATAAAAAAATAAATAAATAATGTTTTTGATTGATTGGCAATTTGTTCCTGGTTTCACCAGCTGCTGTCACAATGTACAGCTAACCTAAAGCCACACCCCGTAATGCATTAAGCCGTGCTGTACCCATTCATTCTAATTTTGAAAAATATTACTTATAGATGCAAAATACAAATATTACTTATAGTAAAAAAAAAAAAAAAAACGCCTTACATAACCCCAAATAACCCAAACTCTGAATACCGTCAACATATATGTAATACTCCATCCAGAGTTGTGTCTATGAATTTATTTGAGACTTCTCCAACCCCATCCCTCAGCGGAATGTGATTTGAATGTTTTAACATTATGGATTGTGGCTTTAAACTGAAAGTACATATCTGTTCATATTTCTCCTCAGTATTATTGACATTTTCATGTGCTATCTGCGTGTTTTAATCTGTGTTGATATCTATTAATTTGGTCCTTTTTTCTTTTATTCCTGTTTTGTTTATAGATGCATGCGTGTGCCTGCGTGTTCTCCCACAATGTTTTGCCTTCGCATCGTGTTCAGTGGAATGAAGATATTTGAATGCATAGTGATATTCTCAACAAATCTAATTGCATGGCCTTCAAATGTATAGATTAACATGCTATATTAACATATGGTGTCTATGGACTAAAACATACATTTCTGGACCTATTATGACAGGTGAAGCTCTAGACTACACCAGCAAAGCTGCTGGAGCATTCACTGGGATGACCAATACTCCATATTCCCAGACCCCTGCAGGGTTTGGTGTACATAGTGTTCTTAGATCCTCAGATGGCATAGTGTATTCCTCTGTAGCAGCCCCCGTACCATCTTCCTATGCCATAACCACTCAACCAGGCTCAATCTTTAGCACCACCCTACCACTCACGACAACGCTGCAGAACCAATCAGCCCCATACCCCTATGGCTTCATCCCCACGACAGACCCAGGTGAAATCATCAGACAGGACACAGGCCTTCCCAAGGAGCTCCTGCCCACAGCTCTGGCTGACATCATGACCGGCTACCCTGACCTCTACTCGGACCACACGCTGGAGGCCATCGCAGCCTCTCTGGATGCCCTGGCCTCCTCCCCCATGTTCCCTGGTCTAGACGACAGTAAGATGACCCAGTACCACATGGAAAGAGAGTTCCTGGAGCTGGAGAAGCTGAAGCAGCTGTGCCTGGCGGAGGAGCTGGAGTGGGAGAGGCAGGAGATCCAGCGTTACCGCGAGCAGGAGCAGCTGATGGTTCAAAGAGAGCTGGAGGAGCTCCAGGCCATAAAACAACAATTACTTCTACAGCAGGAGGAGGAGCACCAAGCCCACATAGTGGCACAGCAGGAGACTTACGCCCAGCAGAGGGACCAGCTAGGACAAATCCAACAGCTCCAGCTGCAGCTGCAGCGCCAACTGGACGAGCACTATGGAACTGCAGGCTCCTCAGACAACCTGCTGGAGGCTCAGTATGCAGGGGTCGGGGATAACGGCCAGTACTGGCCCGTGAGGGACGAATCTACTACCACATCTACAGGGGTGGAGTATGTGACTGGTGAGGGTCAGAAAGAGATTGTGGTGCAGGACCAGCTTCAGCTCACTAAAAAACTACCAGTAGGTTTTAAAAAGTCCGGTGATAAGGGAACAGGGACGGGTGGGAGGAGGATAGTCGACAGTGGGGTTCAGACCGATGACGAGGACTCTTTAGACAGAAGCTATGTGGGAAGGAGGAAGAAGACCAACAAGAGGAGTGTGGACAGCTGTGTGCAGACGGACGATGACGACGAGGACTATGACGACGAGTGGGATGTGCCCACACGGGCGCGCCGCCGGTCGCGCTCCAGCAAACATGGAAGTGAAGGGAAACATGGCTCTAAGGTCACCAGCATCGCCATCCAGACAGTGGCAGAGATCTCTGTCCAGACCGACCACTCAGGCTCCATCAAACGGCCCAACGTCGAGATGGAAACCAAGGTGGAGATTATTAAGCATATCTCAGCCCCAGAGAACTCCCAAAGAGGAGGAAGCCTGAGCTGCCAGACAGACTCAACAGACAGGAGGACCTCAGCACCCATAGAGGTGGGATACAGTGTCCACCTCACAACTGACCGACCGCCCAAATCTCCCAAAGTACTCTACTCCCCCGTGTCCCCTCTGTCCCCCAGTAAATCCATAGAGTTTGGGAAACAGAGTGGTCAGAAGATGCTGACAACTGACCCATCCAGGTATCAGTCCAGCCCCAGAATGCTGAAGGCTGGACAGAAGTCCTTGTCTGACCCCAAGTCCCTCAGCCCCACCACCGAGGACCGAATGGGATACCACTTCTCAGACATCAGCTCTGTAAGTTATTAGGAAACATTTCAAACAAGGACATAGATATTGGATCGATTTATCATTATTTTGTCTTGGATAGGACTTCATCGCCAACATGCCAAAACTGACACCGCAGTGTTCTCTTGTGTGTTTTAGGGCCGAGGGTCCCCATCTGGCACTGGGAAGAAGGTGAAGCGGACCTTGCCCAACCCTCCCCCAGAGGAGGAATCTCTGACTGGCCCCTCAGGCTACAACACAGGCTCTGCCCGCCGCCGCCTTGGCCGCCACACCACCATGGCCCGCGCCAAGATCCTCCAGGACATCGACAAGGAGCTGGACCTTGTGGAGAGAGAGTCTTCCAAACTCCGCAGAAAGCAGGCCGAGCTGGACGAGGAGGAGAAGGAGATCGATGCTAAACTGAGGTAAAATATTTTCGATTCAATGTTTGAGACATTGAGTCTCTGGTGTCAGTACGGCTTGATCAATTGCAAGTCAATGTCAGTCAATGCACACACATTCCATTAATTAACCTCTTTGGTACCTCTACCACTGTCCATACCACCTCATAGGAAAGGTACTATGTACATATCCATCATTTGTACCTTAAATTGTCTTCTTGTTTGCTTTGATCATTGAACACGCAAACGGGATAATCACAAACCAATAATTATCATTATTCCAGATACCTGGAGATGGGCATCAACCGTCGTAAAGATGCCTTGCTAAAGGAGAGGGAGAAGAGGGAGAGGGCCTACTTACAGGGAGTGGCTGAGGAGAGGGACTACATGTCTGACAGCGAGGTCAGCAACATCAGAGAAACCAGAGGGAACGGCCATGGCCTGGAGAGACCTAGGACAGCCCCTCAGTCTGAGTTTGACCAGTTCATTCCTCCACAGACCGAGGCTGATTCCCAGTACTCAACCCTGACCAGTCCTTACTCCCACTATGCTCAGTATGTCCCCCAGACCCAGGCCACTAGCCACTACCCCCAACAGACCCTGTACCAGCAGCAGTCTCTCTACCACCAGGTGTCTCCTTACCAAAGCCAGTCTGTCTATTCCTCTGTGCCCACCCTGTCCTATGCCCAGTCCACCCACCCCCAGGCCCAGACCAGCAGCTACCAGCATGCCTCCCAGCTGCTCCTCATGCAGGGGAAACAATGCCAGACCGCTCTCTCAGACCTGGAGGCCAAGAACACCGCCAACTACGAGGTCATCAGGAACCAGCCGCTCCTTATCGTGCCCTCCTCCACCGAGAGTGGGTATGGGGTGTCTCACTTGGGGGGGAAGTACGGCAGCCTGGATCTGAGGCATCTGGGCCTGGAGGAGAGGAGCATCGCCTCCAGCCCCATGTCCAGCATCTCTGCTGAGTCCTTCTATGCTGACATTGACCACCACAACGCCAGGAACTATGTCTTGATAGAGGATATAGGGGAGCTGACCAAGGGCTCTACTGGGCTAGGGACCACCGGCATAGGCTCTGGCTTCAGTCTGCCCGATAAGGAGTTGTCCAAGGCAGACAGGCTGCTTAGGGCGGCCGAGGCTAGGCACACAGCAGAGGTAATGTAAAACATTAACAATGTATGTGACCCCACTGTGATGTGGATGTTGAGGGGCTTTTTATGTAAGATGTTTTTAGTTATCATGAAAGGCACAGAAAAAGGCATACTTATGACTAGGATGATTGATATTAGGCTCATGTTGTTAAAAATAAAAATGATGATGATGATGATGATGGCATGATCATCATGAATGGCTTGTATTGTATATAAAAATGATTATGATGATAATTCCTTTTGCTGTTTGTTTAACTATCAGGTGGCTGACTTCCTGGCATCGACACGTCAGCACAGTTACGGTAAAGGAGAGGAGGACACCATGGAGGAGCCGTACGAGCTGAAGCTGTTGAAACAGCAGATAAAGCAGGAGTTCAGACGAGGCGCAGACGGGTTGGAGCACCTCACAGGACTCGGCCTACCACACTACCTCCCCAGTGACTCCAGCTACCGCCACTTCCCCAAGACTGAGAAGTACAGCATCAGCAGGCTTACCCTGGAGAAACAGGCTGCCAAGCAGCTCCCCGCTGCAGTGCTGTACCAGAAACAGGTCAAGAACAAGAAAGCCCTCATCATGGATCCTAAGGTCACCAAGTTCTCCCCCATCCAAGAGAGCAGAGACATGGATCCAGACTACAGCGGCTACCTGGGCTCTGGGGCCTCATCCGTGACCAACCTCTCCACTAGAGCCAGGCTGCTCCAGGATGAGATCACCTTCGGGCTGAGGAAGAACCTCTCTGAGCAGCAGAAGTACCTGGGCTCCTCCCTGGGGGCTAACCTGGCTGGCTCTCTGAACATGGGCCAGGCCATGGGCCTGGGGCCCACCATGCGCTCCTCTTTTCAGGATGATGGCACCTACCCCAGCGGCACCCGCTCGCGCCCCTCGTCACGCCCTTCCTCTCGCCCTTCCTCGGTCTATGGCCTCGATCTGTCCATCAAACGAGATCTCTCCAGTTCCTCCTTGAGACTGAAGACAGAGGGGGAAGCCCTGGATGCAGCTTTCGCTTCAGGGGTGGCCAGAACCAAGCCCACCAGCCTGCCCATCAGCCAGAGTCGCGGGCGCCTCCCCATCGTCGCCCAGAACTCTGAGGAGGAGAGCCCGTTGAGCCCCGTGGGTCAGCCCATGGGCATGGCCAGGGCCTCAGGTGGCCCACTCCCGCCCATCGCTGCCGACTCCAGAGACCAGTTTGGCTCTAGCCACTCCCTGCCTGAGGTCCAGCAGCATATGAGGGAGGAGTCTCGCACCCGTGGCTATGACCGAGACATCGCCTTCATCATGGACGACATGCAAGGGGCGATGTCTGACAGTGAAGGTAAATGGAACCTGAGACTGTCGCGGCAGCTCGACTCTCTGGACCTGTTCCTCATGCATGCTCCCGAGTGGGTTCCTGTCTCTCTGGGTCGGCTCTGACCCGATCAGCCTGATTTCTCTTGCGCTTGCTCTCTTGCTCTTTTGGCTTTGCTCACGTGACTGCATGTTGTGTTTACTCTTCTCTCTGTCTCTGTTATGTTTGACCTTTGCATGCCATACTCTTTGTTTTACTGTATTCTTCACCGATACATAACGCTTCTGAGATTATGTATGATACTAACCAGCCTTTGGTGTCTGTGTGCATCCTTTACTCTGTGGTGATGTTAGCATGCATCTCGTTCTTTGTTCTGCTGATGTTGACTTTATTTATTTGTTTGTTTATTTATTTCATGGCTTACCACATGTGTATTACTGGGAAGAGAGGCTTCTTCGTCAATGTAGATATAGTATATTATTATAACAATTCAAATATACATGCAGTAATTACGCTATGCAAGATGTTTCACACTTGAGTGCCTCTGTCAGATATGGACACAATGGAAAGGATCACTGCACAAGAGGATTAGGTAGGTACAGGGTGACAATCTAATGAAAGACTAGCTGATGATGATAACAGTAGCTGGTTGACATCTGGAGGCTGTCTGTAGCTAAGTACTGTCAGATACAAAGATGGCAGAGAGCACCCAGGGATACTGGGTCGCCTACACCTCAGCAAAAAAACATGCCCCTGCTGTCCTCTCCTTTTCCCTCTGCACAGAAGATGTTGTCTGCCTTTGTCAGAAATAGGCCAGTGCTTTGGGAAGATGAATATGTGCTTTTTCTAAGCACCCCTTGGAGTTATTGTGCAGTCTAGCCCGCCGGCAGCAGCCATTTTAAAGGAATAATGCTGAATCACTGTGTCTGGGTCTACTTACTGTCAGTGTTTTGTAGAGAGAGGAAGTCAGGCATTTACCCTGAGGTCCTGCTTCACTTGGACTCTTGACCAGTGATCCACACACCTACTGTTAAAGCAGTAATAATCTACTGTATATTGCAATGCAATGACATTTTCTTATGAATTATCATGTAGATGTATTTCTAGTTCTAGATGTGTTCCTTTGTATTTTACGCATGCACACCATGGGTATGTTTGGATAATCATTGCTTTCTGTCTTATGTGTTTCCCATGTTGCATCCATGCATGTTTGTGTGTAATAATTGTGTTTGAGTCTACATTTCAATAAAGCTTCTGTTAAAGCTAAAGTGTCTTCTGCATGATGTTGGTTGCTGTGTATGTTTTTGCGCTAGTGGAAATGTGCATGTTCTCCAGTGATTATAGCTTGACATGTTCTTTCTCAATCTCCTGCCTGAGGCCTAGGTATGAACTTGCTGCCGCCCGTGTCTGTCAGTAGTGAGTCAAGATTCGGTACTAGTAGATACTGATGTTCACGTTCAGAATTCAGACCACTTCACTTTAGGTTTGATATTGTGATTGAGGAACACCGTGAGGGGAATGAAGCAGGAAGCACTCCCTGACAAACACATACAGTAGATAAAACAAGGCTAGAATAGACACGCACCGGCAGAACATTTTTGCTGCACGTTGAAATGACTTTTAGCCTAGTTTACAGTAGGCAGCTTTTATTCAACTTTATTAGCTATATCATTTTTTTTGTTGATGCATTATTATGCAGTTTGATGTATACAGTATTTAGCATAAAGTAACATCATAGAGTTTGACTTCTGTCCCCCACATAAGAGTGTCAATTTGCCTTGGTTACAGCACTAAGTGACTCCATGCTGACCTTGAACAGAGATGATCCCAGAATCTTTCATGAGAGTATCAGACACGGTAGAGTATCCTAGTTTAGTATCCCACTGGCCACTGGCCATGTTACCCCTCACTAACACAGCACAATGTTACCTTCCCTGTACTGTTCCTGTTCTAGCCCTGAGTCCTCCTTGTGACAAATGCTCTGCATTAGACAATGTAATTAAATGGCCCTGTATCTGTTGATTAATCTTTTTTTTCCTCTTTCATGCATTTCTCTCCTCTTTTTGAAATGCTTGATGCATTCTCTCAATGCACTCTCTCTGAAAGAGTCCTACTTTTACTTGACTTACAGTAGTGTCTTTACTACTGTACAAAGCATGTATCTTACATTGACTACTGAGTTCAACGCATGTTATACGTATATAACCAATATCTTCAGTAAACCTATGTTGACTAAACAGATCTAGGCTTAGCCCACTGATAAGTGTAGCCTGTTAGATTCATTGACATTGTGTTGTAGTTGTAACTTCCTCTTAAGCTTCTAAAAAAATATAACTTTGCACCACAGCTGGAGGCCCAAACTGGAATATAGAAGGTGAGAGTTACAGTACTGTATGTACAGTCCAAACAGCATCCAAAACCCCATGTAGCATAGATACTGTATGCCTCCACTCACCCCCACACCTCATGGTTCTGAATGGCCTACATTTGGATGGTACTGTACCGTAGACATATCAGACCCATTCAGGAATGACCCACATCTCAATGGTACAGTACGGTAAACATATCACATATCATATAGTGGTTCAGTTCTGTAATACATATCCCACCCATTCTGGAATGATCCACGTCTCAGGGGTTCTGTACACACATCAGACCCATTTCCGGTATCCATGTCCATGCACTATCGCAAGGTTGTTGACATACGACCCAACATTTGCATATCTGGTATGATCATGCTTACATACGTGTGTTACCCCCAACAGCGCTATGTCTGAATGCCGAGTGTGTCAGGGTCTCTCCGTGGCCATAGTGTTGTTCCTACTGTAGTACTGTAGGTAGAAGTACCCTCTAACCACTGATCCAAGGTCAGATCATTCCTCACCCTCCTCACGTGAAGCTCATGGTTTCAGGCAGGGTCATCTGATTTTAGATCTGTGATAAAGAGGATCTTCTACCTCGAAGGGTTTCTGCCATTTCAGTTGCAGATCATCGGTCCACATCATGATGGATGCGTTCTCTCACATTGCAAATGAGAGAAAATGACTTACTGTAGGTCACACAATGCAAAGAGCCACTTTCCGACACACTCCACCCTGAATGACAGCACCATCTAACAGTGTCCCGCCTCGCTATATCAGGGAAAATAATGCTTAATGCACAATAGCCTGAAACTGCAGCATGATTTTGAAAGTGTATTCTTTGCTTAGATGTATGACAACAGTGTGGTAAGTGTTGCCATTAGGATGGCATACTGTAGCTTCAACTTCAGTTCTGCCAGCTTTCAGATGCCAGGGTTGATGGCATGTTATATGCTGTATACTACATGACCTACAGGGTTTAGAACACAACAAGTTGTGTTGGAACAATCAGGGGCGTTTCCACTGATATTCAATTTCCAGTAGTCCTACTATCCACTGTCAACAAGGATGCACTGTCCTTCCTTGCCGTATCTATGACACTCCTACAGATCCACGGCTTACTTAGATCAAATGACATGCTATATACTATGAATAGGAAACTCTGGCTCTTGTATGTAATGTATATTGCGTTCCAAAACCTCTCTAACGCACCCGATTGGATTAATTGGTGTACATTAAAGGCCATTAGTTATTATTAGAGGCAGGTGTGTTTGTGATGGGCTGTAACAAACACCTGAACACACTTGCTCTCCTGGGCCGGAGTTGATCATCCCTGTACTGTACTGTATTATAACTGTGGAAGGCTTCCTCTCTCCTTCACACACACACACACCCACACCCACACCCACACCCACACACACACACACACACACACACACACACACACACACACACAGAGACACACACACACACAGGGAACACTCTTTGCATGACAACACACGCATGCCAAACTAGTTTGAATACTTTTCAAAATGCATCCATCCTTCATTCAGCGTT
>NC_137679.1:16359520-16362020 GCF_963989245.1 Nansenia antarctica | reverse complement strand
ATCCCCTGCAGTTTGGGGACGTTTCCAAGGGTATGAAAGGGTGCATGAAATCGCCTCATTCTGTCCTCTTCAGTTGAGACGCAGCAGCGGTGTCGTGTTCCGGTGGTGTCATGAGAGACACGACACACACTGGAGGGTCACCGTTGGCTCTCCATCGTTTCCACAAATACATGAAAGGACCGGATTATCTTCCATTATGTCCTCCTCAGCTGTTATGTCCTACCAGATTAGCGGCAATGGAGGACATTAAATAAGGAAAAGGGGGGGGGGGGTGGAGGAGGAGGGGACACACAATTGGCGTGGGACAAATAATTGTGTCCAGTGATTATCCTAGTGTATGTATCCTAATCATGCTGGGTTCTTCATAGGCCCTATACTGTTGTTCGTTTTTTACATTTTTGTTTGTTTGTTTGTTTGTTTGTTTATACAACATTCTGCTTCACCCTACCCCTCAGAGAAATGGCCATTACTGTTACACTCTGCTTTTATTGGTGGTTCTATTTCACATTGTGGTTTTATTTGCCTTCCACAGTATGTTGAATTGTGATTATGCAAATCGAATGTTTTCATTTCAGAGAAATGGAGCTGAACAGTGTGCCTTCAGGTGTGGGGAGAGAACGAGAGAGAGAGAGAGAGAGAGAGAGAGAGAGAGAGAGAGAGAGAGAGAGAGAGAGAGAGAGAGGGAGAGAGACAGAGAGAGAGAGAGAGAGAGAGAGAGAGTGTGGGGGAGGAGGAGGAGGAGTGTTCTAAATGGTTATTGGCTTGCCAATGCACAGGAGCAGAGAGAAATATTAATTCATGCCTTTTGTTGTCACAGCAGCTGGCGAGTTGCCTCGTAAGCAAAAGTCTTATCTGAAGACGAGGTTTCATTTGTGTAAGTGCAGCTTTCGGGGGGGGGGGGTGGGGGTGTGTTGTTGGCGCTCTTTGGTTTGCTGTGCACCGCTATCCACTTCTACCAAAATCTCTATCCCTTTTCTTTTACCTTTCACTAGTTCTCTCTCTGGCATGCGTTTGTTTGATGCTTTTCCTCTCTGCTGGAGTTGTGTGGAGTGAACAGAGATCGGAACATGCTAGAAGGGAACAGACGGCACCTACTGGATCTGACAAGTGTACTGTCTGTCTGTATGTCGCCCCGCAGTGTGAAGCGGTGTGGGGAGTCGTAGCACGGTGTCTTTAGTTTAGTGTTCTGTTTTGGTGTGCTATGTTGAGATTCCTGTCAAAGAAAGGGAACATGAGCGTAGACAAAGATGATGATGTGAGGTTGAGACGACATCTCTGGTGGGGCCGCTCCGAACCGACATCATCATAAACCTCTTTCCAGGGGGAGATGTGATGGTATGTTTCCCTAGTGACAAACTGTAACACACTCTACCCCCCCCCGTCCCCCCTTCTCTCTATCTCGTGCTCTCTCTCTCTCTCTCTCTCTCTCTCTCCCTCTCCCTCTCCCTCTCTCTCTCCCTCCTCTCTCTCTCTCTCTCTCCCCCTCCTTGTCCGCTCTGTAGGAATGCAGGTGTTGGAGTGGAACGGGGTCCCTCTGACGGGAAAGACCTACGAGGAGGTGCAGTGCATTATGGGTCAGCCGTGTGGAGAGGCGGAGCTCTGTGTGAGACTGTGAGTCTGAATCATCCTTCTCCTCTCTTCTCCTCCTCCTCCTCCTCCTCCTCCTCTCCTCTCCTCTCCTGCTGCTTGGCGGTAGACAACCGTTTCGACCGATCGAACGCGCCAATCATCAGATTGTATTGCGAGCCAATGAGTGTGATTGGTATTGACTTGAGCGTCCCAGTGTATGAGATGTTCCTGCTGTGTTTTAGGGATCTCAACATGCTGTCTGACCCGGAGCATCCCCAGGCCTTGGAGCATCACAGCCAGCTGAAGCCTGGTACGTCCATGGCCTTCCCTTAGGCAGCTGCACTGTCTTTGTCTGTTAATGTATGTGTGTCTATGTGTACAGTTTTATAAGCTTTTGTCTATGTGTGCGTGTGTGTGTGTGTGTGTGTGTGTCTATAGGTGACAGGCAGCGGTCTCCTGGCGTGGATCCTAAGCAGTTGGCCGCAGAGCTGCAGAAGGTGTCCCAGCAGCAGGGTCCCGGGGCGGCAGGGTCCGGGGTAGGGGGGGCCGGGGGGATGGGGGTCCTCTCCGCTCTGGAGCGCTCCTCTCTCCTCCACTCAGGCACGGCCTCGGCCAACTCCAGCGGCGTGCCCAGTCCAGGTCAGCCAGCCTCGCCCGCCATCAACAAGAAGCAACGACACAGCGCCAAGGTACGGTGACTTTACTATCCTCAGAGCACAGAGAGGAAGGATAATAATAATAATAATAATAATAATAACTTACATTTATATAGCGCCTTTCACAGACCCAAGGTCGCTTTACAAGGGAATGGGACAAACAGAACAGAGCCAGAGAGACAAACACACAAAACAAGAAACAGTGAAACAGCTACTAAAGGTTGAATGCAATGGTGAATAAGGTGGGTTTTAAGGGCAGTTTTGAATATGTCCAG
>NC_137679.1:16349520-16357020 GCF_963989245.1 Nansenia antarctica | reverse complement strand
ACTGACTATCCACTGCAGTGGTTGGTTCATGAGTGTTTTTATATGTCATTCTAAGTCTAAGTTAAGTCTCAGAACACTGAAACAAAATATCAGTTCCAGTGTGTGCCACGGCTTACTAGCGGCCAGCTTGCGCTCAAATCCTGTTTGAATTTCCACAGTTGGGCTTTCTAGTCTCACCCCAATCTAGTCAAACCCAACAATTCTGTGGTTTGTAGGGTAGCAGACTATGGAGACCCTAGCACCACATCAAATTCTCTGGTTTCCCAACAGGTCCTGGTAACTTAAGCACATTATGACAATTGTGCTTTTGTTGCCGTTCAAATCCATTCAATGGTGTAGTGATAAACTAACTAAAGCACTTTGCTGACTAGAATATTCCGCTATCGCTTGAAATTGCACCCCTATCCCTGTTTGACCAGAGGGGGGTCGAGGAGGCTAAAAGCCAGATTTGTAAGCACTGAATACGCCTGGACGAAGCCCTGTTGAAGCCTGTGAGTTACTGTGGAAAGGCAATTGGCCGTGGCACGCACTGGCACGCACAGCATGAGCCCTGCTCTGGAAAGACAGCTAATGATAATCTATTTTAGCATCGCACTCGTTTCTGCCCCCAGTGTCCCTCTCTCCTCCACCCCTTCTCTCCATCCCCCTCTTCCTGCAAGTGGGTTGTGAACAGGCGGCAAGGATCGATACAGCCTTTATCTGGCCTGTAACAGTATCTGTTCCCTCCTAATGGCCTTGTCAGACTTGTTTATGAGATTATAGTACTCCTCCTGTTCCTCCACCCCTAGGCTCACTACATAGGCTGGAAGGACCTTCTGTGATCACTGTAGGTCTGTCACCGTAGGGTCCTTATTGTAGGTCCATCACTGTAGGCCTAGATTGAGCTTTTTGTGTTTTTAACCGTTATTTAAACCACAGAGGTCTCTTGCAGTGTGATAACCGCTTTCACTAGACAGACCTCAATGAGGTGTTAGTATACATACAGTAGTTTGTAGTTTGTAGTTTTTTTTATCAAATAAAATTCCCTGATCAATCGTCAAAACGGTCCCAAAAAAAACTATGTGTAGCTTTCTGTCCTTTACTTGTCTTTCTGTCGTGTCTTTCCCTCCTCTGTCTCTGTTTCTCTGACGGTTGCTTTGTTTTGCTTTCCTTGTTGTTTGTGAAATCTGCCCTCCTCTCATTCCTCCTCTGGACTGGCACAGCCAAGTCATGGTAGTCCAGAATGCAAGGTAGTGTGGCGCTTCTCAGCTTTTAGTTGGTGTTGTTCTGTTCTGTTTCTCCTCGACATCCATTTTACGTCTCCAAAGTCCTTTTTTCATTTTCTCTCTTTCTCCCTCTGTCATTGTTTACTCCATTTTGTATTGATGAAAGCACTCTCTCTTTCCATCGCCTCGCTTGCCATTTCATTCTCTCTCTCTCTCTCTCTCTCTCTCTCTCTCTGCTTCTCTCTCTCTCTCTCTCTCTCTCTGCTTCTCTCTCTCTCTCTCTCTCTGTCCTGTCTGTCTTCTTTGTTAGCCTCTATGTCAATCATCGCAAAAACAACTCATGTTCGTGCAAATTCACTCAAGAACAGCAAATGAGATCAGAAGTGTCGTTTGAAGTGAAAATAGAATATGTCATTTTATGACAGTAAAATTACACCCTCTCCTGCCCCCTCCCGCTCCTTCCCCCTCTGTCCTTCCCCCCCTCTCCACAACTAAAGCTACTATCAGTCATGTTTTGATTCATCACTTTTTTTGTTTCACCCTGTGTGCTGTGGACATTGATGTTGTGTGATGGTGTTGTGGTGCGTAGGAGTAAATAACATGCTTTGGCCACTAAAGTCGATTTGTTATGACGCCGGCAGTGCTGAAAATAAGAGGAGGACCAAATACGTCCAGAGGAGCTTGAACCCAGAATGGAACCAGACCGTCATCTACAAAAACATCCACCTGGAGCAGGTAGAGAACCTGACAATGCACACACACACACACACACAGACAGACAGACAGACAGACAGACAGACAGACAGACACGCACACACACACACGCACATGCACGCACATACACATGCACATGCACACATGCACACACACACACACACACGCGCACGCACACCGCACTCTGTCTGGATGTGCTTGGCGTACTGAAACTGATTTTTAATTGGATGTCTTATTTCCTGTGTCTGAGTCCTCTGGGATGTTGGAACACTCCCTCTTCAGCCTTACTTGTGATCTCTCCCATGACTCTATTAAACATCCTGCTCCACCCCTCAGAGAGAGAGATATGGAGAGGGAGAGAGAGAGAAACAGAGAAATAGAGAGATGGAGAGACGGAGAGAGCGATGGTGGGAGAGATGGAGGGAGGGAGAGAAAGACGAAGAAAGAGACGGAGAGAGAGAGAAAGATAGAGACAGAGAGTGCCTGTGTATGTGACAGTAGCACAAAGTGTGTAATTCAGACATTGAAAGAGATGTGTGTAGACGTGCTGTACATCGTGAGCTCTCAGAAGAGACAGTTTCATCAGCTCCTTTAAACCTCCATTCAAGCTTTAATCATGTCTCTCTGTTTGCCTGGTAAGGCTTTAAATGCCGCAGGGTCACTCCATCCTTCCACTCCCAGAGATGCGCACACACACACACACACACACACACAAACACACACACACACACACACACACACACACACACACACACACACACACAGCAAATTCCCACACACACCCACGCCATCAATCACCAACCCCCCTGCTGGCAAAATCACTACTCACACACACACACCAGAATTGAGCAGTATTATGTAAGGCGCACACCCATGCACGCATGCACACACACACACACACACACACACACACACACACACACACTGTAGTCACTGTACGGCCCTGTCTCTCTCCCAGCTGAAGAAGAAGACTCTGGAGGTGACAGTGTGGGATTATGACAGATCCTCCTCTAACGATTTCCTGGGAGAGGTGAGTGGTGCCTCGCCTCTGGAACCAGCACAAACAAACACTCTGCGGCTTCGACGTCACACACATTTAGTAGTCACCTCGCTCTGATCCCGTTGTTTTTAACACTAGACCAGCCGTGCCTTTTTTACCTACTATAAGAGCTCTTTACAATGCTACGCTTTTATTTACACACAACAACCACTAGTTGGCCGCTTGTAAATTGGCCTGCTTCCTACACAGAAAAACGGCAAACTAGATCTCTACTATCTTATCCTGATGTGATTTTGAAAATGGAAGGATACTGGGTGGTAGAACGCACATATCTAGGAAAAGTCATGAAAGGAAACTTGATCAAGTGCAAAGATATAAAACATTTCTTTACTCACAGGTCTCATGTACGCTTTTAGAATGAAATAAGAGCCTGAATGTTGACCGCGGTAAAGCACGTTTGGAAGCATGTTTGTTTTCACACCAGGGTACCCTAATCTGAATCGAATTGTATCTCCCTGTATTTACTTACACTTTAATCTTTGCCCTACTGATTTTCTTCTCAGTATTTACTTGTATTTACCTGTATTGATCTGGGACTACTCTACTTGCCTTGTTTGTGTCTAATTAACCTTGGCTCCCAGCAGTGATTCCCTCTGTTTATCATTGCTTGATCGTAATTCCTCTGTATTACTGCATCTAAAATACCTCCATCTACCTCGGTCAACCTTTCTTTTTTTTTACCTGTCTCTACTCCTGCTGACCTCTGAATCCCCCCCCGCCCCCCATCCCTGTCCCCGTCCCCCCTATCTCTTTTCCTCTCCTTCTCTCTCTCTTTGTAACCAGGTGTTGATAGACCTGTCCAACACATCTCAGCTGGACAACACTCCTCGCTGGCTGCCCCTGATGGAGCAGAGTGACAACATCGACCACAGCAGAGCCCACCACACCAGCCAGGGGCCCCCAGGGTCCGGAGGAGCAGCGGCCGGCCAGGGACAGGGGCCCGCCTGCGCAGGACAGGGCACCACAGGCCAGGGGATGGGGATGGGACAGGGACACGGGATGGGACCAGGGCAGGGGATGGGGCCAGGGCAGGGGATGGGGATGGGTCCAGGACAGGGACAAGCACCAGGGGACCACGAATCTCCCAAGAACTCTGTCATCAAGAGCAGAAGCCACGGGATTTTCCCCGACCCCGCCAAAGGTAGGAGCGACCTTTCTGTGGTATTTGCTTCTTCTTTTTTCAGGATCTCAGCCGTCATTTGAGGTCATTTTTTAAAATATTGTATTCCAGTACTAGGAACCAGGCAAGGACATTTTAGTCTAGCGACAATACTAAAGTGACTTTTATTTATTTTTTTACCTACTGACTTTTTTTTTTATCATAGCCATTTTATAGTCATTAGTGATTGTGCCTGTTGTCATGGTGACAGTGCTACTGCGGGGCAACCTGCTGACATAATGATATTGTTTGTGACTGCCACTCATTCGCTTCGGCAGTTTCCATTTGTAAGTGCCTTCCGAAATAATTTGAATGCTCTCTTTCTCCACTGCTACCTTCTCCCCCTCAGACATGCAGTTGACCCCTCTAGAGAAGTCCCACAGTAGTCCTGGTAGTTCTAAGTCTTCGTCAGACGGCCAGCTGCGTTCCCACGGCCCGTCACGCAGTCAAAGCAAGAGCAGCGTCACCCAGGCCCACCTAGAGGACGCTGGGATAGCCATAGCTGCCGCTGAGGCTGCAGTGCACCAAGCCCGCCTCCAACCAAGTAATCCCCGCCCCTTCCTGCCGTGAAAACAACACTTCCTCTCTTCCACGCATGCCAGCCAGCTCATATATCTCTCTGTCTTATCTCTCCTCTCGTTCTATCACTTCTTCTTTATTGTTTTGGTTTGTTCCCCCCCCTTTTCCCCCTCTGTTCTCACTGTCCGATTGCTGTCCTTGGAGCACAATCTGATTGTGGTTATTTATTATTTTGTAGTTTTATTTTGTAGTTTTGTATTTTGTAGTGTAGTTCTTTTTGCACCTGTGGTTTACAACCCCACTGATCTAGATATAGTCGATCACCAAGACAACACATGACAGCTCCGGTCCTGAAGTAAACCGTTCAAGCAACTCTCTAATCTCAACTCCACCGTAAAACTGATCTCTTCGACATGTAGGAATAAATATCTAAACCACAGTTCAGACACTAAACGGAAGAACTCAAGATGCTCAGAGTAAAACCGTTCTATCCTCCAAAAACAGTTACAAATTCATGAGCTTGTCTTGAAAGCAGACAAAAATAGAGCACACAGGAGCTGAGTCATGACATGGTGCTCCGGCGTTCTTCACCGAGATGAATGACCGGAGGTGGTTGACATTTTGACGTAGTCTCTGACGTAGTCTTACATCGGACTTCAGTTGCTCCTTTTCTGGAAGGTCCTTGAACGTGCTCCGAATAAAAATATGGCCGTCCGGGCTCTCTTTGACGTCACGGTACTGCCTGCAGCACTGTTTAAACTAGGCCACTGTGAGTCTGAGCTCTGAGCTGAACACATCTACATCAGAAACACAAACACACACACACACACACATACACACACACAAAGCAGCACAGAATATCTAGGCAGTCAGAATAGAGTATTATAGAACACCAGGTAGAAATCCTAAAACCCCTTGTCTCGAAGTGGATGTCTATCTCTAGCCTCTGGTTTCTAATGATCCCCAGTGGGACCCTTAACCTTTAATGCTAAGGTTTAGAAACCACTGTATGTGGAAAGCACTCATTGAAATGACTCTGTTGCCCTAGGATTCAATTCAAAATGTTGATCCGACGATATATTGTCAAAAAAGGTGTTGATAAGTATGTAGTGTGTACGTGTGTAGGGGGCACTGTGCCCCATAGGGACCCCCTGAGCCTGAGTTTGACGCCCATGTTGTGCTTTACCCAGCATGCAGTCCTCCCCAACCACTGAACTGTGCAGATTAGAAAAGGTTGTCATTCTGCTGTGTGTGTGTGTGTTTGCATGTTTGTGTGGTGTGTGTGTGTGTGTGTGTGTGTGTGTGTGTGTGTGTATGAGTGTGAGTGTGTGAGTGTGAGTGTGAGTGAGTGAGTGAGTGTGTGTGTGTGTGTGTGTGTGTGTGTGAGTGTGTGTGAGTGAGTGTGAGTGTGCGTGTGCGTGTGCGTGTGAGTGTGTGAGTGTGTGAGTGTGAGTGTGAGTGTGAGTGTGAGTGTGAGTGTGAGTGTGAGTGTGAGTGTGAGTGTGAGTGTGAGTGTGAGTGTGAGTGTGAGTGTGAGTGTGTGTGTGAGTGTGTGTGACCACTCATACATACAAAGATACATTAGGATACATACCATCCTATGTAGTCAGCCCTTTCCCCATCCTAACCCACCCCCTCCCCCTTTAAACCCTAAGCAATGGGGTCATAAATTCAATCTGAGACTAACCAGTCAAACCAGGAAATGCAGACAAAACACCATGGTTCAAAAGGCAACAGGAAACTGACTCTGACTCAGCACTCATCGGCCAATGAGAGTAAACACAGGAGTCAGCTGACCATCAGGGGAACAGCAGTGTCAAGGGAAGGTGAGACCACAGGGGAGGAGTCTACACATACTAACTCTAATATGACTAAACGCACATGCTCTCAATACAGACCATCATGATAACATTCACGAGCTATTTCAATCAGATGCCATTAAATATGTGTAAACTATCATTAAAAAAGTTGTCAAAGTAGTTGGTATCTCATCACTTTTTGGGGGGTTATCCATGTGCCTTGGTGTTACATGAAGGTTCATGTCCTACTCTTCACGTTGCTTTGCAAATCTGTGTAGATCAGTTGATGCACAACACAGGCCTGATGTATATCTGGGTCTTACTTTGACTGATGGTGACACCACCCACTAAGAAGGTCGTAACCCTATCTGGTCATAGGGAGGCCAAAAACCAGCTGCCACTGCAGCAACCAAGGACACGAGTTGTTCACCCCTAGACTAGAGGGCAGCACCTCACACATGTACCCATTAACACTAGAACAGCCGTGCCTTTTTTACCTACTAAAAGATCCTTTTTTACCTACTAAAAGATCAGCCCCTCTTTAGAATCTGAGGGAATCTGAATTTGGGAATCTGCTATTTACACACAACGACCACTAGTTGGCCGCTTGTAAATTAGCCTGCTTCCTACACAGAAAAACTGCAAAATAGCTTTATGTTAGCTTATCCTGATGTGATTTAGAAAATGTAAGGATACTGGGTGGTAGAACGCACATATCTAGGAAAAGTCATGAAAGGAGGGTCCTGAAATTTGATCGAATGCAAAGATATACAGCGTTTTTTTACTCACACCCTCATGGCTGTTGTAGTGTTAAGCTGTTCTACCTGTCAGCTCCATCCTTCATTTGTGACGGCAGCTGGTTGAAAGGGGGAACAAGTCGGCATCCGATCCAAATGTTTGCGTTGCATTGCAATGTTTTGGCTCAACTAGCAAGTGTGTCATTGATTTTCAACAACGCTAATATTGACATTTTTCGGAATAAAAGTCTGAACGGTCTGTCGATTGGTCGACTTGTTCCCGGTTTCACCAGCTGCTGTCCCATTT
>NC_137679.1:16339520-16344520 GCF_963989245.1 Nansenia antarctica | reverse complement strand
TGGGGCGGTTTAGGTTTAGGTTTCTCCTGAGAAGAGAGAAACCTGGACCCCTTCCCGTACCCTAACATCACCAACCTGGTATCATCTCCATCACTTGATAGTTGGATAGGAGTCTGAGGATGCTAACCAGTTCTATGTCACAGGTAGACACACCCGGGCCTCCAACCCTGGCCCTGTGTTCCACTGTATGCGTGTTCATGTCGTCACATGTGATCTGTGTTTCATCACAAAGTGTTAAAAAAAAAAGGGGAAAAAAAAGAAAACACATGTTGGGTGTCAAGATCTGGTTCCTGTTCCCCACTTTGTGAGCTGTTTTTTTTTTTTCCAGTCAGTGTCCACACAGATTGGAGATGCTGTAAGCCAACACTCTGATCATTGCAACCCTCTGGTTATTGCAACACATGGAACCAGCCTCTCTCACTGCCTCTGACCAAAGTCATATGACCCCAAAGCGGCCCAGTCCTATTATACGGGGCCGGTACTATTCTAATGGATTTAGGGCTATGGCCTAGTGCCATACTGAAACACAACGGGGCTACTGATGTATTCATCAGCAGTGTCGCTGTATCACTATAACGCATCATAGTGAGAAGAACCATCAGGTGACCTCATACCCTCCGATCTGCTGTCTGCGTAATGTACAGCTTGTGTCACAGAGGGGGTGGAGGAGAGCTCAGATGCAATTCCTAATTCCTATTTCCATATCAGATGCATAGAATGCAGACATTGAGTCAAGATGTCAATTATGCTCGTATGACAAAAAATAAAGATACAAAAAAATAATAATGAGGGGAGAAAAATGCGGTTGGTTTTACAGAAAATAATTTTGTTGTGCCAACCTTGTTTTGTAACCAAACCCATTGGTTCTGTTGAAGTAATTCTATGCAACATAGATGTGTTTGAATGCATTTTTCTTAACATGTAATGTCAGTGAACATTTCGTCTGAAAATATATAAGGAGAATTTTAATTTTGATTTGTATATTATTGAAGAAAAATAGATTGATTTTTTTACTACCTAACAGCTGTTATCATGTACATGACGCTTGTGCACTTTAGTATTACATTCTTTGTTTATTTTCTTGTCCTGTTTTTAAGTGTCATGACATGCAAGTTCCAAGTGTACGTTCAAGTTTGTGTGTCTATGTTGAAATGATATTGAATCATGTTGTGTGGTTTGTATGGAGGACAACTGAAAACAGTCATGGTACTGTTTGTATTTCTGTGGCAAAAGAAAAAGAAAAAAAGAAAAGAAAAGAAAAACTACAATCATAGACAATTACGGTTCTTATTGCTTCCCAATGCACCATCTAAGGAGACAGTTCAGTGTTTAATTTAGCCACCAACACATGTACAGTATGTACTATTATAGAGATCAGTCTGAGGGAAAAAAGAACAAGACATTCTTTAAACCTCAAAGTCAAGACTGTTCCACCCCCTCATAACTGTCCTTTAAGATTCCACTCAAGCTAGATATTCAATATCTATTGTTCTTCGATCTGTTGCTCGTGAATGTGAAACCATCCACACACTTCTGTTGCTGTGAGGAGTGTGAATGTGGCGTAGTCGTTTGTAAATACAGTGTTTTTTGTTTATTCGTTTTTCTACAGAGACTGAATGTTTGTATTGTCCGAGGTTTGAGCATGTGAGTGTCAAAAAACACACAAAAAAAACTAAACTCTTTATGACTGTATGAAAGTGTTTGTTTCATTGGAGAAGGTGACCATGTGACCGAGCTGTGTGTTGTCAACCCGTGGGTATCTTAAACCAATGTCACAGAAATGACCCTACCAACGTGAGGGAGAACATATCGACTCAACTTCAATGGTTGTCTAAGACTTTCTGTTTTCACACTGGATGTTGCATGTTTTGTTGGTGGTTTGTCTATATATTTTGCTTCCAGATTCCAGACGTTTAAAAAGAGAGAGAATATGTATAGATTTATCTGACGTTGTATGCTGACTGTATAAAGATATGCTTGTAAAATTGTCTTGTTTTTCACTCAGTGTAAAAATGGAGAATCTAACGTTTATGGTTTTGTGGTTGTACACAGGATGTGTTGAGATATTATGCAAATTGTGCTGTAAAAATCGGCTGTTTCCCTGAAGTCTAAAGAATACATATTAAAAAGAGATTTATTCCACCTGCAAAAGTGAGTTTGGATTTGTTCTGTTATTTAACGCCTGAATAGTGGTGTGTGTGTGTGTGTGTGTGTGTGTGTGTGTGTGTGTGTGTGTGTGTGTGTGTGTGTGTGTGTGTGTGTGTGTGTGTGTGTGTGTGTGTGTGTGTGTGTGTGTGTGTGTGTGTGTGTGTGTGTGTGTGTGTGTGCGTGCGCGCGCGCGCGTGTGCGCGTGTGTGTGTTCCTGGTGTCAGGGGGAAATTCATGACCAGATTAGACAGGCCGACATTTGGCTGTAGCTTTTGCCTATTATGTGTATTAAATAACCAACAGGGGGCAGCAGACTCGTTCATGCAAAGTAGGCCTATAAGGCAACACAGGCTGGTGTCACAGACATTGTTTAAACCTAGTCCTGGACTAAATCACACTTTCAATGTAAAATGTCCATTGAAGACGCTTTTTAGTCTAGGATTAGCCTTAAACCTTGTCTGTGAAACCGACCCCAAGGCTAATGCTCTAACACATTGTCTGCTCCTTGCCAACTCACCAAACACAATAACCTCTGTTTATTTCTCTCTCTCTCTCACTCACACACACACACACACACACACACACACACACACACACACACACACACCCCCCACATGCAGTGTTAAGGAGTAGTTCCACTACATGTAGCTCAATTATTAGTTTAACTACATTTTGCTGTAGCTTTGCCTTTTGTAACACAAACTGTGTTGTAAGAAATGCATTACAGTATGGACCACGACCAAAACGACACGGAACATCATGTCCATACCTAAGCAAATGTATTCAACTAACAAAGTTCCACCTAAAAGACTTGATGTGTTCACATGTTAGCTGTGCAACTGCAAACCCAAATGTTTCCACAGCAAAGACGTTGAACACAAACTTAAGAACACATGTTAAGGTGAAAAGGTTAGTTTGTTAGCTAACTAACTAGCCTACAGTAGACGTCAAATGGGAGCCTGTCTATGTTCCTACAGCCCTAAGTTCCCAACGCCCTTTGTCCCCACAGCCCTATGTTTCCTCAGTTTAACCCTGGTGTGCTGTTCGTGTTTTTGTTACTCAGCCAATGTTCGTGGGTCTGGTGGACCCAACGCATTATTGGGTTTTTAATATCTAACCTTAACCCACCAAGACATAGTAGGCTGGCCTACAGAGATTCCTGCCTTTACAGTATGATTACTTAGACATGTGGGAACATAGGGCTGTGGGAACATCTAGTAGCTATCCGGTAGCCATGTAGCCTAGCAAGCTCTCTATATTAGCTCGCTAAATGTCAGACTCAACTGGCAGATATTAGCTAATGGAATAAAGGAGCTTGTGTGGATGAGAGTTGATAGTCTGACCTAGAACTATGAATAAACACTTCTCCGTAATTTATTTGTGTTGTCGGATTAAATTGCATACGGAATTATTGTGTACAGCTGTCAGAACGTCCGTCAGCCGTCAGAACGGCTGAGTCACTACCCATCTTCCGTCGTAGACTGAAGACCCATCTCTTCAGGTTACATCTTAACTGCTCCTCCTGAGACATCTTCTGACCCTCACCACTACGTCTCCTAAAGACACCCGCTTTCCCCTCTACTGTGTCCCTAAGAACTTATATTGCCCCCCTTGTACTGTTTCTCAGTTTCTCCAGAAAAAATAAAATAAATATATATATATATATATATGTAGTAGAAGGCGATAGGGAGAAGGTTTTTTCAGTGGCCCCGGGCCCGAGCTAGATTACCGTACTCTTCCTGCAACGAATGGTGGATTGCTGATTCACATGCTTAGTATTCAAATGTATTGATTGTAAGTCGCTTTGGAATAAGGCGTCCGCTAAATGCCAAAAATGTAAAATGTAAATGTACAGCTAGTTGTAACGGTGGTTAGCGAGGTTATTGACCTCTAGAGCAGCATTAATATTGCTATATTATAGTCTAGTTCTACAAAGTCTTGTTTACAGTGTCCCTAGCATCTTAATGACCAACACTTAAATGTTGGGAAGGATCAGCATGTGAGCAGCATTTCAGTGTTAGACAAGGACAAGACGTGTTATTGGCCTAGAAACATGTTCTGCAAAGTGTTTCAACAATTTGCCTTTCTGTAATAAATTACACATCCTGTTAACATTCGGCCCCAGAGTGATCTGTTCATGCGTTTATGTTACTTAATGTTGTACTTACTGTTACTTCATGTAGTGAAGATTATTGTATTGAACTACTTTTTCAAAGTAGCTTTAGTTTGACCAACTATATTTCTATCAAGCGCAGCTTTGGGGTAGTTTAACATCTTAAATTGTAAAGTAATTGGTAATTTGGTTAATATATATATATATATTGCATCTGACAAGCCAGGGGGGGAATAAAACAGTAAATAAGTAATGTCTAAATAAAAATTTATTTAGGTCTCAGATATGCAAACCCTGAGAGAAACAGTGCTATGCTGCCCTCTGCAGAAGTACCCTGCAATCTGCTATGTGGATACTTTATAATCATCAATGTGAGTGTTTACACCTCATATAAACCCTACTTTAAGTTACCAACCTGATGTTCATGGATGCTCAGCACCACACACAAATCTATCACAAACACTCTGTCTATTTGTCTGTTTTTAATTTTCTCTCTCCTGTCTTGGGCTGTCTGTGATCTAGCTCCTGTCCTCTCCCCTCCCATCCCTCTCCTTCTCTTCCACCATGCTGAAGTGAAGCTCCGGACCTGGGGTGATAGGGCCTTTTCAGCCGCAGCCCCGTCCCTCTGGAACGCTCTCCCCAACCACATCAGACAGGCCAACACCCTCCCAACATTTAAACAGGCCCTCAAAACCCACCTCTTCATGCTGTGTCCCCAGCACTAGCTTTAGGCCCCTAC
>NC_137679.1:16332020-16334520 GCF_963989245.1 Nansenia antarctica | reverse complement strand
GATCTGCAATTTTATTCCACAACATGAACAACAATTTTCAGCAAAGAGCTATGTATGCAAAGCCATGTGTGCTAAATAAACAGGCCTAACAGTCAACTAACTGAAACTTGAACAAAATGACCAACATAACATCTAAGACAACTAAACTTTGTGATGCGTAGCACAACTTTAAGCAAATTGGAGCGCTCAATTTCTACCAAAGTTGCAATGCTAACTGCGCTCCCTATGGTTATCATTTTAATAAGTAGGCCTAACTGGATGGTGATTATACAAGGGTCTTACTTGTATGAATTATAATGTATATTTATATAATTATTTGGTTGTTACTTACATTTAATTATTTTATTCCAACCACAACAAACATTTTTTGTTGCAAAGAAAGAGCTATGTATGCAAAGCCATGTAAACAGTCCTAACAATCAATGTGATCCCTGGCCCTGTTTTCCTTTGCTCAACTCCATTATCTGGGGGTGGTATTGGTCACTTTAAGTAACGTGGCATGTCATTCACATCTACGCTCTCATCAAGTGCGAGGCTAAACACCGTCGCATCTTTCAAACCAGCGGTCTGCTGCGCTTTCACGTTTTCTGCCATTTCTCCTATTCTTCGTTCCACACTTCTGGCTGACACTGGGATGTCTTTTATTCTTGATTTTATTGTGTCTTTGTTTGATAAGCCTTCAAACAAAACATCTGAGCTACAGAGGAAAGCCTCCTTAATATATTCTCCATCAGTGAATGGCTTTCCACGTTTCGCAATGCAATGAGCAATGCGAAAGCTTGCTTCAGTTGCGTGATTTTTAGCAGTGGAAAAGGCTTTAAAGGTGCTGGCCTGCTTCCCATACCTTGACACAGCACGTCTTATTGATTCGGCCTTGTCTGTTTCATCCTTGAACGACTTCTGATGTTTGGTCTCATAATGCCGTTTAACGCTTGAAGTTCGGCAAACAACATTTTCGTGACATAGGACACATACAGCACGGTCTTTCTGGGACACAAAACCCCACTCTTATTATATATTATTATTATTATTATATTGTTATGTGTGCTTAACAGTAAAACTTGTATCGAATCGAATTCAGAATTTTACTTTGAAAATTTGCGCCAGAATACGGCTCTCGTGAGTGGAAGAGAGACTAGGGCTGCATTCGTAAATTCGCCCTGAGAGCGCCGGAGCGTCCCCGAGACTGCCTCTAGTCCAATCAAATTACTTGGTCCCATTATGACGTTGAACCCAGTGTGCGCGAATTTACGAACGCGGCCAACATAAAATAAAATAAAAACATTCTCCCATTCTCGCACTTATTGCTTGCGTGCCACTGTTTAAGCTGTCGCGTGCCACTGCTGGCACGCGTGCCATAGGTTGCCGACCCCTGGACTAGACAATTAAAAAGCGTTAAGTGCAAATAAAGACAACAATCTTAAGAAAATAAAAACAACTATAAAAGCAAGCTAAAAGACATGAGGTCAGTGGTGTTATAATACTATAATACTATAAAAATATATAAATGTATAAATAGGCACTTAGAATAGAGTTATTGCACATTTCTATTGCACTTTTTCCCCTGAAGATGAACATGTCTTATGTCTATTGTTCAGTGTTCTGAGCAATAAGGCGCTATATGAGTGCAGTCCATTTTTCCCCCCATTATACTAGGTTGGGACATGTACAAAACAAGGGCAACTGCTATAGGAAACTGCATCGTCAAATGTGTCTCATGTGTGATGATGAACCCAGATGACACAGCACACATGACACAGTCACAGATGACACCCACCGAAACCTGTACACCTTCTCATTCATTCAGGTGGTGTAATGGTGTGGGGAACGTTTTCTTGGCACAAGAATACCAATGAATCATCGCTTGAATGCCACAGCCTATTTGAGTATTGTTGCTGACCATGTCCATCCCTTCATGGACACAATGTACCCATGCTAATGGATATACTTCCAGCATGATAATGCATCTTGTCACAAAGCAAAGGTCGTCTCAAACTGGTTTCATGAACATGGCAATGAGTTCAATGAGTTCAGTGTTCTTCAATGTCCCTCCCAGTCACTGGATCTGAATCCAATAGAACACCTTTGGGATGTGGTAGAACGGGAGATTCACAGCTTGAAAGGGCACCTGAAAACTGCAGGAATTGTGTGATGCAATCATGTCATCATGGACCATAATCTCCGTCTCTGTTTCCAACATCTTCTGGAATTAATGCCATGAACAATTGAGGCTGTTTTGAGAGCAAAGGGAGGCCCTACCCAGTATTAGTATACCTAGTGTTCCTAATAACGTGTTCAGTGACTGTATAAACCCCTGTTGCGCTATTTGTCCTCAACGACTCAACCAACGAGGTTCAGTACTTAAAGTGTGTGTCTTGGCACCCCGGTGGTGGAACGAGGCAACGATCTTCCAACTGCTGTCAGGACTGCAGAGTCACTACCTACCTTCCGCTGTAGACCGAAGACCCATCTATTCAGGCTACATCTTGACTGTCCCTCT
>NC_137679.1:16324938-16327438 GCF_963989245.1 Nansenia antarctica | reverse complement strand
GATATATCCATCCAGAGATGTCAGGCATGTCATCCACAGCCCAGAGGAGATAAGAGGAGGATAAGAGATCTGTGTCTAAAAAAAAAGAAGAAGAAGAAGAAGAAGAAGAAGAAACTTACTGTAGATCTCTGTTCAGCTGTTCATGATAATGAGCACTTTGCCCCTGGGGAGGTTGTTTGAGTAGGTGTTTGTGTGTGTGTGTGTGTGTGTGTGTGTGTGTGTGTGTGTGTGTGTGTGTGTGTGTGCGTGTGTGTGTGTATGTGTATGTATGTGTGTGTGTGTGTGTGTGTGTGTGTCACACAACTGGTACAACTGCTTCACACACACACACACACACTGTGTGTGTGTGTGTGTGTGTGAAGCAGTTGTACCACTATAGAACTATACCAAGCTTTTCACACGTCAGGCATATTGTACAATCTCTATTTCTTCCTCAGCTGATATTATTGTGTTGGAGTTATCATGCCTATCCATCCAGAGTTGTCAGCCTTGTCTTTCACAGTGGAGAGGAGCTGAGGGGAGATGCCAATTAAAGAATATGCCTAGCTTGGATTAAAACAAACAAACAAACAAAAACAAAAAAGACGAAACCAGCCACTGTAGACCTCCAGTCATGATAATGAGCATTTGGGCCCTGGGGAGATGGTGTGTGTATGCCGGTGCATTTTCAATACAGTATGTATGTATGTATGTATGTACAGTGTGTGTGTGTGTGTATGTGTATGTGTCTGTGTCTCTCTCTGTGTGTATGTGTGTGTGTGTCTGTGTCTCTCTGTGTGTGTGTGTGTGTGTGTGTGTGTGTGTCTGTGTCTGTGTCTGTGTCTGTGTCTGTATGTATGTATTCCTTTGAGCAGAATTGGGTCAGAGCCAGAGAACTCTCTGATCTCCAGCTCGAGTATGAAATGATTATGCTAAAGTAGCAGTTGTAGTTATGGCTATGCTCCGGGTGTGTTGGCAGAGGCAGAGAAGCCTAATAAGGCGTTGACCTGACCTCTTTGTTTTCTCTGAGCTGTGATCTATGGCATTCATAAACACACACACCAGTTGACCTTAAACACTAGCCTCTGTCCTTTCAGTGGAAAATGAACATCTTGGCAGCCCCTGCTATAGATACAGAAGCTATTATCCAGGAGTAACGAGAGGAGAATGCAGGAGTAGTGCGAGATATTGAACTAGGAACAAATCTGAAGCAATCTCCATCACAATCGCGATTAAAAACAACCGCCACAATAACAACGATCAACTTTTGACATTCATTTGCGGATCAAATATTTATTTCACGTTGTGTCTGATTTCCTCAACCGTGGCTGCAACATCACATAGAATTTTGGAGGAGTTCTGTCTGAGACACGCAGCGCGTGCTTGAGAGTGTTTTGCTGAGAGCATAAGGGGGGAGGGGCTGGTCCTCTCTCTCGCGCGCGCACACACACACACACACACACACACACACACACACACACACACACACACACACACACACACACACACACACACACACACACACACGCACGCACACACACACACACACACACACACACACACACACACACACACACACACACACACACACACTTGATCGTCTCCATTTTGAATGTATCTCTGGCAGTGTAGCTCTCTGATGTTTTCCCATTGACACCATATCCCAGAATATACCTTTAATTCATAGATAATAAAGTATGGTGAACTGGTGGTGACTGAACAAAGCCATTATTTTGCCCAGATTGTTGAAAATGGCTAGCTTTTCAGCTCAACTTTGGCACTATGTTCCATACCATAACAAATGTCCAACGTTTTACCTTAATCGTTATATTTGTTTTCAATGTGGTTGGTTGTGTCAACGACACAGCTGTCTTGCTAGAGCTGTCTTGCTGTCTTGATTTAAGTGACAATGTTCTAGAAGGGTCTCTTTTTAAAATGAATAACAGATACAGATAGTGACCTCTAGGGGTGCAACGGTTCAGTTGGTCCACGGTTCGGTATGAACCTCGGTTTTTGAGTCACGGTTTCGGTTCAGTTTTGGTAGAAAGAAAGGAGGAGGATTTTTTTGAAAAAAAAATGCTAATATTTATTTACAAACAGTTACTTTACTGTTACTTTACTTTAACATTCAGACACATTCCAGAATATGACTGATATATTGTATATTATAAAACAGTTAGTTCCGACCAACTCATTTGATTGGACAAGAGGCATTCCATGAGTTCCATGAGATATACAGCATAACAGCACTCAGACGTTTAACTATATGTATCACTCCGCCGCACAGGTGTTCTATTAAATGACCGTTAATACAAAGTAGCTAGCCTGCGGATGTTTGTGTTCGGGTTACTAGGCAACAGTACAGTTGAAGTTCAGTTGTAGAACTATTTTTTGTTGGCGGAGCCAAAATAAATGATTAAATAAACAAACAAATCATAATCTGTTGTCGCTTATTACTGTTAACTAATAAATGGCGCTGTAGAACTGTTGTATAAAAGCAATATCACACTCGAGGTTGTGC
>NC_137679.1:16317438-16319938 GCF_963989245.1 Nansenia antarctica | reverse complement strand
ACAGAGAACCATCACCGAGACGCAGGAAGGTGCACCTAGAAGCTTAAAGGGTGAATGGTCAACGTTGAATAGTACCAGGTGGCTCAATGTGTCAATGCTTGACTTACAGCAACTGCTTAGAGTCTCTTCAAGTTACGGTGTGCAGTAGGACATTCGATCGAACTCTAAAAGGAGTGTTGTCATGATCGCTAAAACCAAGGACGATCAGAAGCAAGTTTTTCCTTCGTTCCTTCTATGGCAGAGCCAAGAACTAAATGTGGTGACCAGAGTGAGGTATTTGGGTGACATCATCAGGAACGATCTATGTGACGACGACGATATGCTGGCACGCAAATTGCATATGTGTACAGATTATGTTAAAACAGCCCCCTTCAGAGCCTACTGTACTCATTTACATTTACATTTACATTTTGGGCATTTAGCAGACGCCTTATTCCAAAGCGACTTACCATCGATACATTTGACTAAGCAAGTGAATCATCAATTCACCAGTTCTAGCAGGAAGAGGGATCTAGCTCAGGCCAGGGGCCATTGGCAGTCGTCGTGATAGAAGAAGAAAGAAAGAAAGAAAGATTATTATTATAATTGTTTTAATAGACACTGGAGAGACAGTACAGTGCGATACTGAAGAGACAACAGTATAGTTCTATAGTACAAGGGCGGCAGTAGAGTCTTAGGAGGCATAGTATAGGGGAAAAGCAGGTGTCTCAGGAGACGTAGTGCTGGGGGGTGGTAATTAGTGTTGTTCCGATACCATTTTTTGATCCCGATACCGATACCGATACCTGACCGTGCAGTACTTGCTGATACCGAGTACCGATCCGATACCACGGCGTTTGAAAAAACAAAACAAAAAAACATGTTTTTTGAGCCGCATACTCACCTCGATGTAAAATTATTGCTAACACTTAGTCTGGCACTGCTCAAAACCTTTTTAAAACAGGAAAAAATACCAACAGAGAGTGAATACTATAGAACTTTTTTTTATTGTCTACCTGGTATGGTGACAAGAAAATCAACCCCTTATAAAACCTGAAATGTGGCTCTCACAGATGCCAATCAGTGCAATATCCATTTAAGATATAAAACAGTCGTGGTAGTAGTGCAACAGCAAGTGAACATTTACAAACAAAATAACTTTAGTACTTAAAAAAAATAAAAAATAAAAAATAATAAAAAATCGGATTTTTTTGGGTGTTAGTACTCGCCGATACCGATACCAGCATTTTTGTGCGTATCGGTGGCCATGCCGATACTAGTATCGGTATCGGAACAACACTAGTGGTAATGTCTCGGGAGGAGCAGTTAAGGTGTAACCTGAAGAGATGGAGGTCTTCAGTCTCCGATGGAAGATGGGTAGTGACTCTGCAGTTCTGACAGCCGTGGGCAGCTCATTCCACCAGTGGGGAGCCAGTGTAGTGAAGAGACGTGACCGGGCAGCGCGACTGCCGTGTTGGCGTAGAGGTGGTGGGACCAGTCGGCCAGCAGAGGTGGAGGAGCGGAGTGCACGGGCTGAAGTTTGGGGGGTGACCATTGCCTGCAAGTATGCATGGGCTGTCCCTTTTGCTGCCTGGTAGGCAAGCACCAGGGTCTTGAATCTGATGCGAGCTGCTGTCGGGAGCCAGTGAAGGGTGCGAAGGAGGGGGGTGACATGAGAAAATGTAGAGAGTTCTCCCCTGTGATTGAGAAGTCTGGGAGAGGGCAGGCTTTCCCAGGGATTAAGAGTAGCTCAGTCTTGATAAGAATGAGCTTTAGATGGTGGGCTGACATCCATGTAGAGATGTCAACGAGACATGCAGAGACACGTGTTGCCACATGTAGGTCAGAGGGGGGGAAGGACAGGAAGAGCTGAGTGTCATCTGCGTAGTTGTGGTAGGAGAACCCATGTGAGGAGATTACCGAGCCAAGAGACTTGGTATAGAGGGAGAACAGTAGGGGCCCTACTCCACTCAGCCCACTTGTGGTGCAGCTACAGGAAAGCAAAAATGAAAAAGCTTCAGTGGCATTTAATGATGCATTCTGAATTTTGCTCAAGCTCCCAAGGTGGACAAGTGCAAGTCAAATGTTTGTGAGTAGTAATGTTCCCATCGTTCATGCCGTATTGAGGAATTGTATGTACAAATGTATGTATTGATTTAGAAAATGTAATCATAATGGCCTTAACTGAGCAAAAAGTCACAAAGTGATCCAAGGTACTCTATGTATTTTAATCACTGTGGACTTGTGAACTGCAATGATTATATTTGTGTTGTTGTCTCGTATTGTATTTGATCATTGTTTTACACTGATATGGACCTGTGTGTCTGAAATAAAGTTACATTGAATGTATCTGGCTCCATATTCAGCCATAGTGTCTGTGACAGTGTCTGAGGAGGGGTTTTGAGTTACGGGTTTAACAGGCATGACCTGCGAAAGACATGACCTACCAAGCGGGTAGGACATTCGGATGGTGTATAATGATGACAATGGTGTATGATAATGCTTGGGATATCTCCCTTGT
>NC_137679.1:16309938-16314938 GCF_963989245.1 Nansenia antarctica | reverse complement strand
TTATAGACATACTATTATAGTGCAAGGACAAGATAGTGTACACAAAATAGGATATCTACAGTGATGACATGATAATTACCCCCTCCACTCCTCTTAACCATCATCCCCCCACATCTTTCCATTCTGTCCTCTCTCTCTGTCCTTATGCCCTCCCTCCACTCCTCCATCACCCCCCTCCTCCCTTTCTCTCCTCTCTCAGCCCCACCCTCCCTCCCTCCACTCCTCCATCACCCCCCTCCTCCCTTTCTCTCCTCTCTCAGCCCCACCCTCCCTCCCTCCACTCCTCCATCACCCCCCTCCTCCTTTTCTCTCCTCTCTCAGCCCCACCCTCCCTCCACTCCTCCATCACCCCCCTCCTCCCTTTCTCTCCTCTTTCAGCCCCACCCTCCCTCCACTCCTCCATCACCCCCCTTCTTCCATCACCCCCCCTCCCCCAGTTCCCAGTAGGGTCTGCTGTGCTCAGGCTGTGACAGAGTAGAGTCATTAGAGTGTGCTTCCACACACGGGGGGCTTAGAGACCCGTATCGACACACGGGGAAAGAGAGTAGAGGAGAGGCTAACGAGCGGGCGCCAGGTACTATCTATAACAGCCGCTATCTTATCCGCGTTCATTAGTGAAAGCACAGGGGTTTTTGTTGTTTTTTTTAGCAAAAAGCCTTTCACCACCCGGGAGCTGGAGATATGGGGGTAATGTTTCTTATCTCTGTATCAACAGGCAAGATACAGTATGGTCGTGTTGTGCGATGCTCTGTGGTGGTCATCGAGGGAAACTAGCCCGTTCGCTATCGCTCATGGAACCCTGGTCGTTCGAAGCTGCGTCGTTGTGTAGCGCGCGTGATCGGTGTGTTGTTCTCCTTCTCTCACTACCGACTGATCACTCTGAGAGACAGAGAGGGGCGGGGGGGGAGGGGAAGAGAGAGGGGGGGGGTGTGGGGGGGGGGGGAGGAAGAGGTGTAATTAGATCTCCCCCTCCCGTCCCTGAACCCACTCCTAGGAGGAAGGAGTCATTGAAACCCTGTCATGAATTTTTAACATCCCCCTCAGCATGGTCTCTCTTGAGTGTGTGTGTGTGTGTGTGTGTGTGTGTGTGTGTGTGAGTGTGGATGCGTGCGTGCGTCTGTGTGTCTTCAGGATCAACCATCACAGTATAACATATGAAATGTTCTATGCAATGCATAACCCTCGATACGTTATTCGATAATGGTAAGTGACTTAATGTGGTATAGAAAGTCACAACCAGCACAGCTCATAATGAATCATGTATATCCAATTAGCTGTTTAGCTTGTATCACAGCTAATGGAATTGTTTTCTATTTAGTGTTTGTGTTCGTCTGAGGACGGTCGATGCCTGTAGTCTCTTAACTGTGTTTGTTTTTATTTGTGGTTTTTTTGTTGTCCCCCAGCTCCTCCGCATTCTAAAATATATAAATGTTATGAAAATGTTAATATTTATATATTAAAAATAAAGCATATATTAATAAAGTAGTCATTAATAAATAAAGCTGAATGCAATGTTCTACAAGATCTAGACACGCTTCCTGTCCTGTGACTGTATGTCAGGCGACGGCGGAGGCTGGAAGCAGAACGTGGAGGCCTTGTCCTCCGATGCCGACCTCCATCAGCCTCCACTGGTACAGTGCAAACACTGTCAAGGCCTGTCGTCATAGATCACTGCTCTGACGATCTACTATGGTTGGCTAGGGACGGACGGGGAGGTCTGAATCTAGGGAGGCCGGTGGAGGTAGACATCGGAGGATGGGGGCCTCATTGTCATACATGGAACGGAACGAGTTATCAAACACATTCCTTATTACATTCCGTGCATGACCAATGAGCCCCCCGTCCTCCCATTTCTACCTCAACCAGAGGCCAGAACGGAGGGAGACAAGACAGAACAACATTCTCCATGTCGGCGAGACGAGACGCCCTCTCATCATGGTTATATCTGCCATACTAAACAGGGGGATGAGCGGTGGTGTGAACGGCTGCCTGACTGATACTCAATGACAATTAGGCCTCATACACACTTGGCCTTTTTTTAACGGGGTTATAAACTATTTTCATTCGGAAGTGGCCATTCCACTTCGCCCCCTCGGGCGTTGTATTATTGCAGCCTTAAATCACTTCAGGCTGTTTCTTCCGGTGTGGAAGTGGAGACCATAAGAGTGTAATAATGCTCTGCTCCCGGTGCGTTCTGTTTAAAATGGGGTGATTGCCTCGTTGTCGAAGAATACCATAACCACTAAGGTGTCAGGAGAGCAAAATATCCATTTTGTTTTGGGAAGCTCCACAGGAGACACGAGAGTGAAATATTGTTTTTATTTGATACTGTATTTTTTATGTATACTGGTACCATGTAACGTGGCTAATGTGATCCGTTGCTAACATAAAAACGGAAAGGCTATATGTATATATATATATACAGTTAGGTCCATATATATTTGGACTCTGACAGAATTTATTTTATGTTAGCGGTTTACCAAAACATATTCAAGATACAGTTATATAATGAATATGGGCTTAATACTAGAACAGCCATGGGTGGAGTCATTTGACCCTGTGAGTAAATCTTTTTTTATATCTTTGCACTCGATCACATTTCAGGACCCTCCTTTCATGACTTTTCCTAGATGCGTTCTACCACCCAGTACCATTACATTTTCAAAATCACATCAGGATAAGCTAGTCTAAAGCTATTTTGCAGTTTTTCTGTGTAGGATAGGTGCTAGTAACGTTGGTGGCGGAGAAGAACTCGAAATGCCTCCCTCGTCATTTAAATCCCATGTATAGGAGCACTTTGGCTTCTCTGTCAATTATAACAATGACGGAAGAAGGGTGGTCGGTAAAAAAGTTACAGTGTGTTTTTTGTGTTGATCCGAAAAATTATTATCAGTGACTCAAAAACCGCGACACGATCCGATCCTAGAGTTAGGTGATCCATTACACCCCTAGTAAATAGCAGCGTTCCATTGTAAAGACTATGGTAATTTGACCCCTGAGGTGGCTCTTATAGTAGGTAAAATAGGCATGGCTGTTCTAGTGTTAAAGTGCAGACTCTCAGCTTTAATTTGAGGGTATTCACATCCACATTGGAGGAAGGGTTTAGGAATTACAACTTAATATGTGGCCCCCTCTTTTACAAGGGTCCAAAAGTAATTGGACAATTGAATCACCAGCTGTTTCATGGCCAGATCTGGCATATTCCTTTGTTTTTTCTTTATCAGTTAAGCAGGTAAAAGGTCTGAGTGGCACATTTTATTTATGATTATGTTAATTTGTCCAATTACATTTGAGCCCCTGAAAATTGGGGACTGTGTGTAAAAAAAATGGTTCCAATTCCTAAACGTTTCATACAATATTTTTGTTCAACCCCTTGAATTAAAGCTGAAAGCCTGCACTTCAACTGCATCTCCATTGTTTAATTTCAAATCCATTGTGGTGGCGTACAGAGCGTACCGCAATTATGGAAATTGTGTCACTGTCCAAATATTTCCGGACCGAATATTTCCGAATTATTCTAATTTATTTGTGTTATTTTTTAAAATAAATGTTCTCACCTGGCAGTTTCCCACACTGTCTCTATTTCTGGGATGATGGGGAATGCAACACTAATAACACGAGTCAACATTATAAACCATTGCAGCAAGTTCAACAGATACATATCTGCATGATCATGTCACTGGATGATCACGTCACAGTGCGGGTGACTCCGCTGACGTTCTACTTACCCACATAATTAGTACCTTCGCCATGTGTATGTCTATGACATCATGCCTCTGGAATGAATCAGGCTGATTGATCTGAGTTGTTTATGGTTCCTTTGAGTACAGGGAGAGAGCGGATCGCCAGAATGGATGATATAGAGAATGCTATCAGCTAATGGATATTGGCTGGGTTTGTGGCTGCATATGAATCAAACCCATAAGCAATATGACTCATTATAAATAGTGTCGGGAAGGAGGAGGAGTGGACCACACAATCTCTAAATGGTCATAGTGCCTGTCTGCCCTCTCAGTATCACTCTGATCCAGTTGTGTGTGTGTGTGTGTGTGTGTGTGTGTGTGTGTGTCTGTGTGTGTTTGTGTGTGTGGTGTCTGGTGCTGGGGGTATTTTTAGCACTTCACAGCCAGTGCAGAGGCGGTAGAGATGGGTCTGGACCACAGCCCAGAACAGAACTTCGGGAGAGGAAGGCGGGAGTTGCAGTCGGTGGAGGCTGTAGACACACACACACACACACACACACACACACACACACACACACACACCCCTATTCCGTAGACACACATCATCCATATCAACTTACAGTGACATCCACAGACACCTTGCATTTCACAGATGTGTAGTATCAGAAGCAGTGTGCAGTTACACAGTCCTCTTCCCTCCTCTGAACCATTTACCACATGCTCATCCACTTCATAATGATCCCCCCCCCTCACGCCAGGGACGAGGCGGGGCGCCCGGGGGGCTGACAGGAGACCCTGTGGCTGACAGTGGAGTGGTTATTTAAGGCTGTCCAGACCAGGGTTTCCGTTAACCGGTAATTACCGGTCTTTGTCCGGTAAAATTAATTGAAGTCCGACAAATTGAAAACTCGTCGGACATAAATGTCCGGTGAAAATAATTCCCTCTAACCATTTTCAGCTGAGCACCAAACACACACACACAACACTGCCCGAGAGAGAAGGACCCGCCCCCTTTAGTTAGCCTATAGGCTATAGGCTAACTAAAGGGGGCGGGTCCTTCTCTCTCGGGCAGTGTTGTGTGTGTGTTTGGTGCTCAGCTGAAAATGGTGTCCCGAAGCGGAGCGCTTTAACTTTATCGCACAATAACAAGGATAACAAACGAAACGGACAACATTTACACTAAGATGGAGACAAACTTCAGCGATATGATCTAACAGCCGGTCTTCAGGACGACATACAGACCCGTATGAGCTTACAGGGCTATCCCCTATCTATCTGAGAAAAGGCATAGCCTAGGCTGTAACATCGAACGGAAAT
>NC_137679.1:16297438-16302438 GCF_963989245.1 Nansenia antarctica | reverse complement strand
ATGGATTCGGTGAGTAATCCCCACTGCTACCTAGTTAACTATAACACTACTTTACATTGTTAGCAGGCTCACAAAACAAGCTGTGTTAGTTGACAAGCGATGTGTCATTCATTGATTTTCAACAACACGGAAATGTATTCAAATTTTTCGAAAGAAAAGTCCGATCATTACATCGGATCCCGACATGAGGACCAAAGCATTAGAACGTGTCACATATGTGGTCTAATAGAGCTGTGAGTCTGATCATGGACTGGTGATATTTGCCTGATGTGTTTTGAAATATTAGGATTCTCCAGAGTCATCCTCTGACCAGTCAAGCTCTGCTTGCTTTGTGTCATATTGACTAAAGCTTTTGTGGGTTGTATGCCTATGCTTTTGTGAGGTGTCTTTGGAGTATATGTGCCCGTGTGTGTTTGTGTGTTTGTGTGTGTGTGTGTGTGTGTGTGTGTGTGTCTGTGTGTGCACCCAAGCGTGCGTGAGTGTGTGTGTGTGTGCGCCCGCGCGTGTCTGCCCGCGTGTGCATTTGTGCGCGCGCATGTGTGTGTGTGTATTCTCACACACAGTGTGTGTGCTTGTTTGTAAGGTGAATAGCTTGTGGTGAAGTACGTCAGCGCTCTCACTGGGAGACAGCAGGATGGAGGCACTCCTCCTTTAGCATGCCCCTCGGCCTGCTGGGATACCGTCTGGCCCCAAGGTTACCGGCATCACCCCTCTGCTGACCTGAGAGAGAGAGGGGGGGTGGGGGGGGGTGGAGAGATACGTACATATGTACATACAGACAGAGACAGGGAGACAGAGACAGAGAGACAGACATATGGGAGAATGGAAAATAGCCGTATGTGACACCGTCCGGTGAAAAGGTCTGCATGTCGGCAATTTTCAAGACACGTAAATGACCAAAAAGCTAAAAAAAAGAAAAAAGTGTTGTTTTCATATTACGAAAATGTACGGTAAGTGTTGAAGAGCCCACTCAATATAACAAACAACAGTTTTAGGATCACTTATCATTTGTCAATCGGAGTCACTGTATCGCGTCCCGTCCTGCTTCAGGCTACTGAGTTAGTTTTACATGGCTTGTAAACAAACTTACGTTTTAGGACGTGTTCAAAAACAAGGACTCTGTGATCATCTAATTATGTGTAGTCATGTGTTTTTTTTCTCAAATGTCAATGTATGACACATCATTTGAAAGCTTACAATCTGCACTTTCATAATCTGTAAAAAACTGAAAAAGGATCTTTCCCTACATGGGGACTTTTTCACCAGACCTTGTCACATATACTGCATTAGCTCTCCTCATTGTTAGCTGGGTGGTCTCTTTTCTGAGTCTCGGTCACCCAGACCTTTCTGTTGACACAACTCCTCCTGCTCTCTCTCTAGGAGGCTCTCTATTGGTAGCCTATAATGAGTACGGTATACATGGGCACAGTGGGCTACTGGGTAATTGCCCATCCTGGGGTCTGACCTGACATAGAGTAGAGAGAGAGAGAGAGAGAGAGAGAGAGAGAGAGAGAGAGAGAGAGAGAGAGACAGAGAGAGAGAGAGAGACACAGAGAGACAGAGAGACAGAGAGACAGAGACAGAGAGAGAGGAGGGAGGGAGCAGTCATACGTAAGTGAGGTCCCAACTGTTCAATTTGACCCAAACCCTATAAATGCTCCAGGAATAGCCTGGCCTGTGTTCAGCTCGAGTGGGAAGATTGTATGGGTGAGAGAGAGAGAGAGAGAGAGAGAGAGAGAGAGAGAGAGAGAGAGAGAGAGAGAGAGAGAGAGAGAGAGAGAGAGGGAGAGAGAGAGAGAGAGAGATAGAGAGAGAGAGCGAGCGTTTATGTAATCAGTCTCAATGGTGGGTGCTGCCGTTGGAAGAGAGGAAAACAGAATTGTGGAGACATTAGAACAGACACACCACTACACCTGGTTAGAGAGAAGCCAGGAGGAGACCAGCCAGCCAGAAGAGGATGGGTCCACTCCCCCATCTGAGCCTGGTTCCACTCAAGGTTTCTTCCCACCAGGGAGTTTTTCCTTGCCACTGTCGCCCTTGTTTTTTTCTTCCCTACTGGGGAGTTTTGCCTTTGCTGGCATTATAGTTTTTGGGGAGGTATTGGTTCATATTCTGTATCTGAATCTGAATCAAAACACAAGAAAAACAGCTTTGATATATTTATATATATATTATATGTTATATATATATATGTTATATAAATAATTATAATTTATAATTATTATAATTATATATTATAATAGTATAAATAATATAATAATATAAATATAAATAAATATATGTTATATATATATATATAAATATATATAAGTATTTATAATATTATAATTATAATATTATATATATATAATTATATTATAATATACAATATAGTATTTTAAATAGGACTTCCTTTTTAATCCTTTTAATGTATTTATGTTTTAATATATCATATGAATTGGCTATTACCTGTTTATGACACAACACAGTGGCTTTAAATGCAAATACCAAAGGGTATATATTTATTTACTAAATGCTACATTTAAAGTGTTGGTAGTCAATTATAATGTTATACAAAGTCAATAGACAATATTCACAATACAATGTCAACAGACAATATCACAATATTACATAACAAAATATAGGCTCAAAGCCTATTCCAATTCCTTTCAAGGGAATAAATGTAATGTTTCCAAAAAACTCAAAGTCAACTCAAAGGATTCACAATTGTACAATATATCATCAAGTAAAATAAAAAGGTGGGCCCACACTCACACACACACGCACTCTGTAACTCAGTCCATTAACCAGTGTTACCGTTGCAGCTGACGTTGCTTGTGAGCGGGGGGGCCTTGAAACAGATATGGCCACTTCACTCGTTTACACGAGCCTAAAATAAAAGCTATATAGTATATAAATATATCAAATATATGTTATTATATATATATATATATATATAATATATATAACATATATATACACATTATATATATATATATATATATATATATATATATATATATATATATATATATACTGTGTATATATATATATATATATATTATATTATATATATATAGTCATATAAGTCGTAGCTATCAGCTAAGAAGGTACATCGCTATTAGATTAGATTAGATTAGATTAGATTAGATTAGATTCAACTTTATTGTCATCGCAGAGTACAAGTACTATACAACGAAACACAGTTTAGCATCCAACCAAAAGTGCAAATAGTGAAATAGAGCACGACATAAATAGAACAAGAACGGTAGTGATAGGTAACTATGCAATATAGAGTATGTGCGGAGGTAGTATTGAGGGGGGGGATTGTTTATCAGAGTGATAGCTCTGTGAAAGAAGCTGGAGCCTGCTGGTACGGAACCTGAGGATCCAGTACATCCTGAGTCTCTTAGAAGGTAGGGGGTCGAACAGCTGTGAACATCTAACTGCATGTTTAGCACATCACAACATATTGACAGAACATAACATGCTAAAAACACATAACTACTGTACATATAATTAGATGATCACACAGTCCTTTCTTTTAACACGTCCTAAAACATACGTTTGTTTACAAGCCATGTTTCACTTCCCCAGTAGCCTCCGCCAGACGATACAGTGAATCCAATTCCAAAGCAAATTATACGTATTCAGTGATCTTAAAACGGTTAGAAATGTTAAAATTGTTATATCGAGTGGGCTCTTCAACACTTCGACTTTCATAACGTGCAAAAAATAATCTTTTTGGTCATTTGCGCGACTTGAGAATTGTAAACATGCAGACCTTTTCTCCAGACCGTGTCACATTTATTTTTTTTATTTTTTTTAAAATTAGATTTAGATACACAATACATATAACACTACATTGAATCAACAAAACAAACCTCCACAATACCCACATACAAGAGACAAACAAACATAAATGACACATTATATATATATACCCATACACATACATACATACGCATACACATATACACTATATATGCATATTAATGCACTTACTGTAACGCCAAAGCAAATTCCTATATGTGTATGCATAATGGCAATAAACGTTATCTGAATCTGAATATATACATACATATACACAAAATTCAAAAAAAAAGAAAATAAAAAAAAGAAATGGGGGTCAATATGCACCTTTCACAAGCTCATCAGTCAGCACAACACACTAATCTATACACAGACTCGCAACGTCACGTGGCAGGTGGTCAAATAAGGGTTTCCATATTCTAATAAAGAGCTGTTCGTTGCCCTTTACTCTAGCACTCAGTCTTTCCATCTGTAAGATTTTGAACATCTCACGATACCATTGAGTGATTGTTGGGGGCTTTTCCATAATCCAGTTGAATAGAATACATCTCCTAGCCAGAACTAGCAATTTCTGGAGAAGCAGAACATTAGACTGATTCAATGGCATATTTCGTTCAGGGAGACTCAGTAGGAAGTGTCACATTTGATTGATTGATGGATTGATTGATTGAAACTCACCTCACCAGGCAGACAGAGAGAGAGAGAGAGAGAGAGAGGGAGAGAGGAAATGAAGACGTGTGCTTTGGCCCTCACCCTGCCCATGGCCACTCTATAACACACACTCTATAACACACCACTCTGGACCATAGCTTAGCTAAGGGCTCTTATACACAGAGGAGTCCCCCTAACACATACCAGTGCAACCAGTACTCGTGTGGGAAACATTTTTTTGCATTCAAGTCCACACCCATAGCTCACCTGTCATACTCTCTCTCAGTCCCGAGGCTGACATTCCCAGTCTCCCATCGGCACTGAAATGCACACATCACCGTCTGAGCATGTGACGCTCGTTCAGTGAAAGAGTCTAGTATGATCCCCCTAGCTGAAATTGAAAGCATCGACGCCTGCCGATTCGCTGTGGCATCAAAGCCAACCAGACTGGAGACGGGGGAATTCATTAGCGTCAGGGGCAATATCTGTAACCATGCGGGGTGTTTTTTTTTTACACTTTATCTCTGGTGGCACCACACCAAAACAAACCCTGCTAG
>NC_137679.1:16282438-16287438 GCF_963989245.1 Nansenia antarctica | reverse complement strand
TTTTCTGTCTTTTTTTTTGTAAATGAATACAAGACAGAATAATATAATATATAATATATTTGTTTAATACGATTCCACTTTTGGGAGCCAAGCGTGGTGAGACTCTTGTATGTTGCACTGGTCAACATCCCCCCGGCCCCATCGGAGCGCAAATTTGAATCGTATATAAAAAAATAAAAAATTCTCATGCTAGTATAGCCAGATAAAAGTATTAAATCACCTGTTAAAACGGTTCCAGAATACAGGATATGAACATCTACTCTCTTTCTGGGGAAGGACAACCTGACCCCCTGACCCCCCGTTAAATTGGAACCACCCACATTAATACTGCTTCCGATGCCGATGCCTGCCCTAGGGGTTTAGTAACCTGACGCTAAATCATTCATCTTTGATATTACCCATGAATCCCTGCTCATTAACAGGAGCCCAGGGATGGAGGTGGTATTTGGACACAATAGATACTCATACACATCTTCAATGGTCCCTGTCAGAGGAATATTGATAGCCTAGTGTGTGTGTGTGCGTGTGTGTGTGTGTGTGTGTGTGTGTGTGTTTGTGTGTGTCTGTGTGTGTCTCTGTCTCTCTGTCTCTGTCTCTCTGTGTCTGTGTCTCTGTAGGTATTTTATCCAGCCAATTCAGCGCCTGTTAGCTAGGCTCTCCCAGTTCGACGGTCCAGTGGTTTAGCGTGGGCTGCAGCCGGCAGGGCTATAGCCAATGCTCCACTGGGATTAGGGATTAGAGATTAGCCTTCCCTTCAGTGTCATCTGTAATCCAGCCCCAACCCTGGTCCATCACACAGACCTACACAGGGGCTTCGCTAATAGGATCAACAGGGAACAAGGAAATCACACACACCCACACAAACACACAGACACACACACACACACACAGACACACACACACACACTCACACACACACACACCACACACACAGTCACACACACCACACACACACACACACGCACACGCACACACGCACACACACACACACACGCACACGCACACACGCACACACACACACACACACACACATTCGCTCACATTCACAGACACAATAATTGATGGTGTGTGTGTGTGTGTGTGCGTGTGTTTGTGTGTCTGCATGTATTCCTAATGAGATGAATAAGCAAGGAGAGTAGGGTTTGTCGGGTTTGCGTACACACACCTTCTCCTTTCATTCTATTTTCATCCCATCCCATGCCCTGCTTCCTCTCTCCTTCTTCTCACTCCCACTCTTCCTCTCACCCTCCCCTCCCCTCACCTTCCTCTCCCCTCACCCTCCTCTCCTCTCACTCTCTTCTCCTCTCCCCTCACCTTCCTCTCCCCTCACCTTCCTCTCCTCTCACCCTCCTCTCCCCTCCCCTCCCCTCACCCTCCTCTCCTCTCACTCTCTTCTCCTCTCCTTTTTATAGATTATCTGTGATGAAGGAGTACCTGTTAGTTTTGGTGTCTGCATTTGCATGTGTGTGTGAGTGTGAATGTGGGTGTGGGTGTGGTTATGGGTGTGAGTGTCGGTGTGTGTGTGTGTGTGTGTGTGTGTGGTTGTGTGTGTGTGTGTGTAGGTGTCTATATGCTGTCTGCTTGCTTCAATCCTTATGTCAGACAGGAGCAGCGTTTAGATTGCCTTCTAGCCTGATAAGAGGAGTGTGTGTGTCTCTCACTGTCAGTCTCTGAGGAACATGAATCCCGTCAACCCTCAGCGTGTCACACACACACACACACACGCACACGCACACAGACACACACGCACACACACACACGCACACACACGCACACGCACACAGACACACACGCACACACACACACGCACACACACGCACACACACACACACACACACATAAATTCATACATGCACACACACACACACACACACATAAATTCATACATGCACACACACGCACACACACGCACACACACACACACACACACATAAATTCATACATGCACACACACACACACACACACACACACACACACACATAAATTCATACATGCACACACACGCACACACACACACACACACACACACACACACGCACGCACCAGTCAAAGCCTTCTCTCTCTCTCTCTCTCTCTCTCTGCCTCTGGGCTTGTCTCCCTGATGGCTAACTCCCAGAGACACATTGATTGGTTCAGATCGATGAGGTTCAGCGGTGTTTGGGAAGAGTTCTAAAACACAACAGGCGGACTGTTTCTCTCTTCTACTCTATTCGATTGTGTTCTATTCTATTTATTTCTACGTTAGTATTTTGTATTTCGATTCTAAAAGCCTTTCCAAACCATGACATTCCGTGTGCTGTTCCTCTGTCACAGACTGGGTGGTTTGGTTTCAGAGACTGTGTGGTTTCCGGGCTCAGTGGTTGTGTTCCTTAGAGGAGAGTCTCCATCCAGGGTGTAGTCAGGCCCACTCTAACAGGTGCAAGATGTTGTTTCGGGTCTCTGAACGCTGAGATTGCTGGAGCATCTGTTGACTTGGATCCCGATTCAAAGAGAGAGGCAGGCTGTTGACTGTTTGTGTGTGTGTGTGAGTGAGTGTGTGTGTGTGTGTGTGTGTGTGTGTGTGTGTCTGTGTGTGTGTGTGTGTGTGTGTGTGAGTGTGGGAGGGGGGTTATCTCACCTCTAATAAGATTGTGTTGCTGCCTAAACTTGTCAGAGGAATCTTGTTTCCATGGGTACCAGATTGCTGAGCACAGAGGATGCAGAGCAATTAGCAGGACTTGATGAATGTGTCTGTCTATCACTGCATGATAATAGTCAAGGCCAGGTGTGTGTGTGTGTGTGTGTGTGTGTGTGTGTGTGTGTGTGTGTGTGTGTGTGTGTGTGTGCGTGCGTGTGTGTCTGTGTGTGCGCGCGCGCGTGTGTGTGTGTCTATGTCTGTGGCTGTGTGTGTCTGGGTCTGTTTCTGTGTGTGCGTGTGTGTGTGTGTGTGTGTGTGTGGTCACAAGTGCGTGTGTGTCTGTGTGTGCGCGCGCGTGTGTCTATGTCTGTGGCTGTGTGTGTCTGGGTCTGTTTCTGTGTGTGTGTGTGTGTGTGTGTGTGTGTGTGTGTGTGGTCATGAGTGCGTGTGTGTCTGCATGCCTTGCTGTGTTCGTGCTTGCTAGTGTCTGTCTATTTGAGAGTATTTGGAAACGGTGCGTTAACTCTGTGAATGTCGGGGTCAGTTTAACACCAGGGTGAACAACACGGCGTGTTTCGGCCACCTGGTCCAGGCCAACGTGAGAAACAAGAAGATCCTAAAGGATGCCGTCCAGAACATAGCGGCCAAAGGCATCACCAACTACACCAAGGGCTTCGAGTTCGCCTTTGAGCAGCTGGCCGCAGTAAGATTCCTCACTGTCAGTCTGTCTGTCTGTCTGTCTGTCTGTCTGTCTGTCTGTACATTCATCTTAGAGTTTCTTCGCGACGATACAGCTCCATATGTGTTTAGAAACCTTTTTGGAGAATACTACACCCTATTGACATGATGCCTGCACACACCGTGCTGATAATGCTAAGTATGAGCAAACACTGCCCTCTTGTGGTGGTAGTGTGTATTATTGATCCCTCTTCTTCCAGCACACAGGCCACTGTTAATCATACTACTACTAATAATAATACTAATTCATACTATCCTTTGCTTTTTGCACCCAGTCCGTTGAAGACAGGGAAGCAGGGATGTATACACGTTAACACTAGAACAGCAGTGGGTTTTTACCTACTTAAAGAGCCCTCTTTACAATGCTCAAGCTGCTATTTACACACAACGACCACTAGTTGGCCCCTTGTAAATTAGCCTGCTTCCTACACAGAGAAACTGCAAATTAGCTTTATATTAGCTTATCCTGATGTGATTTTGAAAATGTAAGGATACTGGGTGGTAGAACGCACATATCTAGGAAAAGTCATGAAAGGAGGGTCCTGAAATTTGATCGAGTGCAAATATATAACATTTTTATTTACTCATGGTTGTTCTAGTGTTAATGATACTACTAATAATACTATTTCATACCATCCTTTGCTTTTTGCACCCAGTCCGTTGAAGGCTGGGAAGCAGGGACGTTATACACGTTAACTCTCATCAGTCCGTCTCTCACCCGTGTGTCTCTCACCCGTGTGTTCTCTCTCTCCGCAGAACAACGTGAGCCGAGCCAACTGCAACAAGATCATCATGCTGTTTACCGACGGAGGAGAGGAGAGAGCCAAGGACATACTGGAGAAATACAACTCTGATAAGAAGGTTTGGGTTGAGGGGGAGGGGGGGAGCACCACAACCACACCCACAAACACAACTGTCAACGCACACACAACCCTCGGTGACCCGCTAAACCTCAGCGACCTTCCTTTGTGGTATAGATCTCCCACCGTTGAATGATTAACCGATTACCTCTGTTTCTCCAAAGATTTAGACAGGTGGAGGGCAGCTGGGCACGGTGTACTGTATATAGTGTAGAGCAGGGGTCGGCAATAGGCGGCCCGTGGGCCATTGCTGGCCCGTCACCAATAATATTTGGCCCAGCAGATTATTTTGAGAATCCACTTTTAATTTTTTATTTTTTTTATTTTTTAATAATAATATTGGACCGACAGTCCCACATATAGCGCCTATAATGTCCGAATAGAGAATCGAACTCCACCTGAATAATGCTTATTGTACTTTTATCCATGTTGAGAGTGAATGACACAGGGACAGACAATCAGGCAGCAAGGTGCACCGAAGCGCACTGACGCTGAACCCCTCAGAGTGAATCATAAGCAGGTGGACAACGCGTCACCGTGCTGAAATAGCCGACATACCGTGTGTGGTTTGAACAAAATAACACGAGCTCAGTAAGCCATTCAAACGTAATGTTTACGTATATGTGACTGCAACACACATATGAACAGTAACAACGCAAATTCTGTTTAATTTTCTGAAAAACATTGAAAACAAAATCGGCGCAAACAAAAAGCATCTCCCATCGGTCAGTATTTGCTTGATATCTGGTGATATTGACGTCACTTTAATCCACAGGCAGTTCTC
>NC_137679.1:16266224-16279738 GCF_963989245.1 Nansenia antarctica | reverse complement strand
GATGTCTGTATTACCGGTGAGCCAGTCATAAAGTGTTTCCAGATGAACAGAACAGAACTCCCATTATTCTCCTCCTCTGACAGTCCTTCCCCATCACTGATATCATCAGAGAGCCAGCGATACTCTGGTCCCTCTTTAGTGATAACCTCACCCGTAGGTCTGGTGTCCTGTGGGATTCTCCCTGGTGTCTGTCTGAGATATTAGACATGATTATTTTTGTATTTTTACTGCTACGTACATCGCACCCTTGTCATTGTACTATTATTATTATTATTATTATTATTATTATTATTAGTAGTAGTAGTAGTAGTATTATTATTATTATTACTGCTGCTACTACTTACACTGCACTACTGTCAATGACTGTCAATTATTGTAGCTGCTACATATATTAGACTCCTGTCATTGTTTTTTTATTATGATTATGATTATTATTATTATTATTATTATTATTATTATGATTATGATTATGATTATTATTAATCGTATTATTATCCTTTATTTTATGTTTTTTTATTTATTATTATTATTATGTATTTATTTATTATTATTATTATTTTATTATTTTAGATTCTATTGTTGATTTGTTTGATAGTTGTTGAATGAGGGAGCTAAATTCCCCAAAAACATCTCTCTATCTCACTCTATCAATTACAGCTGTAAGCGATGTACGTGTTTTGCGATTTGCTGATCTCCAGTCCCACCCCTCCCTCTGTTGATCTCACTCCCTCAGATCGGCCCTAATGGATACTACTTCGCCATCGACCCCAACGGATACGTGTTGCTTCACCCCAACCTCCTGCCTAAGGTATCGTCTCGCACCCTGTCCACCCCAATCGCTTGTAATCACACCCACCCTTCATACCATTGTGTCTGGGAGTCTGGGAGTTTTTTGGCACCCATTTTTGTCTGTGTGTTGTTTTACAAACGTATAGCCATGGACTGTTTGCTTTGGATACTAGTACTGTAGACTGCCTGAAATCCAGTACATACGCTCGACCAGATGGTTTAGGCTCTTGTCAAATCCTTTCATATGGAGTTAGCTCATTAATCTTGGTGAAGCGTCCTTCCAGCGTTCATTAGCTAAAGAGTATTCTCTTTCATATCAACACACTCCGTATGTTAGCCAAAGGCCCCCTAGTCATTACCGGGTGAGAAGTCGTTGATGTGACTTGGCAGAGAACCGGCATATATTAGATGTTTTACAATGAAACAAAGGCAAGGCGATCTACCAGGGGAGGCTGGCGGAGGTGGAAATCAGAGGACGATGCTCTTGTTACGGGGGGGTGTGCAATGGCTTCCTTGGTGCAGAAGTGAGCTGTCGATCACCAAAAACAACCTCGCTTCATCAACACTGGATCACTCCCCACACATACACACACACACACACACACACACACACACACACACACACACACACCCCACCCCCAACCCCTTACCTCCCACCAGTTCCAGTATCTGACCCCATCATAACACACACTTCATATTTCAGAATTCAACACTGACCCTTGGTGCTGGTCTGATGACGGGGGGGGTGTTTGTATTGTATCCCCTACTTACATCATTGCTACCAGGAGCTGTTCATGTCTTCACCCCCTCTTATTATGTTCCTGTGGCCCCTCACAGATAAACGGAACAATATTTTTAGCCACCGGCGGGTATTAAAAATACAACCCGCTAGGAATGAACCACGACCCCCCAACCGTTAGGTGCTGACCCAGCCGTAGGTAAACCCAGCCCTAGACCTCCACCCCTCAGCCCCAGGCTGTGTATGGTTCTGACAGGCTGCAGTGTGGCCATGTGCTGCCCAGGCCTGAGCCTCCCTGCCTGGACTGGTTCTGCTCTGAGGGGACCTAAACCTAGACACACTCATGGGTTTCATCTCTACCTCCAGACTGGGCCACTTAACCCTGACCAGCGTGCTGTGCGGCGCACGTGTGTGTGTGTGTGTGTGTGTGTGTGTGTGTGTGTGTGTGTGTGTCTGTGTTTGCGTCTGTGTCTGTGTCTGTGTTTGTGAGTGTCTGTTTATCTGTGTGTGACTGTGTCGGTGTGTATCTCTGTGTGGGCCACCTAACACTGACCAACGCACTGTGTGACACACGTGTGTGTGTGTGTGTGTGTGTGTGTGTGTGTGTGTGTGTGTGTGTGTCTGTGTTTATCCGTGTGTGTCCCAGTGAGTTTGTGTGTGTGTGTGTATAAGCACAGTGCCTTTCAAAGAGAGGGAGAGCTCATTGAAAAGAAACATACAGAATGCCTGCCGCACCCAAACAGGGCTCCTCTCTCTCTCTCTCTCTCCCTCGTTGTGCTGTTATGCCTGTCAGAAACGGATCCGTAACCGCCGCCTCAGACTCCTCACCAACAAATATGCCGTCACTTTCCACGAGGTGAGACGAGAGTAGACGTGGTTCCCCTGAGTTGAGTTCCTCAAGCTCACCTGTGTACGAAGGTTCTCCTCCCGATCGATAGAATATTAGAATAGAATCCAATCATCCATAGTCATGTTTTGGATCACATCATTAGACGAGACTTAAGGGTACGTTATACATACATACATACATATATACTACATACATAAATATATACATACCTACCTACCTACATACATACATACATACATATACATACATACATACATACATACATAATGTACCTACCTACCTACCTACCTACATACATACATACATACATATACATACATATACATACATACATACATAATGTACCTACCTACCTACCTACCTACATACATACATACATACATACCTGTACATACATACATACATACATACATACATACATACATACATACATACATACATACATACATACATACATACATACATACATACATACATACATACATACATACATACATACATACATACATGCATACATACATACAGCAGCTCCGGTTCTGCAGTGTTCGTCAGGAGACGGACTTCAACCAACCGCAACACTGCCGATCGGACGGAGAACCTGCATATGATTGTGGACTCGAGGGACGGCCTTGGGTGAACCGCTGTAGAGCAGCCGTAGACGTAGTCATAGAGTCCTTTCAGGCAGTGGGCCTTCTATTTAGAATTATATATAATGTAGAAATAGACGTAGACATCGTAGACTCTACATGACTACTGTCTTTACGGACGGGAAGGTATAACAGTCCGTTCTGACCAGTAAACATGTCCAGTAAACTCTCAAGTGTACATAAACCCGCCCTGCAGTGATGGAATTTCCTCCCTTATCCTTTTAGAGCCATGAGTCATTGACAGTCCAGTGCTGTAGATAGATCTATAGAGTAGTACGCACTCTAGCAGTTAGCCCCCCGGTAGGCTCGTCGAGAGCAAAGTGCTTCACTCAATGTACGATATGTATTTATTTATTTATATTTCCCCTTTAACTGTTCAATGAGGTTTACTATAAGCCGGTTTGATTTGATGTTGTTGTGAAGATGTTATCGTAAGTGTCATGGGGGACAGGGGGGGGGGGGGGTGGGGTCCACAGGAAGGGAGAGATGCGCTCCGATAAGGCAGCGCTTTTCCTGTGATGGGCTACGGTCATTAGATGCTGTCTACGCAGCAGGGGGGACAGAGGGGGCAGAGAGCTGCCGGCTGTTTTAGCCTTTTCAACCGTCCCAGATCTGAAATAGATCCGGAATAGGTGAACTCCATGGCTCCTCTGACCAGTAGCTCTTCAATGGCTCCGAGTGGAACATTTCACCATATTCCCTATAACACCCGACGCAGATGATACCCTCTGAGAAAAAGGGGTTAGGAAGCAGGCTTTAAGGCAGATACATCGAAAAGGGAAAACAATATGAATAAGCCCCACTAAAACAAAACAAAATTTTCAAAGAATTGGAAGACTGGAGATGACGTAGTATTCCAAAGATGTTTATGATGATCTATCTGGCTGCCATTGTCATACAGTTATGTCTCCCATCACGATATTCAGATTTATCTTCTGTCTTCTATCGGATTACGGAGCTGAGAGCAGAAGGTCTCACAGTTCTCAATGGCATAATAAAATACATTTGGACACACACGCACACACACACAGGCATTGCAAACAAATCCAATAACCCTCCCAGTATGGTCCGGCGCAGCATTCCAGTGTTAATGTCTTTAGTTATTTCCCCCCGGACCTCCTGGGCTGTGTGTACAGGGTCTCATAATGCGGGTCCCGGCCTGTCAATCACTCTCTCAGCCGGGACTGACCCAGAAGAGGAACCACAGGAGTGTGTGAACACAGTGGGCGACCTCGGAGCCTTTGAACATCCCCCCCTCTTGTTTTTGTTTTCCTGCCTTGTTTCTGTTTCTGTCTGTGTTTGATTATGTATGTACAGAGAGTCCATTTCATATTCAAAATCGTCATAGCAATTGTCCCTCGTTACATTCAGAGATGGATGATTGTTGATCTCGCCAAACCCCGCCCTTCTTCTTCTCCCACTCACACAAAGTATTTTGTTCTTTCGCATTAGCTCGTTTGATCTCTCTCTCTCTTTCTCTCTCACCCTTGCTGTGTCATTCTCTTTTTTTGCTGAGCATCTTTTCTTCCGGATGTTTCTGTTGCTTACGCTGCATACCTTACTCATTTGTTTGTTTGTTTGTTTGTTTGCTTGTTTGTTTTTGTACCTTTCCATGCTGAGATGCTCCTCCTCCTCCTCCTCCTCTTCATCTGTGACATCACGCATTCTGCTCCTTCTTTCTTTTCGCCGACCGACCGATGTAAGCGGCTGACCTCACCACATTATCTATCGAACGGTTGTCCGTGCATATAGAACTGAGTCTCCTCCGAAGAGATCTGTTTTCTCTCTCTCTCTCTCTCTCTCTCTCTCTCTCTCTCTCTCTCTCTCTCTCTCTCTCTCTCTCTCTCTCTCTCTCATTCACTTTCTCGTCCTGTCATATCATCTTTTGTATGCCGCCTAATAAACTTCTCCAACGGTCTATTGGTCTAAAGGTAAAAAGGGGGAGGGGGGGGGTTTCTAGGGGCCGGCATATCAGATTCCATACTTTTCCTGGACCCTTTAATAGAGAAGTACCGTATTACTGCCACCACTTTATACCTCCATAAACCCACTGAAACGTATAGGGTTTTACAGAGAGGACATTAACAAGGTCTAATGTCAGTTTGTATCATGTTTGATACACACTGGGATCAGTGGAGGCTGGTGGAGGTAGACACCGGAGGGACGGGCTCATTGCAATGCATGGAACGGAATTAGGAACGGCACCATGACACCATTCCTCATTCCGTACCATGCCTTACAATGAGCCCGTCCTCTGATGTCCGCCTCCGCCAGCCTCCACTGGGCTGAGATACGGTACACAAACAGTTGTAAAATAGATGCCAGTGAGTCTGTCGTTAACTCGAGGAACCGTTTTGGACCTGACTGGCATGGGTCCTGCTGAACAGAACCCGGTCTCTGTGTCTTCGTAGTAAGTCCAACTATGGACTGTTTCCCCCTGTTACGGAGGCTGGTTAGAGAGCAGTGTTTTGTTTCTCTGGCTCTGTGCCAATGGTGAGAACCCATTACTTAAAAAACACATACACGGTAACACAGTCTGCTGCGTTTCATTACCTTTTACTGGAACAACTCAACAGGCTTCAGAGGGCTTGATATGAAGGTGACTGATATATGAGATCATACCGTAGTAGACGAGGAGCGCTATAATAACCCTACAGTGTTCCACTAGTTAGTTCTGATTTATTCCCGTTCTTTCGTAACGGAATGATTCATATCCATATGTTGATATCTCTGTGTGGATGTGCATGTGTACAGTATCCCCCTGACTAAACTTAATCCCCTTCCTTCAGAACCCTAAATTCCAGGAGCCTGTCACGTTAGACTTCCTGGATGCTGAGCTGGAGAATGACATGAAAGTGGAGGTACATTATACACACACACACACACACACACACACACACACACACACACACAGGTGTTGGCTGTCTCCTTGCTCCTCGTAAAGCCTTCTTGTTCAGTCTGTGTGTGTGATTTACTCACTGTCTCTGACAGGAAATGGGAGCAAATGTTTAGGGGGGGCAGAGGATACTCGATGTAACATACCAGCACTTTACCTCTGCCTCTCTCTCACTCTCTCTCTCTCACTCTCTCTCTCTCTCTCACTCACTCTCTTACTCTCTCGCTCTCTCTCTCTCTCTCTCACTCTCACTCTCTTACTCTCTCGCTCTTTCTCTCTCACTCTCTCTCTCTCTCTTTCTCTCTCACTCTCTCTCTCTCTCTCTCTTTCTCTCTTGCTCTCTCTCTCACTCTCTCTCTCTTTCTCTCTCACTCTCTCGCTCGCTCTCTCTCTCTCACTCTCGCTCTCTCTCTCTCTCTGCACTTCTCTTCTCCCTGCAGAGTGGTGTGAGCTGCATAGCCTATGTATATGTACAACCAATCTAGGTGTTATCCTTTTTTTTCACGCTCCCTCTGGTGTGCAGATGTGAAGTGTTCTTGGTTGTTAGCGGGAGAACAGAGAGATCAACACCCTGTAATGACAAAACACCCCTTCTCCTGACTGACACTGATATCACCGACCTGTCGTTTTACATTTGGAGTTGTGTTTTTAACTCCCTCTCTCTCTCTCTCTCTCTCTCTCTCTCTCTCTCTCTCTCTCTCTCTCTCTCTCTCTCTCTCTCTCTCTCTCTCTCTCTCTCTCTCTCTCTCTCTAACCACCCCCCCCCCCCGCTTCCCCTGTTCCTTCCTCTGTGTGTGTAGATCAGGAGAATGATGATAGATGGGGACTCCGGTGAGCAGTCTCTTGAGACTCTGGTGAAAACCCAGGATGAGGTGAGAGAGGCAACAAACATCCCACCACACCAGGGGAGGCTGCCGGAGGTAGACATCGGAGGACAGGCTCATTGTAAAAAGAAAAACATGGTTGATACCATTCCTCATTTCATTCCACGCATTACAATGAGCCCGTCCTCTGATTCCCTCCTCCACCAGCCTCCCCTGCACCACACCACGCCTACAAGAAAACTGAACTCTAGTGGACATCTAGAGAGAATCTAGTGGACATCTAGAGAGAATCTAGTGGACATCTAGTGAGAATCTAGTGGACATCTAGAGAGAATCTAGTGGACATCTAGGGAGAATCTAGTGGACATCTAGAGAGAATCCAGTGAGAATCTAGTGGACATCTAGAGAGAATCTAGTGAGAATCTAGTGGACATCTAGTGAGAATCTAGTGAGAATCTAGTGAGAATCTAGTGAGAATCTAGTGGACATCTAGTGAGAATCTAGTGAGAATCTAGTGAGAATCTAGTGGACGTCTAGTGAGAATCTAGTGGATATCTAGTGGACATATAATGGACAACTATTGAGAATCTAGTGGACAACTATTGAGAATCTAGTCGACGTCAAGTGGACATCTAGTGAGAATCTAGTGAAAATCTAGTGAACATCTTCCTGTCAAGCAAAGACAATCTGAAACTGTATCTCCAATCGAGCCCCTGCCACGGTGTCAGAATGATTTCATTATTAGTCATTCGTAGAAACGTTCCAAATCGGTCAAATGGCACGATGCTTCTGTGTTTCCCTGACAGCGGTACATAGACAGAGGTTTCAGGACGTACACCTGGGCGCGCGTCAATGGAACAGACTACAGCTTGGCCCTGGTCCTGCCTAAGTACAGCGAACACTTCATCCAGGCCAAACTGGGAGACACCATCAAACAAGCCATGTGTGAGTGCACAGTCATCCTCATCACATCACCCTGGTCACAAGGCCGTACCGAACGCACCAATCAGGTCTCTTGTCACAGATGCACTCTTAACATACACACCCAATCGGATCTCCCTTTATAAATGTACTCTTACCGAACCCACCGATCGAGTCTCCCTTTACAGATACACTCTTAACAAACCCACCAATCGGATCTCTAGATTGTTGGGAGCCCCTGATGGCTTCCTGCTGCCGATTCACTCTTATTGGCTGTAGCCTTTGCCCTCTGAGGGAACGACTCCCACGTCTTTAGAGGGGTTCCTCCCTAGTGGACCGGGCTGTCAGATCAGAGGGTCTAACTGGTCATGTTCCAACATCCAACCACACCCTGCCTTTTGATCCTAACCCTTCTCCCTTCTCCCCCCCCTCCTCCTTTCTCCCCTCCTCCTCCTGGTCCTCCTCCTCCTCTATCCGTCTTACAATGTCTGTCTCTCTCTTTCTCTTTATCCTTCCCTTTTTCCTCAGTTTGCGCGCCCCACCCCTCTCCGCAGTGTTTCACTCCTCCTCCTCCTTTCTCTCTCTCTCTCTCTCTCTCTCTCTCTCTCTCTCTCTCTCTCTCTCTCTCTCTCTCTCTCTCTCTCTCTCTCTCTCTCCCTCAGAGTCACAGAGTAGGGAAGAATGTTCCACCACACAGCCTGACTCTTCTCTGGGGCTTTTCTCTATGGACTGTAAATCTGTCTACACCTCTGTATATCTCCCTCTCTCTCTCCTCTCCCTTCTTTTCCCCCTCCATCCCGTTTTTGTTATTTTCTCTTGGTCTATTTTCTCCCCCCCCCCACCCCCACCCCCACCGCCTCCGTCCTCTCCTTCTCTCCCGACTACGATATGGACACCAGCTATTTTGTCTGTACGTGAATTACACAGTTTGAAACAGCAGAGATTATAGGAGGTTGTACGGCTGCTAATTGTCGCTCACGACATGAGTCATGTACATCTGTCTGTGTGTGTAAAGTAAAGTATTGTCAGTACTAGAAGCCTTATGTAAACCAGGTCGCAAAAAGCCAGCGTGGCTCATAGGGCAGGAGTCTGCAGATCTCCTTTTTCGTAGGAAATTCACCTCTGCAAACCCACACAAAAACCCACACTCATCTGTGTACTTTGCTCCATACTTACGTACTCTCTCTTGATAACCAATATCCCCTCTGTCCTCTCCTCTCTCTCTCTCTCTTCCCCCTGTCTCTCGGATTTTTACAGCATCGTGGGGCAAGTACTCTGTGTATTCTTTGGTTTTACCCCTCTGTCTTATGTGATGTCTTATATAGCATGGTCATGTACTGTTTGCATGATGATGATGATGATGATGATGATGATGATGATGTATGTGACATGTCAGTTCATTTCAGACTTAGAGAAGAGCTTGTTAAATAGTATGGACGGATGGATGGATGGATGCATTTATGGCCGATTGATGTTAAGAAATGCGTGGGTTAGATGTGGATATGGAAGGATGGTTTTATGGGGCAATAGATGGATGACTTAAAGAGACGCACGGTCGATGTGGATATGGGTGGATGGATGGATGGACGGACGGATGGATGGATGGATGGATGGATGGATGGATGGATGGGTGGGGTGATGGATAGATGCATGAACATACAGCGACAGTGCGGTAGATAAAGGAATCGATATACAGCTTTGATGCAGAGCCATGAACCATAAAAGTATGATGGAGCTGTTATCTCAGCAGATGATGCATTGAGTGAGTGTTCTGAAGAGATGTCTCCCTCTCTGCTTGGCTTCCACGGTGCCATAAAGACTATGTCATAAAGACTATGACAGAACATCATAGAGACTGTCAGAACTTTTACAGGCTCGTCAAAGAGAGAAACACAATCTGCCACATAATGTAGTGGTCCACTAACAAGAGACTCCACAGCTCTCTACAGAGTCGTGTCAGGTACTACACTGGAAGTAAAGTTTCTCTAAAGTCTTTCTAAAGTTTCTCTGAAGAACCCCCCCCGACTGTAATATTAATAATAACAATAACATTAACAATACTACTACTACTACTACTACTACTACTACTACTACTACTACTACTACTACTACTACTACTACTACTACTACTACTACTACTACTACTACTACTACTACTACTACTACTACTACTACTACTACTACTACTACTACTACTACTACTACTACTACTACTACTAATAATAATAATAATAATAATAATAGTAATACTACTAATAATAATAATAATAATAATAATAATAATACTACTACTAATAATAATAATAATAATAATAATAATAATAATAATAAAGTAGCACGTTTTTAAAACAGTATTACAAATGTGCAGGTAAAACAGATGCAAATGCAAAGAAAAAAGATAGGTAGAAAACAGTCAAGCACAACACATTATAAAGAACAAGCAAGCAAGCGTCAATGAAACATGAAAGAAACTATAAAGCTAGTTCTATAAAGTTACTCTATAAAAACTGAAGAGATTTCAAAAGAAGCTAACTCGCTAGCCTAACCAGTCTTGCTAGCCTCATATCCTCAGGCAGGTCTATACTGGACCTCCTGGTGGGCCTAGGGCGACTCCCTGGAAGTGGTTCTGGGTCTCTACACCCCTCACAGTGGTTCTGGGTCTCTACACCCCTCACAGTGGTCCTGGGTCTCTACACCCCTCACAGTGGTCCTGGGTCTCTACACCCCTCACAGTGGTCCTGGGTCTCTACACCCCTCACAGCGGTTTGGGGTGTTTACGCCCCCTGAGAGTGTTAGATGGAGGTCAACTCATGCAGAAATGAGCCCAAAATGTTCAGTGTATACCAACCCAGTTAGGCAGTGACTTAGAGAGTGGGGGGGTTAGGTAGAGGAGGGGGGGGGGGGGGTTAGTCAGTAACACAGTTAGGCAGTGACTTAGAGAGTGGGGGGGTTAGGTAGAGGAGGCGGGGGGGGGGGGTTAGTCAGTAACACAGTTAGGCAGTAACACAGTTAGGCAGTGACACAGTTAGGCAGTGACACAGTTAGGCAGTAACACAGTTAGGCAGTGACACAGTTAGGCAGTAACACAGTTAGGCAGTGACACAGTTAGGCAGTGACACAGTTAGGCAGTGACACAGTTAGGCAGTGACACAGTTAGGCAGTGACACAGTTAGGCAGTAACACAGTTAGGCAGTGACACAGTTAGGCAGTAACACAGTTAGGCAGTGACACAGTTAGGCAGTGACACAGTTAGGCAGTGACACAGTTAGGCAGTGACTTAGAGAGTGGGGGGGTTAGGCAGTAACACAGTTAGGCAGTAACACAGTTAGGCAGTAACACAGTTAGGCAGTGACACAGTTAGGCAGTAACACAGTTAGGCAGTAACACAGTTAGGCAGTAACACAGTTAGGCAGTGACACAGTTAGGCAGTAACACAGTTAGGCAGTGACACAGTTAGGCAGTGACACAGAGAGTGGGGGGGGTTAGGCAGTAACACAGTTAGGCAGTGACTTAGAGAGTGGGGGGGTTAGGCAATAACACAGAGCGTGAGGAAACTGACACTGATACCACAAGAAAGCAGCATAAAGTGAGAAAATTGACGAGAGAAAACTGAGAGAAATCGACAGATGTGTGGCATGCAAATAAAGAGAGAGAGAGAGAGAGAGAGAGAGAGAGAGAGAGAGAGAGAGAGAGAGAGAGAGAGAGAGAGATGGGGCTGCAGTCATAAAGAGAGGGGATAATAGGTAGACCATCTGTGGATAGAGAGCATCCCCATCCCAGTCTTTTGGAGAGAAGGACACACATCATCTGTCTGTCATGTTTTATAAGGCTTGACACTCTTCTGATGATGTACCAGATAATCATGACCCCCCTCTCTGATAGAGGGCAGGCCGTGATAGGTTCCGCAGACCGCTCCGTTTTTCTTCACGACGTCTTCTTTATAGAGACACAGTTATGGACGCGGATTGATGGTTTTTACGAGTAGCGTTCCAGTACGAATGAACAGAATGAAATCCAAAACCGATGCACGTCAAATATGATCGAAGAGAGGAGTGAATGTCTACCCTGTTATCAAACTGTACTGTAACGCTTCCCTTGCATGTCTGTTTTGCATGCCTGTATGTTTCACGTCTGATGTTGCTGGTGGAGACAGTATTTGTAGTTTTCTACAAGGATGCGATGGTCATTTTGAGTGGATAAAAGAACTAAATTTTACGCCCGAAATCTAGGTGTAATTGCAGTATACAGAGTAGATTGTCCAACAAAGACACTTAGATTTAGATTTAGTAATCTAAAAATTCATTAGACCCCTATACTTTCTTTTATTACATTTTATGTTTCTTTTTATTTTACTACTCGATCTTTTCAGTTTGTAAAGCATCTTTGAGTGTCTAGAAAAGCGCTATATAAGTCTAATGTATTATTATTATTATTATTATTATTATTATTAATATTACATTTCAGTGTTTCCTTTCTTTTCTTGACTTCATGATTTACTGGGACATGGTTTTAAACCGATGCATTTGGAGAGGACTTGTGTGTCAACTGTAAAGCCGATGGATTTGCTCTTTCGCTTTCTCACAATCCCTCTTCCTCTCCTCTTTCCCTTCTCTCTCTCACTACGGGGTCACCACAGGGGATAAGGGCAAGTATTCCTGTCTCTTGTTCTCTTTACCTACTTGTTCCATAGTACATAGTACCTTCATCTCTCTATCAGCCACACTCTCTCTCTACCTCCACCCAGCACCTCATACCAACAATGTGTGTGTGTGTGTGTGTGTGTGTGTGTGTGTGTGTGTGTGTGCGTGCGAGTGTGTGTGTGTGTGTGTGTGTGTGTGTGTGTGTGTGCGTGCGTGCGTGCGTGCGTGCATGATTGAGTGGAGGTGTCTCCATGTGAAGTGTCCACCACCACGTGTCCATGCCTGTGGCCCCTTCAGCAGTCAGGCTGTGGTTGAGTTGATGCAGGCCTCTGACTGTGTCAAAGGCTTGTCAACACCCGTCCACATAGACAGGCTGTCAGTGGGCCTAAGTGAGAGCCAGTTGAAGGATGGCCGTGTCCTGGAGATAAGGGTTGACACTGAGGATCAGCAGGGAGGTTGAAGGAAAAGACACTCTTGGTAGCATGACTCCAATGGACCTATCGCTAAGCCACGCCCCCTTTGAAAACTCGGACAAACAAACAACGCTTCACTGACAGTGACTGACTGACTGACCACTGACCGACCGTGACTGAATGACATTCAATGACTTACAATGGCGGGAGTTGGCAAATTTCTGATTTCTGATTTACCACAGCAAGTAATAAAAAAAAAGTTTTTTAAAGATGACAAGAATATTTAGTCTAGAAGCTTTTCACCATCAGATATTAGCAGTAACGTGCAGTGAGGTCATTGGCTGGGTAGGCAGTGAGCTATTACAAAAAAATCATGCGATTAACGCAGCAGCCAGACTTCAAATGGCATAGCGCATACTATAAAGGCAATCAATAGCCCTTATATCTTTTAACGCAGGCTCAAAACTCACTTCTTCAAGAAGTAGGCCTACTACCAGAATCCTCCCTGTTAAGCACCTATTGTATTGTTAGTTTGCTATTCTTCTCTATGCTATTGCTATATTGCTATACTGTATTTTTAGTTTGCTATTCTTCATTTTGCCTTAAAAAAGCAGTACACTCCTACGTTAAATGCAATTATTGTAAGTCGCTTTGAATAAAAGCGTCGGCTAAATGACTAATGTAATGTAGGCTAATATACTATACTATAAAGTCAATCACATAGCCTAAGCCCATATATACTATACTATCAAATAGCTGGTCAAAAATGTCATGTATTGTTATCTCATAACTACA
>NC_137679.1:16241224-16248724 GCF_963989245.1 Nansenia antarctica | reverse complement strand
TTTCAGCAGAACCTTAAAGGGTGCGTCAGTGTTTCCTCTACATGCATTTCATCGTGGCGGACCGCCACGATGGAATTTCCTCCGCCACCATTCAGATTTCTCAACCCAAAAAAAAAAAAAAGATTTAGGCCGCTTTTCAGACCTTCACAGCGCTAGACACACCCACAAGCGCTGAAACTGGACCAGTCCGTGTGTGTCGCGAGTATTGAACTTGAGGCTGCGTTCGTAAATTCGCTCTGAGAGCCCCGGAGCGCACACTGGGTTCAACGTCATAAAGGGACCAAGTTATTTGATTGGACAAGAGGCATTCCGTGAGTGCTGATCAGATTTCCAGAGCGTATTTACGAACGCGCCCTGGCTGTCACCCGAACACCGCGAGCTAGCGTAGTGTAGTGTAGTATAGGATGCGTAGTGTAGTGTAGTGTAGGATGGAGAGAGAGAGGAGAAGCCTCTCTATGTGTTACCTATGTCCAGTGTACTAGAACCACTCTAACAGGAGTGTTTGTCCGTGAATAACACCGGCTATGCCCGGGGTAGAAACACGACCAGCCCTCTACGACCACGGGAAGTCATGTTAAAAGTGAAGATACTTCTGTTAAACTAAGCTAAGCTAAACATCGCTAATCGCTAACTCCCTCCTGGGCTTAAAGTGACAAGTAATAACGTTGTGAAAAAAAACGTCAGATCAGTGTTTTTGTTTTTATTGACAACGGAATTACATGCTGGAAAAACATGCAGACACAGACAATAAGAGACACACGGGAGAAGTACAGGAAAACATTTTATTTTTTGGGGCAATCCTTGAGTTTTGGCTGAAATTACGTCGTTGTTTTGAGCGCGCGTGCGCGTTTCATGCGCGTGCACGCGAAAAAATCAGAGTCAGCACTACCCGCCACCATTGTAAAAATTCCTGGAGGAAACACTGGGGTGCGTTCGTAAATACGCTCTGAAAATCTGATCAGAGCTCATGGAATGCCTCTTGTCCAATCAAATCACTTGGTCGCTCTATGACGTTGAACTCAGCGTGCGCTCCCGCGCTCTCAGAGCGGATTTACGAACGCACCCAAAGACTGGATGACTGTTAATGAAGTGTGGATACATTGGGTGTGGGTTGATTTTACAGCATGTCGTTGCTGGCATTTACAAAGATGTTAGTGTTAGAGTTAGGTTATCAACACAATATATAAGATATTTCAACACAGTTTGATTGAAAAAAAAAATTTGTGGGGGGGGATCATCTATGATGATAATTGTATTCATTCATTAGGTCATTTATATGTGATAACACTTTTTTGACCGTGTCCATATGAAGTAAAACACCAGGTACTGTAGGATGTCGATCTGTGGAATGAAGCGTGACTGAAATGGGAGTGATGTCAACAAGGCATTCGTGTGAACATGACATCATCTCCCATCTCTGAATCAGACATATAAATATTTAATACTGTACAATATTTCCCATGTCTGCTTCGGTCCAGACATGCAGTCTCTTACTGCCTGTTTTGAGACCTCTGCACGCACATGCACACACACACACACACACACACACACACACACAAAGCGGTAGCGGTGTTTAGGTCGTGTATTTGTGTGGTATGGGCAGGGTAAGATGGAGGCTGACGTAAAGCATGTGGATGTCATAGAGAGTCATCCTAGGCCAAAGCCCTCTCTCTCCTCCTCCTTCTCCCCCTGTCCCTCTACCTTTCTCCCCTGGCTGTGGGAAGTCTCTCTCTCTCTCTCTCTCTTCTATAGTCTCTGTAGAGTAAACAGAGGAAGGTCCACAGGGGCTTCCTGCCTTTGACGGTGTGTGTACTACCCCCCCCCCCCCTCCCCCCTTGTGGCCCTCTACTCTGAGGCTGAGGTCACGCACGGATATCCTGAACACTGCCATCAAACAGCTACTAACCACTCATCCACGCACACACACAAACACACATGCATGTGCACGCTCACATACGCGCACACACACACACACACACACACATACACGCATGCATGTGCACGCTCACATACACACAGACACACACACTTTCACACTCACACACACTGGACCACTTCACCAGAGATTAGGGGATTGTAAGAAATGGATTATTCTGGAAATATTGCAGATATCAGGGTCTGAGCTTTGTATTAGTTCATTTGAGGTTGTGGTTACTGTGCATGGTTGTCTGTCTTAGGCTACCGAAGTGATTGACAGCTGTTTCCTCCAACAGGAGGATGATTCTGACTGTGGGGGCGGGAGCTGTCTGAACCCCTCCCTCTGGCCGATGCTGGGCCTCCAACTGCTGCTACTATGGCTCCTCACTGCCCCTCGACACTCATGACCCCTCTCTCCTCCACACGTGTGCACTCACACACACACACACACACACCTACACACATGCACACAAACACACACGACGAACACACACTGCGGTTGCCCCTGAGCAGCCTCGAGACTAGAGATTTATGACCCTTGCATTCACACATACACACACGCACACACACACCCAACCACACACACACCAAACACCCCTTTCTCCCACATCCAAGCCAAGGTGTATGCAGACCCATGAAGCGAGACAGTATTTTGACATCAGATTGTTTCTCTGACGCCCGATTCCCTCAATGCCAATCCTGTGTTAGTTCACTGCCAGCGTGTAAGAGGAGCGTTTCTCTGTTCTCCAAAGCCAAAGGGTGCTCCCTCATCTGCTCCACATCACATCGTCAAGAGAACCTCTAACTCTACTCTACTCTATACTCTTTGAATACTCTTTATTATTTGTATGTTCTATGGTGCAACAGTTAAGAGCTAACCAAACCCTTTAATTCATCCATTTGTTTTGGTTTTTTATTCGCCCCTGAGTCTACAGAAGGGGGTCCCTTCCTTCACGCCAACTCGACGTTGTTTTTAAGCCTGTATTTTCACTGACAGCGAATGATTTGTGTAGTTGTCTTTTTTTGTTTGGTGCTTATCGTATTTATCGTTATTTATTCAGAAGAAGAAACAAATATATCTAGATAGATGACACCTGTTACTGAAATGTAAACCAAACAATGGTATCCGTGAACCAACTGTTTTCGTTTGTATTTGTGTTTTTATTTCGTTGTTTTACCGTCAATGTCAACCAGCAGTGAGTGGTTAGGTGCGATAGTGTAGCGTAAGGCAACACCAAAGCTCCTACCAGGAATGTGAACGTTTGACCCATTCCCCGGACAACATGCAGGTCTCTCATTGGTGCATACAAAAAAAAGTATTGGACGGTCACCACTGGCCTCCTGTAGTTGAGATATGAGCCTCTATAGAGTAGGACACAGACACACACAGTAAGACATCCCTGGTTCATATTGTACTGAAATACCTCAATGAGCAGACAGGTTTATCCAGAGGTACACCTCAGAGTGTATTACACACGTATTCAAAATGTTATACTAGATCGATCCAATCAAATATCTCCATGATGTAGAGCTTTCCACCTGATCCAAACCTAGCGAGACAGGCTGCCCTCGTTGCGATGCAGATTCCCAGTGCCTATGTAGCTCCGATTGGCCAGTTTGTTTCTCCCTAGTTAGTCTTTGAGAATAGGAATGCCATTGGAATGATGTCCCAATGTGTCCCCATTGCAATCAACCCTCCTTCTATGCTTTTGTGTGTGACATACAGCGGGAGTAGAGGCCCCAGGACGTTCCCCCAGAAGGGAGCTGGTAGAGGTCAATGACATGACCGTTCAGTCCATTCAGAAAGTGGATCGAAATTCCAATTCAACAGTCAAAGGATTCCTTTTGTGAAAATTAGGTATCGGCTTTTCGACGTCTGAATTGGAATTTCATTCATCCCCTGAATTGAAATGGAGTCGATCCTCGAAATCTGTTTTGCTGGTGACCACTCCTGTAAAACTAAACACTGCCGAAGTTGGTTTATCTGGATAATGACGAGATGGTGAAGTTGGAAGTGTTGAGATGGGGGTGGGGAGGGGAGGGGGGGGGGGGAATTGATCAATCAACAGACCCCAGACAAGAAGATCAACTTGTCAATGACATCAGCATATTGAAAAAGACTGTTTACTTGTTTTCTCTGCATTTTTGATTCTGCTTGTTTCTTCTTTGTGTTGCTCTATAAGTGCTGTGAAACCAGACGCTGACAAGCTCAGTGTCCAAAAGCTGCAATGTACTGTAAAAGGGATAACGCTTGTTCAATGTTGGATGCTTCTAATGCCGGTGGTCACACTCTGGCCATGATAGACAGGACGGAAGTACACACACACAAACACACACAGATTCAAGAACCACTCTCTCTTTTTGTCAATTCAACAAATAACCCCGCTACCATATCGTTCTAACCCTCATATCAAGAATGCGTAACTCGGTCGTTCGTTCTGACGATATGGCCAGCTTTGTCCTTTCTAACATGGCCGTCTAGTGACGACCTCATGCGGAGTGTTCAGGTTATGCCTGTTTATTGAAGTCATGTATTGACGTGTGTGTAACACTGAGGGTCCTGTGTCTGTCACGCGTGTGCGGCCTGTTCAGGCGTGTGTGTGTCCCTTGGATATCTCTGATTGTGCTTTAATACATGAATTACTCTTTTGTGGAACTTGATTAGCCTGAATACATTTTTGTATACATTTGTATAAATTTACTGTATAAAAGAGAAGAAAAAGAAAAAAGGAGAAATAATGTTTATAAAGTATGGTGGTGATTCTTGTGCAAATATGATATATTCACAATAAAAATGTCGTTGTTATGATTTGTGTGTAGTAGATCCTTATGCTGGCCTGGCCTGCAGGTGCTGCTGGGTCTGCTGGAACAGAGGGGTCAGAGTTCACAACAAACATGGTATTGTCTTTCCTCTTCTAGGAGCAAGGGCAACCCCTAAAGGGGAGTAGGGGTGGGGGGGTGTTATGGCTTCCGTTGATTCCCAAATGAGAGAGAGAGAGACCATGTTTTAATTTAGCTTTGAACCTCTTCACGGTCACAGGTCGAGGGAGGAGAGTGAGCTTCCCATAATGTTTCTAAAAACGGAAAAGAGATTTTGATTTGGGTAAGTTAACTGCACGGTCGTTGACATGTTTGTAAAATGTCTCTTATCACGCAGTGGTGTACAGTAATAACCTGCCCCTGGTGTTTCATAATGAAGGTCGTTGCCTGAGATAATGGTTCCTCCTATCTTGGCCATCTACCCATGTTTGTTTTAATATTAAAAGGCAGTGACAGACATAAATGACCATGCAGTAGCTGCCTAATATACTGAAGAAATATGAGTTCAATGGTTTTCCTTTACAGAGATAATAACAGTCCATAAAGAAAACAGCCTAGTTCAGTCAAAAACTCTTACTTACCTGCTTACACTTACTTAGTTGTTGTTGAATGAAAATGGTAATACATTAGATTTGGCGTAGTTGGATATAGTAGCTCCCCGCATGAAGTTAAACAACATTAAATACAATATTATAAGACGCCCATCGATTTTTCAAACGAGGTCCAAACGCAGAGCGAACCTGCAGGTGGAAGCCAGGGTGGTGGGTGGGACGACCAAAATGGAACTCGCATGAACAACTGCTCAACTATGGTGGAGTGTTGCAAACTTGTCTCTTAAAGCCTGGGATCTTGTGATGTGTTTGCTTTCTCTCATTGCTGGGTTCAGCTGTCCGTCACCTGACAGCCAGTAGCCCTCTCCTGAAAGTGCCCTGTCTGAAGTATGTAGGCTTCAAATCAAGCGAGTGTTCCCCATTTTGATTACCACCTCTTTGAGATGTGATTACCTCTGCACAAATTACTGTTAGCATGACATGACGTTATTGTTGTCAACTATGACCCATTCCCTGTAGTTACAGAGAGGGAGAATATTTTTTGGGTTTTGTTATTTGGGTAGTCATTTGTCAGGGTCTGGGTTTCATGATGACAACGTTCATTTCCTTTTCTGTCCAGTACGAGATAAGGTGAGTAGTCTTTCTCCCCAAGACCGATCAGTAGATCATGACAGTGCATCATCGTTAAGAGCTGCAAAACTACATGGTTTCTTTCTCTGACCTAAAAAACTACTGGTACTACTTTCTATGAGAGGAAATATATTTGCTTGACGGAACACATTATAAAGACAAATGAACACATCGGACGGTATCAAATTGGCCTGCAGTACCAATGGCCAATTCATAATATGCAGTGAATGAATGCAGTACAAAAACATACTAAATCAGCCTCAGAAAGGTAGGGCATTCCTCAAATGGAGGGTTAACGACAGTCCACAACCATGCTAGACCACCACAGACTCAAAGAACACACACACACACACACACACACAGCAAATTCCCACCCAAGAGCGTGCCCAATCGCTTGGTCTTTCGAGTTAAAAGATCCATGAACCAGTTATTTCCTGTTTGCTGAGCTTTTCCTGCCAAGCCTACTGAGGAGAATCACACACACACACACACACACACACACACACACACACACACACACACACATACACACACACACATAATATAAACCTAAAAAGGCAGAGATGTATATGTATAGTGACACCAGATTGTGTCCCTGGGACCTACAGAGGGTCCTATGTCCCATCCTTCTGCCTGGGATGTCTTGTAAAAGGCTTCTCCACAGACAGGCCTGGTCTCTCATCTCTCCTTCTCCACAGCAGGACCAGATGTTCCCCTCGCAGCCCCACATAGTCACAGAACCGCGGGACTGGGGTTAATTTAAACATTTTATGTTGTTGTTGCTGTTGTTGTTGTTGTGGCTCTGATGGTTATCTAGGGATGGACGCCACCACCGCTCTGAGTGGGGAGTCTGAACAGGCATTGTTGTCGTTACGGTTGGTCAGTCGAGCCTGGGCGGTCTCGGTGTGTAAGTCATGGATGGGTAGGCTCAGGGCATGGGGTGTAAGGGGATATCCTTGGAAGAGGGGATGGGGGTCGTACCCCCTGACCTGCCAGGCCTAAGAGCTAACAGACACAGAGAGGGACCATGGAACTCGTCTGTCACACACACTTTGATGGTTTGAGGTTTTAAAAGATCTATGGATTTTATTTATTATTTGTTTGTTTTTTTACTTGTGGAATACATATTTGGGGGGTATTTTTATACCATCGGCTAAATAATCTGGTATTTTTAGACCCCCTCCCCCCCTATGAAATAAACATTGACAGATATTCCTGTAAGTAGAGGAATGTTGTCTTAATGATATCATGATTTGACCCTCATTAGTAAATGTACTCTAACGGCACTCTGACGGAGTTACAACCACTCCAGGACTATTAGACCCAGCCTGTGTAAACTTCCCTAATCTGGACTCTCTAATTTGCTTGACCTTTGCCTTTGCCATTTTATTTGGCTGCGCATTAGTTCTTCCAGTCAGTGTTGAGGGAGGGATCTTCCCGTCAGCGGTCTCAGGGTCACGACCCACTTCCGGACCCGCTCCAGACCCCATAATAGAACAGAACAGAACAATCTTGGTCCGGGTCTGGGAGAGCAGAACAGGACACGTCCAGCAGGGCCAGAATGGGTCTGGGATCTCGACAC
>NC_137679.1:16211224-16218724 GCF_963989245.1 Nansenia antarctica | reverse complement strand
ACAGTATACACACATGCTTGCGCACACACACACACATACACGCACATGCACACACACACACGCGCACACACGCGCGCACACACACACACAAACACACACACACACACACGCACGCACGCACACACACACACACACACACACACACACACACAAACACACACACACACACACACACACTCTCACACACACACACACACACACTTCTGCCACATATCTCTCACATGATTATTTGTGTTTCAGAGACCTGAGGGAGAACTACTGCAGGAACCCTGATGGCCGTGACCTCCCATGGTGCTTCACCTCTGACCCCAACGTTCGCACGGCGTTCTGTACCAACATCCCTCGCTGTGGCACCCAGAGCACAGAGCCACACGGTGAGGGAGACCAGCACCACAGCACAACCGTCATTCACGCTCAGCGCCGTCGACAGGACTGCATTTAGTAGCACGCAAGAGCATAGTGTCATAATTGTAAAACCAGCTTCTCTCCCTGACCTTTGTCAAAGCTAGCCAAGGGCCTCAAGTGGTTCGAAAACCACAAGTCACTCAAGCTAACCGACTGTCCAAGTGCTAGCTATAGCCTAAATGAGGGACTTAGCAAGTTATAAGCTCCTCGTTTGAGGAATTCTCGCCGAAAAGTTAAATTGTAGCTAGTTACGAGAACACACTATGGTATGCTTTGGACAGTCAGCTCATGAAGAGTGGAAAGGATCAAACGTGCGCACTTGCTAGAACCTTTATATAGGCGGGGCTGCCTTCCTGCAAACGTCACTGACCTGTACCAGGCGTGATTGTATATAATAATAATAATAATAATAATAATAATAATGACTTGTAATACTTAATAATAACTTTTATTTGTATAGCGCTTTTCCTGCAAACTTTGCAGCTCAAAGTGCTCCAATCATTATATAAGATTGATTTAATTATTTAGTCATTTAAAGGCAATATTAAAAAGATGGGGTTTTAGTCTTGATTTGAACATATTTGCTGAGGTTGCATCTCTAAGGTAAACTGGCAGTGCATTCCACAATTTGGGTGCATAAAATGAGAATGCAGCCTCACCAAATCTTTTGTACATGTGGTACACAGAGAAAACCAGCGTCAGAAGACCTGAGAGCTCTATCGGGCGGATATGCTAGCAAAAGGTCTTTCAGATATTCTGTATATATAGGGGTCTTATAGTCTTATATGTCTTCTATATAGGGGTCTTCAGTGAAGTGGTACACTTGTGTGGTGTGGAACCGAGTTCACTGAAACAGAACCAGACAACTTCTTCCTCACAGCATGAGGTTGTCACATGATGGTGCTGACCCTGAAACTGCCTCTCAAAGGCTTTATGTTGAGTACAAACATATTTATATAAATCTATATGGAATTCCTATAGCCGAAAATACGTTTTCATGTCTGGTATGTACGGTTAGCCGTCGTTCAAGTCAGTCCCTGAGGTCAGATGTACTGAACCAGAGTATGCTTCAAGTCATGCTGCCCAGAGTGGAAGAGAGTCCAGGGAATACATTTGTCTAATCTCTGTCTGAGGAGTTTTCCTTAAAGTTTATGTAGTGTGCGAATTTTTCTACACTCACTGACTGTCCAGAGTGGAAGGGCATATAGGTTTAATCTAGGGTTGTGGGAATGACTGCCCTCTATACGGAAATAACCTTCCTCTGACAGGATCACAGTGTTGCTCAGTCCCATTGGACGCTGAGGGGAGGAAGGGGGCTCTCTCTCACAGGGGTGGATTTCCCATTGGATAATATACGAGTGGACGGGGGCGTGACACAACGCTCAAATCGATTACGATCGGACTGTTGGAGGGACCGCAGGGACATCTGGTTTCGGGACCGTGTGAGGTTGAGTCGTGGTTGTGTGGTTGTGGTCGTCTCCCTGGGGTTGTGTTGTGGTGGTCTCGTCTCTGGATTTGATTGTGTTCCCAGACTGACATGAGAACCGTAGAGCTCTGACAGTTCGGAGTATTTTTGCAGTCTTCCTACTGCACTAGTTGAGTACAATATCCTCAAACTTCGATTATCATCCAGGTAATAGACGGATTTGACCACTGGGATGGAATATTATTCTTCCTACTCACTTTTCCCCGTGCATGGTCACATTGACCACTTTGGGTTTGTTTTGACTGCTGTGTTTTTCCATACTGACCGTTCTATGTGGTTGTGGTTGTGTTACAGACTGCTATGAGGGGAGTGGAGAGACTTACAGAGGAGAGTTGTCCAGGACCAGATCAGGCTTGGCCTGCGCCCTATGGAGAGACCACAGCAACAGGTACCCTGAACACTGGAATAGACTCTCAACTACTGGAGTACTGTAGGCACTACAGTACCAGGTTTGACCAGTACACCATGGTGGGGTTGTGCCAATTCAATATACAGTGGGTCCGTTCGTAAATACGCTCTGAGAGTGCCAGAGCGCACCCGTGGTGCTCTCCTCTGGTCGTTCGGAAATGAACTGATTTCAGTTGAAACCGGTGTGTATTTTACGAACGCAACCAGTGTATACACTACCGAAGCGTAGTACCACTGCTGCTCACTACCGTCCTGCTGGTTCAACGGCTACACAAAGACAAGATGGCTGCCGTTGTGTTTACATTTTGTTGTTCATGGCCTATACACTTTCATAGTTTCATGTGGTCGTTGTTGTGTGACCAAACACAATAGATAACAGTAGGCCTGGTCGTAGCTTTTAGTCTGTTTCTATAGAAACGAGGCAGTGTTGCACAGTGCAGAGTAGCTCTCAGGTTTTCAAGGACAAGTTTCCATTCTGCCTATCCACCCAGCATGTACCAGCATGTTGCGTTGATTGGAAGTGAATATTTCTTTTTTTCTCTATTTTTCTCTATCTTCTTAGCCCCTCCGTTCTGAATTTGTACAGAAGAAATGTTAAGCCCGCATTTAAATCAGATAGATTGCGATACAATCTTTTTTTTTATCAAAGAAGATTTAGAATGTGTTATCTGTGAGTGTGTGTGTGTGTGTGTGTGTGTGTGTGTGTGTGTGTGTGTGTGTGTGTGTGTGTGTGCGGGTGTGTGTGCCCTGCACAGAAACATATGGACGTGTGCTTCAGAGGTCATGGGGGTCCTCGGGGAGGTGATCTGTGATTAACCTCTGCTTAGTGTAAGCAGAGACAGTCAGGATGAGGAGCCATACTCCTCAGTCCTGTCATGGAGGCTGTTACTCCTACTGTGAGCATGACTTAACCCAGCAGGAATGACTCCCAGGGTTATGCGTGTGTGTGTGTGGGGGGGGGGGTGTATGTATGTGTGTGTGTGTGTGTGTGTGTGTGTGTGTGTGTGTGTGTGCATGTGAGAGAGAGAGAGAGAGAGAGAGAGAGAGAGAGAGAGAGAGAGAGAATGCATCCAGGGGGACACATCGCAGGCTTCACCTTTGACCCTGAGCCCCTCCCTCCTCGGGAACACATCAAAGCCAATCAGCTCCTCTGCCTGGCTCCCCGCCCCGCCCCCAGGTCAGAGGTTAGGGGTGCCAAGGAATCGCACGGGCTGATTGTTTACGCTAGTGGGAAACTCACCGCAAGCATTGAGATACACACACACACACACACTGAAAAAGAAAAACGTGCATTCTTCTCTCCTTTTCACCTCCTTTTTCCGTCGGAATTTTGTCTCTTCTCACCCCGGGACTCTCTGGGAAGGAAATCGTTGTTTTTTTTTCCCGGTCTTTCGGAATGTTACGGAAATTCCCTAATGAGAGATATAACATGATATGTTACTGTAGTGTAGAGGGGCTCTCAGTGAGTCATGTCCCAGAGCATCCTCTCCTCTCCCCCTCAGAGAGGGACTCTCCGCAGCTTCGTGTTCTCTCCGTGCGGACCCGGTCTGACTGATTTGGGGGGTTTTCGTCCCGCTAACGGTTCTGAGTCACTGTTACTCTGTCGAGATCTTCTCTATTCCGTTCGACTCTCAAATAGGTCACAGGTGTCTATGTGGGCTTTGTGTACGTTCTGAAGCAATGCACTCTGGGAGGACTGTGGTGCCTGATGTCTCTCCTTAGTTTTTGTTCTTGTGTGTGTGCCCGCGTGTGTGTGTGTGTGTGTGTGTGTGTGTGTGTGTGTGTGTGTGTGTGTGCAGAGGGGACAGAGATGCTGCTGTCTTGGCTGCGGGGCAGGAGGGGAACTTCTGCAGGAATCCTGATAAGGACAAACATGGACCGTGGTGTTACACCAACACCTCTGCTGTCCCCTGGGATTACTGCACGGTCAAAGCATGTGAGTACACACACACACGCACGTACGCACGCACACACACAAACACACACACACACAAACACACACACACGCACATACGCACACACACACACGCATGCACGCACACACACTCACACACACACACACACACACACACACTCACACTATGGGCTGTGTGTAGGTTTGTCTACACTGAAGGGTTAGAGTGTCAGAGTAGGTTCACTAAAGCGGGGTACACACATAAGGATTTTCAAAATCTTAACCGATTTTTTTATCTTGACCGACCCCACATGAAGATAAAAAATCTTGGATTGAACAGCCTTGATCGTATTGTGTGTGGTGTGCGCCGATTTCCCCATTTCAGCACCCCACAGACATAAAGATTATCGTTACGACAGACTCCAGACTCTAGAGTCTCGTTCCCCAAGCCAGAAATCTCGCGTGAACCCATCCTTTTAATATTGCCTTTAAATGACAAAATAATTAAATTAAGATTATGTAATGATTAAAGCACTTTGAGCTGCAACGTTTGCAGGAAAAGCGCTATACAAATAAAGTTATTATTATTATTATTATTATTATTATTATTATTATTATTATTATTATCTAACGTAGTACCCTGACTGACCTGTACGAGGCACCCATGTGCGACAGGGCAAATAAAGTGCCGAATAACGAAAAGAAGAAGTCAGCTCGCTTCTTGATTGGCTACATTCCATTCCCCGTCACAATCGGACTCGCGAGCAGGGTTGCCAGATGGGATTGACATTTTCCACCCTAACCACAGTCTAAAACCGCTAATTCCACCAAAAGAACCCAGAGTCCATCTGGCAACCCTAGGATTTTTGGTCGTAAGTATTGAACACATTTGACATTTACAATTGCCGGCCACGACCATTTTCCGAGCAGATTGTCGGGAGAGATTGACTCTTGTGGAGAGAGAAAGACAGCGATGCTGAGCTGGGAGGTGCATTGCTGGTCAAGGAGGCCTTGTCTTGGCCTGGTCTATCTGGTCCAACCAGGTCTTTAACTTGTATCATCGAGGTCCAGCTTACCCTTTTCTAGACATAGCTGAGTCAATCAATTTAATTTTGTAATGAAATAATTTATTAATATTGCAATATATTTTCAATGCTTAAATATGCTTTATCGGTGAAGTCGGTTTAAAAAGTCTGGATCTAAGCCGCTTGGAACTCAAGATGGGATGTGGCCAGATTTCTGTGCAGCCTCCTCAGCCCACTGGGCCTCCAGCACAGTGACATGTAGCATGTTGTGGATGGATGAGATGGGACTCTCACCTGGAGGGAGGGAGAGTAAATATCAGTAACAGTAACTAACAGCTAATGGGGATCCATAGAAATAAACACATAGACTCACATATCATCTGCTTCTGGTCCTCATGGGCAGCGACAGCCAGAATGGAGGCAGGGAGAGGCTCCTGGTCCTGGACATGGACAGCAGGCTGCTGGGCCTGTGGCATGGCAGCCATGAAGAATCCAGGTGGGGGAGCAACCTGGTAGAGGTTGATGTCTGGGTTGGGAACGGTGCAGACGCTGGCCATCCTCTGCATGTGCTGGTTTGTTGTGTGAGTCTGGCGCTCCTCCTTGCTCTGGGCCAGGACCACATACAGGGGCATGGTGGCCACGATGCGGCCGTTCATCTCAGTCACAGCCTTGGTGGCCGCCTCAGGGGAGGAGAAGCACACAAAGCCAAATCCCTTGCTGCGTCCACCCTCCATCATCACCTTTGCACTGGTGATTGTTCCAAAGTGGGAGAACTCTTTGTGCAGCTGCTCATCATCCAAGCAGTCATGCAAGTTTTTCACATAGAGGTTGACACCCTGGTAGAGAGAAACCCTGTTTAGTGAGATGTTTTTCATCCCTCAAATACATCAACAATGTTTACCATGACTATCAACTTATTTTACTTATACAGTATATGTATATATTTTTTCATAAACACACACTTGGTATCTGGTCCTGCAGCCCTGCTTTATCTGCTCAAACTGGCGCTTCAGCACAGTCTGGCGCTCTCCTCTCTTCAGGGCACGGCCAACGTAGATCCATCTCCCATTTATCTCCTGGCCATTCATCTCATCAATGGCTCTCTTGGCATCTTCATGCCTTTTGAAGTTGACAAATCCAAAACCCATGGATTTACCAGCGCCATCAGTCATGACACGGACGCTCAGGGCTGGTCCAAATCTTTCAAACCTCTCCTTAAGGCGTTGGTCATCCATATCCTCTCCAAAGTTTTTGATGTAAATATTAGTGAACTCTCGAGCCCTGGATCCAAGTTCAGCCTCTCGTTTATCACAAGATGTGAATTGTCCAATAAACACTTTTCTGCCACTCAATAACATGCCATTGAGTCTCTTAATAGCTCTCTCAGTGGCCTCCTGGGTATTATACTGCACAAAGCCATAGCCTTTAGAGCCATTCTCATCAGATACTACCTTGCAGGAAAGGATGTCCCCAAACTCAGAGAACATGTCGTAGAGGTGCTTGCTGTCAAAAGTCTCCACTAAATTCTTGATGAAGATGTTACCGACCCCACTATTCCTCAGAGAAGGGTCACGCTGAGACCACATGATGCGCATAGGTCTTCCATTGACGTCATCAACGTTCATGGTGTCCAGGGCACGCTCTGCGTCAGCTTGCTGTTGAAAGTTGACATAGGCATACCCAAGAGATTGGCGTGTTAGCAAATCTCTGCACACTCTTATAGAGATGATTGGACCAGAAGGGCTGAATTTCTCATGCAGCATTCCCTCAGTGGTGTCCCTGTTGAGATCTCCTACATACAAGGAGGCCATCGATTGAATAGACGCACTAGGATTCATGTCTGCTGACTGTAAGATTGGGAAAAAATTGGAAAAGTTTGTGAAACAAATAACTGTCTATCTATCTAGCTCTTCACAGAGGACTTGCAGGTAAATGAACAGCATGTGTACTGCAGATGGATTCTAGAAGCCCAGCTGCATGTTCTACATTGTTATGTCATCACACTGTGAGATTCTTAATGACTGGATGTGATGTGTGTAATGTTTTAGAAGAATTCTAACTTCAGTCATTGTTACATCACAGACCATAGCCAGGGTCCATTTAGAGGCCCCTAAGCATGTCTTTCCCAGAGAGAGAGAGTTGACCATACACATAGCTGCAACGTTTGCAGGAAAAGCACTATGCAAATAAAAAGTTATTATTATTATTATTATTATTATTATTATTATTATTATATTCATCACAACTCATTTCACAGCAATCGGACTGGTTGAATTATGTCT
>NC_137679.1:16191224-16206224 GCF_963989245.1 Nansenia antarctica | reverse complement strand
CTCCATCTCTGAGGGATCCATCTGCAGCATGTACGGATGGGGCGAGACCAAAGGTAGAGTCTTTACAGTCAAATGTACATCCCGTTTAATTCCATCCACGTTTCGACAGTTCTGATATCACTCGTCTCTCTGTTTCCCTGTGAAAGAGCTTGTTTTTACTCCCTCGCTGGGACCATATGTACTCAAAAATGGATGCACTCACTTTAAGTTTAAGCTTTGGATAAAAGCGTCAGCTTGTATACATTATTACTCACTAGCAACATCCCTGGCATGTCTCCCCCTGGAGAATAGCAGAACAGAACGGTGACAGTAACAGGTGTTTCAATTTGCTGTCTCTCTCTCTTCTCTGTCTCTCTCTCTCTCTCTCTTCTCTCTCTCTCTCTCTCTCTCTCTCTGTCTCTCTCTCTCTTCTCTGTCTCTCTCTCTCTCTCTTCTCTCTCTCTCTCTCTCAGGAACGGGTCACGAAGGCGTGTTGAAGGCGGTCCACCTGCCCATAGTCAGTAACGAGAGATGTCGAGAGCAACACAGAGGGAACGTCCACATCACCAACACCAAGATATGTGCCGGGGGCCGGAGAGACGAGGGAGTGTGTGAGGTCAGTATCACTCTGACTCTGTCTCCTTCCCTTCTGCTTTTAATAATAATAATAATAATAATAATAATAATAATAATAATAATACATTCGACTACATATAGCGTTTTTCTAGACACTCAAAGACGCTTTACAAACTGAAAAGATCAGAGTACCGGTAGTAATAATAAAATAAATAAATAAAAGAAAGTATAGAGGCCTAATTAAGGTAGTGCTGGGGACACATGGGAAGGGGAGGGGGAGAGGGTTAACTGGTGAAGGCAAGCTTGAAGAGGTGGGTTTTGAGGGCCTGTTTAAATGTTGGGGTTGGGGAGGGCGTTCCAGAGGGACGGGGCTTTTAGTGTTTTCTTGTTGTCAAAAGTTGTATTCAAGTGTGTCGAATGTCTCCTGCCTTTGTAGAGGGACTACGGCGGCCCGTTGGTGTGTAAGGACGGCGAGAGCAGAGTGATCGTGGGAGTGAGTATCCACGGCCGAGGCTGCGCTCGCGCTAACCGCCCCGGCATCTTCATCAACGTGCCGTTCTACACACAGTGGATACACAAGGTCTTCTCCCACTACCCCACCCCAGAGACCAACTAGAGACACCGCTGGACACTACCCCATCCCAGAGACCCACTGGAGTCCCCGCTGGACACTACCCCACCCACAGAGACCCACTACAGACCCACTGGACGTTACCCCACCCACAGAGACCCACTAGAGATCCACTAAAGACCCACTGGACACTAGCCCATCCCACAGATCCACTAGAGATCCACTAAAGACCCACGGGACATTACCCCACCCCCAGAGACCCACTAGAGACCCACTGGACACTAAACCCAACTTCAACACTAAATCACATTGAAAAACGCTCTGCACCAAATGGATCCACAAGTTCCTCAGGTTCTTTCCCAACTCAGAGGTCCACTAGAAATGATAAAAAAAAAAAAAAACGGAAGATCAGGTAGAGACTATCAGAGGATGGAGAAATACTCCCATTCAAACCCACAGAAGTGAAAAAGGAGAGTGAACCAACATGACGCTTGTGAAAGAGTTCCAGAACTTTAGGTCAGTGGTGGCCTAGTGGATAGTGAGTTGGATTGGTGATCAGAAGGTCAAGTCCCACCTGGGAACACCACCACTAGTGTGCCCTTGAGTAAGGCACTTAGCCCTATGTTACTCCAGGGAGACTGTCCCTGTAAACTGTTATTGTAAGTCGCTTTGGATAAAAGCGTCTGCTAAAATGGTTAACATGTAAGTCTCACCATGTCCATCCTACATTCATCTAGGAAGTAGAACATCCACTGAGCTGAAGCTTGAACACTGTTGAGAAGACCTGGCATGCAGGTGGATGTGTGCTTGGCTAAGCCCAGTTCTGTTGCTGGCAGGATTGGGATGTCCGCGGCCTAATCGACTGCAAAAAAGATTTTGGAGATTCTGGAATAACTCGGTTCTTTATTGCCAATGTTCCACCATTCATTTAGTAGCAGCATTCATTTGGGGTGGTATACTGTAGGATAATATGTGCATCAATACACTCTGATTCCTGAAATGACTTGAAAGCATTGAAAACCAAAAAAGGCTGTGGCTCGGCACTCCTATAGTGTGCTCCTGTTAGCCACTTCGTGACGTTAGAATGGTTCTATCTCCATTTTTGTCAAAATATCGTTTTTTTACATAATCTGATCCATTAGGTGTTTATTAATGCCTGTGTGGTGTTATTTTTAAAATGTTGAAATGTTTTAGTTAGTAATTAATAAAATACAAAGGTTCCGTCTCACAAGACATAATGGAATGTAAAAACGTTGACGCTCAATATCTCTGAACTGCCCTAAACGGAGATAGAACCTTATAATTCTAAGCTCACGACTTGATAGAGTAGGACACTGTCATGGGCACGAGTCACTCACACCAAAGCCACTCACACAGAACCGAGTGCTTCTGAAGGGCACTATACATAATCTCAATGTATATAGTACCTGGATGAGTGTCATTGTGACACTCTGTAGGTGATATGGGTCTTATAGATCTGTGGAGAAGGAGGTTGACATGTTGGCCTATTGGGGCACGGTAGATCAATGTATCTGCATTAAAGGGATGGTTCACCCCAAAAGACATAATCACCATAATTTGGTTCCTTACCTTAAAAGGAGTTTGTGGACAAGGGTAGACTTCGATCCACACTTTAGGTTCTGTCTATCTGGGCCCTGCCGCTAAGCGCTAACTGTTGGCATGTTGGCAACCCGAAATCCAACGAAAGTCAATGGACCCTTAATTAGCACGTCTGAAATGTCACGTCGTTTCAAATCGAATCATTGAGTCGTTTCCGAGACTTTGATTTGATTCGGGTATGACATTTCAAACATGCTTATTTAGGTTGAACTATCCCTTTACATTCTGAATGCTATTGTATTTGTTCTCCGAAGTTTGTTGACAGAGGAATTTGTGATACTCAGTTTGCAGTACTGGAGAAGGCCAAGGAGGAAGGTATACCGAACAAACCGACACAATAATGTTTGAACTTTTCATTCATTCATAATGACGATTAGTCACCTACACGGTTTTGAGCATAAAAAGGCCAACATGAAGCAACTGAATGTAAATATGTCATTTGTAGATACAGTATGTTTGATTTCTGTCAAATGTCTAAAGGTAAATAGGGATTGTATCCCGGATACGCTTTGGCAGAGTGTCTCCCTATTTCTCCGTCACCCTGTTCCCTTCCTCTCCTTCTCCTACCTATCTTGTCAACCCCTCTTTCCTCACCCCCCTGTTCTAATCTGTTCCTCTTCACACTATCCACCTCTTCTCTTCTCCTCTCCCCTCCCACACTCTGTTGTCTGACTTCAGTAATGCATTCTGTTTGATAACACACCGTATTTGACGTGTACATGTGCGTGCATGGATTATTGCGTGTGTGTGCGCGTGCGTGTGTTATGGGAGTCTGGCTGAATGAGTAATTCACTCCTCACCCTCAGGCCTTGGCAGACATCCACAACCCATTCTGGAAATTAGCTCCACAAACTATGTCAGTTCAAATATTTACTGAAAACGAGGGATATGCTCCGTGTTTTCATCATGTGTTATGTTTGCTTTTACGGGTGAGCGGTCCTTCAAAAAAGTCAAACCATCTTTCACTCCTCTCTCTTGTGTGTACATAATTTATAAAGGATTGATTTTATAGTGTAAAAAACAGTATAACTCCATATTATAGTGTGTGTGTGTGTGTGTGTGTGTGTTTTTGTGTGTGTGTGTGTGTGTGTGTGTGTGTGTGTGTGCATGTGTCTGTGTGCGTGTCTGTGTGTGTATGTATGTGTGTGTGCGTGCGTGCGTGCGTGCGTGCGTGCGTGTACTGAATGTTGTAAGTTGTAAAGTATTCTGTTACCCATACCTGTATACTACACTGTACATTTGTTATTATATTATAATACTGTATGTCATTATTACCAGTGCTGTATACACCTGCTTTGCATCATGTACCTTGGTATCAAAGTATCTGTAAGGTTAATCACATACTGGATTAATATGTCTGAGTCTCTAGCCTATCATATACAGTAGTAAGCCATGGCAGCATATTGAATAATAAAAACCTGTTTTTTTTACTCTACAGTGACTTTGCCCTCTTCAGTTGGATCACCTGGCTTTGACTCAGGTCGTTTACATTTTGGGGGTGAATCTGGCGCACAAATTGCCTGCCACAGGGTGGCGCTAGTGTGAAGGGAATATGGGAGGCTGTCTATTGAATTTGCCCATTTGCCAAACCCCTGCGCAGAACACACACCCACACACACACACACACACACACACACACACACACCCACCCACACCCACACACACACACACACACACACACACACACACACACACACACACACACACACACACACACACACACACTACCTCACTCCCTCAGGACTGCTTGTGTGTACCTCACCTTCCCCCTGCCTGTCTTTAATGTTGGAGCTCTGGTCCTTCTCCAAAGGCTGAATAATCTGACAGGAATTATGAGAATCCTGAGAAAGGTGAGAAACTAAACCAAGAGGGAGAGGAGGAGGGTTATGGAAGATGGAGGGTGAAAGATGAGGTGAAAAAAGAAACACAGATAGACAGCGGAGGGAAGGGGAGAGAGGCAAGAGTAGGGTGGGGGGTGGAGCGGCGTAAGAGAGGAGTGAGAAGAAGGGTGTGAGAAGTGGTTAAGGGGTGAGCAAAGGGAGGAGTGAGGGAAGGGGGGCAGAGAGGAGGATGGCTAAGAGAGAAGGAGAGCTGAGAGAGATTAAATGCTGAATCCATTGATGTCGTATTAAAGAAGTTATAGGGCCAGCAGAAAATACACAAGAATAGACATTTTTTCTTTGCTATGTATGAGCTTTGCGTGCTAGTGCTGACATGCATAATGCAGATACATACACACACACACACACACACACACACACACTCACACACACACACCCACACACACACACACACACACACACACACACACACACACACACACACACACACACACACTCACAGAGATACAGAGACACAGACAGAGAGAATTGCTTTTATGTACTGTAAAGATATTGGAAGATAAAGCGTATTATTTCTGAAGAACTATCAATATTATGATTATATCATATGCAATATCTGTAAGCAGACACACACACACACACACACACACACACACACACACAGCACAGACACGCACATGACCTGTCTCCCAGCAGACATACCCTGTTCCCTCCAGAGAGTCAGAGCATCGTGATGTCCCCCAGCACACACGGGGTTAATGATGCGTGGAACATGCCTCTTGTCACGGATGATTTTACCACTTGAGAGAGAGAGAGGAAGAGGCAAGATTATGCCTGGTAGAATAGACTATCATGTATTCAGCTTCTACACTCTGGTGCCTTTCTCACCACACTCAAGGTTGACCATCCGTTATTATATATATTATATATCAGTATTTAAATTAAGGTTTCGTAAGAAAGGGAAGGCGTATTTTGGTTGTCGGTTGTTTGACATTTGAGATAGAATCGGGTGATGGAAGTTCAATCTCTGTTGATGATAAATCAGACACAGTAGGCTTTAGAGGCCCACGCCAGCCACATTTGCTTTGTGTTTTTATTTTCCTGACAACAGAGAATGGAAATACTCAGAGTGGGGTTATTAGTCATTCACAGAGCTATTTGAGGAAGTAACGGCAGATATAGCTCGAAGCAGCAAGGAGCAATACAATGTGCCGAAAAGTTGTTTGAGTTGTTTGAAAAAAGACGGTGAAAGGAGTTCAGAGGTCAATATTTAACTCTGGGCTCTAACTTTACACACAGGCTATCCACGTCCCATACGTCACGACTCACGACACGTGGGAAATCATTATAGGAGGAATTCTGACTTGAATCGTTGTGCAATAACATTGTGCAGCCCCAGGATGTCATATTAGTGAAAAGAATCGGATAGATCCGGTCCATTGTCTCTATTGGTCAGTTTGAGTTCCATATCCGATATCCATGATATACGCACGGCTAAATAGAATGTTTTCATATTACTCCGCGTTATTACCGTTATCGAAGTTACATTATTACCTTTGCTTAGCAACCGATAAACAACTGTTCAGCGGATGAATACACTTACAATAAAACATAGTTCCATTAAAATACATTCATGAAAATGTTGTCATGTCTTTCTTCTGTGAAATATTGATAGATAAATGTGGTAACCATATAAACTATGCTTCGCGTCGTGCCTAACCACCCCGCTAGCTGTGCCGATATCCACGATATACCACGGCTTCTCGTTCCATAACGCTTAATTAGTGAAAAAAATCACACCCAGGTGGTGAAGTAAGCAGGTTTATGAGCATCCTAATCATATAAAAAAAATGCAATAGAAACAAACAGGAAAGATGACAGTTATTACTTAACTACTGTCAGGGCCGCTTTAAGGGGGGGCTAGCTGGGGCGGTGGCACAGGGCCTCGCGCTTTGGAGGGCCTCGCGTGAGGCAGGCTGGCTACGCCCTCCAAAGCGCCAGGCAAGGGACCATATTATTATTTTTGCCTTAAATACATTTCTAAATGTTCACACATGTGATAATCATAGTCAATCATATATCTAAAATCTAGCATATCTGGAGGACAGGGAGATTCTTAGCAACAGAAAAAAGCAATTTCCCCCTATGACACCTTACGTGAAACGTGAATTTTGGGCGCGCGTTGACACTTGTTGTGCATAGTGACTGCTTAGTGCAACGGACAAAATGCAGAGGGAACGAGACCGAGGAAGAAAATGTTAATCGGGTGCTGAAAAAATAAATAAAAATAAAAGAAAGGAAGGCTTCAGGGCCTCACTTAGAGGTTCGTTCGAAACATTTCTAAAAACAATTGAGGCTCCCGTTAGCACCGAAGAAGCTAACGTTACTGCTAGCACTAGCAATGCTAGTAGTAGCACGGCACAGCCCCCCCTGAGAGGCAAAGATTATGTCTCGGAGGTGGAGGAGGACAACAGCTACACCGGCAGCAGTGGGGCTGCCCAGCCCCAGGTGATGATGGTCAGGAGTGGCGAAGAGGATACGGAGGCGGGAGATGGAGCTACTCAGAGCAGCAGCAGCAGGGCTGAGAGTGATGGAACGCAAGACGAGCCTACGGTGTCAGATATGTCATGTATGATGATCCTGGTAAATTGGCCGGTACATATGGACTCTACAGTTACAGAAGTGATCATTAGAGGTCCCCCAAAGATGAAACCTGGATTTAGTTATCCTAAAAATAATGAGAACAGAAACTTTAGTGAAACTTTATTTCTCCGAAAACTACCAAATGGGGAAAAAATAGAAAGAAAGTGGCTTGTGTACTCTCAAAAACGGGACATGTCTTTTTGCTTTTGCTGTAAGCTTTTCAACATAAAGGATAGGCCTACATGGTGGTGAGTAACATCTCTATTCATGTCAATAATGGTTGTGCGTATTTAATGTTGGATATGACTGCTTTATCCTAAATCCTAATCCTTTACGAGTATAAAAGGTTTGAAATGAAACAAACATGGTTGTAAACTATCTAAATAAGTAGATATTCTATTGTCTATCAGCACAGCATGTGAGCGCATTTCTTGCAATATATCGGTGCGTGCGTGTCGCGCGGTTATAATAGTAGCCTACTACATCATTATAAAAGGCCTCGCAAATCTGACTTCGCACAGGGCCTCGCATATCTCCCAAACGGCCCTGACTACTGTAATTTGCAATGGAATTCCAAACCCAACAAGAGGGTTCACGGAATGTTACGAATAGAATAGCATTGGGCAGTTGGTCATTTCCATTTCAAACCCATTTTCTAACTTGTGATGACAACTACAGTTTTTGAAGGACATGTATCAATATGTTCCCCTGAGTCCCAGGATTCCTACGGTGTAAATATCTAAGCTGTGACATTTATAGTCTGTTGAAATATTCAGTGTTGTTTGAAAACCATGCTCCCACTTCACACAAAGTGGAATGTTCAAAACTCCACTCTAGCTGACTAATGTGGGCCTTTAATATGTAGGTGAAATCTGTCTTCACAGTGGATAGATGATACTACAGTCCAGTAAATGGCTGGTGTGTGTGTGAGTGTCTGTGTGTGTGTGTGTGTGTGTGTGTGTGTGTGTGTGTGTGTGTGTGTGTGTGTGTGTGTGTGTGTGTGCGTGTGTGCGTGTGTGTGTGTGTGTGTGTGTGTGTGTGTGCGTGTGTTTGTGTGTGTGTGTGTGTGTGTGTGTGTGCGTGTGTCTGTGTGTGTGTATGTATGTGTGTGTGTGTGTGTGCGTGCGTGTGTGTGTGTGTGTGTGTGTGTGTGTGTGTGATAGGAGCCACAAGACTCCCATTATAGACCTTGAGTTAACTCAGTTAAAAACATCTTTCATAATCCTATTACATTTTCTTTATAAGAGTGTTTAGGGCACTCGCTTTCCGGTACTTTCTGTGAGCTCACTTCTCCTCTGTGTGTGTGTGTGTGTGTATGGGAGGGGTGTGGGGGGGGGTGGAGAGGGGGAAGGGGGGAGGGATGAATGGCTTTGGGGTGACGCGTCTCTGTGAGTGTCTCCTCTTTCCATCTCATGTGATTATATGAGAGCGAGCGGGGGATGAAAGGGAGAGAGGTAATGCTTTTAAACTCCTCATTTACCTAATGATAATGTTTCGTACTGAAACCTGATCCACCTAAATCTAGTCTCTTACTCTGTTTCCTGCACTTCTCAGGGGTTACGGGGGAAGTATTGGACCAACATGTGGCACTCTAAACAAAGTTTTGACAGGAGAGAGAGTGCAATTGTTCTCTGACTACTCCAGTATCCCACAGTTCAATACCCTATGAAATAGAATACCTTGGTTGGTTGTCATGTCATTATTGGATAGACCACCAATCTTGCCATGGCGACCGAAGGTGCCAGTTCAGCTTCGAGATATCTACATTCAGTCAACATGATCGACGATGTGTAGCGAAGTGTCCCATGACTTGGGATAAAGGCCATGAATCTGCACATGAACACGCGTCACATAACATGAACACACGTACTATCGTTGAAGTGTTCCAGTGTTGTTGATGATGATGCAAAGCCTTCCCATTGTTCCTCACCGTTGGTTGTTTTTTTCATTACACCTCAAGGTCTGGCTCGATACATGCTGTAAGTCAGTCACCGTGGCGATGGCTGGGTTGATATTGATCATTCGTTATTTCATCAAGGTACCTGGTCACAGACGGATAGACGGATTGACTGACTGACGGACCGACGAATGGACGGACGGACGGACGGACAGATGGACGAATGGACGAATGGACGGACGGAGGGATGGATGGATGGTCGGACAGATGGACGGACTGAATGACTGACTGACTGACTGTCTGTCTGGCTGGCTGGCTGGCTGGCTGGCTGGCTGGCTGACTGGCTGACTGGCTGGCTGGCTGGCTGGCTGGCTGGCTGACTGACTGACAGACAAACAGGATCAAGGTTGAGTTGTACCCTTTTAGAGATCTGTCCGTCTGACTGTCTCTCCCTCTCTTTATTTCACACCTTCCACTGCACTTTTTGCTTTCTGTCTCTCTCAGACATTTTGGGAGTACACATCTAAGTAGACCGTAGATCAGAATAGCATCCCGAGAGACAGAGAGCTGATATGTATCACTCTGCAAACAGGCTGTATCTCTCCGGATTCTACACAGAGATTTGCTCTTTCTCTCTAGAGGGGAATTCACTCATATTTCATGTATCACATTATTCTCCGCTACAAATCATTAGTTCATTCTTTTCTTGCCAAAATGTGAATGACAAATGGGTTGCATGATTGACCATTCCTATAGTGCTCAAAAACCATGGTTGTAAACCACTTTTTTTATGCTGTTAGAGGTCTCACATTTCATGAGGATGTGTTTCCCCTTCTGTGGTGATCGAGCACAGTCTTGCGATAATGATCATCATTTTCAAAGACTCATGCCACTTAACTGAAGGTGAAGAGTTACATACTGTAGGCCTACTCTGAAATGCAATAGCTACGCCCTTTTAGTTGTCATGCTTGATTTTTGGTAGGTACTCGATCGATTTTTAAAACACATTCCTTTTTCCAATATACAAGAGTGATTATAACATTCTTCCTAAAAAACCCTGCAAATCTACATTAAAAAAATAATAATGTGTCATGTGACTATAACCCTAACCTTCTACCTAAGGACTCTATGTAACCAATTAGGGTTGTGAGAATATTTACAGTTAACCATAACACGTTATTTCACACAAACTACGTACACCCGAATGGCATTGTTGGGAGTGTCAAGGAAAAGAAAGGTTTACAATGTGAATCATTGGAGCTATGCTTTATTGCTTTATTATGATCAAACAAATCTATCGGTATCTATAAGGTATCTATAAGGATACAAGCAGAATCTTGGACGTTTTCATCTAGGGTGATAAAAGATTAATATTCCTCATTTCATTTTCAATATTTGTCTGGCTGGATTGGGAGTTTGCATAAAGCTAGAGGTCAATAATTGTGGGCGTCAATCAAGAACCAAATAGGCACGCCTTTACACTCAGACCGTCTCCTCATAATGCTCTGTCAATAATGGAAGCTCACATCTGGCACACATCTGTTGGAGTTCAGCAGCCATGTTCACAGTTTTGTTTCAATTGCTAACACACTAAAATGACACACGAAGCACAATTATTGAAACCGACACTCAGAGAGCAACACCTCAGCTCAAGTCTCCAAAACTCTAAACACATTTCTGCTTTGCATCCAATTTGCTGCACACGGTTCTCGACATAAGACACAGGAATCTGACATAAAGTCACTTGTTTTCCATTTCAAAACACTGCCAATCAAAACGCCACATCCATGGACCAATTGGCCGATACACGTGCCACCTGGCCAAACACCTCGTTGATTTAATTGTCGACTCATCGATCAGGATGTAAGCACTATAAAAAAAAGACCATAGGTGAAAATCAATCAACAAATTATGCTGGAAACATCAGTTGTTGTGTGACACTCTGTAAACGTACAAGAATCCTGCAAAATTTACGGTGGAAAACAAAAACCTCTTTAGGGTACACTGACCAATCACTAAGGACAGAGAGACAAAGACATATTATTAAAAGGGTTCGGATTTTCGATGAGGCACACCATCAAGTTGGTTTTGGCAAATAATGCAATTAGACTCCGAGTATTGATTTGTTGAGATTTTTTTAAGGTTTCGTTTCAAAATGTATGTTTCTGCACATATGTCTGTAGACTTGAACAATCTCTCTCGGTATAATTCTCTACATACAGAATTAATTTTAAAAATGTATCTAAAATGTGTATTACAGTAATACAGATGCATAGTCTACTTCTAGCTAGAAGTCTTTTTAAAATAGTAATATATCAAAAGATCATAATATGTTATATCTAAGAAGAGCCTTTTATTATGTAGTATTTAGGGTTGAGAAGTTACAGGCTAGTAGGCTTCCACTCCGCTCTAGGGCCTATGGAACCAGTTCTATTGGAGTTTTCAAACTTCTAAAATAAATGATGAAATTGACACTCTACAGTACACCATGTCGATGCTGTGGAGTTCAAACATATTCACTGTGGAGTTACTAAAATATTCATCCAGAGAGCAGTGGTTTGCTATTCTTCCATTCAAAGTCAGTAGTACAGTAGTCTCTCTCTCACTCTCAGGGGAGACGTGTTATTTCTGTTATCTCTCACAGTGGGAGATATAAGCGTCTCTGCTCCTCTCCCTAACCTGGATGGAATTAGTATCACCCCCTGCCAGCACCATGGTGTGTGAGGTTGGCATTGTGCTGAGGTGTGTGTGTGTGTGTGTGTGTGTCTGTGTGTGTGTGTGAGTGTGTATATGTATGTATGTGTGTGCATGTGTGTGTGTGTGTGTGTGTGTGTGTGTGTGTGTGTGTGTGTGTGTGTGTGTGTGTGCTGGTGTATGTGTGTGAGTGTGTGCGTGTGGTTGTGGGTGTGTGTGTGTGTGTGTGTTCCAGGTCTCCTGCAGTGTGTGCGTGAGTGCAGTGCGTCACGGTGCTCTCTCTGTCCCAGGTCCCCAGTGTGGTTGGGCATATGGTAACCCTGGGATACGGGCTAGAGATAATGACATCCCTGCCACCACTAACACACCTCTGATGTCATAGGCCCTGTCCTCTCCTCTTTCTTCACCTCTCCTTTCCTGTCTTCTGTTCTCTCCTCTCCTCTCCTCCTCTATCCTTTCCTCTCCCCTCATCTCATGTGACAACAGCCGGTGAAACCGGGAACAAGTCGCCAACCGAGGGACCGTTCAGACTTTTATTCTGAAATATTTACAGAAAATGTCAGCGTTGTTGAAAATCAATGACACACTCGATAGTCAAGCCAAAACAGCAATGCAATGGATTCGGTGAGTAATCCTCACTAATAACTAGTTAGTGTAGAGTAGTGGGGATTACTCACCGAATCCATTGCATTGCAATGTTTTAGCTTGACTAGCGAGTGTGTCACTGATTTTCAACAATGTTGGAATGTATTTACGTTTTTCAGAATAAAAGTCAGAACATTTTGGTTGGTTGGCGACTTGTTCCCGGTTTCATCAGCTGCTGTCACGTTATCCTCCCCTTTCCTATCCTATCTTCTTCTCTCCTATACCCTCACTTCTCCCTTCCTATCTTCTCTTCCCCTTTCTGCTCCTCTATTGGGTATGAGAACAGATGCTAATGAGTCAATAATTCACCAGATTCTTTGAGGAAAGAAAATGATTAAACGGTTGATGTTTTTAGGATATTCATGAATCGTGGCTACAATTTAATGGTCTATAATCTATACAGTATTTAATCAGATGTCTTCTTTACAGACACTCTAACGCTAATGACTGATACTGAGCAGTGTGTTGTTCTCTGGATATGTTTGTCGCACATACGCACACACACACACACATACGCATGCACACATGCACGCACACACACACACACACATACACGTGCGCACACACGCACCCACTCACATGCACGCACACAAACACGCACACACGCATGCACGCATGCACGCGCACACACACACACACACACACACACACACACACACACCACACAAAGCTGTGTCAGAAAACGATGTTCATCCGATGTGGTGCTGTCGAAGTGGCGCAGATAATCCAGCCCCCCCCCCCCCCCACGGCACGGTGATGCAGAGAGAAGGATGGAGAGAAGGAGAGAGAGAGAGATAGAGAGAGGGAGATTCCCTCTGAGATGTGCTAAATTACCATTGTCATGTGTGGTATTGGGTTGATCACTGTTCCTGCCAGCTTGACAGCCATGACTAGCCTAATGGGTGATAAGTGTGTGTGTGTGGGAGTATTTGCCTCCAAGAGCACTCACTGTTGAACTAGCTTCACTCTCTTCCATCATAGCTCGAAAGTCAACAGATAGATAGATTCTAGATTAGAAATGTACTAATGTATAGATTATACATGATTAAATTGTAGCAAAGACTCAGATATATATATATATATATATATATATATATATATACATATATATATATATATATATATATATATAGAGAGAGAGAGAGAGAGAGAGAGAGAGAGAGAGAGAGAGACAGAGAGAGAGAGAGAGAGAGAGAGATAGATAGATAGATAGATAGATATAGAGAGATAGATAGATAGATAGATAGATATATAGATATATAGATAGATAGATAGATAGATAGATAGATAGGGGACAGATAAACAGACTGACAGACAGATATAGATAGAGAGACTGAAAGTGACATTATGCATTCATAAAGAAGCATCTAGTTGCATAATAGGATGGCAGAATTTGGCAGCAGAAGTACTTACCATTATTTTTTACATTATAATTCACACACTTTATTATCATCAATACCATTAAAATGGCAATTTTGTTCGACAGTTGAATAAAGAGATCATCCCTAATGTCATTGTATAAACCCACGGCTAAGTGCATGAGCTTCAGTTTCAATGGATCCGTAATTACCCCCCAAAATACAGAGATGTTTATCCAAAGGGATTATTCTAAAATATACAGAAACGTTTATCTACAGGAGAAGGATGTTGACCTGATGATGACTTTAGAACAGCGCACTTCTACTCATCTGTGTGTTGCATTCTGGCAATGGTACTCAAATCACTTCCTTACTATCTTCCTCTCTCTCTCTCTCTCTCTCTCTCTCTCTCTCTCTCTCTCTGTCACACTCTCTATTTCTCTCTCTGTGACTCAGATTGAGCCCTAAGGCGGAGTGAATAATGGCTTAGGTTAACCTTTGAACTCTGAGTGGAATGAACACCATGTGACCATCTCCCCTTTCCTCTCTGTCGCCACATGCAGTAACCATCTTCCCCATTCCAGAGAGGGACAGAGGAATTCATAATGAATGTTATTGATATAATGCGAGAGGAAAGTCTGTATTGTGACCACCTCTACTGCGGTTTTGGAGACTGACGCCTCAATACCAGTAACACCTGTATTATAACATGCACTTTGTACTGTCTTCGTTTTATGAACGATGTTTGTGGTTTCCTGTATTTCATATTGTGTATTTTATTGTGTCTACGTTCACTGCACTTAGATTTTGATTTAGTAATCAAAAAATGTATAAGACCCCTATACTTTCTTTTATTATTTTTTGTTTCTTTTTATTATTACTACTCGATCTTTTCAGTTTGTGAAGCGTCTTTGAGTGTCTAGAAAAGCGCTATATAAGTCTAATATATTATTATTATTATTATTATTATATTTGGGGGTAGCAGCTCTATAAGCTCTATATGATATATCTGTAAGTTCAAGTCCCCCCACAATGAAATGCAAGACAACTCCAATGTCTATGAGTGTGGTTGTTTTTCTCTTCTCTGCAGTTACATCAAGTAGTGCACTTATTCATGTGTCAAAGAGCCACAAATGGCTCATGCAGCTATAGCAACCAGAAAGCAGGTGCCACTGC
>NC_137679.1:16181224-16188724 GCF_963989245.1 Nansenia antarctica | reverse complement strand
GCGTTCTAGATCATTTTTGTTTATTTAGGAGAAGCCTGTGAAGAGAAGCCTGTTCGTCTCATACACTCTACAAAGGGATCTGAGAAGTCTGGCGAAGATAGACATGGAAGTAGAGGGCCCCACGAGGGCTTATCTTAGATCCTGTGATTCCACTGCAGTTGAGAGAGTCACCGAATGAAGTGAGGTAGTGAATGTTGTTGTTTTTTTTTCCAAAATATCATTTGACCTTTCTTTATGAGGTGAGTGATTGAGGACAAAATTGTCTTTCATGTCTAACCTTGTTAGCCAATCGGATCAAACGGTAGATACGAAGATGTCTACACTGTGCGACTGTAATTGGTAGCAGACAGGATGATGTAATCCTTCGATTTGCTGATCCAAAATCGCTGTTATGTCCAGGCTGTCTTTTACTTCTCCTCTGAGTCTTTCATTCACTGGCTCCTCTTTGTCTTTGTCTTTCTCTCTCTGTTTGGTTTGTCGGAGGTTATTGATTCTGATCAGGCAGCTCTATCTGCTGATGCTAATCCATACTGCTGGACTGCTGACATTGGCTCACTCTCCTCTCCTCTGTCCAGACTGTGGAGAGGCAGACAATGTACACGGAACAATAATATAAACGCAACAGTTCTGTTTTTGCAAGTTGAAATCAAAAGATTGAAATCAAAGATCTAAGACCAGTCAGTATCTGGTGTGACCACCATTTGCCTCACGCATCGCCTCACTCATATATATATATGAATATATATATATATATATATATATATATATATATATATATATATTATATATATATATATATATATGTATATATATATTTCAATTGTCCTTTATTGACATGAAATACTGACAACAAAATGCAACAACAATAATGAATCTACAATACCAGAATCGACAACATGAACATGAATTCGATGAATAAAACTAAATCGTTACAGAGCTAATGATGAGCCTAACATGGAGTGTGATGAATATCGGAAACCTTTAAAGATCGCTTCAAATGTTTCTCTCGTCTCTATCTCTCTCGTTGCCCACGGTAACTAGTCCAGGATAAGCAACATCTTGGCAAAGAAGTACCGTTAAAAACAAATCACACACAATTACATCTGACCTTCAAGAGAGAGAGAGAGAGAGAGAGAGAGAGAGAGAGAGAGAGAGAGAGAGAGAGAGAGACATTGGCAGACAGAAAGCTGAAGCAGACCTGATAATACCGTAAAGCAAATAATCATCGAACATGTAATCACGAGATAAATGTTTACTGTAGTTGTTATTCCCTCAACAGGAGGTCAGACCATAGGTCTAAATAAACAATTTCCCCTGTCTGTGTGTATTCCAATAGTGTCTGTTCAAGACACACAGCTAGGGCTATACAGCTACAGTAGTGGATGTGGAGTTAGAGGCTGTGGTAGAAACAGAGGAGCCTGTCTCTCTCTGGGAGAGAATAGAGAGAATAGTCTTTACTTTTAACAGGTCACTGGGGTTGAGATGATGTGCTGAGGGCTGGCTAATGATCAAGCAGCTCTCTACTGACTCTGCACGGTAACCCCCCTCCCCCACACACACACACACACACACACACCCCTCACCTCCACACGTCCACCCCTCTGACCCCCCCACACTAACACACACACACACACACACCTCTTGTCATCATTGTCAGCCTCAAGGGCAGTGTGATTAGGATGGGAATCAGGAGAGTTTCTACCGGTTGCCTAGTTACCGTTAAGGGGGGGATCCAATGTATTTTCTGGCAGGAGCGTGTGTGTGTGTGTGTGTGTGTGTGTGTGTGAGTGTGTGTGTGTGTGTGGATAGTACAGTACAGTACTGAGGTTAGGCATGCTGATGATGCACGGTCAGGAGGGTCAGTACAGTCGTAGAGGGCTTGGCATGAGTCTTCTCTACTCTGTGGTGTTGTTGGCGCTGCACGGCCGTGTATTGTATCAGTTCAGTCAATTCATTATCTCCCTACTGGCAGCTCAGCACTGTGTGAAGTGCATTGACCTCATGGAGTGAGATTCTAAAAGAAAAAGTTTTTCTCTCTTAGGGTTAGAATTCAATAGAACACTACACCTTGTAGTGTGTAGGCTGTGTAGGTGTGTTGTCTTAACACTTAAGGGGGTCATTTGACCGCTGTGAGTAAAAAATATTGTTATATCTTTGCACTCAATCAAATTTAGGACCCTCCTTTCATGACTTTTCCTAGATATGTGCGTTCTACCACCCAGTATCCTTACATTTGCAATATCACATCCTGGGCCTCATTTATAGAACGTGCTTAGATCAAATGTTGATCTTACCCGTGTCGTACGTAGAAAACCACGTCAACGTAGTGATTTATACAATTTCAACGTGAGTCAATTTGATCGTGGAAACGATCGTAGCTCGACGTCGAGTATTCAACTTGCTTACGCACATTACCTACTGGTTATGCAGAGTTATTACAGGCATGTGAGCCGCACTGCCTAGTGTAATTCATGCAAGTGGCCCTTCAACATGCCTAGTGCGTTCCACAACGGACCTTGCCCGGCCATGCGCTAAATTATACTGGATTTTCTCCGGTGTCAGAGAGTGAGCAGCAGCAGCCATATAAGAATAAGACCACCTGATAAGAATAAGACCATTATATTATTACAGTATAAGCAGCACTCGAGTTGAGGGGGGATAAAAACAGTCAAAATCGCCCCATACTTAATGTCATTTTATCAATGAACGTGGTATTACTGATATTTCAAGGTGCGAGGGGGCACGCACACATGCAATGACATTTTTACCAAGTTACTGACACTGAAGTCACTGACGCTGAGGGGATGCTAAAATTGTCCTCTTATGATAAAATCCACCACCTCCCCTGATTTTCTTTTACAACTTGAGTAGAGTATAAGCATGTGCCTGGTTAGTTGTCATGATCAAACGTTACAAATGCGATTTACCGAGAAGCCACCCTTCTCTGCCCTCTCCCACTTCCAGACGAACGCCTACCCTATATTATAGCACTTGTCTTAATTCAGCCGCTATAATTGAGTCGCTATCACAGGGCGTTAATACAAGCCTCATTCACCTGCGTTCATTTGACCTGCGTTGGTATTTATAGAAGGAAGCACGTACGCAACTTTAAACCATCTCAGCCCGTTTTATAAATAATGCTTACGTCCGTTTAGAAAAATGTGCTTACGTGAAATTCAAAGATGACGTTCAAGTACTTTTTTATAAATGAGGCCCCCTGATAAGCTACTATAAAGCTATTTTGCAGTTTTTCTGTGTAGGAAGGGTAATTTACAAGCAGCCAACTAGTGGTCATTGTGTGTAAATAGCAGCTTAGCATTGTAAAAGAGGAGGAAGATTTGAAACACAAATAAAAAACATTGCAAATGTTCTTTCTCCTCAAAACCTTTACAGCTGTGTAATATTTGATTGCAACAATCTTTTTGGGCCTCTTACGTTATTTTTGTGGTTTGAAGACGATATACGTATTTGAATGTTGGTACACCTCAAATAGATAATGGGAGAAAAGTCACTCTGATCAAATCACAGCAACAAAGGCTGTTAACAGCTGGCGGCTAACAATGGCACATTGCTACGAACGTCTAACTGCATTTCTATAACATCAAAACATGCTGATAGAACATCACAATGCTAAAAACACAAAACTACACATAATTAGATGATCACACAGTCCATCACACAGTCTCTGACCCCTCACATCCAGCTCACAGCTTGTTTGAATTACTCCCTTCTGGACAGCGGTACAGGACCACCAGGTCAAAAACATCTTGAACAGTTTCTTCCCCAAAGCCATAGCCCTCCTCAATAACTCCTGATCATTGCACCTTGCTCTTTACATGTTCTTGCACTATGTTGTACAGTATGTTTATTCAGTCATATTGGTACTGTACATTTTGTCTTGAGTATTGTTGTATTGTCGTCTTGCTGTTGTATGTACTGTAGCTTGTTCAGCATGGTAGAATACCAAGGCATGTTCCTAGTGCACTGCACATGGTGAATAAAGTTGAATTGAATTGAATTGAATTGAATTGAACACGTCCTAAAACAAAACGTTGTTTACAAGCCTTTGTAAACCTCTCCCTTACCAGTAGCCTACGGCAAACAAGACAGTGAATCCAATCCACACATTTATTTCTGTTTAATTTTCGAGCCTTTCGCATTTGCGAGTGGTTTAGGATTTCACAAGCTTCCGTCACTTATCTTCTTCTCCCTTTCATAAATTGTAAAAAAATTAGCTTGCCCTCCTTGCGGCCCAAAACACCAGACCCTGTCACCAGATTGTGTTATAAGTATAGTCATGACTGTTTGAAAAGTTTACTGTGTTACCATTGTAACCAAAATCAAAGCCAACCTTTTTGTCAGTACATAATTATTTTAGCCAGGCTACTTTTATCCTTTTATCCTTCCCACAATTCCTTCTGAGACAGATCAGTGTGGACGGGGTCACACTATCGATCGTAGGACATCGGGGGACGTTAACAAACTACTGCACGTCCACACACTCTTTCATGGAACGGGAAATATCTACCTGGGATCGAAGTGTGCTAAAAGGTTAATGCATCGAAAACCATTCTTTAATTTCATCAGGCCATGATAAAGAGAGAGGAATACTGCAGTGTGGGTTTTATTTCACTGAGTGATTGTTGAATTATCCTAATTGAATGAAATGTCTCTAGTCCCTGAGTGGTGAGTTAATATGGATCAGTGTATCCATGCTCCTCCCTCCAATCCACTGGCCATCCTAGGGGGAAAATCCATATGTCCTTCATCCCCACTGTGTGTGTGTGTGTGTGTGTGTGTGTGTGTGTGTGTGTGTGTGTGTGTGTGTGTGTGTGTGTGTGTGTGTGTGTGTGTGTGTGTGTCTGTGTGTGCCTGTGTTTGTCTGTGTCTGTGTCTGCGAGGCTGTGTGTCTTGGCACTCCACGGCTAATAGAGTTTGAGCTGGCGATCCGTCTGTGTAAACACTGCATTCCTGTGTCCTTCACTTTATGCGTTTGTGTGTGAGTGTGTGTGTGTGAGAGAGAGAGAGAGAGAGAGAGAGAGAGAGAGAGAGAGAGAACAAGAGAGAAAGTGTGTGTGTGTGTGGGGGGGGGGCAGAGTTTGTGTCAATGTGTGTCTCACAAACTCACCCAGGCAGGTCAGATCTGATATGTGGGGTAAAGGGATCCGTCTCAGTGAGTTTCAGTCAAAGGACAGCTGAAGAAAAATTACACTCACAACTCCTAGAGAGAGACAGAAGATAGGGGGAAGGAGAGGGGTGGTGGGGGGGAGGGCGAAGGGAGAGACCGAGGGAGAGCAGACTTATCATGATTTCCTAAAGGTGTGTGTTTGACCTCCACTGAGTAGGGTTCTTATCTTACCCTCTTACGGCAGCCTTGTGATTTCGCTCTCTGGATAAGATACGAATCAAATCCCAGGTAAACATTTCTTCCACCTTTTTAGTTCAGATAGAGAGTACAGGGGCCTCCCGCATGCCTGCTCCCACTCCGTCACATTCCCATTCCCAACAACAGACAGGTTCACTTTTAATACCTTTGTCACACACACACTGTATTCATGTATTAAAGCATGATGCAGTATGATGATCAACAGTGTTCCATCTGTATTCAGCCTTGAACAGAGGGATAGTCTGAGTGAAGGATGTTCCACACACGCATACACACACACGCACACACACACACACACACACACACACACACACGCACACGCACACATACACACACGCACACGTGCTCACACACACAGACACACTATCTGGCTGACACACAATGGCCTATATTTTGATGTAAAAAAACAGTCATAGCGCAAAGAGGGCGTTGCCGGGGGCGTTGTCGGGGAGCTGGCGCTGGTGCTGGGGGGTGTGTCTGAAATATTATTGCTTTTTTCAAAGCCAGAATTTTTCTGCACAACTGACGCCGCTTGACCTACTCATTTTGTCATGAATACACTTCTATTAGCGCTACTCCACCCACCCGCGCACAGGCGAGACAGAGAGATAGCGCTGTGGTAATTGTACCTGTCACCTCCGACACAAATAACCAATACGCTTTTGGACCTGCGTCCGTTTTGGACGCTAATCCTAACATTCCGTCTGTGAGGCAGGAGATGACTTCAAACCACAGCAGTGGCGGCTCCTGCCAAATCTCTCAGGGGGGGCAATTGTTGCGTTGATGGTTAAGGTGACACGTTCAAGGGTAAATTCACCTAAATCAGCGGGCTTAAATAAATTGACTCTCACAGCCATTGGTATTCAGTTATCACATATTTTATTTTAGGTGCAGCAAATCCAGGATAAAGGGCAGTGGCACAGGGGCTGATAATGTGGATAAAACTATTTACATACTACAAAATACAAAATACAAAATATGGACGGCATACATACTGCTCACTTGTATTGAAATTTAGCTCGTCTCTCTGAGTGGATAAAACTATTTACATACTACAAAATACAAAATACAAAATATGGACGGCATACATACTGCTCACTTGTATTGAAATTTAGCTCGTCTCGCTTTCAAAGCAGCAAAACAATCAATGACCCTCTCATTAAAATCAGGCATCTTCCTGACTAGTTCCCTCTCCATTGAAAGCATGGCCAGTGCATTCAGGCGCTCCTGGCCCATTGTGTTTCGCAGGAAGTTCTTGATTCTCTTAAGGGTCGAGAAACACCTCTCAGCTTCAGCTGTTGTCATGGGAGTAGTAATTAGGATGTTCAACAGAGCTACAGTCTCAGAGAAAGTCTCCTGGAGGTTGTAACTGTGTAGAACCTGGTACAGTGCCAGTGCACCAGAGCAGCCCTTGAACTCAGCACTCTCATAGACAAGGGACAGCTCAGTCTTGAGCTTCACCTGGTTCAGCATGGGGTATGCCTTGACAGTGGTGTTCAGAGCCTCAACAGGGAATGCATGGCAGTGCTGTTGGAACATCTCTCCTTGGAGCAGCGTGGCACTCACAAGGTGGTTGGTGAAAGAAAACCTTTCTTTGGAGTGGGCCAGGATTGTGTCGCAGATCTGTCAAAAGTATGGGGTGTGAAAGAAAATGTGGAAATAAGCACTTTGGAAGTACAACACTGAATAAAGACTGCTACCATCCCATCCCTGAATGTAACTCTGATTGGTGGTGATTTTCCAACACTGTGTTTCAAAACTTGGACCTACCTCTTTAGACAGCCTCTGCTTCTCTTCTTCTCCCAAGACCCTCCTTGATGTTCTGGTTCCTGTGGCTTCTTGCTGCTGCTCTTGAGATGAGCTTTGGTCCCTGAAGGCAGACAGACCAACAGTGTTAAGATTTCAAATAAGAAAATGTAGCTGAACAATCTGCTGTCTTGTAGTTGTAATTGTATCTACAGTAATTTCTGAAATGTAGTCTAACGATGATTTAAGGTCTCCAGGAGAGAGGGATCTGTTTTAAGTATAACAGTTGACTTTAGCTTTAACAGGCTGTGCACATGAGTCACTCCCGACCACTTAGATATCTTGGAGCTATTTAGGTAGATATGCTT
>NC_137679.1:16166224-16176224 GCF_963989245.1 Nansenia antarctica | reverse complement strand
TGAAACCTTATGATTAGATAGAGAGAGAGAGAGAGACCTTATGATTAGATAGAGAGAGAGAAACCTTATGATTAGATAGAGAGAGGGAGACCTTATGATTAGATAGAGAGAGAGAGAGAGAGACCTTGTGATTAGATAGAGAGAGAGAGAGAGAGAGAGAGAGAGAGAGAGAGAGAGAGAGAGACCTTATGATTAGATAGAGAGAGAGAGCAGAAAAGCAAAGGAATATTAAGAAGCTAAGCAGGCAGATTGGGACCCTGGTTGATTCCTATGTTCCTCATCATTCTGCCAGAGGCTGTTTTAGTGGGTCCAATAGAGGGCGCTCTTCTCTTTTAGGATGCCCCCCATCACCAATGGGAATGGACACACTGCCCCACAAATGGTGCAATCCGGGCAGATCAGGCATTTCACCTAAGGTCTAAATTCTGCTAGAGGCTATTTTGGTGGGTCCAATAGAGGGCGCTCTTCTCTTTTAGGATGCCCCCCCATCACCAATGTAATGTGAATGGACACACTGCCCCTACAAATGGTGCAATCCGGACGGACCAGGCATTTCACCTAAGGTCTAAACTCGGTATGTTTAGTAAACAGCCCTAGGCGCTATTCGTAAATGTAGAGGTATATATTAACCTTGTTGTCCACCGCATAATTCCTACCCTAGCCACTCAATACTAGCATGGCCAGCTGACTGTAGATAGCCTACAGGTATCGAAAGGTGCCTCGTGGGGAATTACCCCTACCCGCTCCAGACCACAAACACACAGTGGGGATGTGATCACAGCTCGTGGAGAGTAATGGAAATGGAAATGAGGAAATGGAAAAAAGGAGAGAGGGAGAGGGGGGCGGGGGCGGGGGTGGGGGGGGGGCTGAGACACACAGAGAGAAAGAGCGAGAGAGAAAAAGAGATTGGGGGAGAGAGAGAGAGAGAGGGGGAGCGAGAGAGAGAGAGAGAGAAAGAGAGAGAGGGGGAGGTGGGAGTGAGAGAAAGAGAAGGAGGGAGAGAGAGAGAGAGAGAGACAGAGAAAGAGAGAGGGAGGAGAGCTGCTCTAAGCTAGCTTTAATAAGTCGGATGTGTGCTTTGATTAATGGATCAGGGAACTCCAACATGTCTCAGCACTTTCCCTTAAAGAGACAGAGAGCCAGCCACCGCTGAACCAGAACAGAAAGGCAGAAAAACACACACAGAAACACGACACATGTGCTGATCACCTGATCATGCTATGCTAACAACAATGTCCCGTTTTACAGTAACACTACGCCATCACTGGCCACTTCTGATCTATGAAAAATGTTCACAGGTCGCCTATGCAAGCTAACATGGTATTTACAGCACAGCGAGTCTCAGGTAGGGTTAGTCATCATGCTAGTGTTGTGTGTGTGTGTGTGTGTGTGTGTGTGTGTGTGTGTGTGTATCTGAGAGCCACGCCAGCTACCTGAACAGCCTGTCTCTCCCCCTGCAGGAACAGCCTTGTGTGAGAGCTGGCTAATGTGCTCTTCTACTGTGTGTCCTTGACCTTTTCCTGCCCGTTAACAACCCCCCCCCTCCTCCCTGCCCCTCTGTGAGGTAAGCTTGCTGGCATAAACGCCAGGGTTGGGCAGACAATGGTGGGGGTTGGGGTGAGCCTTAGCATGGTATCTCTGGAGGGTCTGTGTGAGAGAATAGAGGGAAAGAGAGACTGTGTGTGTGTGTGTGTGTGTGTGTGTGTGTGTGTGTGCGCGCGCACGTGGTTCGACGCATGTGCGTCTGTGTGTGCGTGCGCATGTGTGTGTGTGTGAGTGGGGAGGGGGGGCATCTGTGCGGGCTTGCATGCCCTGGGCTGATCAATAGTGTCTCCCATCTCTCCCTCTTTAGATCCAGAGTGAACAGCGTCCCTTTCAGTAGACTGGTAATATATTCATGTAATGAGCTCTGCTCTGTACTCGAAAGCATTCATTTACAACGTGATCCAGCTAGCCCTCCCTAGGCCACACGTGAAGAACCGCTCTATGGCTCAGATGACTGTTTTTTCTTTTTTTGCTACAAGTTTTAATATTTTATTTTTGTATTAGCTTCTGGAAATGCCCCGTTTGGTAAAATGTTAATATGATCAGCTGCTGCTTTAGAGCTCTAAATATTTGATCCCTGCAGTCACACAGTTGTATGTCTGTATTGCTAATTACTATTACTTGGAAACTAGTAATAGTGTGTGTGATCTTAGTGCTGTATTTTGGATCTAGCTGCGCCAGACAGACCTACTTATAAAACAGTATTTATGGGTTTGTCCTTATTTCCTGAATGTGGCGGGCAGTGCCCTGGAATATCAATGACTCTCAGCTACCAAGAGTCAGACATGGTGTGTGTGTGTGTGTGTGTGTGTGTGTGTGTGTGTGTGTGTGTATGTGTGTGTGTGTCTGTGCGTGTGTGTGTGTGTGTGTGTGTGTGTGTGTGTGTGTGTGGTATGTGTGTGTGTGTATATGTGTGTGTGTGTGTGTGTGTGTGTGTCTGTGCGTGCGTGCGTGCGTGTGTGTGTGTGTGTGTGTGTGTGGTGTGTGTGTGTATGTGTGTGTGTGTGTGTGTAAGTGTTTTATTATCACATATCATCACTGAAGTAAAACACACACACACACACACACACACACACACCCATCCTAAATACACCAACATCCAAATGGTCACCATGCTGAGTCTTAGCTGGCCCACACAGAGCTTGAGATTTTACCTTGTAAAACATGCTGTTTCTCACACATTGTATTATTGGGGGTGATAATGCCAGTTGGGACATTTCCGTTTTTCACAGAGGGGATGTGAGGGTGGGTCAGGGGAAACCTTCACTAAACTGTGATTATTCTCTCCATGTTCCTTCTGGCTAGCTATAACACTCAGCCTGACAGCTTAACACAAGCACAATGGCATAAATGCCTTCTATAAAGCAGATATGACCATGCCATAAACATGACATAACATGTGATATATAACAGCATGGTGGTCCGTCCATGCCAAAGCTGTGTGTATGATGTTGTGTTGTCATCATCAGAAACATGTTTCAGCCATGCTCTGGGGGGTTGGGGGGTGGGGGTGATAGTGTAGAGATGATCTTTTAGCTGCTTGTTTGCCTGCTTTTATCACCGGTAAGGCTAAAGGGCCTTTATAAACACAACAACAACAATCCTGGAAATAATATGTGACAGCAGCTGGTGAAACCGGGAACAAGTTGGCAGCCGATGAAATGTCCAGACTTTTATTCAAAAAAAAAACAAAACAAAAACAACGTCGTTGAAAATCAATGACACCCTCTCTAGTCAACTAACACAGCTTGTTTTGTGAGCCTGCTAACAATGTAAAGTAGGGTTATCGTTAACTAGGTAGTAGTGGGGATTACTCACCAAAATCGGTTTGACTAGCGAGTGAGTCGTTGATTTTCAACAACGTCGCCGACTTGTCTCTGCTTTCACCAGCTCATGGATTTGCACAATCACACAGATCTGTTTGACTACGTTTGTATTGCTCTCCCTCTCACCTGTGGTCAGAGAAACACTCCCAGATATGATTATATACATTAGCTGACGCATTATGAACAATAATGTGTTGGAGTATATTAGCATTAACTGATGCATTATTAACATTAGATTTACATTTTCATCCCATCTCTCTCTATCTCTCTCTCTCTCTCTCTCTCTCTCTCCTCTCTCCCCCCACTCTCTCTCTTGATTTAACACCTACCCTAGTCAGAAAACTGTTTGGTGCACGATCCCTGATTGAGCATTGAATGGACACATGCTGAAATACAACACAACACACACACACGCACACACACACACACACACACACACACACACACACACACAAACACACGCACACACACACACACACACACACACACACACACATGCACATACATATGTTAATGGTGACGGGCATTGCTCTCAGTGAGAGGGGAGGCAGTCGATAACTGTGGAATAGTGTGGATCCTGCTGTGATGCGTATTGGTGATATGATTTACAGTGTTTGCCATGAGGAGACACTCTGCGTATATCTGACCCCTCTGCTCTGTCTCTGTCTACTGACATGCAAACACACATTCTGCTTCTCCCAAAACCACCAGAGGCCTTCAAATCCACAATGTATCACATTCATTGAGTATACCACAATAAAGGTCTGTTTGATGCATACTGTATGTTTCGTAGCCAGACTGGATGTAGCTGTTTCATATTTAAATAGCCATGATTCAAGACTGATATTTAGGACCTGTCGTGAAACAATGTGATACAAGGTTTTGAGTTTTATATGAATATGAAGTTTAATCTAACTCAAGACCATTTCCATCCCTCTCTCTCTCTCTCTCTCTCTCTCTCTCTCTCTCTCTCTCTCTCTTTGTTCAATAAAATGCAGCAACAATAATGAATCCACAATATGATAATACGACAATAGGACATGACATCATTAATATTAACGTATGGAGAATGCAATTCGACTGAATGAATTCAATTAATAGAAAGGTTACAGAGCTAATGATGACCCATGGAGTGTGATGAATATGCGGACATTGAAATGATATCGCCAAATACGAAGACGTACACGACTGCGTATAGACGATGTCCTTCCATCCTCCGCAACTGGTGGCAGGCTTTAACACCCATCACTCCCGCGTGTCTCCCAAGAAGATGGCCACCTTTGAAACCTTTCAAAGATTCCTTAACATTTGGGAATGTCGTTTTTCTCTCATTCCTTTCTAACTGTCACATTTCGTGACGGAAGTGAAGCACTGGCTCAGTTTCATTTGAGAAGCGACGACGACTTCACAACCGTTCCTCTCTGGGCGGCCATTAAAGGCCACAAAGTCTGTACATAGGTGTCTCATCTCATCTGCTGTTCCTCTGACTCTTTTCAATAAGACCTTGTCAAAAACGGACCTGTTAGGGCAGGCTTTCAATGTATGAGGAGGGCCCTATGTTATGTATGTCCATGACTGTGCTCTAGGGTTGCCACCTTTCAGTCAGAGAAATAAGGGACACCCCTCGCAGTAGGGGCCCCGCTCCTCGGGACCACGACCACCACGGGCCCAAGGGCGGGGTGGGAGCCCCAGTGCTAGTAAATCATAAGTTAAACATTGTTTCAATAAAGCATTTAGATTCATACTTAAAGTTTCAAGTGCTTTATTAACACTGACTGAACGTATCTTAATACAAAATGTATTAAACAAAAAGCATTAGCATACAGTATATGCACCATAACTTAACTCAATAACTTACAATTAAACAAAGCTTTGCCACTTTCAAATATAGTGCAACAATGGTTGTGCAAATAATAATTTATGAAACTATAGAACTACAAAACATTCAACAGTCATCATTCAATCATGTGCAGCAGTAGACAGGGTTTAGCAGTTGAGCTTTCTCTCTTCTCCTCATTGTGTTACTTATTTTTCCTGTGAAAACAGTTAACACCTCTCTCTCTCTTCCTCACTGTGTGTATTTCTTTTTCCAAGTGTACTTCTGATCACTCCTTGCAGCACTGAGCAGCTGTTTGTCTTTCAAAACAATGGAGTAAAACTCTGAACAGGACAGCTCAAAGTTGAGAGTGATCAGCAGCTCACTCCTCATGAGCTCCACAGAGCACCTGTTCCTGCAGTCACTCCATTTTAAAATACTCTATACTGAGCACTGGTATAAGAACATGAACCAGAGAACAGCAGTAAATGCAATAACCCACAGTCGTCGCTGATGATGTTGCATTTTCGATTAGGATACGGGATTAAAGGGACGGGCGATTTCCTGAAATCCAAATGTCCCGCGAAATTCGGACCAATCATAAAACTGTTTTGCAAGCGCGTCGCCTCGCGCCGCGCGCCTGTTGAGAGCGATTCAGTCTCGATTGCAGTGCGGGCCACCACGAATCAATGCATAGGAAACACTGATATTGCCCAGCGCTGCAGTAAGATATATTGGAGGAATCACGCAATGCGGGTGGATTGAAAATACGGAACAAACAGCGTTCCGTATTGGTTCAAAACGGAACGCATCTTTTAACTGTCAAATAAGGAACGATTCCGTATTTCAAGGTACGGGTGGCAACCCTACTGTGCTCCTATGTTTTTATTTGTTATTTTTTTTTTTTTTTTTCATATTCTTGACGTGTTAAGCGCTTTGAGTTAATGAGGTCAGATACTCTTGTTTGGGCCAGAGAGCATGGCGTTTGCGACAGCTGCTGGTGTTTTGGGTAGCCAAGAGCGAAAGTCATTTTTCAATGTGTTACTATGGAAGGATAGATTATAAGATTTCAAATGAGGAGTCATACATTGAAATCTGAAACAAATCTGAAGAAGATATGCGTATTCGAATGTTGATACACCTCAAATCACAGAGGAACAGAGAACATTCCTATTGAAAGTTTTTCGTTGTCATTTCACACTTTTCACAGGCAGGTAGGTGGGAACAATAGCTGGTTAACTCCACCCCCAACCACTCCCCCAGGACAACCACAAGATTCATGATTTTTAAAATCAAGATTCATTGTTTGTTATATCGAGTGGGTACTTCAAAACTTCAAGTTGCATATTATGAAGAAAAAAAAATGAAAATCACATTTTGTTGAAAAGAAAGCAAAACATTTTTTTTTTCATTGTTCAGCTCTTTGGCATCACAGGAAGACAGGAGGGGAGAGGTGGAGGAAAAAATTACAGCGGGAGAGAGAGACTGCTGAAGAAATCGGCCATGAGCAGTGAACAGTATGTTGTTGGTCCCAGAATATGTCTGCTCCGAAGAGTTATGTACCTCTTACCCTACATCTCTCTCTCTCTCTCTCTCTCTCTCTCTCTCTCTCTCTCTCTCTCTCTCTCTCTCTCTCTCTCTCTCTCTCTCTCTCTCTCTCTCTCTCTCTCTCTCTCTCTCTCTCTCTCTCTCTCTTTTTCTCCATCTCTCTCTCTCTTTCTTTCTCTCTCTCATTCTCTCTCTCATTCTCTCTTGTTCACTCTCCCTTTCTCTCTCTCCTTCTCTCACCCCTCATCTCTCAGACATATACAGCAGTGTGACAATAATGGAGTCCACAGAACTGAAATGCTGAGTCCTGAGATGACAGGAGTATGGAGTCCCCAAATCCCCCCTCTACTGCACCACAGCCCCCCTTGTCACAGTTAAATCCCCCTCCACGGACTGAGAGAGAGGGGGGTGGAGGGATAAGTCAATATAAAGAGAGACTGGAGACTGATAGATATTGAGAGGAGTGAGAGAGAAATATATTGAGAGAGGGAGAAGGACTGAGGGATGCTGAAAGAAAAGAGGGATAAGAAAGAAAAGGGGAGAGGATCAGAGAGTGACTCAGCTAGGCCATGGGTATAAGTAGGAGTAAGAGAGAGAGAGAGAGAGAGAGAGAGAGAGAGAGAGAGAGAGAAATCGAGAGAGAGAGAGAGAGAGAGAGAAAGAGAGAGAGAGAGAAGCAGAAGGATGGAGAGGGATACAGAGCCAGCAATCAGCTCATTTGAATTTATAGAGCAGGGCCAGAATGTTTCAGTGTGATAAGGCCGTGAGAGTGTAGCATATAGAGAAGGAACACACCCTTTGCTCTGCTCTCCGATTTACGTATATTACTGACACGGCATTGGACACTCTGCTTTTCTACCAAGTCATTCCTGAATATACAAGCTAGAGCACATTACCACTGCTAATGGTCTGTCTAATTCACACACAACAGGATTAGTGTTTGAATAAAAAAAATATTAAGGCCCTCTTGTTTACAAGCTGTTTATTTTCAGAGCGGGTAGTTTTGAATTTGTGCAGTGATTTGGCCGGTAATCCTCTTTGTATTAAATGAGCAATTCTCCAAAGAACACATAATTGTCCTCTGAGTCCCGCAGAGCGAGGGCCAATATGCATACAATTGCTTCTGAACTGATGGTCATTGCACATGTAAGCTGGTGTTTTATTCACACCGCTGGTCTCTATTAAGATTGTAGTGAATTACCGAGTATAGGACCTTCATTATGGCTTTGAGAGTAGTCTATGTACTTGCACTGATCTCTCTCTCTCTCACACACATACACACACACACACACAACACACAACACACACACACACACACACACACACAAAATAAAGTGGAAGATGCAAAAAGAAAAACAGAAATTCCAGGGCTACAATACAATAGCAATCACAACAAAAATGTCTCACTCCTGAGGGTTTTGGTCCACCCTTTGGTCTGCATCTGGTCACATCTAATGTCTTCCCTGGCAATGCATCTAGTCTATTTCATTTCATTGTATATATTCTGCTAATATTTTCTAGACATTTCAATATGATTACTGCAAATAGTGAAAATACCACCGCTCATCCGTTATCAGACATTGCTGAGGTGCTTGAACTGAAGAGTATCAAGAGTGCAAAATAACAGCATCTGCACACTCAAACACTGTGCAAAAAAACTGTTTATTGCGAGCTTTCTGTCATATATGATAGGAATATGATTACTGCAAAATTGCACCAAATAATTCAGTGTTCTTCAGAGTTTTGAACACAGTATGTTAACAATGAAAAACATGTGTTGCAAATACATAGTGTTTTGCAGGTGGGGGAGTTTGAATGAGAGAAGTGTTATGGAATGCATTTTGTATGAAAGCAATGCACAAATCACAGAGTAAGAGTCACAGTTTCGCCCACATGGGTTTCTGCTTCGCTGACTGTATGAAGAATTGTGACTCTGTGACTTCAGTATTGAACACTGTGACTTAGCGACCGTAAAAAACTGTAAGTTTACAGTTAGGAACCCGTCTTAGGCTGGGTGATAGGTTGAAAGGAACAGAGAATGAGAATGTCCTTGGAGGGCACAGTCTCTCAGGAATCAAGTCCTTTCTCTGTTAGACAATCTCCCTATACATGCATTGCATTGTGTTTGTGTATGGAACACTGGAAGCTTTACAAATGAAGTCTCATCTTGTTTATTTTTCATTGAATGAGCCCACAGACCTCCAGCTTCACCAGCTTCAGCACGACTTTATCGGAGAGAAATGTGTCAGACACACAGTTGTATGTGTATTGTTTGAGAAACATTGAAAAGAGGCCACGTCATCATTTTGAATTGTACTGATCACTATTCATCAGCTTGTAGGGCTGAGGGTTATCTGCTATCTGTTCATCTGCTATACACACTGTACACCCAAACATCGACTTTAAAAATATACAAACACTGCAGAATCACTCGAAAAGCCCAATTTTCTTCCTGCTACATGTTGGAGTAAACAGCCTGTTCAACTTTCCTTTGACGACGAACCACCAAGCGTTAGATTGCCACCTCTGTACTGTACCATGGCGTCAACGTGCGTCATTTAATCTCTCTGTCTCTCTCTATCTTCCCATAGCGTTTGTAGTGATTGTTTTGTCTGTATGGGAGATGAACAGCAGGATAGTGGAGATGCCTCAGAAGATCTGATCTTTTATCTAAAATCTACTCTCCACACAGGGCTACAAACGCACAGTCTATAATTGAGTAGAGAAGGAAACATGCTGTAAAAATGATGATGTAGGCCTATTGAGCGAGCGAGAAAGAGTTGGAGCCTCGACAGTACATTTTCCTGTACGACTATACAGTAAACCTTGTGTTACGACATGGTATCTATGCGAAGTAACGTGTGCCAAAAAACCTCTTCATGCGCAACACAAACTTCCACCCCTCCACTATTCACATAAGCCAGCCAGTGAATGGAGCCATTCAAGCTTTTGGTGGTGTTGGAGTGCTTTTTTCCCCGCGATGAAGGTCGTTTAAGTAAATATGAATACAGTACGCTCTGTCAGGGTCGCAGTGAGCTTTCTATTCACAATGCCCCGTGCCCACTGCGCACCCCTCGGCAGCCAATCACCATCACACAGGAATGTAATGAAACCATAGCAACCCAGAAGCCTTGGATGTAATTGGCAGGGTCATGGGAATGAAAGAGAAAGAGGAGAGGAAGTCAAGTTTAAAAGAAGAGAAAAAATGCGAGAATCCGACCAACTGCCAAAACTGCCAGTGTGCTTGTGTGGAGATTTGACAGTT
>NC_137679.1:16128724-16163724 GCF_963989245.1 Nansenia antarctica | reverse complement strand
GTGTCTGCCTGCGTGCATGTGTGTGTGCCTGCCTGCGTTCATATGTGTGTGTGTGTGCATATGTGTGTGTGTGCCTTCCTGCGTGCGTGTGTGTATGTGTGCGTGTGTGTGCGTGCGTGTGTATGTGTGCGTGTGTGTGTGCGTGCGTGTGTATGTGTGCGTGTGTGTGAGTGCGTGTATGTGTTTGTGTGTCTGAAAACCACATTTTGTCCATCTCTGCTTCCATTGATCTGCTGTCTGGTCTTTGTTGTCTTTGTTATTGCCTATACCTGAAACAAAGAACAAGACTAATGGTAATACAAACAAAGCTCTGTGATTGCTGCCAACCTTTGATTCTAATGGATTCAACTGTGCTTATATCCAGCACTCGAGTTGAGGGGGGATGAGATGGGGGGATGGCATCCCCCCCTGAAATAAAAACAATCAAAATCATCCCCCTTCTAAAACTGCCATCCCCCCCTTTCCATCCCTTTTGTAATTTTATCAATGAACGCTATTTCACGCATTTAGTTTTGCGCATATTGAGTAAAATACTGTGGGCGAGGGGGCACGCACACATGCAATGACATTTTTACCAACTCACTGACGCTGAAGTCACTGACGCTGTGGGGATGCTAAAATTGTCCCCATTATGATAAAATCCACCATCCCCCCTGGTTTCTTTTACAACTTGAGTACTGCTTATATCATTCCTATTGCTGTTATGAAATAGGTATCTGTTATGACCTGCTGAATTTCTCCCCGGGTTATCAATTGCTGAAAAAAAAAAAGAAAAAAAAAAGTGAATGAAGAAACGAAGAAAGAAAATGAAGATTTCAGACTCTAGTCATCCCTAAGCAGCCGTGAGACAGAGTGAGAGGAAGCTTCTGTAGAGCTAGGGAAGAGTGCAGGCAGGTGTAGGCTAACTAATCGAGCGTGGAGAGAGGGATGAGAGTTTGGGTGGCTGGGCCATTTCTCACCCAGAGGACCGTGGATCATTTCTCACTATCCCCTCGGTGACAGGAGAGAGAACTCTGGGTTCTCTGCCTTCCCTGTCCTAGCCTCACTGACTGCTGGGGACTTCATTATGAACAGATAGAGATCTGGATGGTCTCTACAGTAGGATGGTCTACACACACACACACACATACACACACACACACACACATACACACACACACACACACACACACATACACACACCTGGTCCTATGACACCCCCTTGGCTTCTGCATCTAGACACCTCCTCCAGATGCATCCATGAATCCCTACCCCCCCCCCCCCCCCCCCCCTCCCCCCAGAATACACCATAAGCCCCTATCAGAAGTAAACAGAGTTGAAGCAATATGGCCAAAGCACCCGGTTTTCGGGGGGGGGCTTTGCCATATTGCCCTCACCAAACAGAAGGAGCCATCTTATTGGTCAGCTTGTCATTGGCTACGGCTCTATCATTCAAGGATAAGAAAAACAGGTGGGGGGATCAGTGAACAGGATCCCAAACCCTCCACAAATCTGTCACAGCAACTGTGCCAGCAAGATAACGAGAGAGAGAGAGAGAGAGAGAGAGAGAGAGAGAGAGAGAGAGAGAGAGGGAGAGAGAGAGAGAGAGAGAGAGGGGCAGCAGCCTCATCATAACACATTATCTGAGCATTATAGAGGGGTTTCAGTCGATGAATTTAAGTCAATTAACTTGAGATAAAGAGGAGGGGAGAGAGGAAGAGAGATGGCAGCAGTTATGACAAGACATCTTCACAGCTCATTTACAACGAGGCAACATGCAGGCAAGCTCTGAACGCCTGACTGACTCAGCTGTTGGTAGATAAGAGAGAGAATCCACACCGGAGAACAGTAGTCTCATATTAGCACTATCGATGTTGTCAGGGGGGGGAAGGCTATTGTTTGGGCTCTTGTGTTAGCACAACACCCAAGGCCCTTCCTAGACACTTGTGCTTGTACAGATCTGAAAGGATATCAGCAATATGGTAATAACCTGACCTTACCCTCTGTGCTGTTCTGTGGAGAAGGGAAAAAGGATGCTTTAGCTCTAGTGTGTGTGTGTGTGTGTGTGTGTGTGTGTGTGTGTGTGTGTGTGTGCATGTGTGTGTGTGTGTGTGCATGTGTGTGTGTGTGTGTGTGTGTGTGTGTGTGTGTGTGTGTGTGTGTGTGTGTGTGTGTGTGTGTGTGTGTGTGTGTGTGTGTGTGTGCATGTGTGTGTGTGTGTGTGTGTGTGTGTGTGTGTGTGTGTGTGTGTGTGTGTGTGTGTGTGTGCATGTGTGTGTGTGTGTGTGTGTGTGTGTGTGTGTGCGTGTGTGTGTGTGTGTGTGTGTGTGCGTGGGTGTGTGTGTGTGTGTGTGTGTGTGTGTGTGTGTGTGTGTGCGTGGGTGTGTGTGTGTGTGTGTGTGCATGTGTGTGTGGGTGTGTGTGTGTGTGTGTGTGTGTGTGTCTGTGCGTGTCTGTGTGTGCGTGTGTCTGTGCGTGTGTGTGTGTGTGTGTGTGTACAGAACTCCTACTTCAGAGACAGGCTAATGGGCTCTTATGTGACTACAGGCTCTTTCAGGAACACACTCCACAGAGAAGCGGCTCCATTCCAAACAACACAACAAAACACACCAGGGCAGTCTGTCTAGATGAAGGAAAAATAGCCATTAGAGGAACGTCTCATAATGTGAAGGTGTTGAATACCTAGAGGTGTATCATATTAATATCCACGTGGAGGAACACAGAAGGCTCCACTTGACCCAGTAAAACACGCTCCATCTGCTCCTATGATCCCATCCGGTGCCGATTGTACATACTGGCAGCTGTACTGGCAAACCTCTCACAACATTACTTTTCATTCAACACCAATGTTGTGGAAAGCATGGTACGTGTGCATGGTTTTATTGGCTGCGTGCTGTATCCTGTTTTGCATTAAGAACCCACTCGTTAGCCATGAACGAAGTAGTCCTTTTCTATTATAGTGTCACATTTGCATTTTAGTATTATACTGCATTTATTACAGGCACCAGATGTCATGATATCTTTGGGTGATATTTCCAAGGCCATTTCTGTCTCTGACAATTTTTAATCTGTTAACGTTTTTAAAAATATATATATATATTCACTCACCGGACACTTCTATTAGGAACACTATACTAATGACGCTTCTCCACTACCATCCCGTACTGTACCAGAACCCGTGCGCCCGCTTTGTTTTGCTTTCTCCACTGCCAACTGGCCCGTGCCGGGCTGTAGTACCCGTACTGATTTTTGCTACCGTTCCTGACTCGGAGCAAAAGGTACCATCCGTGCTACGATGTGACGCGTCAAACAGCTGCTGTTTACAATGGCCCGAGAGCCTTGAGACCGAAAGCTCGCAATAAACATTTTTGCACAGATTTGAGTGAGCTTTTTTGCACTCTATTTGATACTCTTCACAGGGCTCTCAAGTCTCACGCGTTGGGCGTGAGACACACGCATTTCAATCCGTTCACACGCTCACACGCCACACCTTGTATTTCTCACGCAGAGAAATTACCAGGGGCGCCCACCAAGTTGCGCCGCTATTTTATTAAAATAGAACAGGTAGAGAATCAAGTGAGTTCCCTCTGGTTCCCCTAGAGTTCAGAAGGCCAAGCACCAGCTAATCAAATAAAAATATATAGCTACCGAACAGCCAATCAGAAAATAATAGCATTGCTGTATCCGGGTAACATTTTGATATTCCCGCTACAACAAACAACGTTCTGATTCCAACGACACGGGCTGACTGGAGCTATTGATTCAGATGCTCGCTACACAGAAGAGGACTTCTATGAAAAGGGTTCTATGTTCCCCGCTTCCGAAAAAGGGTCCTATATTCCCCGCTTCCGAAAAGGGGGTCCTATGTTCCCCGCCTGCCGTTGTGTCAAGCGACCCCAGGTGTCGTTATGTGGTACTGCATGAGAGTTTGACGTTCGACCCCCGGTGTCGTTATGTGGTACTGCATGAGAGTTTGACATGGGTCTTAAGATGTCTTGGAAATATGAAGAACACAATGAATGTCATAGTATTGTCTCAGCATTTTATTATTTAAAAAACAACATACACAAATACATAATCATACTGTGGATTACTAATTGATAAAGACATTTACAGGAAATTGCAGGAACTATTATAAATAGGAACACAATTATTATGTGTACAACATTATTATATGAACAAAATGATTATATGTACAAAACCTTTTGTAGGTAGGACACTATTGGACCTTGGCCCAAATCTAGTACTGAACCTGACCCCCCATGCTAAACCATTTGGAAGTACAGTATACTAGGACTCCAATTCAGACACACTGGGGGGCTGTCACAAATCTACTAACTCTAATCAGCCTGGTCTCACACGGCAGACGTCAGAATTCGACGTTTATGGACAAACGTCGAATTCTGACGTGAGATTGCATCCAAACGTGAAATGGAAGTAGCATCCTCCGATTCTGGCTTGTGGCAACTCCGTTTCAAGAGCAGTTTTCAGCGCTTGCTCAAAGTCACAGATGACTTTATGCGGACGCCAACGGTGGTGGGTGATTCTCCTGACTGACGTTTTGACACACTGGAACACTTGTCGGTAGTGTCCAATTGTACGTTGCTCCATGAGGACATGTACAAGGGGGACAACGAAGCCATGAATGTCCCCGAGTATAGTAAAGACTTGGTTGTATGGGCGTGGGCACGACTTGAATGTAGCATCCATGTACAATGTCCTGCAGTGTTGCAGCTGTCTCAGGTTGTCCTCTGTGGAAAACACTGCTATGCCCCACTCACTGTCTTGGTGCCCCATGTCTCAGCCCATGGACCGTCGATCCTTACATCATCAACGGTAGCTGGGATGGGAGGGATTACAGCAGCTCTGGCTCTGGCCATAACAGACCTAACTGACAGAAATCTTTGAGGTCGCCCCCGACCTCCACCCTGGATCGGACGGCCCCGCTGTAGACCTACGCGCTCAGCGTTGTAAATGCGTTTGATGGGTACGGTGGGTTCCCTCACCACCTCTCCAGTAACCACTTGGCGAAATTGTGCATTGTTCACCCTTTGTGTATCGTGGGCATGTACATGTTCGTAGACCTCCCGAACTTGGATGTTGGGATTGTCTACCTCTACATCAAAGATGTTGGTCACCAGTACTGTCCGGCAGTCTTCTCTCCAACACCGCCACCGAATATTCTGTTTGTTTGTGCGGTGTTTGTGGTAGCTAAAATTATCAGGGGTTATTATTTTGATTACTTTTATTTGGTGCCACTGTTAGTCCTCTCTGTTCCCTGTGTTGCTGTATTAATAAAAATCAAGTTAATTGCAACCTTTAGTTTCCTGGTTTTTGTGTGACTGCACCCTCACATGTCCTTTCTGTTGCTCTATGTTGCGCCCTTCTAGCAATGTGGAATGTGTTCGAAAGAAACATGGAGCAAAGGACCAATAACCATGTTGAAAGTAAGTGTAACAATGACAGATCTGAACAAAAAATATATAATTTCATCTAATAACTAAATCTGAAGTATTAAGTTAATTATTTTATATTGTTAATATACTATTGTCTGCTAATTATGGGTTAATTCATTCTTATCCTATCACCTCTGGGCCTGTGCGTATATCGAGTATAGGTTTAACTATGAGCCGAAACAAAAATTAACGAAACATCAAACACAGCAGAGGACAGGAGGGCTCTTTAAACAGGTGGACGAGTTGCCAATTGGTCCGGTACAGGGGCGCTAATGATGATGGACGTAACATCAGTCCAATCATGGGCGGGCACCGTGATTGAGAAAGGATTAAGAAAGGATTTAAAATTGTGAAAGGAGGAGACACAGAGGGGAAAATGTTCAATGTCAAAATGTTCATGCCAAACTAATAACATTTAGGGCCTGATTTACTAAGATCCCAAATAACGAATACTAATTGAAGTTCACACACAGGGGAAGTTGTGAGATATACTTGTTATAGGCTATACTTCAAATAAGGCCCGCTATCTTCTACATGGGAAAGATCAACAATCCTCACTGCACACCGTTAGTAGATCAGCTTGCAGATGTAGAACCAGTTTGCACATTAATAGGCCATTAATAGGCTAATAAGTTATAAATCTGTATTTTTGTTCTAGCTTATCATCGTACTCTAAACGATGCTGTCCAAGTGCGCCATCCTTCACTTTGGATATTCCTTCGGCACCTGAAGGATCAGCACACGCTTTCAGAGGATAAGCTGGGGATGGCAGACAGAGGCCACGCTCCCCCAACAAGGAGAGGGAAGTGGAGGGAGTTGGAGGCCCGTCTACTGAGGCTGAAAGAACAGTATATATGCAGGGCCTCAGAGATCTGGCTTCGTACTGGAGGGCTGTCAGCCATAGCGTCCGTTTGGGCTAGATCTTTTAGATTTTTGCATTTTTGCACATTTATTTGGATAGCACTTTGGCCTATGTTGTTGTTATTATTATTGGCCTAATTTAATTATTATTGTTATTGTTATTATTGTTATTATGTATGCACAAACATAGTTTAATTAGTTGGTTGCAATAAAAGCCTATATTTTGGATTGATATCTCTACTGTATTTATTTGATTTTGTTTGACAAAAATATAGAAAAAATATTTAATAATGTGTATATATATATATATATATATCACTGGTGTTCTTTTAGGAATATAAGATTTTCAATTCCATCTCGAAAATTATCTATCTAGGGAGTTATATAAAATGCTGAGACAATACTATGACATTCATTGTGTTCTTCATATTTCCAAGACATCTAACTCTCATGCAGTACCACATAACGACACCTGGGGTCGAAACGTCAAACTATCATGCAGTACCACATAACGACACCTGGGGTCGCTTGACACAACGGCAGGCGGGGAACATAGGACCCTTTTTCGGAAGCGGGGAACATAGGACCCTTTTTCGGAAGCGGGGAACATAGAACCCTTTTTCGGAAGCGGGGAACCGGGGAACATAGAACCCGGGGAATATAGGACCCGGGGAACATAGGTACGCTCCCGTATTTTCACTATATTGGGAATTTACATGGTGAAATGCATTCTTAGACATGACTACGTCGTCATGATTACAAAGATGCCACTTGATGTGCAAGTTTATTCGTGTCTTACACACACGTTCGGCTAGTATTTGACTGCCTGTAGCCCAGTCACGAATGGTCCTAGTATTGTAGCTTCAGACGGAACAATTTGGTTGTTATTGTGCTTGCTGTAGTAAGCTCACGATATGTTATTGCTCATGTATATTATATATATCCTGTTCTTTTACCAACTGCTAAGACCACAATATCATAATTTTACAACTTGTTTAGCAATTATGTTACGATGTTTCTGTCAAACCCTGCAGTGAAGTATAAGCAACGTAATGTAGCTAGCGAACAGAAGTGGGGAAAAAACGTCAGATCAGATATATAAACGGGTTATTTTGATAAACTGGACACATTTTGGGAATATATATAGTTATTTTCTCGCCTGAAAACATATACAAACTTCATAAAAGTACACACACTTGTGACATACACTTGTAGTGCCAAAATTACAGCTTTTAGCCAATGGAGGTTTAAAAAGGAGGATTTAAAATCCCCGCTGCTGGCCGGTGCGAAATGCATTCTGGGAGGCAGGTCTGTTGTGTATAATAGAGAAACGTTTCTGAAAATACGGTACGGGTAAGATACAAATGCGTGCCGTCCTGTACCGTCCCGGTCTGGTCAATGGAGAAGCGCCATAATACTGGGTAGGGCTCTCAAAACAGCCTTTGCTCTCAAAACATTCATTGTGGCATTGATTTCGCAAGATGGACACATTCCTTTGAGATTCAAGTCCATGATAACATGATTGTATCACACAATTCTTGCATATTTTTCAAGTGCACTGCACTTTCATGCTGTGAATCTCCCGTTCTACCAAATCCCAAAGATGTTCTATTGCATTACGATGACTGGGAAGGCCACTGAAGAACACTGAACTCTAGGCTGTGGTATTCAATGGTATTGACATGCTCAAAGTGTGCCACGAAAACCTTCCCCACACCATTACACCATCTGAATGAATGAGAAGGTGTACATGTGTTGCTAGTGTTTGGTGAGTGTATATTATTCACACTCCCCCTGGAGTTATTACCCCTTTCTAGATTTGAGTCTTCCGGACTGTTCTTCCGATTATCGTTAAGGCTTTCTTGAAAATTACAGGATCTAACACTTAGCACATTTGGTCTAAGATATCCTATGTGCCTCTATACATATAGGAATGTAATATAGTAGTGCATTCTTGGATACAGACACAGAAGCCTTTTCCAAATAACTGTACTCTTGTGTATTTGTATAGTAAGATGTAATAAAAGCGATTCTGATTCTGATTCTGATTCATCGTTAGGAACACGACTCCTCTCCTCCGTCCTCCACTCGTGTCCTAGTGAAAATGCATTGGAGGAGAAAATCTAGGTTACTCCTGCTTTTTTTTTGTTGGGATAAAGCGAGTGGAGGATGGAGGACAGGGCAGGAGAGCAGTTGTGTTCTTCACAACTGAGAAAAGGCTAGAGTTAGCCTCGACCGTGCAACTCCCCAGCCCTGTCTAAGGATGGCGCTATAGCATTCACAGGGCTGAACTCTTACACCAGGCTAATCTACAGTGAAGAAGACGAGACAGAGAGACATTGTCTTTGACTGCCATGACAAAAAAAAAAAAAATATCTTAATGTGACAAGGAAGTAACGGTATTAATCCATAATGTCATATTGTATGTACTGTATCTGCAGAGAGGAGAAACAGAGAAAGGCTGGTCTATCTTTATCCATGGCCTGCTGAGAAGGGATAGTTCAGAATGAATGATGAAGACAAGACAATTGATGTCTGCAGGTTTTAAATAGAGGCATGGTGTTTATTTCAACCCTGCAGCCCTAATGGTCTGTAATTACAGAATGGGTCATTCTGTTTCCCATTTTTCTTGAAATAGCCACAGAAAATGCCACATTGGTATCAACAGGAACAGTTCAGGAACTGTTTCTCTCTGCTCTCTCCCCTCTGGGCTTTGAATGGCATTTGGTGGTCTGTCTACAGCACTGAGAAATGGTTTATCTGAGGTGGCAGGGCACAAGTTCATAGTGATGCCTTACTAGTCACCACCGAGTATACACACTCATCTGTTGATTGACCTTCCTGCTGTTTTTGTGTGTGATGTCAGAACCTTCACTATGACACATACATATGGTATCATTTCCACAAGTAGAATTATGTGTGAAAGCTTTGCTAATAATGTTGATGCAATCCTGGCAGGTTCTTTTTGTGATATGTTGCTACAGTATAAATATATGCCCCTTAATTAACCTAGGGCTACATTATCAAGAATCTCAAGTGGAGTCCGCTTCTCATCTCCCTCTCCTTTATCTTAACCACAGAAGTCTCTAAACACAGGAGAGAGGATAACGATGTTGAGGATGCCATACGGAATTTACTATTTCACATTCGAGCAAATGCAACAAAAGTTGTGAAGCCACTTTAGACTATTGAGATGCATGAATGTGTTTGGACCTCTTGTTAGTCACTGTGAGATCTGTGTTCCTCTATCTAACCCCCTCATTGAGCCTAGCAACAGAGATCAGAAGCCTGTCTGACCTGCATAGAGCCCCACTGTGGGGGTATAATGCAACATAATGCAAAGTCTCGCTTGAAGACTCATTCACTGACAGAAAAGGAACGCCATGCAAAACACAATAAAACACAACAGAAGACATTAGCATTAGCGGTGTTGCTAACCCCTGTGTTTGTGAATTGAAATGCTAACATGCTAACACATCCACATCTTCACTGAGAGGAAAAAAGGCACATCAACGTGTCTCTGATTAGAGAAATACAAACCAAAGGTTTTATTTTTTGTAGCCTCCTTAGACTCCCCATAAAAATAGTGTTGCTCAAAAGAAAATAAGAAAAGAAAAAGAAAAAAGAAAAAAACAAACAAAGTCACTGTTTCAATGAAGTCCACGGAGAAAAGCCCAATATTCAGACATTCATTTCATTTCATTTTACTCCTTTTTTTCTCTTTTTTTTTTAAAAGCAGAATGGTCAGCAAAGCCCTGTACCACCACTGCACCACATGTCTGCTCCTTTGAAAGATTAGCATTGGAATGAGCCCTTACAGAGACTAGTCAGGCAACTGCTGTAATGCATTACTAAATTAGCCCTAAACACTACACAAGCCATTAAGAAGCATGTCACAACCTAAAGGGAAACGAAAGAATACAGAATGCAACCGATATCTGAATGAAGTAATTGCACCAAATCACTGTTCATAATAGCCTCTACTTCATCATCTGCCTATGGGACCTGGGGGTGGGGGTTGGGGGGGGGATCATATGCACACTCAGTAAACAGGTTTAGGAGCATTGCCGTTTAGAAATAAATGAAGCTGAGATCCAGCAAACAGAGGGTTAAACCTTGGCTGCAGAAATTCACTGCAGTCCAAATGCATTTGGCTGATAGCTACTGAAGAGCATAATCTACCGCTGCCTTTCTCTTGCTATCCCTGGACATTATGTGCCTGTCCATCTAGATTCTGCTAATGTGTGATAGCAGTTTGTTCTGAATCTACCAAAATATTTTATTGCATGTATAACATTTGGCACAGTACAAATAGGTCCTTTTACAAGCCAAACCTGTAAAGACTTATGTGGGGGCTGTTTTTAGAAACTGGTGTTGATATAAAGGGGGTTTACTGCATTCTAAGTAGCATGGTCTAAAAACAAACAGAAAAGCCTTTTATCTAGACAGGTCCGCCTTCATTCCTCAGTCACCAAAGCATCTCAGCATCTCACACTTTTAAATAGAAGTTACAAGTTATTAGAAAATAGTTTAAATTTCCTTTCATTTTTAATATAATCTGCATCTCTCACCACTGCCTGACAGTAGATTCATTTATATATATTTGTATTTTTTTTTTTCATATTCATATATTTATGTATAAGCATGTACAAGAAAAAAAACAGTCTCTGTTTTGCACTTCTGTACAAAAGAAAGTTACCGTCTTGTTTTTTGTGCATTCTATTGCATGGACTGGTGAGCAGAAAGGAGGGGAGAAGAGGAGAGGATGGGGGTAGAGTTAGATCCATAGTAAGCCCATGTGTCACTTAGATCTGGGTCTCTTGTACCTTCTCCTTTGTGTGAGTAGTCTTAATGACGTAGGGCTCAGCAATGGTGCTGATGTGACTGTGGTGTTGTCGGACCGAGCGGTGCAGAGAGTTCCCCAAGTTGTTCTGGCTCCAGTGTGCTCCGTATGGGTTTCTGTGAGACGAGGACACGTATCCGGGTTTAAAGGAGCTGCTGTTGTGGTCCAGTAATGTCGGCAGCACCATGCCCGTGTCCTCTGACCCACTGGAGCCTGAGGTGGGGGGTGGACCTGGGGGAACCTCCTCGTCCATCTGTATGATCTCTATGGTCCGCGCGGCTGCCACCGTGCTCCTCTGCTGGTGCCGCTTCCTCAGTTTATAGAACGCTATCAACATGGCTGCCGCCAGCAGAGTTACCGCCACGAAGCAGCCGATGATGATCTTGGTGGTCTTCATCACCTCATCCAGGCTTGCGGCCGGCCGGATGGGACCCCGGGCTGTGGGGATGGACACCTGCCGGGGTGTCTGGGTGTTCTGGATCAGCACGGTGGGTGTAGAGATGAAGACTGGCTGGAACACAGAGGGCGAGGCCGGGACAGTCGGTTTGGGCTTGGGGGTCTCCTCCACCGTGGGCTCCAGGACCTCCACGGTGACTGTGGTGAAGTAGGACAGGTTGGAGGTGTTCAGCTCTGCATTGCTCACGTTAAGGTAGGCCGACGCATTGGAATTCCCCGCCATGTTGGTGACCATGCAGGTGTAGACACCCGTGTCTGAGGGCAGGACGTTGGAGAAGTTGAGCGTGCCGTCGTTGAGGACGGATATCCGCGGATGGGCCGACCCGTGGGTCAACACTGTCCCGTTTGGAAGGAGCCATCGCACGGAGCTCATGGCAGCAGTGCGACACTTCAGTTCCGCCACTCTCTCGGCCGAGATGTTCAGGTCTCGCGGCGCGTCGAGGATGAAAGGCGCAGAGCACTGGAACGTAGTCTGGTCCACCTCCACCAGGTAGCGTCCTCTCATGTGGGCTGGGGAGTGACATCTCCCACAGCAGGTGGAGTTGGTGGGTATATACTCCCTCAGCCACCAGGAGAGCCACACGACGTCACAGTCACAACGCCACGGGTTGTGGTGGAGATGCAGCTCCACCAGGTACTGCAGAGGGGCAAAGAGGTCATGGGGGAGGGACGAGAGGTTATTATGGGCTAGATTCAGCTCCACCAGGGCCGCGATGTCGTCAAACGCGTTCCGCTCGATCTGGCTGATCCCCGAGTTCATAATCCAGAGCTTCTGTAAGGACTTCAGGCCACGGAACGCTCCGGGCTTCACCTCAGGGAAATAGTTCTCTGATATCTCCAGCTCCTCCAGCCCCACGAGAGGGGAGAGAATGGGCATCTCTCGGATGTTGCACATTCCCAGGTTCAAGTACTTGAGGTTTTGCAGTCCCTCGAAGGCCCCATCCGAGATGTACTCCAGCTTCCTCAGCTCCCCCAGGTCCAGGCGCATCAGCGAGGGGACGCGGTTGAAAGCGTAGGACGGGATGCTCTCGATGGGGTTGTTCCTCAGCCACAGCTCCCTCAGCTTAGACAGATACTCGAACGCCCCGCTGGGGATCACCGTCAGCCTGTTATCAAACAGCTCCAGGGTGTTGAGGCTGGTCAGGCCGTTGAAGGCCCCCACCTCGATCTGCCTGATGGAGTTCCTTCCCAGCTGAAGCACCTCCAGGTGGTGGAGGTGCCTGAAGGTGCCCGCCTGGATTGTCTCTATGCTGTTCTCCATCAGGTTGAGGTACCTGGTGTTCGGCGGGAGGTTGGGCGGCACCCTGACCAGGCCTCGGCGGGTGCACACCACCTTGCTGAGCTGGTTAGTGCACGAGCACACGGCCGGACAGTTTTGTGGGTTGCCCGGGCCCAGAGGGGGGGGGCCCGCGGCCTGGCACACACTGAGAGCTGGCACCATGATGGAAAGCACGGCAAGCAGGGCTGCGTTCCAGGTAGGCTGCAGAGTAACCCGGCCCAGAGGACTCATGGTGTGGAGGTGTCATTATTCTGCATGGTCGGGGGAGACGGCGAGCAGCGGAGGACAGACCACCCTATCCTGGCTGTAGCGAGGCGAGTCTCGCAGCCTCCATCGACAGTGCAGGGAGACGCTACGCAGAGAGAACGAGAGAGAGAGAGAGAGAGAGAGAGAGAGGGTGAGAGAGAGAGAGAGAGAGAGATTAATGTGAGAGAAGCAGCAGCAGAGGAAAAGGATTGCAGCGATAAAAAAAGAGGAGCTGAGAAACAGTATCAATCAACCTACCTCATTAGTTAGAAAGTGGTCCTTTGTTCCCCTTTCTGAATATCACCAACAGCAAATCATAAATCAGATTAATTTATAGTTTCCATCCATGACAGAGATATGTGGAAAAATAGATCGTTTTGTTGATTTCCTTCCTTTTTTCCTTGAAAAGTGAGGTGGCCCTCTGTTAGCCAAGGGAACAAAATGGCTCCTGGTATCTGGGAGTGAGAACAGCATGGAGAGCCCTCGGAGGGTGAGGTAAGGCCGAGTAGAGCTGGCTAGGCAGGTGCTTGGATCCCCTCTGCCCCCCCTAACTCCCCTCCTCTCTGCCCGTAGACTCCAACACACGGCTCAGCCACGGGTGAACCACATTGATCCATAACGCAGCAAAGCCCAGGCAGACACGGATGAGAAAAAAAGAAGAAGAAAAGCTACAGAATGAAAATAATAAAAATCCCCAGTCCTGTCAGGTCCTTGTGTTTGTGTGTATGTCTGTGTGTACGCGTGTGTTGTTTCTGTGTGAGTGTATGTGTGTGTGTGTGTGTGTGTGTATCGGTTGGTTGGCGGAGAGAGACCTCCCTCTCGGTGACTTTGCCGGCGGCTAGCCGGTCGCTGATTAGCCCAGCTCTGACGGAGAGAGAGAGAGAGAGAGAGAGAGAGAGAGAGAGAGAGAGAGAGAAAGAGGAAAAAGGCTAAAGGACTCCCGGCATAGTCATCCCCCTCTCCTCTCCTCCTCTTTCCTCTCCCTGCGTTGGGCTGGCCCTGGTTGGAACAGCTGCAGGCTGGCGTGTGCACAGTTAGCAGTAATCCCTCTATTTCTCCTGAGGGGGCTTGGGGGGGGGGGGGGGGGGTTGGTTGGAGAGATGGTGGCACTGGTAAAGAGGGGGGTGGGGGTGAGGAGGAGAGAGGGAAAGAGAGGAAGGGGGGGGTGGGGGGGGGGAGCGCTGCACTGCTGGGGCTTCCGCGAAAAGCTGTCAGAGAGAGAGCTCTCTTGTCCTCCTCAGCATCAGAGAGAAAAAGAGAGAGAGAGAGAGAGAGAGAGAGAGAGAGAGAGAGAGAGAGAGAGAGAGAGAGAGAGAGAGAGAGAGAGAGAGAGAGAGAGCGAGATGCAGGACGATGGTCGCTGAGATGCTGTGGTGGATGTGAGCGGTGTATCCGTCCCCCTCTGTGGACAAAAAAAAAAAACAGGTATTGAGGATTCCTTTTCCGATTGTCCTATGTCCCCCCTGGGGGCTGTCTCCTGGCGTATCCCTCTCTCTCTCGTCGCTTATTTATTCGTTTATCTCCCGGGCTGAGGTAGTAAGTTGTGGCAGTTAGTGTGGCAGTCAGACTCGCGCAGCTCGCTGGCTGGTGGGCTACTGCAGTAGCCAGTGTGAGCTGAAAAGAGAGAGAGAGAGAGAGAGAGAGAGAGAGAGGGAGGGAGAGAGAGAGGGGGGGGGAGAGACACAGAGAGACAGAGAGAGAGAGAGAGTAACACAGATAGAGAAAGTGAGGCAGAGAGAGAAAGAGAGAGAGAGAGGAGGAGGCACGCAGGCACTCAAACAGGCAGCACACCGTCACATCAGCAGCAGCAGGAGCAGCATTCCAATCCCCTTCTCCTTTTCTTGTTTCTATTCTAAAGTCTCTCTCTCTCTTATTTTTTTTCTTTCCTTCCTGTGTGTGTGTGTGTGTGTGTGTGTGTGCGTGTGTGTGTGTGTGTGTTGCAGGCGGCTAAGATGCTCTCTCTGCCCCCCTCCCTTTGTCCTTCACTGGGAACGTGAATGCACTGCTGACGCACTCTTCTCAGCCGCTCACACAGCCTCAGAGCAGTGCATTGGTTTGATGCAGTGTTCCTGTGTATTAACACATTCAAGCCCCCCCCCCCCTCTCTTTCTCTCACCATCGCTCTATCGCTCTCTCTCTCATGCATGTTCATTCCCTTGCTCTCTCTCCCTCTCTCTATCTCTCTCTCTCTCTCTCTCTCTCTCTGTTCCCCCCTCACTAGCTTGTTCACATTCCCCCGATCCTCCTTCATCTCTGTCTCACCCCCCCCCCCCCCTCTCTCTCTCTCTCTCTCTCTCCATATTTCACTCTTTACACTCACAATTAAATGTCTCTCTTCCCCGCACGTGAGAGAGAGGAAGGAAAGGGGTTCAGAGAAGCACGAGGGGTTGGTCTCCACTTCCACCACCTTATGAGCATTTCTCTTCCCACCTTCCCTAAAGCACATCACATCTGACTGATACCAGCGCTGCCACCATAGATGTGCTTCTCAGGGTGCTGATCCTCTCTCCCTGTAAGAGCCTATTCCAGTGAGTAATAGCTTCAACTATGATGAGCACAGGATTGTATAATAATGTGACATGATCATTGAAGTACTGTCTCTCTGTCCTGTGTTTGTGCGTGCGCTTGTGTGTGTGTGTGGGTGTGTGTGGTGTGTGTGTGCATGTGTGTGTGTGTGTTTATTCCAGAGGTTGCAAGCAATACAATTGTGTGTGTGTATGGGGTGTGTGTGTGTGTGTGAGGTTGAGAGCAATACAAGTGTGTGCCTGCATGTGTGTGTGTATGTGCGTGCACGCGCGTGTGTTTATGTGTGTGTGTGTGTGTATATGCGTGTTCGTGCATGCATGGGTGGGTGGGGGGGGGGGGGTGATCTGTGACATCATGGAGGCTGTAATGCTGACTCTGCTTCTCTCTGTCTGCTGGGCAGTCTTCTCATCTCTTCAGGGAGAAGAGAGAGTTGAAACAGCTAACACACAGCTATCTCAGCAGCAGACGGGGGAAAGGGACAGACAAGATATCGCCTAGTTGAAAAGAGGGAGAAACGTGGGACGAGAAAGGGATGGAAAGGGGAGAGCGGGGGAGAGAGGGAGAGAGGACAGCAGTGAGGTCGAGATATGCCCATTTACCTGGTGAAATATCGGGAAAAGGAGAGGGAGAAGAGAGAGATAGATCATCATAAAAAGGAAGAATGAGGGAGACAGATGAGGGAAGGGATTGCATTATTTCTCTCATTGAAAAGGAGAGAGAGGAAGAGGGAGGGAGGGGGGGAGATAAGGTGGGGAGCGACCCTGATAGTGTTGGATTAAGTGTCATTTGAATGCAGGAGAAGGAGTCTCCTCTCCCCCTTTCTGCCGTTAGTTAATGACCACCTTCCCTCTCCTCTCTCCTCGCCTTCCTCTCCCCCTCTTTCATGTGGTTTATATTTGCTCCAGGGCTCATGGGTGTAGTAAAGAACTGCTCATTTCACAGATGAATACTGCTCCTTCATTTTAGTGTAAGATACATATAGCCAATCATAAATGCTGCATCGTCGATTCCATTTTAATTCAGGTCAATTTGGGAAATGAATTAGACATGATTCGAACTGAAAATACCATATTGTAAAGAGGCTATTGTAAAATTCACGCTCCATGTCCAATTTGCTTCCTGAATTGGCTTGTGTTTAAATCGAATGGAACTCAACTGGAAGCAGGTTTATTGAACAGTTGTAAGTAGGGCAACCAGAGAGCCAATACTGCATGTTATGGTTGAACGTACACTGTTGGTATTCACACACACACTCATTCAAAAACCTCACATATACAGTACGATAGATTCATTTGTCTTATTTCCATTCTGATTGTGATTCTCTTGTCCTTTGTGTTAATGCAATTCTGAAATGTAGACAGTAGGCTATTTCAAATGCATTAATTCATGAAATATCCTACATGACGTACAGTATAGTCGTGTCCATTGTAATACAACCTAGTTAGTTATGGCGAGCTACAAGGTCGTGGAGGCTTTCGCTTTAGCCCAGCACTACCGCTTACAGCACTTTTCTTGCAACAGGGTGGGTGACCATCAGTCTCAGTGTCATACCAAGGCATATGCTGAGAAAAAAACGGATATCTACTGGAATCCAAAAAACATCTACACATACAACAGCTGAAAAGAGACGCGATTGTTTTTTGAATGCAGTCGTCTTGATCTGAACGACCCAGTTTTAGAACGTCTCTTGTCGGCGGCCGGTGGTGTTTCCAAGATTCAACCATTCTTAAGTAATTCTGTGACAGCTTGTTTAGAACAAGCTCGCTTGCGCGTGAGCTCACTTCGCTAACGCTAGCCAAACGTATGTTGTTGTTTCTGGGAGCTAGCGAGATCATTTTTCATTTCACGCCATTTTTTCGACAGTCGTGATCAGAAATGTCACAACGTTTTATCACAACGTTCTAAAAAACCCGGCACTTTCGTCTCGTCTTCACAGGTATGGTAAAATACCATTACAAGAGAAGAAGAAAAGGACAGAGTTGGGGACCAAGAGGGAGAAACAAAGAGGAGAATCAGGGAAAGAGGGAGAGGGGTGTGAGGGAAGTGAGGGAGATTTCTTATTAGGTAAGGTACTGCAGGCAGGCAGTGGCTAGCTAATTGATGGCCATGGCTGTGGCCCGCTGTGTTAATGCTATTACAGGGGCCATGCACATGGAAAGGTCAGTTATCACACTGAATATACGACACCCCCCCCTTCTCTCCTTCCCTCCCTCTCTCATTTTCGCTCTCTCGATTTGATGTGCTCTCCTCCTCTCCTTCCCTCAATTCTCCCTGCTCCACGCATCAGTAGCCTGTGAGCAGTCTGGGTGTCAGAGAGGGTGAGGCCGGAGAGTCTTGGCCTGTTACATGCTATTCTAGTGATGTAGAGTTCAGTGTTCCCTTTTGAATATGCTCAATGAGCCGTTGGATGAGGATTTATAACCTAAAATGAGAACATAGCGGCCTATGTGGCAATATAATTTGATATTCTGTGGTTTTATGACTTGGTATATGGCAGGCTAGCGTTGCCTATTACTGTATGTTACGACATAAACAGTCCAATCAAGTGCTACAGCTAGAGCCACTCATGTTTGTTTCCTGACCGTGTTGGCCTAGTCATGTGTCATTTCGTACAAAGTCATTTGACGTCTGTTTGATGGTTCTGTATCCTAGTAGGCTAGGGCATTACCTTTGACACATTGTTTGACCCAGTGAGGTCATTAACAATATACTCTAGTCATTTTCCGCAGATGTCAAAGCCACCTACACATACGGTTCTGTCCATAGCAGGGGACGCTGGCGGAGGTAGGCTTCGAAAAACGGGCTCGTTGTAATGTGTGGGACGGAATGAGGAATGGTATCAGACACAGCACGTTTGATACCATTCTTCATTGCATTTCCTGGAATACAACGAGCCCGATGTCTACCTCCACCAGCCTCCCCTGGTCTACAGAGCACACGTGGTCCAAGTCCAACACATAATCCTGATCCAGTTTCACCGTGCTCTAACCTCCCGAGCCAGTGAACCCTTGGCTGTGTCGCGTGTGGCCTGCCAGAGCAGCTGTAAGTGATGTGTCCTGTCCTTATCTCTCTCTCTCTGAGTGGCCCTATGGATGGACAGCCAGCCCAGTGGCCTGTGTCCCTGCCTGTCCTCCATCTCCACTGGAGTGGAGTAGAGTTCAAGGGGTTCTATGACGAGCTACCCAACCCAGGGGGGAGGGAGGTTGGTGGGCCGTGACATAGACAACGAATGACTGCTTTGTCAATACTGAACTCATGTCAGGATGTCAGGCAGTGGGGCGGGGGGTGAGCGACAGGAGGTGCGTCCCCTACCCCACAGCACATTGGGGGGAAGGGGAGAGAGGAATTAATTGTTTGTGGGCTGAGAGCCATGGCAGCGGTTAGAGTTGGGAGGTGGGGTGTATAATCACTACGCCCAGGGGGTACAGAGGGAGGCTGTAGAGGGGAGATGTTGTAGTGGACTTTTGCCATTGCTGGTGGGCGGAGGGGGGAAGGTGGGGGTCTTTACTGAGCTGGTGGCAGTGAGAGGGTAAATTGAACTTTGCAGGCGATGGATAGGGATAAGGGTGGTGTGTGTGTGTGTGTGTGTTAGTGTGTTTGTGTGTTAGTGTGTGTGTGTGTGTGTGTGTGTGTGTGACCCAGTTAATCTGTAGGGTTTGACGGTCACTGTGAAGGGTGTCTGCGAGAGCAGGACAGCGTAGCTGGCTGCCAGGAGCCTGGAGTGATGCTCCTCTATGTAGATCTACTATTGCTGCTGCGACTGTGATGCTACAGATAGCATAGCTGCTGCCGTTACTGTACCACTGTTACCCACTACAGCTGACTGCTGCTAATTTTGACAAAGTTGTCAAAATTAGCTAACTGCAGCGGCTCGTTGCTAACAGGAGAAGAAACAGAAACAATATCACTCATCACTACCAGCTGCTGAGCAGCAGAGGTTGTGTTCACTTTCAGCAGTGGCAGCATTAGCAATGTTTTGTTAGCAAAACACAGTTCTGTTAGCAACTATTGCTACTCTAGTGATTGTCTGGGAGCAGCTGTAGAAAGGTTAACAAAGTTGAGACTCCTGTGTAGACAGATGCCAAAGTATGCTTACAGAAAGCGATGCTACGCTACTGCTACTGCTATTGCTGCCAGTAGCCTGCTGTTACAAGATGCAACTTTTTGGCAAAACATTGCTAATGCTGCCACTGCTGAAAGTGAACACAACCTCTGCTGCTCAGCAGCTGGCAGTGATGGGTGATATCGTTTCTGTTTCTTCTCCTGTTAGCGACGAGGAGCCGCTGCAGTTAGCTATTTGCATGAGCTGCTGCTTTGTGTCTCCTGGCCCCTTGTGGGCCCCTAGTTCTCCCCCTGCGCTTAGTGTGGCAGGTCCGTAAAGTGCTGGAGCAGCAGTTGGCCTGGGAGGAGAGGAGAGGAGGGTGGAGAAGAGAGAGAGAGAGAGAGAGAGAGAGAGAGAGAGAGAGAGAGAGAGAGAGAGAGAGAGAGAGAGAGAGAGTGGTGGAGCCAGATCGATGTGGCCTGTATTCATTAACCCTCGCTCACGGGTTCCCTTCCCTCCCCAATCACAACCCCCGCCATTTTAGGAACGGCAGGGGGTGATTTATTAGATGTCCTGGCTCAGTCAGCACCCATCGACCCACAACGCTAGGGGAAAGAATCGACTCACAGAGTGAAGCGACTCAGAGTCACATGAGACTGAACCTATTCAGAAGCACAAGCGGAGTAGGAGGACAGCCGTAACACTAGAACAGCCGTGGGTGGGGGTCATTTGACCCTGTGAGTATTTTTTAAAATATATATATCTTATATAACTCAATCAAATTTCAGGACACTCCTTGACTTTGTGCTTTCTACCACCCAGTATCCTTACATTTTTAAAATCACATCAGGATGAGCAAGTATAAAGCTATTTTGCTGTTTTTTTGTGTAGGAGGCAGGCTAATTTACAAGACGGCCAACTAGTGGCCGTTGTGTGTAAATAGCAGCTTTCCATTGTAAAGACTATGGTCCATTTGACCCCCGAGGCGGCTCTTATAGTAGGTAAAAAAGTCACGGCTGTTCTAGTGTTAAAAGGCAATGAACGGACTCTGAATACCAACAGACTCTAAACTCATGACACCGTCTCCACAAGAGAGTGAACTGAGATGAACGTATGATTCAGGACAACATCAACTGACCGAGTACATGGGGACGTTGTCTTGTTGTTAAGGCATTCAGCTGTTTAATAAGGATGCTTCTCCTGATCCAGAAGCATCATGCATTTTAGTAGTCATGGATGGAAGCTAGCTGAAGCTTGCATGTTGCGTGGGGATGGGCACCTTCCCTGTATGGTACAGCTTCCAGGCTGACTGGCTTAGCAGGGGTAACAAGCCTTTGAAATAGAGTAGGCCTACAAGTATTGGTTATTGTTGGCTGGGATGTGAGTTTGTGTAGGAGAATTGTGTTGCAATCCCAGTTCAGATTGGTAAACGCTACAGCAAACCCACTCTGAAGTGGAAATCTATATGCCCTCAGTCACATCCTGTTTCTCTAACAGCTTTCAATGGAAACAATGCAGCTCAATGACTTGTATTGAGTCCCCTCTACAGTGAACTCACACTCATTGGCAGTGGGGGGACAGACTGACACTCCATGAGGGTCAGATGAGAATCCCATTCTGAGGGGAATTTGCACACTGTGTTCAAAACCGACAGGACACTGAACGAATCAATACCTGGGTGTTAAAGAACAGTACCTCTACTTTTATGAAGAATGGCAGCTATTTGTCTTTGTGGTAGGAGTCCTCATCAATTCTCCATTGTACAGGAGCTTTCAATAGCCAATGTGAGCATATCATAGATCATGTTAGAGTCCCTTCAGTTAAAAATGACTTTGTCTATATTTAGGTTTTGAAAGCCCCCGATAACAGTGATTATGACAATAAATACTATTAATCAGAAACATGTGTTCCTGTGGAAAATAAATAAATAAAACCCTTATGAAACTAGCCGTCAACAGGTTTCTGTATTTATCTATTCCTGCGTTCACGTCTGGCTGCTCAAACCCAGTTAATTATATTTGTGTTTCCTATTAGCACTGTGATTGATTTTGTGTGTCTGAAAATAAACGTGCCAATCCCCACTTGAGTTGGTCTGTTTGGGATTGTATTTCTGAACAGAGCTCATTTGGGCCCAGTTTTTCAAAGTGATAAACACTCCCAAAATATGCATAGAAATCTTACTGTAGAGTATTTTGAGTAGTGAGTGGTAATTGTTAGAATTGACCCCAACTGTAGTCACTGGGCATGAGCAAGAGTTGACTTTAGCTTTGTACCCCATCAGACACACGCACACGCACACACACACACACACACACACACACGCACGCACACGCACACACACACACACACACACACACACAAACCCCACTGTGTTGGGGATGTATGAAGCCAGTGTGTGGGACCCGGTTTGGAGGGCTCCCCCACTTCTCATATGCAAATGATCCAACCCCACGCAGCTCTGTGATTGGCTTGTTGTTGTTAATATTCCGGCAGCGTGTGACTTCATTAGTCCAGTGTTACCGTGCCAACAGGCAGCACTAAAAAGGGACTTTGTCAATGTTTGATGTCTCGTAAAGAGATGCTGTGTGTGTGTGTGTGTGTGTGTGTGTGTGTGTGTGTGTGTGTGTATGTGTGTGTGTGTGTGTTTGATGTTTTGCAAAGAGATGTTGATTTGAGCAGTGGGAGACCCTACATCCCACTGATATGTGACCGGGGCGGAAGTATTGGATTTGGAAATGGTAGTTGCGTGTATGTGTGTGTGTGTGTGTGTGTGTGTGTGTGTGTGTGTGTGTGCACATGCATGTGTGTGTGTGTGGAAGTAGCCTTGTGGATTTGGAAATGGTAGTTATTATGCGCGTGTGTGTTTGTGTGTGTGCGCAACCCCCTCTCCACACTCTTCACCCCTCTCAGACCTTAAAGACCTCTTGTTATACTTGAATAAACTAGGCTCTTAAAGAGGATGTTACTGTACTCAGGGCACTGAGTTGCCATGTAGGATCAATTGACCCCTCGCTAAATCCTAACCATAACTGTCAATTTGGGCCAAAAATCTGCATCTAACAGCTTCAGCTCTCAACTCCCTGTTGAAGCATCCATCCATGGCAAAAGTCAGATCATCAGATTATACTACAATGCTTCCTGTGTGATGAACACAACAGTATGAATAATGCACATTGAGTTATTGCAGGCCAGACGGGGTGGGGGCGGGGTGTCAGAAGTGAACGTTTGAAAGTATGAATGTGATCTAAAGAGCCACTCACCTTGACATACAGCGTCTGCCTTCAGACTTCACTCATCCGTCCCCCACCTTGCTGTCACTGTCGGGTTTCAACAAAGACAGACTACAGCATGCAGATTGTGTTCAGCGTAGATCACAAGACTTCACGAGAATAGGAGGTAGGCCTCTTCCCCCAGGGACTGTGTGTGTGTGCCTCCGTGTGTGTGTGTGTGTGTGTGTGTGTGTGTGTGTCTGTGTCTGTGTGTGAGTGCGTGTGTGTGTGTGTGTGTGTGTGTGTGTGTATGTGTGTGTGTGTGTCTATGTGTGTGTTTGCATTTGTGTGTGTCTGTGTGTGTTGGGAAAATAAATCTTAACCCTTAAACTGGAGAGGGACACTCTCAGTAATATGTTTCCTGTAGCAGAGCCGTTCTGGATTTCCCTGAGGTGCCCCAGGGTTCTGTACAAGAAAAAGTGTTGGGCAGCATTTTCTAAATTGAAGTCAATATCAACCGGCCATTTATTTACTGGGGCCCTGGCGCTAAGGGTACATATAGGCTGCTCAGGGTATGGAAACACACAGACACCGGCAATCAGGGGCAGCTAAAGGCAACTCAGACACACACACACACACACACACACACACACACACACACACACACACACACACACACACACACACCAACAATCAGATGCAGATTTAATGAATTGGGGGCTTTTCAAATTGTCATTGCGAGGCCCCTACTTTGCTATTTGTATTTCAGTACTTTTTTCAGTGGCAGTCAATGACACTGTGGCCGCTACAATACGCTAGCCGCAACTCTACCACCAGCATCAAGGTGCTCAAATAAAATGACACTTCACTGTTTGACCCATAGAATAGGCAACCATATAACTCTAGAACTGCCTCAAACTAAAGCAAAACAAAACGGCCTTTGCTATTTGCGAGATGCTTTCGTTTTGTCATTATTTACTATGTATTTTGAAACGTATTAACATTGCAAACCCAGGTAAGCCGTATAGATCTACCCGAAAGACCTTTGCTATTTGAAAAAAACTAGGCCTATTAGATATGTTTCACGTAATCGCGTCGCGAAAGAAATCACCGACCCTGGTGGCTGGGGTCCTGTCGTTTGAAACATACCCCTGTCTGCCTCCGCCAGCTATACTGAAGGTGACTGGGACTTTTCACAATATCACAAAAGGGGAGAAAAGCGTTGTATTGAATGAAAGTCAACAACAACACTGACATTACCTTTAAAACTGTAATCAGAAGTCATTTCCTCGGATCGCACTCATGCAAACAGGGCCTTTTCTGTAAAGCTCCTTATATGTTTGTGTTTTGTAGGGATTACAGGATTAGAGAGTGGAAATTGCGTTCTCCGCTCAGGCAGCCAGCGGGAATGCCTGAATCAAGCAAACACACGCTCATGGACCCTCAAATGATACAATGACACAGGGGGAGAACAGAGAAAAAGCTGTATGCTATGAATACCTCGGCAAATGACTTGACCTTAGTAGAATTTTGCAGACCTTTTTAGGCACATGACCTATATCCATGTAAAATAAGTAGAAACAATAATAATAATACCTTGAGATGAGAAAATGTGACAGTAGCTGGTGAAAGCGGGAACAAGTCGGCAACCAACCAAAATGTTCAGACTTTTATTCTGAAAGATATAAATACATTTCAACTTTGTTGAAAATCAATGACACACTCGCTAGTCAAGCCAAAATATTTTAATGCAATGGATTCGGTGAGTAATCCCTACTAGTTTACACTAACTAGGTAGTAGTGGGGGTTGTGTGTCATTGATTTTCAACAACGTTGAAATGTATTTACATTTTTCAGAATAAAAGTATTAACATTTGGTCGGTTGCCGACTTGTCCCCGCTTTCACCAGCTGCCTACACAAATACGTATAAATAATAATATCTTGAGATGAAAAAATGTGTGACACTTGTCACACAATGTGTTTACATGTGTGTGTGTGTGTGTGTGTGTGTGTGTGTGTGTGTGTGTGTGTGTGTGTGTGTTGTATTGAACACTGATTGATGTATTGAAAGTTTGGACTGCGATGACAGCTTGCCTGATCCCCAAAGCTGCTATACTACTTTTCCAAAGCGTACTTTATTTTGCAGTTCATTTGGCCATCTGAAACCTATCCCTGTCTTTCTCTCCCTCAGTAGGTGGTGTTGGACAGTGTGGGATGCCATGTGCTTCTCTGCCCAGTCCAACACTGGCATGATGCCATGACTGCTCTTCTCTGCCGAGCTACAGGATCACATTGCTTGCAGCCCCTTACACCCACCCACACACACACACATACACGCACGCACGTGCACACACATACTGTACATACATGCACACACAGAGCACACACATGCACACAAGCACACACACACGCGCACACACACACACACACACACACACACACACACACAGCCTGGTTGTCAGCAGTGATATTATCATGTTGGCATTCTTTACATCCAGGTACTCTTTGATACCATTTGATACCATTCCTCATTCAACTCAATGCATTACAATAAGCCTGTCCTCCGATTTCTGCCTCCACCAGCCTCTCCTGCTCCAGGGGCCTGTCACTATGTCACTAGGCATTGCATTTACTCTACTGTATACTGTATGTCTTTGTCAAGGTACTATATCTGAATGCTCTCATTGAATGGGCTCATTGTCATGCATGGAATCTGTTTGATACCATAATCCCTATTCCATTGCGTTACAATGAGCCTCTCCTCCGATTACTACCTTCCCCATCCTCCCCTGACCCAAAGGTACGATACCTTTCCGGTGCTTTATCAGTAGATACTAAGAAGCGATATAGTCACTAGTGTATTGACTGTAGCTGCAGGTTCATCCCACTGAGGTTCGTCCGACCCAAACTGCCATTATGTCAGCATTGACACTGATTGTCTCTGCACTGTGAGTAGCCACTGTATGTCTCCCTGCCCGGCTGCTACAGTAAAAGTTAGACCCGATGTCTCCCGAGGTATGAGTCAAGTGCTGTAGGCTCTGTAGTTTGACTCTCGTGACCTCTCATGGTACGGTATCTATCACCAGAGCACCCTCCTGGCAGCAATCTTTACCTGTACATTGCTGCATGCATCATTTACAAGACACACATAATATATGTGTGTGTGTGTGTGTGTGTGTGTGTGTGTGTGTGTGTGTGCGTTGGCGTGTGCATTTGTGTGTGTGCAGGCTCCATACCCACAGACACTCACCAGTGACATTGCACTTCTGCTAAATTCCTACTGCTAGATTCATACATAGTATTATTATAATAACGTATTATTATTTATTTATTTTTTATTGTTGTCATGACTTGTTCTTGTAAATTGTTGTAAACTTGTTTTTATTAGCTTGCTATCTTATATTACATTCTATTGTTGCTATTGTTGATGTTGAGAGCTGTTCTGCTCTGCACAAGGCTTTTCATTTCATTGTGTACTTGTATTCAATGTGATAACACATAAACAAAACGTGATTTGACATGACATGTGTGTGTGTATGGGTGGGTGGGTGGTTGGTTGCGTGCGTTCATGTGCGTGTGTGTGTGTGTGTGTCTGCATGTGTGCATGTGTGTATGTGGTGTGTGTGTGTGTGTGTGTGTGTGTGTGTGTGTGTGTGTGTGTGTCTACGTGTGCATGTGTGTGTGGTGTAGGTCGGTTTACCTTTTCTTTTTCTGGAGATTTTGGAATGGAATGGAATGGAATGGACTTTATTTGTCATTGCTACAGTACAGGTACCAAACAACGAAATTTAGGAGGGGTGGCTCCCCTGGTGTTAGGAAAGGAAAAAGAAAACACATTTTAGAAAAAGCATAGATGCATAAAATCACAAGAAGGTAAGGAGCTGGTTTACATCAATAAAGGCTATGTACACAATCCACTGTACTATACTGCACAGATAGTCAACTAGGGTTGTCATATTGCACAAGAAGTATTTTTTCACATTATTTTAAAGTGTCACAGTTTGCAGGCTTGAAAATGTACATGTTTGTGCCTCAGCACTAGCTGCCATACAATCCGTCCGGACTGTCCTGGGCCCAGAACTTAGGCCTTTTCTGTGTTCAGGGCCTTGACGGCCCTGTGGTAGAAGCAGTCCTTCAGTCTGTTTGTCTTAGCGGCCGGGGTCCTGTACCTCCTGTTCGAGGGCAGCTTGACAAAGTGTACGTGCCCAGGGTGGGTCGGGTCCTTGGAGATCTTGGAGGCCCTCCTGAGACAGCGTGTGTTGTACAGCTCCTCCAGAGAGGGGAGGGGGGCGCCGGTGATCTTCTGTGCTGTTCTCACGACTCTCTGTAGCTCGTTTCTCTCCGCTGTTGTGCAGCTGTGGAACCAGTTGGAGATGCCGAAGGTGAGGATGCTCTCCACTGCGCCGTGGTAGAAGGCCACCAGTATCTCCTGCTTGTTGTGTTGTTTCCTGAGGCATCTCAGGGTGTATAGCCGCTGTTGTGCCCTCTTGATGGTGCCTTTAGTGTTGTCCTTCCAGGCCAGGTCATCCCACATGTTGTGTCCCAGGAATCGGAGGGTTGAGACTCTCTCCACGCTCTCTCCGTCGATGAGCAGGGGCTGGATCTCGGACTTTTTCCTCCTGAAGTCTACGATGAATTCCTGGGTCTTTGACTTGTTTAGCAGCAGGTTGTTAACCTTGCACAGCTTGCTCAGTTGCTCTACCTCATCCCTGTACGCCGCCTCGTCCCCCCCCGAGATACATCCCACCACGGTGGTGTCGTCTGCAAACTTTACGATGTAATTGCTGGGGTGGACGGGGGTGAAGTCGTGGGTGTAGAGGTTGTAGAGGATGGGGCTTAGCACGCAGCCCTGGGGTGACCCAGTGCTGAGGCTGAGGACTGTGGAGGTGTGGGGGCCCACCCGCACCCTCTGGGGGCGGTCGGTCAGGAAGTCCTTGATCCACGCACATATAGAGTGTGATAGACCCAGGTCTAGTAGTTTGGTCACTAGCCTGTCTGGAAGGATTTTGTCTGCCTCCTTTCATGTCCACCCCCCCCCCACTCCGAACAACAATGCTTTTACTTTACGATGGGCATATGACATCCCCTTTGAATCTTTTCATCTTCCTCATAATGTCAATAATGATGTCAGCACTGAGTCTGCTGTCTTTCTATCTTCTCTATGGTGTTGGCTGGATAGAGCTTAGGAACCTTTTTGCACATCTTGCTAATACCCCACCTTTACAGCGTCCATGAACTGTTCAGAAAACGTCCATTTTATGGTGTGAAGAATGATCATAGATTTATCCCAGATGTGGCTTCACTGTCGTGTTGAGCCTGATTTTATTGTGTGATTTCTCGATGAGTTACTGCATTAAGAAAACTATTCAGCATGTTATTTATTGATCTCTGCTGAGGGTCTAACCTCAGTCTTTCAGAAGGGGATTATGCGTCATAGAGGCAGTGTAATTTGATATCCATTGATTGAGTCGAGAGGCACTCTGAAAATGAGGGATTGTAGTTATTGCTATCGATTTTAATAACTAGGCTGTTACAGTTCATTCAAGGCAGGTCCAGTCAACAGAGAAGGAGGTCCTGCATGCTCGACCGTGGAGGTGATATGACATGGCATTGGTATGATAGAGCAAGTATGTTATGGTATGGTATGATATAATTAGTGTATGGAAGTGTATGGTATGGTATGGTGTGGTATGGTATTGTATGGTATGTATGGTATGGTATTGTATTGTATGTGTTGGTAGTGTATGGTATAGTAGTGTATGGTACAGTATGGTAGTATATGGTATAGTAGGGTATGGTATGTATGTTATGGTAGTGTATGGTATAGTAGTGTATGGTAGTGCATGGTATGTTATGTTATGTTATGGTATTGTATTGTATGTTCTGGTAGTGTATGGTATAGCTCAATGCTTTGTTTGTAGCTTTAGTGAGAGGTACCATTCATTCTCACAACACACATACACATCGTACAGTATATAGCCCAAATACCGTAAAGCATAATGTCAAAATGTGACGTTGCAAACACCAAAACACACAGTGTCGTACATAACAATAGTAGTGTAGTAACAATGGTATGGTATGGTGTATTGTAATTTATGGTATAGTATGGCATGGTATGATTTGCTATAGTATGGTATGGTAGTGTATGGTACAGTAGTGTATGGTAGTATATGGTATGGTAGTATATGTGACGCCAGCTGGTGAAACCATAAACCAGCCGCACTCAGAAGGGCTCTAAAATGAAAGTGAAGCTTATTCTGTCAACAATATATATTTTTTATAACACACAACTTGAAGTTTTTATGTACCCACTCAATATAATAAACAACAACAGTTTAACGATCACTATTTATGTATCATTTGTGGATTGGATTCACTGTTCTCGTTTGCCGTAGGGTAGCCGGTAAGGGACCACTTTACTTGTAAACATACTTTTGTTCAAAAGCAAGGCCTGTGTGTTCATCTAGTTTGTGCAGTTATGTGTTTTCTGCATGTTGTGATGTTATAAAAACGTATTTAGACATTTGTAGCGATGTACCATTGTTAGCCAATAGCTGTTAGCAGCGTTTGTAGCTGCTTTTTGATCAGAGTGACTCGTTTTTCATGTCACACCTAATGTGTTAATAACGCAGCTGGCAATAGCCGTCGTCATCTTAATTATATTACACTCATATCATGAGTAAAATAGGTCAGTCACAAGGCTAAAACTAGCTAACTAAAGAGAGGTTAAAGCTAGCGCAATGTGTAGCTAACTCGCCAGAACATCCATTTCGACATAGTTATTTAGTATATAGTATATATTTACATTTTTCTTTTTAAGACTCACCAAGGAAATCATAACATTCTATTATCTGTAGCCTAACTGTATCTTCAATGAAATCACATTCTGTTTCTCCGAATTGTCTAATTTTGGTCAGTATTTTCCAGTTTGCCGTTGCTAGAATTCATTCAGGGAAAACCAAGAAAAAACATTACTCTCTGTTGACCTTGGAAACCCAAAAGCGGGTCTAGTCTCTGACTGACCAATCCAATAAGTCTGCAACCCTGCTATTTACTAATTTACACATATCAACCGGTTTCTTTACACAATTCATATCTTGTTTCATACAATGGATAGATGCGGTCCATTGTCTCTATTGGTCAGTTTGCGTTCCAGCCGTGCCGATCTCATGGACAAATGGATAAATGGATAAATGGAATGTTGACACATCTTTTCATATTACTCCGCGTTTGTATATATTACCGTTATCAAAGTTACATTCTTACCGTTGCTTAGCAACCGATATGGTTGGCTAGCTAACCACACCGCTACCTGTGCCGATATCCACGATATACCACAGCTTCTCGTTCCATAACACTTAATTATTATTTAGATGTTTATATACATAAATATATACAATGCAAGGTTAGTAACCCAGGGTTACACTATGGAATGGTAGTGTATTGTATTGTATGTTATGGTAGTGTATTGTATGTTATTGTAGTGTATGGTATGGTATGGCAAAGTATTGTATTGTATTGTATGTTATGGTAATGTATGTTATATTAGTGTATGGTAGTGTATGGTAGAGTAGTGTATGGTATATTAGTATAAGATATGCTATGGTATTGTATGGTATGGTATAATAGTGTATGGTATTATAGTGTATGGTAGTGCATGGCATGGAAGAGCATTGATATTACATAACAGGCCTATGCCATGTTTGCCATCAACAGAGGACACAACCCTCTCCGACCAGTGAATGAGTTTGTCCTGAGAGACCTCACCACCAATGGGGCTATTGCTCACCATCTAATCAGTCATTGGTTTGATTTCCCCCTTTTGCTTTCAACCATGTGGCTGGCTGCCTCATGGCTACATGGCCCACTGGCACTAACACTGCTACCGATGGTGATGATGATGATGATGATGATGATGATGATGATGATGACGATGATGACGATGGTGAAATGACTACGGCTATAATGACATTGGTGATTATAATGACAGCCAGTGCTCTATAATGTGTATATATCATCAATGTAAAATGATGCAGATATGCAGTTGCTTTATCTGGCTGGGCAAATCCAATTCTGTGTAATATTCCCCCGAAGGTCCTCATATAAATGACTGCATTAGTATGAACTATCCGTAGAAACGAGCAAAACACATTCCGCGATATTTGTTCTACAATATGAGAATTGTGCTCCAAAGGGAGGTATTTCGCTGACTGGTTCATCGGGGGTAATCTGCGCTAAAGAGACAGTGTAGTTATGTCAGCGTTAACGGTAAACGAACAGAGGGACAATTTAACAAGACACTTTGTCTCCACACGTATTTAAAACTCCATCACTGTGACATCCACTGCCAGCAACCTGGAAGTTATTGTACACTGTGCTCGTCACACACACACACACACACACATACACACACACGCACACAAACACACACGCACACAAACACAGGCATGCACGCACCGACACACACATAGACACACTCAGACACACACATACACACACAGACACAGACACACACACAAACACGTCCACAATCTTTTAACTCAGTTCATACTACATTTTCCTACATACCTACAAGTGCTGCAGTGAGCAGAAACGTTGAAACGATGAGTTCCTGTGTACAGTAGTACAGGCCTGCTCCAGGATAGAGCACTGCTGTGGGAAGGTAAGCTGTGTGTTCTTTCCTGTGGTCAAGACATTTTTTAAAACACATGGATGTCGATGTGTGTACGGATGTGTGCGTGTGTGTGTGTGTGTGTGTGTGTGTGTGTATATCTGCATATTGTACAGTGATTTCACTACTAGGGCATTGAAAAGACAGGCTCTTCAGGGATTCAAGCGTCATCTGTTCTCCCTCGGCACGAGGCAGGCGCTTCTGTAACACCTGCTCAAGTAGGACACACACACACACACACACACACACACATACACACAAACACACACACACACACACACACACACACACACGTATCTGCTGATGCAGCAGGGGACCCATTTTCAATGACACCTAAGCCATAAGTAGCACACACAAACATAAACACACACACACAGACACACGCACACACATACACACTCCTGTCAATGAGGTCCATTAGCACCCCTGCTGGGCTTGTGTGTGGCTTTTAGACTCAGCCACAGAGCCCCCTGAGAGAGCTGCAGGAGAGGGACACTCACACACCTGTCACACCACCTCCAACTCTTCTCACTGTCCCCCCCAACAGGGTTATTCAATCGAAACACCTGCTCAAGTATCAAGTAGGACACACACACACACACACACGTTTAGATACTCCTACGGAGCGGAGATTCTCAGGTTCGAAGACAAGGTTAACCTTCTATTGTAGTATCTCTGTGTTTCTATCTATTTCTGGTGCTAATGGAACACATGCTGGACAATACAGCTGTTGAGAGTGGAGAGAGGTGTGTGTGTGTGTATGTATGTGCCTGTGTGTGTGTGTGTGTGTGTGAGAGTGTGTGTGTGAGTGTGTGCGATTGTGTGTATGTGTGTGGTGCGTGTGTGAGAGTGTGTGTGTGTGTGTGTGTGTTTGTTGACGTAAGGACGAGTTTGTTGCTGGATGATGCGTAGGTCTGTGAGGGGGCAGAGAAATTCAATACCTTGGAATCAGTTTTGTTGTTCTGTGTTTAGTTTCCCTCCGTCCCTCCATCCCTCTGTCCTTGGTGTATTGTACTTGTAATACAGCAGGCCTTCTTTCACTGTCTCTTTCAAACAGGCACAGAGATGTATGCCCACACCCACACACACACAGATAAACACTGACACACACACAGAGATACACACTGACAGACACACACACATACATACACACACACACACACAGACACACAGACATACACACACACACACACACACACACACCACGCACACACACACACACAGACACACAGACATACATACACACACACGCACACACACACACACACACACACACACACACACACACACACACACACACACACCTACCAAATCACTGATGGAATGAGTGTTTGTCCTGCTTATCCCGATGATGGTTTTATAGTGTCTATATTTATTCACCCTGTTCTGTACAGAAGGCTTGAGGTGTAGGAGGATAGACAGGAGAAATGCTTTAGCCACACTACCCATGATACTATACAATTAATTGCCTGGCGAATGATTAGAAATGCTTTTTATCGACATTGTAAATGTGTTTTAGAGAGGCAATAGGCTGTCATGGGAGATAAAAGACTTACACACACTATCAGTGGCACGTGTTGCCCTGTTTCCCACTACACAGGCGTCTGTGAGTGTGTGTGAGTGTGTGTGTGAACGTGTGTGTGTGTGTGTGTGCGCACAGGCATATTTTGCCCCTGGTGGTTTAGCTCTGGAACTGGAAAACTGAACTGTGTGTTTGAGTGTACCATTTGGTCATGTGCAGTCCTTCCACAGCCTCTCTTTCCCTCTCTCATGTGTTCTCCCCTCTCCCATCCTATCTTCCTCCATCTCTCCATCTCTCCTTACCCTCTTGACATTTCCAAGTGTTCAAGTGCAGGGTGACTCAAATGGACATGTTATACAAGAGAGAGAGAGAGAGAGAGAGAGAGAGAGAGAGAGAGAGAGAGAGAGAGAGAGAGAGAGAGAGAGAGAGAGAGAGAGAGAGAGAGTCAAAGTCAAAGACAGAGACAGAGTTTAAAGTGATGGTTTTGCTTACAGTGTATGTTGAAGAGATGATTTGTGACTATGATCCCCCCCCCATCTCATACCAGTAGAGGAGCAAAGGAGATTTTCTCATGATCAGTATCACATAATTAAGCCAAGGAAGGCAAGAAGGAGAGGGTTGTCACATGTCTGTGTGTTTGTGTGTGTGTGTGTGTGTGTGCCACAATGAATTAAGGCTGTTTTGAGAGCCATACCCAGTATTAGTATAGTGTTCCTAATAGAATGTCTAGTAAGTGTAGATGAGACGATTCTTCATAGGAGATGAAAAGCGACCGCTAGAAGCTAATTGGTTCAGCAGACCACTCTTTCAGTCTCTCGTCTAACAAAAATTGCACCCTTAACATCCCCATGGTGATGGCTTACTTCCCAATGATTAACGAGTACTCTTTATGCAATCTCCACATCATCTTAAAACGGACACACACACACACGCGCACACACACACGGACACACACCTCACGCATCTCTCGGCACCCAAGTATGCATAATGAGGGACATAACACATGCATCCTGTCAGCAGAGAGAGAGAGAGAGAGAGAGAGAGTCAGGAGTCAGAGTCCCCCTTCTCTTGAACACTTCCAAATGTCAAGAGAGTAAGGAGGAGAGACAGAGGAAGGACGGGAGAAAGGAGGGGAAAAAAGAGAGGGAGAGAGATATTGCTGAAGAAACCACCCCCATGAGCATGCAGTGAACAGTGCGCTGCTGTTGGTCCCAGAAAGTGTCTGCCCCATAAGAGTTATATACCTCTTACCCTCCCTCTCTCTCTGTCTCTCTCTGTCTCTCTCTGTCTCGTTTTCTCCATCTGTCTTTCTTTCTTTCCCTCTCACTCTGGGCTGTTTTCTTGGTATCCTGGGGTCGCCTGGGAGACAGCACTACTTTAAGAGTTTTCAGTCCAGAATGCCAAACTCTGCTGATGCCAGAAGAAGCATTAGTGAAGCCCAGCCTCCCAAAAATTGGTATTAATAAACTACAGTCTTCTCCCTCGCCAATCTCTCTCTCTCTCTCTCTCTCTCTCTCTCTCTCTCTCTCTCTCTCTCTCTCTCTCTCTCTCTCTCTCTCTCTCTCTCTCTCTCTCTCTCTCTCTCTCTCTCTCTCTCTCTCTCTCTCTCTCTCTCTCTCTCTCTCTCTCTCTCTCTCTCTCTCTCTCTCTCTCTCTCTCTCTCTCTCTCTCTCTCTCTCTTCTCCCGGTCGTTCTACTCTTCCCCCCTTCGTTCCCTATCCCTCACTGTCTACTCCCTTGTTCTTTTTGTGTCAATAAATCGTGGTCACGCACACACACGCACGCACGCATGCACACACACACACACACACACACACAGACGCACACACACAGACGCACACACACAGACGCACACACACACATACACATACACATACACACACACACACACACACACACACATGCACAA
>NC_137679.1:16116224-16118724 GCF_963989245.1 Nansenia antarctica | reverse complement strand
CACACACACAAGCTTCCCGACTGATGTTGTAACCTACTTCTGTTAAAGAGTTGTCGTTTTAAAACAAAACAAAAAGAACGTAAAGTCACTGAGTTCGTTATCTTGACATGTCGTACATCGTGTTGCTCTTTTCAGTAAAGTAGTTCAGCTGTTAACATCAGTGTTGTGATGTTCATGACATTAGTGTTGTGATGTTTATGACATGAGTGTTGTGATGTCATTAGTGTTGTGATGTTCATGACATTAGTGTTGTGATGTTTATGACATGAGTGTTGTGATGTCATTAGTGTTGTGAGGTTCATGCTCTCACTGTGTTTAGAGTACACTCCATTTGTTTCCCTCGCACACAAATACCCATCACCCATCACACACACACACACCTTTTTTCCTCCCCTATCCCTCTGTCTTTCTACAATGTTCCTATGCGTTTATCTGTGTGTGTAACCTGTGCACTGACAGTGCCACCTGAGAGACTTCTTATCCCCTTTACAAACACATACAGCCATTATTACATAGAGGCCCTACAGGTCACCCAGGTTATGTTCTCACTCTACCGTGACAGTGCAGCGAGTCACAGATCAAGGGTTAGCTCCATAGCTTACATTTTCTTACATGGTGACCCAGTATGCTGAAATCACTCAATAGAGCTTTAAAGTGGGACAGCACTGGCTGATTTTGCCTTAATTTCCAGAATTTAAAAATGCAACTGAGAATGAGATTACACACACACACATGCATGCACACACACACACACACACACACACACACACACACACACACACACACACACACACACACACAGGCCTTGGCACATTTATCCTTGTGATTCGGTGTGAGTTGGGAGACTGCCCACTGAGAATAATACCTCATCAATCCACTCTTCGTCTGCTGCTCAAATGCGCACACACAGACACACACAGACACACACACTGAACATCTACACACACATACACACACACACACACACACACACACACATGAACATCTACACACACACAAATCCAAACACACACACACAAACTGACAAACAGACATATATCACACAACTCTTTTTTTAGTGTTGCTGCTGCCGGCTGCTTCTGGGCGTGCGCCCTTCTCCAATAACCCTGTCCCTGTCCTTCTTCCCTCCCTCCTTCCCTCCATTTCTCCTCATCTATTCCCTATCCGTACCCCTCCCTTCATACTAACCTATCCTAGCTGCCGTCACAATCATCCCCCTATCTCTCCCCTCGATCCACTCCTCTGCTTTTTTTGCGTGTGCGTGTCCCTCTATCCCAACTTTTACACCCCCCCCCCCCCTTCTCCCCTTCAGGATGACTTAGAGAACAGCTACAGTACATAGCCTGTCAGAGAGAGAACCTGAGTGAGGGGGTTGAAACCGGGATGGACATTCTTTTAAGAGAGATCTTAAGACATACCTTTTGAACCTTGCTTTTTTATTTGCGGTTGTCCTCTTTTTTTTTTTTTTTTTTACACAATACATATAACACTACATTGAATCAACAAAACAAACCTCCACAATACCCACATACAAGAGACAAACAAACATAAATTACACATTATATATATATATACCCATACACATACATACATACGCGTACACATATATACAGTATATATGCATATTAATAATGCACTTACTGTAACGCCAAAGCAAATTCCTATATGTGTATGCATAATGGCAATAAACGTTATCTGAATCTGAATATATACATACATATACACAAAATTTAAAAAAGATAAAAGAAAAAAGAAAAAAAAGAAATGGGGGTCAATATGCACCTTTCGCAAGCTCATTGTCCTCTTTAGTCATTTACTCTATTATTTGATCTTGTTTTTCTCCTACTGTACTTGTAGTCTCCCTTGGTTCTTTTTAGTTGTTGGGTCGTTCGGTTCTTGTAGTTCATTCATTTTAGGATATTTGAGGTTGTAGTTGACCATGCATTAGTCTCCAATCTTGTCATTTTCACTGGTTGAACCTCCATGGCCGCGAGTTTAGTTTTGTTTGGTTGTCTTTTTAATTGTACCGTCTTTTCGGCCTTGTATTTCTCTATTCTTTTCTGTGCATTGTGCAATTTGTTTCCCTTTGTGTATGAAATGTGCTCTATAAATAATACATCCATGCTTTCATTTGATTGAGCTGCACAGGCGTGTGTTAGAGCTGAACATGAGACCGGACTCTGAGTATAGATTGAAAAAGCCAACGCTGTAGAATGTAGGAAATTGATTTTCCTTTCCGGGTCAGAGGTTGGTAATGAGAGGTTCTCTGGTTTAGCAGATTGACATGATGAAAATGAAGCTTTATGCAGATTAGGACTTATAGTTTTTTTATTACATCTGTATTCCCTCATGATTCATGTGTGTGTGTGTGTGTGTGTGTGTGTGTGTGTGTGTGTGTGTGTGTGTGTGTGTGGGTGGGTGTGTGGGTGCGCGTGTGTGGGTGTGTGTGCACGTGCTTGCATGTGCATGTGCATGTGTGTGCATGCATGTGTGCTTGTGT
>NC_137679.1:16098724-16111224 GCF_963989245.1 Nansenia antarctica | reverse complement strand
CATTCATACTACCAAGTTCTCCACATTTTCCACACTCCTCAACCCATCCTACCTGGCTGATCCGTCCCAGGGCCCTTACTATTCTCCCTCTATACCAAATCTCTTGTCTCTCTAATTTCCTCACGTTGTTTCTTCTACCACTGCTATGCAGACAACACTCGACTCTTCCAGCCTTTCCCCCCCTCTGACTCACAGGTGGCAACACGTGTCTCTGTGTGTCTTGCAGACATTTCTGCTTGGATGTCAGCCCACCACCTCAAGCTCACCCTTAACAAGACTGAGCTACTCTTCCTCCCTGGAAAAGCCTGCCCTCTCCAAGACTTCTCCATCACAGTAGAGAACTCTACGGTGACCTCCTCCCAGACAGCCAAGAACCTCGGGGTGGTCCTCGACAACCACTTATCCTGTGTGGCAAATATCCCCGGGACAAGAAGCACCCTCCTGCAGATTCTTCCTCTACATCAGAAAGATACGTCCATTCCTCACCAGAGAAGCTGCTCAACTCTTGGTCCAGACACGGGTCATCTCCCGCCTTGACTCCTGCAATGCACTCTTGGCCAGGCTTCCCACTTCCTCCATCAGACCGCTGGTCTGGTGTTCAACCTCCCCAAGTTCTCCCATGTTACCCCTCTTTGGCACCCTTCACTGGCTCCCAATAGCAGCTCGCATCAGATTTAATACCCTGATGCTCGCCTACCGGGCAGCAAAGGGAACTGCCTCCTCCTACATGCAAACAATGGTCAGCCCCCAAACATCTGCCAGTTCACTCCGCTCTTTCACCTCTGCTTGCTGACCGGCACCACCGCCTCTACAGGGATGCAGCAGTCGTGCTACCCGGTCATGACTTTTCACCTGGCGCCCCGCTGGTGGAACGAGCTTCCCACTGCTGTCAGGACTGCAGTCACTCCCTATCTTCCGCTGTAGACTGAAGACCTCCATCTCTTCAGGCTACATCTTATCTGTCCCTCCTGAAACCTCTCCGTCCCCTCTACCCCCCTGTAGAGCTTCTCTACTGTAAATAATAATAAAAATATGAATAAAAAATGTAATTAAAGAAATAGAAACTTGGCAGAAACTGGCCTGAGCATAGATTACTTTTTCTTGCGTTGACTGATGGATAATAATAATAATAATATATTAGATTTATATAACGCCTTTCTCAGACCCAAGGACGCTTAGACCAAAGGACGCTTAAATGATTCAGACGGATAGATGATTCACTTACCTAGACAAATGTATTTTGTCGCTTTGGATAAAGGCGTCTGCTAAATGCCAAAAATGTAACAATGTAAATGAAGACATGTAAAACCAGATACTTTTGGACAATTGAATCTTGCGGGTACATTTTACACCATTGTGTATAACACTGTGACAGTGTCAAGTGACATGTCAAGTATGATTTTATGCTTGATTGAGCATACAGTGAATGGTTCAGTGGGAATTGAGTTTATATTGAATAGTACAGCAAATTGGCCATGTTCAAGGTTACAGAGAGTGGACTCTGTAGGTGAAGTTGTGTGAAGTGAAGCTCATAGGCTACTTTAGAACAAGACTGCCTGACATTTAAGTGCCAAATGTACAGTGCATTTCAGAGGTGATTGAGGGGAGAGAGGCTTTCTGTTTAGAGAGATGTCCTAAACATTCATTCATAAGCATTGCGAAACTTTGAGTTGAGAAACTTTCTCCCAATGTCATAATAATAACAACATTCTATGGCGAGAGACGTCATAAAGCGTATGCCACAGAGATTTACGTAGATCCCTTTATTCAACTCAGTTTCAGTGTGGTTCAGGTCCAGGTATTCATAGTGAAGGTTAGGCTATTAGATAACGATCATAAAACCATCAGTGGTTGAAGACAAACCTTAAACCAGAACTAGTCATTTTGAGCAGTTAGTGGTGTGTGTGTGTGTGTGTGTGTTATCTATTACAGGTTGAATCGTTCTGTCGGTAATGACAGGGTTTTCTCAGTGGACCGGGTCATATTGCTTTCGTTCATCTGTGTATTTTCAGTCCACGAGAGAATGGATACAACAGAATCTTCAAATGTAAACACAAAACAAAAACAACTACATCATGTACAGTGCTATTCACCGCATTAATATTGCTGCATCGTGGGTTTGACTGAATGCAGCCTTCTCTCTGAGCAGATTAGAAGAGTTGCTGAGACTGATGTTAATAGAGTCCTGCTGTGCCACAGACACAATGAGCCAGACAACACAAGGACACATAAACACATACTGAGAAACCACAGGTGTTCCAGAATTGTGTGTGAGCATGTGTGTGTGTACGTGTGTCTGTGTCTGCATTTGTGTGTGTGTGTGTGTGTGTGTGTGTGTACATGTGTGTGTGTGTGTGTGTGTGTGTGTGTGTACGTGTGTGTTTGTGTGTGTGTGTGTGTGTACGTGTGTGTGTGTTTGTGTGTGCGTGTGTGTGCATGTGCGTGTGTGTGTGTGTGTGTGTGTGTGTGTGTGCACGCCCATGTATTGATTAAAGTAATCCAAGGTGTTGATGTGATTCTCTCTGAAATACCTTGTTGTGAGCCTTGAGATGGCTGCCCAGCTAACAAAAGCTCTCCATTACAACACCGCAGCAGAAAAGTCATTTTTCTTCTCTCCTCTTTTTCTGTTCTCATACCAAACTCTCCACTCTCCACCAATGACAGTGACACACTCACTCACTCACTCTCACATACAAACACACACACACACACACACACACACACACACACACACTGTCTCTCTCTCTCTCTCTCTCTCTCTCTCTCTCTCTCTCTCTCTCTCTCTCTCTCTCTCTCACAGACACACACTTACACAAACACACACATACACACACACACACACACTTTCTCTCTTCCTGCTCCCCTTGGCCTGTATTGGAATTGACATGCTGTCTCATCTGATCAGTGTGATTCCTGGGTCTGACATCTTTAGTGGGATAGAGGGAGGGAGGATAGATGAGAAGAGGGGGGGGGGGGGGGGGGGCGCAGTGAACAAGTGACCTTACACTTCCGGAGATCTTTGGATGGAGGATGGAGTCTGGGAGGTTGGAGGGAGAAGAGGATGATGGAAGAGAGGGTGAGGGAGTAATCGAGCCAATCTGACCCAGATGGGTTTTTGAGTAGTGTCAGATCTTTGACTTAGGCTTTTGGCAGTCACACACACACACACACACACACACACACACACACACACACACACACACACACTATTGGAGGGAGAATGGAGCTAGAGCAAAATAAGAGCAACGTGTCATGGTTACACCTCCTGTCTCTGCAACGCCAGATCTCAGAAAAAAGAAAGAAAAGCGAACTATGTTGGAGAAGCCCAGTGGATTCTATAGACACTCATGGACAAACATTCAGCTTTTTTGTGTTGTTCCAAAGAAATAAACGTGTGAATACCAAAGCATTTGTAATTGTCTGGGAGAAGTGATGCATTATCTGACAGAGGTGCAGGGGTGCCAATATGTTTGGCCATGACTGTATACTGTATACTATATGGCATATGCATTTTGCTGACAGACAATACTCCACTGAGTAAAATAGGGATAGACACATTTTAGTTCTTTATTATTCCCCAAAAATCTAATGTTTGAGCTGCATTCTTTTGTGTTTGTGCATGCGTGTGTGTGCGCCAGGTGTTCTGGAACAAAGGCAGGAATACTTGAGTGTGATGTGTGACCATGGCGACCAGAGCCCAGCTGTGGTGCGGACGTTGTTGACGGTCATCATGGTAATTAGCTTGGCTGTGGTAATCTTCTAGTCTCTCAAGCTGAAGCCATAGGTTGCATAAGGAACCCTACAGTCTCAGACCATGTTGGAATGTCTGGGGCATTCCTGTAGATTGAAATATAAACGAGCAACGAGTGTTAATATGTTGTAATAAACACTACGTTGAACTGGGTATTCTGAGCACAACCTCAGTAGAGAACTACACAGACACCAGGGAACAATCCAGCCTCTCCGGCATATTTAATCAAAAGAATAGACCAGTAGACCACCCCCGGCCACCTCAACTGATCTGACATGTTTGTCCAGTGGATTTACAGGCACAGCCCACAATGTTCTTTATGATGATATTTTCGATGTTTTGTTTATATTATGTTTTAGAGTAGTTTCCAGATTGAGCTCTGAGGCGTCTGTGAGAAAGCGAGATTGGTGGACATGCTAGAGGGAACAGGTAAATAATCACATTACCGCATGTCAGGCAAAGAGAAGGAAAGGCTGATTTTTGTTGAATTTCTCCGCCTTGGGGTCGATGGCCCATCCACCTGTGTAATGAGGTCTGTTAGCCAAATGAACGTGACACCTGAAAGTGTGTGTGTGTGTGTGTGTCTGTATTTGTGCGTTTGTATGTGTGTGTGTGTGTCTTTGCAGAATATGAAATATACATGCATTTTTTCCCCCACACACAATCATCTCAGTCTTGTAGAAACACACAAGACAGACATATGTGATGTTACCGATATTAATGGTTCCTCAGATGGAATGCTATGCAAAATCATAAATGATAGATAGAGACATCATCTGATGACGCACTCACGTCTCCCAGCTGGGTGCTTTTTCTCATGGTGAGCCATCAACAATAATTAGGTTGCAGCATGAAGACACACTGCACAGTACATGATACGGTTACAACCATGTCTTTGCATGATATGAATATTCTATCAGAGTATGCATATTTCAGCAGCCTTCGTGCATGTGTTGTCATATGTATTAATACATATGACAATAGGAGGAATCTGGACTTTGCAACGTCTCTTGAAGCTATAGTATGGGTGGCTGTTTGCAGGGGCGCCGCTAGAGATTCTGGGCCCCATGACAGAATATCATTTTGGGCCCCCCCACCTAAACCACCCATCAACCTAAACCCAGTTGAAGTTGATGAACTATTGATGCACTGCAAGAAATCCAATGATGGACATCTTTTGTAAATGTAATTTAAAATTACAGTTAATACAGGAATCAACAATTCAGCAAAGAAATCTCAACATTATTTAACTTATTAAATTAAGACTTGAACAACACAAGGACAAAAGTATAATTAAATGAAGATTGGAACCCAATTATAAAAAATATAATTTTAATGGGGTGGTATTGTGTCTAAATAAATGTAGATATTGTAAAGATCAGTTGGCCATAATACTGTCAGGATTAGATCAATGAAGAATTACAGCAGAGATATTTACTGACTCAGCATTGCTTGTTTCACACAAAGACAAACGTGTCTTATACAAGAGGGAGCAACACAGACATGGTGCCAGCGAAATTGAATGTGAAATGGGAAGATTTTTATTTTTACACTGCGGCAGTACTTTGGAATAGTATACCTGGAGAGCTAAAAACGATATCTAGCCTAATGCACAACGATTCAAGATAGGAGTAAAGAGATCAAATCAAATCAAAGCTAAACGCTGGGCCTTCTTAGTAGCAAAATCTTTAATAAGATCCTTGAAATCTAGTGATGAAGCCAACTTGCTGTGCTGCTGTCATTGTCCTTTGTTACTTCTTGCTCTTCTTCTTCTGCCTCTTTACCTCTTAATTGTTTAAATTGTATTTAATTTAGCCATTTAGCAGACACTTTTAATCCAAACAATTACGAATTACAGGGACATTCCCCCTGGAGTAACTGAAGGCTAAGTGCCTTACTCAAGGGCACACTAGTAGTGGTGTGGTTTCAGGCGGGATTTGAACTCGCAACCTTCCGATCACAAGTCCAACTCACTATCCACTACTAGACCACCACTACCCCCCCCCCCCCCCCCCCCACCTCTGCTCTCCTCTCTGGCTGCCTTGCTTGAAGAGGGCCCTGGCATGGAGTATCCATAGGTACATAATTGATAATATGTCCTATAATAGTATTAACATATTAATAATACATACATTACACCAGATTAGCTAACTTAAATGTTATCTAGCTAGCTAACAATATTATTAAGATGCCAGTGGTCAATGTTATTGCAATTACTGGAAGAACTATTAACTAAATATGAATATTAGCTAAAGTTGTATTCAATGCTTGCATGGTAATGCAGCATACATTAAAATATTCAAAATCTGTTTGTTAACCCCAAACTCCTACTGCTCACCTCCTTCTCCTTCAACTGGGAGGTGCATCTGTGCATGACGTCATTAGCATGTAACATTATACTAGTTAGCTAGCTATAATAGCAAGAGTGCATAACTGCTGGATACAAATTCACTGAGCTCTAATAACCTATATTTGGACCAAAATTGCCCTCATCTCATACATTTAACTTAAATTATACTGACAGTGCACTGTAAGTTAACTTTACTTGAAGTTAATGTTAATTAGCTATAGCGAGCTAACTAGATCATCCACGCAGTGATTAGATCACTAAACCACTGTTTTTAGTGATTTTTTTTACTTTTCTCTTTTGAGACCCTGACTTTGGCTTTGCCTTTCACGACATCGTCCACGCACGCACACGTACATTTGATGCATTTCCAATCTGGCTGTCCTCCATCTGTCCCACACACATGCTACAGCAGGACATCTTGGTCATGGAAACCTTGTCAGACTATTTGCGGTAACGTTCCTCTCGTCTAGCAGCTCGCGCGGTGGACTGAACCATGCAGTGAATAAAGAGAGGGGTAAATAATAAGGCTCAATTTTGTTAAACATAGAGAAACAAAACTCCAGTTTGTTTATTTTGTGACTTTTTTTTAATACATAGAATTATAATTTGAATTCGGCTACATTAACGTCCTTATGATGATAATAATAATAATAATAATAATAATATTATTTATATATTTTTTTTTATTTTTTTTTTAAAGATTCTCATGGGCCCCTGTCAGTGCTGGGCCCTTAGAATCGTCCTAACTTACCACCCCCTTAGCGGCGCCCCTGGCTGTTTGTACTCGCATGTGACCTGCTCCTATAGCAGGTACTGCAAAGCTACCTTCTTTGTTAATGGCATCACGGTGAAACGCATAGATTTCTAGCTGGCAAAATGTTTTACATCTCTAGCAAAATGTTTTACATTATTTTAACATGGTTAAAAGGTGTGCTTGGGGTATTTAGAAATATATAGAAGTATATAGAAACAATGACAAATGTCTCCTTTGGATTCGACTTTGTGGACGACCATACTGGCAATTCAACACATAGACTACTATCTAAGTATCGAGAGATCGGGTCGAGAGAGGACGCTGGCGTTGCTTGTTCGCCACTTCTCCGCCCGAAATCTAGATATACTTGCAGTATACAGAGTAGATTGTCCTACAAAGACACTTAGATTTAGATTTAGTAATCTAAAAATTAATTAGATCCCTATACTAGTAGTCAGTTGAGTAGTCGGTGGAGTCGGTTGCTTGTTCGCCACTTTTCAGACGCTACACTACAGACATCTATCTATGGCTCTGGAGAGAAACTCAGAACTACACAGATTAGTTAACCAGACAGATAAGATAGCCAGACTGTGTTTACCACCTCAAATTAATTAATTTATGACAAGCCAAATCCATGTTTAGAGGTAGCTAGCTAACATTACATTGATCATAATTCGTAAGACTTTTCACTTTTCAAAAAATGCCGGTCGAGAGAAGAAAGCTGGCGTTGTTTGATCGCCGCTTCTCCGCCTGAAATCTAGATATACTTGCAGTATACAGAGTAGATTGTCCTACAAAGACACTTAGATTTACATTTAGTAATCTAAAAATGAATTAGAACCCTATACTTTCTTTCATTTATTTTTTTGTTTCTTTTTATTTTACTACTCGATCTTTTCAGTTTGTAAAGCGTCTTTGAGTGTCTAGAAAAGCGCTATATCAGTCTAATGTATTATTATTATTATTATTATTATTATTATTATCATTATTATTATTATTATCATTATTATTATTATCATTATTATTATTATCATTATTATTATTATTATTATTATTATTGTTATTATTATTATTATTATTATTATCATTATTATTATTATTATTATTATTACTGCAGAAGGAAGACACCTACATGCTGTTGTTTTGTTTGTATTGTGGACTATGTTTGTTTGTTTTGTGGACTATGTTTGTTTGTGTGTGATACTACAGAGAGACGAGGCTGAATAATTTCATTGTATTACTGTAAATGATGACAATAAACATGATCTTGAACATACTGGGGGTGTTAAAGCGTTAAAGTCTCCATATGGTTTTGACTCAAACGGATAAGGCTTGGTGAGGAAGGGCATAATCTATGTGAACATACAGTATGTGGGCATACTGATACTGTAGGTGTTGGTTTTCTCATCAATAGAACACTCTTGATGAGATCTAGCAAGTGGAAGAAGGAGCTGATTGAGATCCTTAACTGCATGGAAATAGAGGATATACACAAAGACCCAGGCTACTGGCTCAGAATCAAGTTTTGTTTTTGTTTTCCTGTAACATTGTGAAAATGTCACTTATGCCTGCAACAAGCCCTCTGTACTGGAACCTACCTAAAGTAGAATGTACAGGTATAACATATTTGGCACATCATATCCGGGAGGCCAAGGCAGACCACAGAGAGAAGATTGAGGAATGCTTCCTGAGCAACGACTCCAGTCGGGTGTGGCAGGGGGTTCAGCACATGACAAACTTCAGAGCCAACAGGCTCACAGCCGCTGAGGACGACCCCCTGCTGGCGGAAGAGCTGAACTCCTTCTACGCCCGGTTCGACGAGGGGCGAACGGAGGTAACCACAACACAAACACCACTCTCTCCAGCTCTCAGCAGCCTCACCCTCACAGAGCATGAAGTGAGACGCGTGCTGAAGGCGGTGGACCCCAGAAAAGCCTCAGGGCCGGATGGCGTCCTGGGACGGGTGCTGAGGGACTGCGCCGACCAGCTGGCCGGGGTTTTCACCAACATCTTCAACCAGTCCCTGTCCCAGGCCACCATCCCACCCTGCCTGAAAACCTCAACAATCATCCCAGTCCCGAAGAAAAGCACGGTGAGCTGCCTAAACGACTACCGCCCGCTGGCACTCACACCAATCATCATGAAGTGCTTCGAGAAACTGGTCCGGGCCCACATAGTCACACGCCTCCCGCCCAACCTGGATCCATACCAGTTCGCCTACAGAGCCCACAGGTCCACAGAGGACGCCATCGCGATGACTCTCCACTCCACTCTATCCCACCTGGAGAGGGGGAACAGCTACGCGAGACTGCTCTTTGTGGACTTCAGCTCTGCCTTCAACACTATCCTTCCAGACAGGCTAGTGACCAAACTACTAGACCTGGGACTATCACACTCCATCTGTGCATGTGTAACAGAGTTGGGAATGTATGTTTAGTTGTGGTGAATGTAGATGAGTTTCGCCGTGCTTGAGCAGCCCTGGTTGTTGTTGGAGCCCCCCTTTGGAGTTTGGGTGTACTGCAGGTCTGCGCGTTCTTTTGTCCTTCTCTTGTTGCCGTACTTACGGTGGTACCAGAACATGGCCGCCATCTTAATGGGTATGTGCGTGATGTAAAATGCTCCTCGTGTTTTGTTGTTTGTGTGGAGAATCTTGTAATGAAGGGTGAAAATGTCGGTGTAGTACTGTGCTGTTTGTTTTTACATGTATTGTGATGATGTGAAACAGAACATTTATTGTATGTTATTTTGAACGCGCAGATTCACAAGAGTTGCAGACCAGAGAAGAATTGTGTTGTATATGTCTTCTCTGCAGGTATGTTGCTCCACATGTTGTTTGTAATTGTTATTTGTAATGTTTGAGGGAAATTTGTGTTCTTTCTGTAAACAAATTATCCTGATGTGAAATGTACATACACGGTGGGACGACCAGAACATGGCCGCCATCTTAATGGATTCACAAGAGTTGCAGACCAGAGAAGAATTATGTTGTATATGTCTTCTCTGCAGGTCAAATAAAAGAATTGATGGAAAGAAGGTTGCCTGTTTGACCATCGTTACACATGGATCAAGGACTTCCTGTCTGACTGCCCCCAGAGGGTGCGGGTGGGCTCCCACACCTCCACAGCCCTCAGACTCAGCACTGGGTCCCACCAGGGCTGCGTGCTAAGCCCCATCCTCTACAACCTCTACACCTACGACTTCACCCCCGTCCACCCCAGCAACTCCATCATAAAGTTTGCAGACGACACCACCGTGGTGGGCTGCATCTCGGGGGGGGACGAGGCGGCGTACAGGGATAGGGTGGAGCAGCTGGGCAAGCTGTGCAAGGTTAACAACCTGCTGCTGAACCAGTCAAAGATCCAGGAAATCATTGTGGAGGTCCAGCCCCTGCTCGTCGATGGAGGGAGCGTGGAGAGAGTCTCAACTCTCCGATTCCTGGGGGTGCACATACAGGATGACCTGTCCTGGAAGACCAACACAGCAGCCATCATCAAGAAGGCACAACAGCGGCTCTATTTCCTGAGAGTCCTCAGGAAATACCACCTCAGACAGGAGCTGCTTGTGACCTTCTACCGCTGCACAGTGGAGAGCATCCTCACCTACTGCATCTGCGTGTGGTTCTCCAGCTGCACAGCCGCAGAGAGGAAAGCGCTACAGAGAGTCGTGAGATCGGCCCAGAAGATCATCGGCGCCCCCCTCCCCTCTCTGGAAGAGCTGTACAGCACACGCTGTCTCAGGAAGGCCTCCAAGATCTCCAGAGACCCATCCCACCCTGGGAACGAACACTTTGTTCGGCTGCCCTCAGGCAGGCGGTTCAGGACCATGTCCGCAAGGACAAATAGACTGAAGCTCAGCTTCTACCCTAGGGCCATTCAGGCCCTGAACACAGCAAAGACCTAGGTTCTAGGCCCTGGACAATCTAGACAATTTGATGGCAGCTACTAGATTGTAATCAAGTGCAGTGTTTCCTCCAGGAATTTTTACCATGGTGGCGGGTAGTGCTGACCGCGCACGCGCGCGATTTTTTTCGCGTGCACGCGCATGAAACGCGCACGCGCGCTCAAAACAACGACGTCATTTCAGCCAAAACTCGAAAATAAAATGTTTTCCTGTAAATTAAAAACAAGGGTAGTCCGTCCGTCCGTCCCTCTCTGGAATGGAATGGAATGGACTTTATTTGTCATTGCTACAGTACAGGTACCAGACAACGAAATGGTCCATTAAATAAAATGACACGGTTCAAATGTTCACGCCGGCAGTCCGGCTCTCACACATACTGGCAGCGTCCCGGTCTGACTTAGCTCTCGTTTGTGCACGGCTTTCTTTCTTTCCTTGCTTCCTTCCTTCCTTTATGTGAAGTGGCCGGTCCCGGGCACAGCTGCCTCGCATCCGCTCAACGAGCCCGGCGGTTCGGTGCTGCGCTGATTAGCGGATGCGGGACAGCTGTGTGAGCGGATCGCTCCATCTCTCATCTTGATGAAGATGAATGATCTTTATTGTCATTGTAACAGGTACAACGTAATTTAAATGAGGAATCACAAAACAGTTTTGCAAGCGCGTCGCTTCGCGCTTGTGGGTGTGTCTAGCGCTGTGAAGGTCTGAAAAGCGGCCTAAATCTTTTCTTTTTTTTTTGGGTTGAGAAATCTGCATGGTGGCGGAGGAAATTCCATAGTGGCGGACCGCCACGATGAAATGCATGTAGAGGAAACACTGAAGTGCAATACTGAAATACAACTGTGAACATTTCAAAACCTGCAAACTGCGACACTTTAAATGAATGTGCAATAATACTATGTGCAATATGACAACCCTCGTGTACATAAGGTTCAGAGATAAGAAATGTTAGGATATTTATAGCATAGCATAGAGTACAGCACAGTGTTTTATTTGTAGAGTATAGTAGTATAGTGGATAGTGTATATAGCCTTTATTTATGTAAACCAGCTCTTTTCCCTTCTTGTTTTTAGTTAAAAAAAAATCCTAGCACCAGGGGAGCCCCCCCTCCTAAATTTCGTTGTATGGTACTGTTATGTTAAATAACGGAGACTGAAACCCGGAGCTCAAGTCGGAGCTTACTCCATTTATTCAACAACGTGTTAACCACATAACATAAGTCATCATAACACATAACAGAACACGGCACTGTAGTGAAGTCCAAACTGTCGTAAAACTACAGACGTAACAGGTACCTGTACTGTATTAATGACAATAAAGACCATTCATTCATTCATTCATTCATTCATCATATGAACAGATTGGTGATGTTCCAGCATAATGATCATGCGTTGGTATGTGTGTGTGTGTGTGTCTTTGCAGAATATGAAATATAGATGCATTTTTTCCCACACAATCATCTCAGTCTTGTAGAAACACGCAAAACAGACATATGTGATGTTACCGATATGAATGGTTCCTCAGATGGAATGCTATGCAAAATCATAAATGATAGATAGAGACATCATCTGATGATGCACTCACGTCTCCCAGCTGGGTGCTTTTTGTCATGGTGAGCCGTCAACAATAATTAGGTTGCAGCATGAAGACACACTGCACAGTACATGATACGGTTACGACCATGTCTTTCCATGATATGAATATTCTATCTGAGTATGCAGAAACACATCGTATGAACAGATTGGTGATGT
>NC_137679.1:16041224-16093724 GCF_963989245.1 Nansenia antarctica | reverse complement strand
TGATAAAAAATGTCTGCAGTCACTGTACTTGGGATGTTTCGGGCAGCAGAGTAAGGGAACACTGCATCTCTACATAGGGGACTCTCTGATGAAGAATTCCAAGCAGGGAGACTTAACTACTCTTAGAAAAAACGGAATCCAAAAGCATTTTCAAAGCAGGTGGCGTGAGGCCCCCGGCGCATCGAAGGGACGTCTGAATTCCATCTAAAGGACACGGCCAGTGTCTGCTTAAACCTGCTCCTCTCAGTCATAGGCTAGCTAGCACATCAGAGGGTTATTAGGGGGCGTGGGGGGGCGGGTGCGGCAGCGAGAGTCCGTAATCGCCCAGAGTCAACACCTTGACCATCCCAGCCCATACGGCACTGGGCCGCCGCTTGCACTGGGAGGGCCTACAGTAGAGGCGCCAGCCAACCCCAACCCCCCACACCACGAGAGTCCATAGTAGAATGTAAGAGAAAGCTTCCTATACACAGCACTAGAGTTGAGGGGGGATGAGGGGGGATCGCATCCCCCCTGAAATAAAAACAGTCAAAATCATACCCCTTCTAAAACTGCCATCCCCCCTTTCCATCCCTTATGTCATTTTGTCAATGAACGTGGTATTACTGCTTTTTCAACATTAGTTTTGTGCATATTGAAATACTGTGGGCAAGGGGGCACGCACACATGCAATGATATTTTTACCAAGTCACTGACACTGAAGTCACTGACGCTGTGGGGATGCTAAAATGATCCCCATATTATTATGATAAAAATCCACCATCCCCCCTGATTTTAGATTACAACTTAAGTACTATACATCTCATTCCATGGTATGACCAGACCATATAAGTGTCCCCCCCAGCACCAGACCACATGTGGATGTCTCACAGACTACGTATTACTCTGTGTTGTATTACTCTGCATTGTGTCCTTTAATATATGGAACTTATGCAAAATGATTAAGTCAAGCAATTATAGTTATACAAAATGACTAAGAAAACCAATTATAGTTATGCTAGCTAAATGATTAACAAATGCAATTATAGTTATACAAAATGATTTGCCTTACACAGTGGCCAACACCAACCACCCAGGCCGACCCAGCCTCGACCCGACCATCGCGCAGGGCACCCCCGCTCACAGACAATGTATGCCGAATCTGACTCCCTAACATGATTCGGAAGATTAGTCCAGAGATGGGGCCCTCTGAAGTAAAATGCTGTAGTCTTAGATATCCTGGGAACGGCTAATGCTAATCTCTGTGTCTTGTGAACAAAGTGCACTTGAAGGGTTTTACGGCTAAAGTATGTCGGCACGTGTTACGACCTGGCTCTGGGCCATAACAAAAAGGGAGACACACACCATTAAACGATATATAATTAAGAATTGAATAAAGATAACTTAGGCCAAACAATACAATAATCCGATGAGGTATAATAATCAGTATGTCAGTAGTGTAAGTGAGTGAATGCAGTGGAAAGTGTGGTGTGGAGGGTGTTGTATGGTGGAAAATAGTATAACAAATGAATAAATGGTGCTGGTGGAAAGAGAGAGCTGGAGGACTGGAGAGCCTTTTAAACTCTTTCTGACTGGAACGGACGCTGTACCTGTGCTGAGCTGTACCGCCTGAGCTACCTTTGATTGTCAGTTGAGCGTTTTTTTGGGGGGGCAACATTTTGTCATTGTGGCATTTGTTTGTTTGTCCTTATTTGAACGGCTCTCAACTTTATAACTTTAGTTGCAATTTTCGAGTCAGAAAGGCTAAGGCTGCAGCAGCCTAGCTTACAACCAGGCCCAGGCTACCAGCTAGCCATCAGCTATTAGCTGTCCAGCTACCATCAACCCAGCTACCAGCTACCACCAGGCCCAGACTTCAGCTGCAGTGGGAGGTTTGTTTTCAACCTGGAATCCACTGCAGCAGTCTAGCAACCATCAGACCCAGACTACATAAACCCAGCTACCAGCTGTTCCAGCTACCAGCTACCACCAGGCCCAGGCTACAGCTGTAGCGGGAGGACAACTACAGAATGGTACTCACCGATTGCCACAGCTGCCGCCATCTGATGAGGGAAGTTGCTGTCCTGAAGAATCGAATATCTATCCTCCACGATATCCATGAGAGTGAACTTCTGATTGACTCCATCTACGAGGCTTCTCAGGTCGACCATGAAGCTACGAAGGATCCATTTCCTGAGGCACCAGCCCAAGGGGAATCAGCTCCGTGCCCCCTCCTCTCTACGGCTGCTAGAGGTGGCCTCTCGGATCCGGAGGTTATCGTAGGCCCCGCTACTTCCACTGCAGCCCCGGAGGTCCTGGAGGATACGGTTCCATGCGTGGAGCAGGGCGATCGGTGGATCAGAACCGGGGCTAAGCCGAAGCAGCCGCTCTCCTGCTCCACCCCCCAATGGCCACAGCTTCGCCGGGGAGATGGCCGGAGGAAACCTCCCTCCTCGCCAGCCCCGATAACCACCTACAACCGCTTTGCTATCCTGGATGAGAAAGACTCTCCGACTCTCACTGGAGGCAACGAGATCCCAGTTATGCAACAGTCCTCCGCTGTACCCTCGATCAACTCCAACGCGTCCAGCAAAAAGAAGGAACGGCGCCAGCTGCTTAAATCTGCAGTTAGACGGCACTCGAGCTCTCACCAACTGGCTCAAGAACCGCCGAGCATCGACGCTGATCCGCCGGCCTCCGGTCGGAGAGTCTCGGCCCGGCTGTCTCCACCAGCTCCGCTCACTTTAATCCTCGGTGACTCAATTGTTATGAACGTGTCTGTCCCCAATTCCCACACTGTGTCCTGTCGTGGTGCTACTGTCTCTGTCATTACAGACATGATCCGGGAAGTAGCCATATCGTTCCCTTCGGCGGAGTCGCTCATTCTATGAATGAATGAATGAATGGTCTTTATTGTCATTGCTATAGTACAGGTACCAAACAACGACATTTAGGAGGGTTGGCTCCCCTGGTGCTAGGAAAGAAAAAAAAAACTAAAAAAGACAAGAAGGGAAGGAGCTGGTTTACATAAATAAAGGCTATGTACACTATCCACTATGCTATACTGTACAGATAGACGACTAGGGTTGTCATATTGCACATAGTGTTATTGCACATTCATTTAAAGTGTCGCAGTTTGCAGGCTTGAAATGTACATATTTGTGCCTCAGCACTACACCTGATTTTTTCAGTCCAGCAGCTGCCATCAATCCATCCAGACTGTCCAGGGCCCAGAACCTAGGTCTTTGCTGTGTTCAGGGCCTGGATGGCCCAGGGGTAGAAGCTGTGCTTCAGTCTGTTTGTCCTTGCGGCCATGGTCCTGTACCGCCTTTTCGAGGGCAGCCGGGCAAAGTGTACGTACCCAGGGTGGGTTGGGTCTCTGGAGATCTTGGAGGCCTTCCTGAGACAGCGTGTGTTGTACAGCTCTTCCAGAGAGGGGAGGGGGGCGCCGGTGATCTTCTGGGCTGTTCTCACGACTCTCTGTAGCGCATTTGTCTTCGCGGTTGTGCAGCTGGAGAACCAGTTGCAGATGCCGTAGGTGAGGATGCTCTCCACTCCGCCGCGGTAGAAGGCCACCAGTATCTCCTGCTTGTTGTGTTCCTTCCTGAGGACTCTCAGGAAGTAGAGCCGCTGTTGTGCCTTCTTGATGGTGGCTACTGTGTTGTTCTTCCAGGACAGGTCATCCTGTATGTGCACCCCCAGGAATCGGAGGGCTGAGACTCTCTCCACGCTCTCTCCGTCGATGAGCAGGGGCTGGACCTCAGACTTTTTCCTTCTGAAGTCAACGATAATTTCCTGGGTCTTTGACTTGTTCAGCAGCAGGTTGTTAACCTTGCACAGCTTGCTCAGTTGCTCTACCTTATCCCTGTACGCCGCCTCGTCCCCCCCCGAGATGCAGCCCACCACGGTGGTGTCGTCTGCAAACTTTACGATGGAGTTGCTGGGGTGGACGGGGGTGAAGTCGTAGGTGTAGAGGTTGTAGAGGATGGGGCTTAGCACGCAGCCCTGGGGGGACCCAGTGCTGAGTCTGAGGGCTGTGGAGGTGTGGGAGCCCACCCGCACCCTCTGGATGGTGTTGAAGGCAGAGCTGCCTACATGTTGGTACAAACGACACCGGTAAATTACGTTCCGAGCAGCTGAAGGACGACTTTTGCAAAATGTTCGTGGTGGTGAAACACCTCCACCTCAAGACTACAATCTCCGGTCCAACTCCCACGTTTGGCAGAGGCTGTGGTCGCTTCTCCAGATTACTGAACATCAACACCTGGCTTCGCTCCGCATGTCACGATAACAACATAGAGTTCGTTGACAATTTCGACCTCTTCTGGCAACGCGGTGAACTATTTTCTGTAGATGGACTTCATTTGAACATGGGTGGTGCGCATTTCTTATCTTGCAACCTCTCATACCAGGTATTTCACCCCAGTTTCACCAGTCTAGCTAGTCAACAGCCTTCTCACACTCTACCAATAACAACAGCCCCCAGACCTAGGTCCCGCTCCCTCTGAAACCCTGCTGGTCCCAGACACAACGGTGATGGTTCCACTCTGCACTCTGGTTTCCCCTCTGGTCTAGGATCAGCCCACATAGAGCATATTGTATTAGCCAGTGATAGCTTGGCGGCTCTGGGGTCAGCCAGTTTTAACAGTAGTAATCAATATATCCCAGTAGTCTGTAGTCTATGTTCCGGTGCGCGCTTTTACGTGGTGTCAACATGCGCAATCTAATTAATATAGACAGACAACATACCACACAACATCAATCAGTCACCCATTTCCCTACCCTTACCCCGGCAAGTTTTAAAATGCGCAAAGGACTTGGTACAATTCACTGGAATATCCGTAGTTTGCGTAAAAATCTTGATCACTTCCCCTGATATTGTTGTGTTGGGTGAAACCTGGCTCAGGATGAATGTTGCTAGCTCTGACGTGAATATTCAGGATTATAATCTCTTTAGAATGGATCGTTTGGGCAGGGGGGGTGGTATTGGTATATATGTTAAGTCACATCTTTCAGTTTCAATTTTACATGCAATTTCAATTCCTGACTGCTTTGAATTTCTGGCTCTGAAAATCCATCATGGCCCAGACCCTCTGACGGTAGTTGGTATCTATCGCCCTCCCTCTGCCGATTCTCACGCCACTGACACCCTAGTTAACCTGCTTTCAAAATATATTGACAATGACGTACTTGTTCTGGGTGATCTCATTATTAACTGGCTGAGTGATATTTCCTCGCAGCTTAAAGATCTTGCTTGCAGCATAAAGCTTTCACAATTGATTTTAGAACCAACTAGACCAAATCTCAACGATGACTTGAAATGTACATTATTAGACTTAATTTTAACAAATAAGGCCAGCAAATATACTAGTGGTGTCTTTGACCTGGGAGTCAGTGATCATTGTCCTGTTGCCTGTGTGAGAGATGTGAGGTTAATCAAGACTACATCTCAGGTGATAACCAAGAGGAACTTCAAACGCTTTGATGCAGAGTTGTTCCTGAGGGAGCTGGATGGCTGCGACTGGGGTTGCGTGGGCTCTTTCGATGTCATTGAGGACGCTCTCGAATCCTTTGTATGTACATTTAATTGCGTTGTGGATAGGCACGCCCCTTTTAAAACCACTAGGATAAAAAATAGAGTAGTGCCTTGGTTTACTCATGAGCTATCTACCCTCTTTAATAACAGAAATAGTGCCTGGTCCCGTGCCAAGGTTTTAGAAACTATTGACCCCAAATTATCCTCTGGTGAGGATAAACTAGACACATTTTTCATAAAATTGGCTGCGCCAATTATCAGCGTGCCGCTAACTTACATTTTTTATCTTTCCATTTCCTCTGGTGTATTTCCGTTGGTCTGGAAGTCTGCGCGAGTCATTCCTTTACACAAAGGGGGTGATAGGGCTGATCCGGATAACTATCGACCGATCTCCACTCTCCCATGCCTGTCTAAAGTACTTGAGACCTTGGTCAATTCTCAATTGAAACGCTTTCTATCAAGCCACTCAATTCTTAGTCCCCATCAATCCGGTTTCAGACCAATCCATAGTACCATCTCTGCTATCACACTTGTAACTAACGACATAGTCTCGGCCTTGGATAAGAGGACCCACTGCGCGGCCCTCTTTGTCGACCTCTCGAAGGCATTTGACACGGTCGATCACCACTTGCTTTTAGAACAGCTATCCGATATTGGATTGGATTTAGTAGCTTGTACGTGGTTCCATGACTACCTTTCCCTCAGGCGTCAGTGTATAAAATCTTGACGTGGCAATTCGGATTTCATAACGTTACAAAGGGTGTCCCTCAAGGTTCGATGCTGGGCCCTGTACTTTTTACCATCTATATTAATGAACTGGTATCTTCGCTAACCGGTTGCCACGTCCATTTATATGCCGATGATACCATTCTTTATAGTACAGCAGATTCCCCACATGCTGCTACTATCAACTTGCAGCTAGCCTTTAACTCACTGCAAGACGCCCTCTCGAGGCATAAGCTAGTCCTCAACTCGAAGAAAAACGAAATTCATGTTGTTTACTAGGGCTAGAAATGTGGACCTTACAAAGCTTCTTATATCCACAGTTGACGGCTACTCCATTGAGAGAGTTACCGACTACAAATATCTTGGGCTGTGGTTGGATGAGAAGCTATCATTCAAAACGCATGTCGACGGCCTCGCCGCCAAACTTCGGCAAAAGGTGGGCTTTCTTTACCGTAATTGGTCTAGCTTCCCCTTGCTTTGTAGGAAGAGAGTTGTCGAGGCGGTATTCCTGTCCGTATTAGATTACGGTGATGTTATCTATAGGCATGCAGCTTCATCTACATTGAAACAATTGGACTCAGTTTATCACTCAGCTCTAAGGTTTATTACCGGGGACAGTTATGACACTCACCATTGCATACTTTATGACAAGGTTGGCTGGCCCTCTCTTTCTCTGAGGCGCAGTTACCACTGGAACTTGTTCGTTTTCAAGGCCATCTGTGGTAAGCTTCCTCCTTATATCTCATCTTTATTGGACTGGAGTCTTGGTACTTATGTGACCAGATCTAATAGTTGGCTTTCTTTTCGGGTTCCGTATGCGCGTTCAGACCTGGGTAAAACAGCCTTTTTTATTGATGCCCCTAATACATGGAACACTCTGCAGCAAACTCTCCGGTTGGAGGTCCTCCCCTCTGCCTCTACCTTTAAACTCTTGGTGCAAAAACTGTATTCTACCGATTGCAATTGTTTTTAGTTTTTTCTTTTTTTCCCCCTTAATCCTGTCTTGCTCACTGTTTGTTTGCACTTGCTCACAGTTCTATTGTACACTCGACGTCACTGTAAATGAGGGTGACCTCAGTGCCTATCGAGTTTTAAATAAAGGTTTGAAATGAAAACTCTATCAGTAGACCCAGACAGCTGTGCTGGATCCTCCTGATTGGGCTCCAGTCCCACCCACCAGGTAGCCTACCTGAACAGACAAGGGTTAACAGTCAAGCTCCAGAGGGCTGTCACAGCAAGATATGACAGAGCCTAGAGTCTATAATGTAATGTAATGTATTATAGGCTAATAATATCATTTTTAAGTCTGCTCATGCTTTAATTGGAAGCCAGTGCAAAGACTCGAGTAGTAGAGTAATGTGATCATACTTGTTGGTTCTAGTGACAATTCTATCAGCTGTATTTTGTACGAGTTTTTTTTTTGTACGGACATTTCTCAGCAAGAAGGCAGCCAGAAAATAGTGCATTACAGTAATCAAGTCGCAAGGATACAAACCTGTGAATCTACTTTTCTGCATCACTTAAAAGATCAAAAAGTGTATGTTACAGAGATGAAAGAACCCAATTCCTTAAATGGTGTTGTTATGTTTGTTAAATTAGAGATCAGGGTCAATAGTAATGCCAAGGCTTTTTACTGCCTGCTTAGGAGTGATCGTACACCCGTCAAGAATGAGCATTAGATCAGATAGAAGGTTTCTGTTTTATTGGGCCAGCAATTTCAAGTCTTGTCCGACTTGAGGAGTAGGAAATTGCAATCCACTTTTTTATGTCCGATACGCAAGCTTCAAGGGCATCGAGCCACTTGTCCTCGTTTTATTGAAATATACCGTTGAAAATGTACACCATGATTACAAATAATATTGACCTTAGCTTACCTTACCTTAGAGGGAGCAGAGGTTTTCTCATCCAGTAGAACAAACTGGCATGAGGTATTTAGGTGGGATCTAAACCACGCAAAACAAGCTGTGTTAGTTGACTAGTGATGTGTCATTGATTTTCAACAACGAGGAAATGTATTCACATTTTTCTAAAGAAAAGTCTGATCGTTACATCGGATCCTGACATGAGGACCAAAGCATTAGAATGTGTCACATATGGTATCGGCATTCTCCAGGTCAGCAAAACTACCGGTAAGCAGAACACTCAAGAGGAAGCAGACAACCCTGAGTTTACCTGCTCACCAAATGATTAATGATGAACCAACAAGATGGAACTCATCCTTTGACATGACGATGCAGTTCTCTGACCAGCAACAAGCAGTGTGTGCTCTGCTGGGCGGAGGACCGTAGGCACTGGCACCTGATGACAAAAGACACAAATCCTGCAGACTAAGAGACGTCCTTGGCCCTTAACGGATGCTTTAAGTGGGGAGAAAAATCCAACTCTTTATTCTGTCGTTCCTTTAACGTGGAAGATATGTTCATAGTTAACAGAAGCAGAGGCGAGCAGCATCTTAGTGCGTCTCAACATTGGAAACAGACGTCAAGCAGGATATTTGCAGGTGAGTTAACTGCAAGATTCATGCTAGGTTTATTTCTATAAGTGTAGGTGATAAAATATTGCTTCAGTTTTTTTTTTTATTCATGTATAAAATAAATATCACATATATAACACATCCTCCCTTGTGACTGACCTCTCTTCTCCCTTTACCTCCTTCCAGGCAAATGGACGTCTCCACTGTTCAACAAACAGATTATGAAAGGGCAGATTGTAATCTTTCAAATGATGTGTCATACATTGAAATCTGAAACAAGTTGAAGAAGTTATCCATATTTGAATGTTGATACCCCCAAAATCAATGAACCGAGAAATTCGGCCTCAAAGTTTTCACAGACACGTTTTCACCAGCAGGTAATGGGTGGGAACAATAGCTGGTTAACTCCACCCCCAACCACTCCCCAAGGACAACCACTTCCCCATTGCACTACCTGTTATTATCTACCTGTCATCTGTCAGTGGGGTTGTCAGCTAACCCTCAGGAAACAAACTTGCAGGGCTGACATGTTTAAATTGAATATTTTTTAAAATAAAGATTCATGATTTTATATTGCCATGTGTGCCAAAAGTTTATTACATCCCATTATACAAGTACAAGAGAGTAAAATTATTATGGCTTCAGTTTCAGTCGACATTGCAGCAACAAGAGAAAACAAAAAGGAATGAAAAAAATGGCAAAAGGAAACAATAATAATGTTGTGTCCGTGTGCATGCATTTATCATTATCGTCCATAATGCATCTAATGGGACTTGTGTAGTTCCTTCCCATCCCATCTGGGCATCAAAGCTGTAATAAAAATAGAAGACATTACATTTAAAATGATTGCCCACTGTTATCAACATACCATTTTTACAAAAAACTACTATGTTCACAAAATAGAATTGCAAATACAATGACAATGAAAAATACATGAAGTGGTAGTGACTCACATCAAGGTCTCACCTCTCAGAACCTCGCAAGACAAATTTCAGGTCAGAGCCTCAGAGGTGTGGACACTTCTATAGACTATAGTGTAGGCTTGCATGCCTTCCATTACTACACAGAAAGAAGTAAGAATAAGAATAATAATACATTGTATTTGTATGGCGCCTTTCAGAACACCCAAGGACACCTCACAGGGCAATACACAGTAAAATACAGTCTGGTATGCTAGTGAAATCATTATTTATTCATCATTATTTTTGATTCCACAAAACATTACCATTCATCACAAAATCATTTACCTTTTCTATAATCTATTATATCTCTAACAAAGCCAGCTAGCTATATAACTCAGTCCATTTTACCATTTACACACACACAATAACTTGTGTACGTTCGTACACCACAAACAAAACCACAAAACAAGTGTCTAACAAAGCTAGCTAGCTATGGCATGTAACTCACTGTCTGTGTGTCGACAACAAACATACAAACGTGTACATACACACAGCTTAGTAAACAATGCATGTAAGCAGAAGATGTATCGACAGACCACAGTCCCGTGAATAGTATGTTGATCGACAAAACTTTCTCTGTGGATAAAGTCCTTGATGGCAGCTTCCGTTTTGTCAACAAACACATGCGCACATGGCTATAAGAAGATGTGGGCTGAGAGTATCGAAGGGGAAACGCCCACCAGACAAATACGAATGCTGCCCCCCACACAAGTTTGCAAACAAACTGTAGGTATTTCGTGAATGTAAAACTGTTGGTTATGATATTGCGTGAGTTCTTCATCGCTTTTAGGGTTTTTAAGTACATTTGTATGTACATTTATATTTCAGCACTTATAGGGAACTGTTGTGTAAATAGTACCTACAGCAGGCACGACTTACTAGAAGTTGGTGCGCAAAACGGGAGAACAGTTAAAGCGGAGTTTCTGAAACAACAAAGGATTCCGGACGACATTGCATGATCACCGGGGAGAGACTGGTTCACAGTCCCGACCCTGAGGCGCAAACGTCACCGTAGGGACCGCAAGCAACGCCGGGGCCGAAGGGGAGGCCTGCTAGAGAGGCTAAGGAGGTGCCCGGATAAACCAGCTTTGCCGAGTATATTCCTCTCTAACGTAAGATCCCTAGCTAACAAGATGGACGAACTGAGACTGCAGGTAGCCACCAACAACACCGTGGGGGACAGCTGTGTGATCATTCTCACAGAAACCTGGCTCAGCGCTTCCATTGTTGATTCCGCGGTCGGCTTACAGGGCCGTTCGCTCCACCGGGCAGACAGGACAGAACTCAGCGAGAAGAAGCGCGGAGGCGGCCTCGTTATATCTACGAAGGACAGCTGGTGCTTAAACACAAAAATTGTGAGTAGCCACTGCTCCCCAGACCTGGAATATTTGACTGTTAAATGCCGACCCACATACCTCCCGAGGGAATTCAATGCAGTGTACATAACAGCTGTTTACATTGCACCAAGCGCAGTTGCTAGCTTAGCATTAGCCCGGCTACATGACGTCATCAGTGGTGGACAGAGCACAGATCCTCAAGCAGTGCATATAATCGCGGGGGACTTCAATCATGCTGACCTGAAGGTAGTACTACCCAAGTTTTATCAGCATGTTAAATGTGCAACAAGAGGAGATAACACACTGGACAAGGTATACACCAACATCAAGCTTGCCTACAAAGCTAGACCGCTAGCTCATCTAGGCATGTCTGACCACGTGTCCATCCTCCTGATCCCAGCCTACACTCCCATGAGGAAAAGTGCTCCCATCACCACTAAGACTGTCAGAACCTGGCCAGCAGGGTCCGCTCCACTGCAGATCTGCCTGAATGACACCTCATGGCAGGAATATGAGCATGAGGACCTGGAACAGTTCACGTCGTCGGTTCTGAACCACATAGTGAACTGCACCAACTCAGCCACCGTGGACAAACGTGTCCGGGTCTACCCCAACACGAAGCCATGGATGACTGAGAAGGTCCGACAACTGCTCAAGGAGAGGAACAACGCCTTCTCAGCGAAGGACAAACTGCTGTACAACACCACCAGGGCTAACCTAAACCGTGGCATCCGGGAGGCCAAGGCAGACCACAGAGAGAAGATTGAGGAATGCTTCCTGAGCAACGACTCCAGGCGGGTGTGGCAGGGGGTTCAGCACATGACAAACTTCAGAGCCAACAGGCTCACAGCCGCTGAGGGCGACCCCCTGCTGGCGGAAGAGCTGAACTCCTTCTACGCCCGGTTCGACGAGGGGCGAACGGAGGTAACCACAACACAAACACCACTCTCTCCAGCTCTCAGCAGCCTCACCCTCACAGAGCATGAAGTGAGACGCGTGCTGAAGGCGGTAGACCCCAGAAAAGCCTCAGGGCCGGACGGCGTCCTGGGACGGGTGCTGAGGGACTGCGCCGACCAGCTGGCCGGGGTTTTCACCAACATCTTCAACCAGTCCCTGTCCCAGGCCACCATCTCACCCTGCCTGAAAACCTCAACAATCATCCCAGTCCCGAAGAAAAGCACGGTGAGCTGCCTAAACGACTACCGCCCGGTGGCACTCACACCAATCATCATGAAGTGCTTCGAGAAACTGGTCCGAGCCCACATAATCACATGCCTCCCGCCCAACCTGGATCCATACCAGTTCGCCTACAGAGCCCACAGGTCCACAGAGGACGCCATCGCGATGACTCTCCACTCCACTCTATCCCACCTGGAGAGGGGGAACAGCTACGCGAGACTGCTCTTTGTGGACTTCAGCTCTGCTTTCAACACTCTCCTTCCAGACAGGCTAGTGACCAAACTACTAGACCTGGGACTATCACACTCCATCTGCGCATGGATCAAGGACTTCCTGTCTGACCGCCCCCAGAGAGTGCGGGTGGGCTCCCACACCTCCACAGCCCTCAGACTCAGCACTGGGTCCCCCCAGGGCTGCGTGCTGAGCCCCATCCTCTACAACCTCTACACCTACGACTTCACCCCCGTCCACCCCAGCAACTCCATCGTAAAGTTTGCAGACGACACCACCGTGGTGGGCTGCATCTCGGGGGGGGGGCGAGGCGGCGTACAGGGAAGGGGTGGAGCAGCTGGGCAAGCTGTGCAAGGTTAACAACCTGCTGCTAAACCAGTTAAAGACCCAGGAAATCATCGTGGACTTCAGGAGGAAAAAATCTGAGGTCCAGCCCCTGCTAGTCGATGGAGGGAGCGTGGAGAGAGACTCAACTCTCCGATTCCTGGGGGTGCACATACAGGAGGACCTGTCCTGGTGGACCAACACAGCAGCCATCATCAAAAAGGCACAACAGCGGCTCTACTTCCTGAGAGTCCTCAGGAAATACCACCTCAGACAGGAGCTGCTTGTGACCTTCTACCGCTGCACAGTGGAGAGCATCCTCACCTACTGCATTTGCGTGTGGTTCTCCAGCTGCACAGCCGCAGAGAGGAAAGCGCTACAGAGAGTCGTGAGATCGGCCCAGAAGATCATCGGCGCCCCCCTCCCCTCTCTGGAAGAGCTGTACAACACACGCTGCCTCAGGAAGGCCACCAAGATCTCCAGCGACCCATCCCACCCTGGGAACGAACACTTTGTTCGGCTGCGCTCAGGCAGGCGGTTCAGGACCATGTCCGCATGGACAAATAGACTGAAGCTCAGCTTCTACCCTAGGGCCATTCAGGCCCTGAACACAGCAAAGACCTAGGTTCTAGGCCCTGGACAATCTAGACAACTTGATGGCAGCTACTAGATTGTAAATGCAATATTGAAATATAACTGTGAACATTTCAAACCTACTAACTGCGACACTTTAAATGAATGTGCAACAATACTATGTGCAATATGACAACCCTTGTGTACATAAGGTTCAGATATAGGAAAAGTTAGGATATTTATAGCATAGCATAGAGTACAGCACAGTGTTTTATTGTATAGTAGTATAGTATAGTAGATAGTGTACATAGCCTTTATTTATGTAAACCAGCTCTTTTCCCTTTTTTATTTTACCCTTGGCCCTCTTGTTTTTAGTCTTTTTCCAAGCACCAGGGTAGCCCCCCCTCCTAAATTTTGTTGTATGGTACCTGTACTGTATTAATGACAATAAAGACCATTCATTCATTCAAGTTTCGTCCTATGCCAAAGAACAGAAAACCATTTTTTCACAACAAGACTTGTTTGGCTCGATTGTGTGGTTTCACAATTCCCGACATGCGGACCTTTTCACCAAGCCGTGACACAAATAAGAGACGAACCAGGGTAAGCGCCAGAGGAGGTTACAAAAGCTCCATACACCAAGAAGAAGAAGAAGACAGACATGAAGATGCTCCTCTTAAGCATCATCAGTGGAAAGAGCAGAGAGAGGTCACACAAGGCCAGTAAGTAGCGAATAGACTCTGAGCATTGGAATCAGCACAGAGGAAGATCTTGCTTGGTCACAGCAAGTGTGGAGGCAAAATTGATTTTTTTAGTCACTCCCAGGCTTCAACAAAGATTACTCCAGGCCTATTCAGTGCTTAAAACTTGGGCTTTAGCCTCCTCTACCCCTATAGTCCTGATGTGGACAAACAAGGCTAGGGGTGTGGTTTAGATCGGGGGGTGGGGGGGGGGGGGGGGTTGGGGGAAGGGTCAGAGCCATTTAATGAAATATGGCATGCACACAGGAAAGTGTACTCTCCTTTCCTCCTTTTTGAGGAGGTGCATGGTAGCTAATTGCACAGCATTCTTTCACAGTGAGCTGTACCGATGCTGCTGTGAAGTGATACAAGAAAGTCCTCAAGGAGTTTATCAAGGGAGTTTCAATGCAGAGAGCATTCCATCTTATACACCTCAACAGGAACACAACTTCCACACCTGCAATGGAATGCCACATGGAAAAATACTTAGGCCAAGGTCTTCCCTGTGAGGTGTGTGTTTTTGTGTGTATGTGTGTGTGTGTGTGTGCATGCTTGCGTATAAAGGAGTACTCCTGTTGCTGGTACTCCCAAAAAGCTACCAGGTCTTCCTCCTGATGACCAGGTGTGTGTGCACGTATGTGTGCATATGAGATAGAGATACTGTGGAGAACAGGGAAAGAAGTTGAAAGGGGTTTACAAGTTGTGAATTTACAGTTGTTGTATTATTGGATTATTTATCATCTATATTTATATTGATAATGATGAGAATTGATGTATATTAATTACAAATCAGATTTGCTATTATAATAAACAATAAACATTCATTGCCACCCGTGAAAAACATTTACCAGTAATAGGAAACCTCCAGCCAACCATTGTCAATAATTAACATATTGACACTAATGGTAAACAATATTGTCAGTAGCAGCAAACCTCCAGCAAATGTTTAGCAAAAAAGTAGTAGTATTTGTAGTGGCGACCTGTTAACCAAAAGTACAGGAGCAAAAAGTGGCGAATCGCAAGCAAATCTTTGGCGATAATGTACATTTGTTGCAACGGGTAGGAAATAGTTTACTAGAATGTGTTTAGGAGTGCACAAGTAAGTGTGTGACACAATCAAGGCTGCATGACCAGGAGCAAGAGGTCTCTTGCTGCCATTAAAACATGATCCCTCACTAAAACCATCCCTCACTTTGTGCTGTCGATTAAAATGTTTAATCAAGTTAATCACAATAGTAGGCTTTAAAATATTAGTATTTAGCCTACTTGTATTTTGGGGGGAAGATAAAACAAAAACATGTATGTGTTGGAATAAAGAAATGCATGACAAACGTTATTATCTCAGCTTAGTTTTGAATCTCTTAATTTGCAGAGTAAAAAAGTCTCAGGGAGTGTTTGGCTTGGCGCACAAGATCCATAATGAATTGCAGACTTAATTAACAGACAACTACATAAAGAACAGTTACAAAGTAACGTCTGCTAAAACGTGAAAGTAAACAGCTTGCCTGTAAATAGTTTGCAAAGTAACATCTCACCCAAATGAATGCTACAGTGAGTAGGCCTATTTAATAAACTGAATGCCTCTGAAGAGACAAAGTGAAGAGTCAATTTTCACACTCCCCCAACAGCTCCCAACGGCCTCTTCCTGGATGCCTTTAACCCAGAAAAGTCCTCCTCATCACTTCCTAAAACAGACCCCTCATCCTTTTCACCCCTCCCCGCTTTGCCTTGTCCGTACCCCTTCTCTCCTTCCACTGTCTCTCTCCAGCTCTGCTCCTCCTCTGTTGCTCATGTCTATTGTCACACTGTCCCGACTGCTCGTCAGCTGGTCTTCCTCCACACCGCCAACGCCACTTCCTCCTCACCCTCTTTCTCCAACTCTTCCCCCACCACCATCTCCTCAATCACCTCCTCCACGTCCACCGCCTCTCCGTCCACCACCTCCTCCTCCACCGCCTCTCTGTCCACCACCGCCTCTCCGTCCACCACCTTCTCCTCACCCTCACACCTTCTTCCTCCCTCTCCTCCTCTCCGCCCCGGTCATCACTCCTTCTCCTCCACCGCTCCCTTCCCTCCTCACACTCCCTCGCATTATGTCCCTGTTTCCCACATCTGTGGCACTTGAATTCAGGGCGGTCTTTCATTATGTCCAGGCTGAATGCATATATTCTACACACTCTCACTTGCCTATCATGGACCGCTTTGAAAAACTCTTCTTCTTTAGCTTCTTTAGCCGCCTGAAACTTTGTTGAGTATGGCAAAGATGTTACTATTTTCAACAGTTTCGGCCAGAAGCCTTTGTCGAGTCTTACTTCTGGCCGAAACTGTTGTCAATAAATTATACACTTTTTGCATCTGGAACGAGAGTGTGCGGCTTCTACTTTATCCTTTAGTATTCTGCTCCGTCGCCAGCACCTCGCCCAAGTTTTCTGTGGTGGGCGTTCTCTTCTTTTTCAATTAAAGATGTTACTATGCCAATTGGATTTGACCTTCAGAAATCTCGTCCCACCCGCCACATCTGTTCCAGGCCACATCCGTCTCTTTATGGGGGATACAGCTGTCACTCCCCAGCCATCAAGTTTGTTCAATTTCTCCTCATCCGTCACATAAGTAGGGTTGGGTACCGAAAATCGGTACCGGTAGGTACCGGTTACTTTACATTCGGTATGTACCCGTACTAGGGCTGGGCAAACGATCAAAATTTCTTTTTCGATAATCGCAAGAATTAACGATCAATTATCGATTAATCGATAAGCTTTTTTTTCATTAAAAAAAAAATATTTCAAAAAAATCAAAATCAAATTTTATTTGTATAGCGCATTTCTTACAAGATGCAACTCAATGCGCTTCACACAATGAAAATGTTCAGTCAATCAGTCAATCAATCAATACTGACAGAGCCGCGAGCAGGCAAAAGTAAAAACCTGTATACTATGTAGCCAGGAAAAAATTCCCTTGCAGCCCTCTACCAATAGAGCGACTACTAGCCAGTTTGCCTACCAGTACCCAGCGGTCCCCAAGGGGAGGCCAAGGACCACCGGCACAAAGCAAGCAAGCAAGGGCAAAAACCTGTACACCATGTATCCAGGAAAAATTCCTTGCATATTATCGGCGTACACTCTGTCCATAAATTTAGTGTTATATTTGCATCGTTCTGCATCCGGATGGTCACAGGTCCTGCCAAAAGTCACAGGTCCTGCCAAAAAAAAATTTGGGGGAAAAAACGTTATTTGTATTCATTCATTCACATTCAAACTAGACACTACAGTCAGATAACAATCCTCTTAAACAAGGCAGTGAGTAGCTTAAATTGTTTAACTTAAAAACACATTTTACGTTATAAATAAAAATATAGAAAATAAGTAACTCACCATAGGAGCAGTAAAAAAACAGTTACTCACAAATAGGAGGATGACTGAAAACGTTAGTGTCCTTGAGAGCGTCCAGCTTAACTTAAATTTAAACTCCAGCGAGAGACTGTAGGCAGCAGGCCTACTGGTTCTTGTTCAGAAAGATGATCATGTTAACATGTTCAGGGGTGAGAGACGAACGCAATCTGGTGACACGTGGACAAACTAATTTCCATTATTATTATTATAATAAAAAAAATAAAAAATAAACGATTAACGATTATCGAGCAAAATATTTTGTGATCGACCAAGATCCTTATCGATCAATTATCGATCGTCGATCATTGATGCCCACCCCTAACCCGTACCGAATCGCAAAGGAGATTTCGGTGCCTCGTTTCGGTACTTTTCTATCTCGCTCCGGTGTCAACTGGTGACTCGTGACGTCACATCGCCTGTTAAATTTCCACTCAGTGAAAGCAGCGAGTACGGAAGGATAACGAGAAGGTTGCTAATAGCAACTTCCGCTAGCGGGTTGGCATAACGCGACGCTCGACTTATGGGTGCGTTCCGTAAACTCGTTCTGGAATTCTGATCACCACTCGTGGAATGCCTTCTGTCCAATCAAATTACTTGCTCCCCTTATGACGTCGGGCCCAGTGTGCGCTGCGACGCTCTCAGAGCGAGTTTACGAACGCAAGCCTTTGATTGGACAGTGCACTCCAGGATTCGACGCGTCTGTTGATGACGTAGTGCGGATGTGTGGCTGCGTCTCTGCGAGGTCGACAACATGATCGGGGATCTCCTGATATTCGGGTACTGTGTCAGATCATGTATTATCATGTAGATATATCCTTATCCTACTACTGTGTCTGAAAAATCAATCGTCGTGTCATCATGGACCAGAGAGGGGGAGGGGAGTAGTAGCTGAGCGGCAACAGAGTTTGGATTTTGACGAGGTGGAGGGCTCCAGTTCATCAGAGTTATATTTCCTCTCGGTCTTCTTGGTTCTGGGGGCTATGCAGGCCTCTTCACTAGATCCCTTTTCTAAGAATATTCTGATGTCCTTGAGGGGCTGCCGAACAAGTGTGTACTCGTATTCGACATCAGTACCAACGATAGGCACCCCCAGCTTAATGGAGTCCCCAAGGCTCAGGAGTTTTATTTTCATTTATTTTAATTTGAGTGTATATTTAACTAATATATATTGTGCCTCAGCAATAAAAAAGTGAAAAGCTGTTTAATGTTGTCGACCGTGTTATTATTATATATATATGTCATTTTAAAAAATCAAAAGTACCGAATTAAGTACCGTTTTGGTACCGGTACCGTTTTTAAAGTATCGGTTAGGTACCGGTACCGGATAAAACCCAAACGGTACCCAACCCTACACATAAGCAGGCAGGTTCATGAAGGATACCACCACCTCATCATTTATTAGGTCTTTTGCACTGACTTCACACCCCTTAATTCTGAAGCCATCCATTATTTTTTCTTTTGCTGTAACCAACCCCATTGTCATTTCATAAGTGTTTTTTACCCATCACTCTGCATGCCTCCACACTTCCACACAGTTGTTCTCAACAACTCCATCAAAGTAACGTCCACTTCTCCCTCCACCTTCACAATCACCGTCAATGCCTTCTCATAATGTCGTACCTGCTTCTCTCTTTCTTTCGCTGCACCACTGACGATGTTCTTTTCATTATCCTTCTCCATTCCATTTGTCATTTCCATTGTATCAGTCCCAAAATGATCAAATGTCAACCCCCCCCCAAACAGCCAAGCTGCTGGGGGAAGCCAAACTGAAAATAGCCCTTCTCAGTTGATAGAAACTTGATTTAACTTCAAAACAATAGTGTACTCCGTTTGTTTGCTCCACCGTGTGCTCTCAGTCTTCTTCCCACCAAACACTTCCTGAAAGGGGCGTGTCCAATCACATGCTCTACCAACTGAGCCACGGAGCACCACAGGTCTGCTGCTGCAATGGTTCCAAAAGCCAGGGGAAGATGTCAAATGTCTCTTGAGTCAGAGAAATGGTGACACTTGTTTAACTGACTTTTGTTTAACTGAATGGACCGCACAACGTGGACATGACACCGCTGAGGGAAAACGAGTCGAAGGTACTGGAATACTAATACTATACTACAGTGGAGGCTGGTGACTTCCAGAATTGAGGAGGCCAAAAAATGTTCCGCTTGCTCGCTTCACTCGCGATGGAATGTTCCCTGTTCTTCTTATCTGTCTTTGTTAAACATTATTAATTTGTGTTTGGCGGTACTGAAGGGATTGGGACACTTTCAGGATGGTGGATGAAGCAGCTTTTATTGCCTGCACAATGGGTCATCAAATAAACAAAACAATTGGCATGAATCTCTGGTCCGCCTGCAGCAGCTATTGTCCCTTCTGCTCAGGCTCACAACATTCACCACAACATACTAGATACAATCAATGACATGTCAAAAGCACTCAAACACTATGTCAATCAGACACACAACATACAATTCAGAACAATACTTCATCCATTTCTAATATTTATCCTGCAGAACAGCACTCATACGCGTGTGGCGGAAAAAGGTACTACATGGAGGCCAGGCCTCCTGTGCCCACCCATTTTCAGTGATTTGGCCAATCACATATTGCCATGAAAAAAATTGCATTACATTGACTTCTATGAGAAACCACTTTCCGACAGGAGGCCTGGCCTCCGTGTAGTACCTTTTTCCGCCACACGCGTGTAAGAGTGCTGTTCTGCAGGATAAATATTAGAAATGGATGAAATATTGTTCTGAATTGTATGTTGTGTGTCTGATAAAAAATATAATTATAGCTTTTTTAAATCTCTCTCTCTTCTCTCAAATTATTGGGGAGGCCAGGCCTCCTCCACCTCTATGGAGGAGCCTCCACTGCATACTAATATTATTAGCCCTGGTATCACCCTGGTATCTGACATCAGCTGTCTTTTTCATTCTCGATGATTTCGATAGCGAAACCTATTGGTGTGACTGATAGGGTTGACTTAATGGTTTCATTCTGGCATTGTCTGACCCTGTCATGACAACATGTATTCCTATCTGTCCTGACAGTATTATGACACGTGACATAACTAGTCATGAATGGACATGACACCATATGACACTTCTTACGTCAAGCTAAGGACAGTGTCATAGGTAGGTCATGTCAAATAAAGTGTTACTGTCTGGGAGAACCCTTTAAATAACCATTTTGTCTTCCACAAAACCAAAAGGTTTTAGAAACCAAAAGGGTTCTACATGGAACCCAAAGTGGTTCTATCTACATGGAACCCAAAGTGGTTCTATCTACATGGAACCCAAACAGGTTCTTCAAAGGATAAAATAACCTTGTTTGGTTCTAGGGAGAACCTTTCTCTTCTAAAAGCATATTCCCAACAGCTCGGGGTGAACACAACTATTAGGAGTTCTCCAGTTGCGATGACAAGTAGAGAGAGTGTCTTTCCTGCGTTGTCCCCAGGTAATTTTCATAATTCATAACAAATGTGTGGAGACATGCTTTCACTTGCAATTTTGCTCCACATGTGAGCAAACTCTGTCGAAAGATGGTGGAGATTGTGTCTGTATAGAAAAAAGTACTGTGTGTGTTGCTCCCGGATAATGATGCAATACTATTATGCAAGGACTTGGAGCTCTTCTCCCGGTTTTAATTTCCCTCCAGCAGCTGTTTTCGAAATGGGATTTGAGCCTATAAAGCTGAGCCCCTTTGTAACCTTGAGCTGTTTTATTCGGTTCTAACTCTTAGCCAGAGGGAACAGGCTGCAGGCAGCACTCAGCTCCTCAAACCTCCAAACATACAGACTGAACAACGGCATACTGGTAATTAGCATGAGCCACAGAGAATTTTACCAAACCTCTTTAGCCTACTATATCACACAAACACCCTCATTGGAGAGCCTGATACTGCAACTACTGTGTGTGCGTGTGTGTGTGTGTGTGTGTGTGTGTGTACCTCAACTGACTGACTGTCTGTCTCTATCCATCTGTCTCCATCTCCGTCTCGATTTCTTTCTTTTTTTCATCCTCTGTGTCTATCACTGTCTGTCTTCTCTGCATCACATCACCATTAACCATAACCATGTTATTGAACCACTGTGTCTTCAGAGCGACAGTGTTTTACTGGATAATTTAATTGATTGCGCGTACGCACACATACACATACTCACACACACACACACGCACACACACATAAACACACTCACACACACACACACACTCACACACACACACACACACGCACACACACATAAACACACTCACACACACACTCACACACACACAATTTTTGTGAATCCAAACATGCAATACTTTTTTCTGGTTCAGGGCATGTGTTGTGTTTCAGCTGGCTTTTTCTCATTCACATTCTGAATATGATTATAATGCAGTGTTGCATGAAGTGCAAGTCTGTGTGTGTGTGTGTGTGTGTGTGTGTGTGTGTGTGTGTGTGTGTGTGTGTGTGTCTGTGCGTGCGTGCGTGTGTGTGTGTGTGTGTGTGTGTGTGTGTGTGTGTGTGTGTGAGTGTGTGTGATGGAAATGTTGACAGCTCTTTGAACTGCAGGGTTTAGTATGCATGAGCCATTTGAGCAGGCTGAGAGTGATGTGGAGAGAGAGAGAGAGAGAGAGAGAGAGAGAGAGAGGGAGAGGGAGAGAGAGGGAGGGAGAGAGGGAGAGAGAGAGAGAGAGGAGAGGGAGAGACAGAGGGAGAGAGAGAGAGAGAGAGAGAGAGAGAGAGAGAGAGAGAGAGAGAGAGAGAGAGAGAGAGAGAGAGAGAGAGAGAGAGAGAGAGGGGGAGAAAAAGAAAGACACTCTAGTCTAACTTATGGAAGTGCAGTTAAACTGTAGAACAGACCTAGACAATTGTAACAGTTTTTGACTTCCAATTTATAGGCAATGCTTTTGTCTGCCTTAAGTATCCCACTGTCTGTTGTAATTATGCATGTATGACATGTTATATTAGGCATAATATATTAGAACGCTGTTCCTGTCTCTCTGTGCATACAAATGAGATGTGGAGAGCTGAGGGAACTCACAGTCTGGGGATCCAGGGATAGTCAACATTGATGCATTGCCACTCTCTCAACAAAAGATGAATATATTGTCACAAACAGTCGTCTGGTTTTGGGATCAGGCTCGGTTATTTGGAAACGTAACATGACTCACCCCTAAACCATAGCACCAATCTGTACCGACTTGGTTTCCTTCACTTGAATGCCTTCCATGAGACTTAATATTCTCCCCATCTCTCAATTTCTCTCTCTCTCTCTCTTCCTCTTCCTCTCACTCTGTCTCTCTGCTAACCGTCTAAGTGTTGAATTTATGCACTGGCAGAACACCCAATTACGATCTTATTTCTCTGTGGTGGTGTGTCATCAGTGTCTCTAAAACCTCAAATCTATGTTTTCTCTCATTCCTCAATGGTGGTGGAATACTATGATTGAACCTAGAAGCTGCATTTTACTAGCTGCTTTCCATAGAGAATCTCTTGTTAAACAATCAATACCCTCTCTCTCTCTCTCTCTCTCTCTCTCTCTCTCTCTCTCTCTCTCTCTCTCTCTCTCTCTCTCTCTCTCTCCCGGTTGACGCTCTCTCTCTCTCTCTCTCTCTCTCTCTCTCTCTCTCTCTCTCTCTCTTCTCTCTCTCTCTCTCTCTCTCTCTCTCTCTCTCTCTCTCTCTCAGTGACCAGAGAATGTATGAGTGAGGAACCTTCCCTCTGAGACACTAAACAGGTCACAGATAATCACACTGTTTTATTATTTACATGCTTTCCTTGTTTTTCCCAAGAAAGGGAAGGGGAAGGACCCAAGGCTTGCAACAGTACACACACACAAACACACACACACACACACACACACACACACACGACTTGCAGCAGATTTAGTTTGTTGAAAATAAATAAACCCCTTTAAGGCATATGACATTTAACCTCCATATATCCCCACCGAGATCCTGCTTCTGGTCTCTGATGGCAGCTGGTAGGCACAGTATAGTCACAAGGTGACCTGGATAAGCAGACTCTTGTCTTGTATAAAGTATACTCTATAATATCTAAATCTCTCTCTCTCTCTCTCTGCCTCTTCTTCTCCCTCCCTCTGTGCTCAGTCTGTCAGGTAACTCAAGTTCACTTTGTGGGAGGGAACACAATATACAATCTTCAAGGTCTCTGCTTTGCTCTCTCCCTCCTTCTTCTCTCTCACTTTTTAAAGTCAAGCAGTTTCTCAGCAATCATCGCTCTATTTGTCAGCACTCCCTCTCTCTCTCATTTCTCTTTGCTTTAAAGATGAGTCGCTTCCTCTGCTCCCGGTTGACGTGGGGAGAGGAGCAGAGTGAACAGGGGAGTGAAGAAGAAAAGAGAGAGGGAGGGTGGGAGGGAGGGAGGGAGAGAGGGAGGGGAGGGTGCTGGCTCTGTTGTAAGAGCAAAACAAAAAGGAAGGGTGTGCTATGAGAACTGACTGCTTTGTTTTCCCACTGAGATGGGAGATCAGAGGCGGGTGAAACAATACTCTGGGGAGGGAGATGGATGCTGACAAGGTCACCGTGGAGACATGCTGCACAGGATCAGAGCAGAGGAAAACACAGAGTCAGTGTGGAGTTAGTACAGAGTCAGGTGTGTAGTCACTAGTGAGTCAGGTGTGTAATCACTAGTGAGTCAGGTGTGTAATCACTAGTGAGTCAGGTGTGTAGTCAGATTCAGGTGTGTAATCACTAGTGAGTCAGGTGTGTAGTCACTACAGAGTCAGGTGTGTAATCACTAGTGAGTCAGGTGTGTAGTCAGAGTCAGGTGTGTAATCACTAGTGAGTCAGGTGCGTAGTCACTACAGAGTCAGGTGTGTAGTCACTACAGAGTCAGGTGTGTAGTCACTAGAGAGTCAGGTGTGTAATCACTAGTGAGTCAGGTGTGTAATCACTAGTGAGTCAGGTGCGTAGTCACTACAGAGTCAGGTGTGTAATCACTAGTGAGTCAGGTGTGTAATCACTACAGAGTCAGGTGTGTAATCACTAGTGAGTCAGGTGTGTAATCACTAGTGAGTCAGGTGTGTAGTCACTACAGAGTCAGGTGTGTAATCACTAGTGAGTCAGGTGTGTAATCACTAGTGAGTCAGGTGTGTAATCACTACAGAGTCAGGTGTGTAGTCAGATTCAGGTGTGTAATCACTAGTGAGTCAGGTGTGTAATCACTAGTGAGTCAGGTGCATAGTCACTACAGAGTCAGGTGTGTAGTCACTACAGAGTCAGGTGTGTAATCACTAGTGAGTCAGGTGTGTAATCACTAGTGAGTCAGGTGCGTAGTCACTACAGAGTCAGGTGCGTAGTCACTACAGAGTCAGGTGTGTAATCACTAGTGAGTCAGGTGCATAGTCACTACAGAGTCAGGTGTGTAATCACTACAGAGTCAGGTGTGTAATCACTACAGAGTCAGGTGTGTAATCACTAGTGAGTCAGGTGTGTAATCACTAGTGAGTCAGGTGTAGTGGTGGTCTAGTGGATAGTGAGTTGGACTTGGGATCGGAAGGTTGTGAGTTCAAATCCCGCCTGAAGCCACACCACTACTAGTGTGCCCTTGGGTAAGGCACTTAGCCCTCAGTTACTCCAGGGGGAATGTCCCTGTAATTCGTAATTGTAAGTCGCTTTGGATAAAAGCGTCTGCTAAATGGCAAAATTAAGGTGTGTAATCACTACAGAGTCAGGTGCGTAGTCACTACAGAGTCAGGTGTGTAATCACTAGTGAGTCAGGTGTGTAATCACTAGTGAGTCAGGTGTGTAATCACTAGTGAGTCAGGTGTGTAGTCAGAGTCAGGTGTGTAATCACTAGTGAGTCAGGTGTGTAATCACTAGTGAGTCAGGTGTGTAATCACTAGTGAGTCAGGTGTGTAATCACTACAATCAGGTGCGCTGAGGCCTTTATCAATGAGGTTGAGACAGAGAGGCTGCATATGGAATAAAATACATTTGTCCTTTCTCTCCTGAAAAAGGGAGAGATGGAAAGAGATCATCCCTCCATCCACCTGACTGTCATCTGCATTCAGATGTTGGCTTTAGGCTATGCCTATTTCCATATTCTCATGTTATTTCCATAATTACCATGATAAAAAGGCTCCTCCTGATGTTGCAAATATCAGTGTCGTTGTCATTGTTGTGTCCTCAGCGAACCTGGAGTGAACCCACAGTCAGAGTGGCCTCTCTCTCACCTCACACCTCTCCCTCCTTCTCTCTCTCTCTCTTTCTCTCACACACACACTGCTGCAAAAGTGTGCTCGAAGTGTGCTCGACTGATGTCACTCATCTCTCTAACATGATGATGATGATGATGATGATGATGATAATGATGATGATGATGATGATGATGATGGCTAGTCAATGCTAATGACGTTTGCTCTGCTGTGACTTTGCCTTTCAGGACAAGTGTCTGAATCTGCCTTCAAAACTTGAATCGACTTTCAACGTGTTCCTTCACCAGGCCAGCTAGATGGCTTGACATTTTGTTTGAAGCTATTTTGACCTGTGGTCATCAGTGCTTCATAAGATCTGGTTCCCTACTTCCTACTTCAAACGCTCACCTCAACAGCGGATTAGGAGCAGGCCAACCTGTAAGACTGTCAGGAAGGAATTGGTTGTAACTTGCTGGATTAGACCAGGGAATACTAGTTAGTTAGTTAGTTACTAGTTTGAAGTGATGTTGCTGTGCAATGTGGTTGGTCGTTCTAGAATAGCATAAAAAACAAACAATATCAGTCAGCGGTGAACGTGGATCCTGTTATTGTTCTCTGTTTTATAGAAGAAAAAAAAAATTACTGCCATCTCTTGAGCACCTACCCCCCCCCCCCCCCCCCCACCCCCCACCTCCGGCCTCCCCCCACCACCTCACTTTCTCTCTCTCTTTCCCACTCTCTCTAGTATATCTCTCTATCATGTCTTCTCCTCCTATTGCTGCTGTCTGGAGTGCATTTGGAATGTCACAAAGATAAATGAAACCTTTACACTTAGCAATTCAACAAGTGCCTGTCCCTTGCCTTCTCTTTCTCTCATGTGGTATCTCTTCTCCTCTCTCCCTCCATCTCTCCATCTTAACCAAGGACGCCATTGCTGCTGTCGTTACCATGGAGACAAGCCCAGAAGGACCGTGGGCGAGACATGAGAGCTACTGCGGGTGACTAAAAGTGTGTGTGTGTGTGTGTGTGTGTGTGTGTGTGTGTGTGTGTGTGTGTGTGTGTGTGTGTGTGTGAGCTCCAGACCCACCGTCCCAAACATCCACTGAACCTCTTACCTGGCACTCCAAAACCTATCCTTTAGATCCTTATCAGTTGGCAATTACAATGAGATTGGCAGGGAAATGTGGCTCTGTGTGGTTAATAACAAAGCATATTCTAATATAAATAATCTGACTGCTTAATTTCATTAAAGTATGTAACATGCAAGCTTCCTTATGGTTGTAATGACTATGTTTAATCGGTAGCGAGGGAATGAGATCCCTTGAAATAAATCTTTAAATAAATATATGTTGTTTTGATCTTGAAAAAGTGCTTTCTAAATGCCTGTTTGCATTTGTTTGAGAATTTGTTTGAGAATAAATCTGTAGGGGTCGGATCAGATATTCAGTTTCTCAGATTCTTTGGGCCAAGGATGAACATCTCAGTCTAGTCCGACTTGAGGAGTAGGAAGTTGACATTTTTAATGTCCGATACGTAAGCTAGGGCATCTACGGTAGTTGTGGTACTTCTCCTCGTTTTCATTGAATTAGTTGAGTGTCATCTACATAACAGTGGAAATGTACACCATGCTTACGAATAATATCGACCTTAGAGGGAGCAGAGGTTTTCTCATCCTGTAGAACAAACAGCCATCTATCTGGTATCTAAACCACACTAACACTACCACGCAAACCAACACGGTTCTAGAAGGACAATATGATAAACAGTGATCAAGAACTACAAGGTCAGACACAGAGCTCTGGCTGGCCTGAAGCCAACAAGAAGTAAACTACTTTGACTAAAGTTGTCTCAGTGCTATGTTGGGGCCTACAACCTGACTGCAGGGTCTCATGTATGCTATTCTGTTTCAGAAATGTAGTGAGCTGCTGGGTTACTGCTTTCTCAAGTATTTTTGAGAAAAATGGAAAGTTAGTTAGGCCTACATCTTTTCAGGGTTTCTGGATCTATGTCCGACTTAATGACTGCTGACTTAGCACACAGTCAGAAGAGAGAGCATGGATAACATCTATGCTACTTATTAATAAGTAACCACTGGAACAGGCATGGAACAATGCAAACTGACTATCAGTCTAACATATGGTATTAAGTAGATATGACTTGAAGCAACCCAACTATAATATCAATTGCTGACTTGCTACCCTGAGACAGAGATGAGTGTGTGAAATGCAGCATGTATTTTACGATGGTGCACTCATGGGAAGGCGTAAAACTTGCCAGGAAACTCATCTCCCGTAATAGGGTTAGTGGCTAGGAATATAACACATAGCAATAGATTATACTATTTCAGCATAATGTGATATGGCATATGACATATGGCAAATGAGTATGTGCTCAGGAAAATTATTGTTAGATATTGCATGTATAGAAGTATTGCACTCACATTAAACATGACAGTCGTCTGGGTCTATAGGCACCTTATTCAGTACTACAGTGAATCAGAGCCATGGAGTCTGTTGTGCTCAAGTCAGAATTCTGCAATAACACATAGGGGTAATCTTGGGTTTTGCCTAAATCCCAACATTTGGACTCTTTGGTAATAGTCACAGCGGGCTGTTCTACGTTGAGAATATAAACCCTGTCTGGAATGTACAGGAGCACTGCCTTTGCCTAGGGCCCTATTGTCACGGTGTGACCCTGTTTGTTACAGTTGCTACGGTGTGTTGTACAAGGTGGTGTTGGTGGAGGGATTGAACTGTGACCACAAAGGCCCCCTGGTGAGAAAGTGACTCACTACTTAAGCGTTTTGGAACGAGAAGCTGCTTCGCGACGTGCCTAACCACCCCGCTAGCTGTGCCGATATCCACGATATACCACGGCTTCTCGTTCCGTAACGCTTTTATACAACGGTTACCACATTTAGCCATCAATATTTCACAGGAGAAAAGACAAGACAAACTTTTCATTAATGTATTTCAATGGAACTATGTTTTATTGTAAGTGTATTCATCCGCTGAACAATTGTTTATCGGTTGCTAAGCGACGGTAATAATGTAACTTTGATAACGGTAATACAGACGCGGAGTAATATGAAAAGATGTGTCAACATTCCATTTAGCCGTGTGTATATGATGGATACGGAACGCTGGAACGCAAACTGACCAATAGAGACAATGGACCGGATCTATCCGTTGTATAATATAATATGTCAAAAGGTGAGCTATAGAGAAGCCTGCACCTGCATTGCTTGTCATTACGTTAATGACAGAGACATGCACAGTAGTACCTTGGGTTTCAGGTTTACAAAACATGGGCCTCCAGAGTGCAGCTTGGAGCACATTTTGAGAGGCAGCTGAGTGTGTGGCGATGTTTGCCATAGTCATTTGGCGCTGACGACTGCATGCTAATACTGCTATCAGTGTGATGAACTCACACTGTACTGTTAAAAAAGAAGCTTAACCTTAATGGCCCATGAAGCAATCATGTTGGCATCTTTCTCTTGCTGTTTTGTGCAACTAAGCTTTTCATAACCAAAACAGCTATCTAGTTGTAGTTTTAATTTCGGGAATATTCTCCTGAGAGGCTCTTTGACTTATTAGTGTTGTGCCGGGTGCATCTCTCTGGAAGGTCTCCGTAGAGGCTCTCTCACTCATTAGGAAGCCTAATGCACGAAGAACCAGGAGGAGATCCGTGTGTTGATGTCTGCTAAGAAGCTCTTTCTCTGACTTGCTTTTATGAACACTAACTTTTTACCAACTAGTCAAGAATGTAATTCTCAGATGAATTAGCTGTAAGCCTGTTCTTGGCTTTCTCGCTAAGTTCAGTAATATCTCTTTAATGTACACTGAAGCCCATAACTCAAAGAGTTAATGCACTAATTTCCCTGTTGGCATTATGTTGGAAAGTGATTACCTGGAATTATCAAAGCACAGTTTTTACGAACCTGGGCGGGTTTTACAACTACCAAGGATATGTCAATCCTGATAATAGCCCTACTTTATAATTCCATTCATGCAGAGTTATCCCTACACACAATGCAATTATAAATATCAATTACCAGTGCAATGAACCAATAAACTGTAGTGCATTTATTCATTTAAATATTTATTTCCCCCCCTCCTTCGCACCCTGCACTGGCTCCCGATAGCAGCTCGCATTCAAGGCCCTGGTGCTTGCCTACCAGGCAGCAAAACGGACAGCCCCTGCCTACTCGCAGACAATGGTCGCTCCCCGCTGGTGGAATGAGCTTCCCACGGCTGACAGAACTGCAGAGTCACTCCCCATCTTCCACCGGAGATTGAAGACCCATTTCTTCAGGGTACACCTTAACTGCTCCTTTTGAGACATCTACTACTCTCCAGCACTGTGCCTCCTGAGACACCTGCTTCCCCCTATACTGTGTCTCCTAAGATTTCTACTTCCCCCCCTTGTACTGTTTCTCCTGTGTCTAATTGTTGAGTTTGTGCTTTTTTTAGCGCAAGAACGGTTTTAGGCTTTAATAATACTGTATACTTATACAACTATTGCAAAGCAAATACTTGATCGAAACATTAGAGAGTAGAGAGAGAGAGACAGAGAGCTAGAGAGGTGACAACAGGTCATTCAAACAATACTACTCATGTCGAGAACCTCACAAAAGGACAAAGGAAAGAGGACAAGCTATTCCCTTTTATATACAACCACAGTATTGAAATGAGGAGCTGTTTACAAGGACTCATCCACTCATCTACGCCCTCATAACTTCCCGACTCGACTACTGCAACAGCATCCTCTACGCTTTGCCTAATAACATTCTAAACAAATTCCAAACAAATTCAAACAAATATGTCCAGAACTCTGCTGCCCGTCTGCTCACCTCCACTCTCCGCCGTGACCACATCACCCCTGTCCTCCAAAACCTACACTGTCTCCCGGTCAAATACAGGATCCAATTCAAAATCCTACTCACCACTTACAAAGCCATCAACAATCTGGCCCCCTCATACCTAGCCGACCTCGTCCCCCTCCACACCCCCTCCCGTTGCCTCAGGTCTGACGACCAAATCACCCTCAAGACCACCAGGACCAAGCTCCAGAGGGTGGGAGTGATAGGGCCTTTTCAGCCACAGCCCCGTCCCTCTGGAACGCCCTCCCCAACCACATCAGACAGGCCAACACCGTGCCAACATTTAGCCAAAAGCCACCTCTTCAAACTTGCCTTCACCAGTTAACCCTCTCCCCCTCCCCTTCCCATGTGTTCCCAGCACTACCTTAATTAGGCCTGTATACTTTTTTTTAAATTTTTTATTTTATTTTAATTATTACTACTCGATCTTTTCAGTTTGTAAAGTGTCTTTGAGTGTCTAGAAAAGCGCTATATAAGTCTAATGTATTATTATTATTATTATTATTATTATTGTTATTATTATTATTATTATTATTATTATTATTATAAGGAGATCCAACCACCATTCATCTTATCACTCCTATACTGATGACATCACAGCTCTGACACCCCTCAAGACATTCCACAGAGCTAGGAGGCATGTGTCTCCTCAGGGGATGAGGTCTCAATGTAGGAGCCAGAATGCATGAATCAAATGAAAGCATTTTCACCAACACATCACATTTACAATCCCCAAAACTGTAGAGATTTATAACAAAGCATATGAATATGATGAATGTGATATGAATAATCTGAGTCCATTTAATTTAATGAACATTATGTACAAATAATTGTCGAGTCGGGGTTAACTAGAGTAAGAGTGGTCAAGTGAGAATACATCAAATTAGGCTTTCATAACATTGGAAATTAATACGAGGCAAATACATTAAGAAGACATTTTACATTACTTTTACACCCCCATGGTTGATGAGAGAACGAGCAGAGAGAGAAAGTGAGAGAGAGAGAGAGAGAGAGAGAGAGAGAGAGAGAGAGAGAGAGAGAGAGAGAGAGAGAGAGAGAGAGAGAGAGAGAGAGAGAGAGAGAGAGAGAGAGAGAGAGAGGCATGGCTTGCCAACTCAGTCCCACAGCTGGAACAACAACAGAGTCAGATGACATTCTGTATTCAGACCGTCGGGAGGCAATGCGACCGCATACTGGAAGTAAACAACTGTTGACTCAACCTCAAAGTGAAACAGTCCCTAGGCCATTTTTGCCCATTGGAGGAAAATGCTCGAAAGATTGGGGGTGAACTTCATTTTTCCACCTACAATCCTACCTATGAGTCCATTGTTTCCCACCTTGCCCGTCCCTATTCTCATACTTCTTATACCAATTCAATATCAGTGTGTGTGTGTATTTACCTCTGCTATCCAGGCCCACACACACAAGGTAGGGGAGCAGTTACAGCAATAGTGCTGGTCCCGCTGGTGTTTTGATTTATTCCCGGTACAATGTTTCCAAATATATTTTTGGTGCTGTTGGCTGGATGGTGTGTGTGTGTGTGTGTGTGTGTGTGTGTGTGTGTGTGTGTGTTTGGACAGTAGTAACTCACCCCCATTTAGTAAATGAGAGAGAAGGATGAAAAACTGCACTGCTCCTATGGGTGAGGGAGAATATCACACTGTTATTTTTAGACACCTTCATACCTAAAAAAGGCCCTCAACCCCAACATCTACCATGTTTGTGCATGTGCATATATTTTTGTATATAAGTGTGTGTGTGTGTAACGATGGTCAAACAGCCAAACTTCTTTCATTCAATTCTTTTATTTGACCTGCAGAGAAGACATATAAAACACAATTCTTCTCTGTTCTGCAACTCTTGTGAATCCATGAAGATGGCGGCCATGTTCTAGTACCACCGTCTATGTATATTTCACGTCAGGATAATTTGTTTACAGAACGAACACAAATTTCCCTCAAACATTACAAATAACAATTACAAACAACATGTGGAGCGACATACCTGCAGAGAAGACATATAAAACACAATTCTTCTCTGTTCTGCAACTCTTGTGAATCTGCGCGTTCAAAATAACATACAATAAATGTTCTGTTTCACATCATCACAATACATGTAAAAACAAACAGCACAGTACTACCCCAACATTTTCACCCTACATTACAAGATTCTCCATACAAACAACAAAACACGAGGAGCATTTTACATAGCGCACATACCCATGAAGATGGCGGCCATGTTCTAGTACCACCGTAAGTACGGCAACAAGAGAAGGACAAAAGAACGCGCAGACCTGCAGTACACCCAAACTCCAATGGGGGGCTCCAACAACAACCAGGGCTGCTCAAGCACGGCGAAACTCATCTACATTCACCACAGCTAAACATACATTCCCAACTCTGTTACACCCACCTCCCCTGAATTTCGCCAACCTTGAGCAGCAACTATACATTTAAATACTACTTTTTACTTTTTACACTATTACATAGGGCCGCCAAAGGACAGGACAGCCAACTTGAAAAGTATCCTATAAGGATGAAGTGGAAAGAGAGGGAAACTACCTCTCCAACCAACTACTGGCGGTAGGATGCGTTCTACACCCCACAAGACCCTATTTTTTTTTTTCCTGTGTATTACTAGCCTTCAAGAGGCCACAACCTCTTATGAAACAATCAGAATACCGAACAAACCTATATGTCATAGGATGTCAGTGTGCACAGTGTATACATGCACTGAACTGAGCTTCGGCTTATCTAACTGTGGAAAGCCTGGAACACTGACCTACAAACAGCTCGAATGTTTGACTTAGTGTCTTGGATAATGTCTTGTCCTGACATAGTATAAATCAATCTGTCAACTGGTTTGATAAGGCGACCAAACTTGGACTTGACCTGTGTGACTGTACTAGGATGTTCACACTGTGTAACAGAAGCTAGAGTGTCAGTACGCTGTGTGTCACTAGCATCATCTGTCTGATTTGTGTTACCAGAAACATCAGTACAATCATCAGCGCTAACCACAAATCTAGAATCAGAGTTAATGGACTGATCTACCATTTGCTATAATACTCTGACCACACTTGATCTATCACACTAAGACCTGGCATCCACGCAGCATCCACGGAGATCGGCGTTCAGCTGATCTTGAGATCGACGTGTCACGGCACCAGTGTAACGATGGTCAAACAGCCAAACTTCTTTCATTCAATTCTTTTATTTGACCTGCAGAGAAGACATATAAAACACAATTCCTTCTCTGTTCTGCAACTCTTGTGAATCCATGAAGATGGCGGCCATGTTCTAGTACCACCGTCTATGTATATTTCACGTCAGGATAATTTGTTTACAGAACGAACACAAATTTCCTCAAACATTACAAATAACAATTACAAACAACATGTGGAGCGACATACCTGCAGAGAAGACATATAAAACACAATTCTTCTCTGTTCTGCAACTCTTGTGAATCTGCGCGTTCAAAATAACATACAATAAATGTTCTGTTTCACATCATCACATACATGTAAAAACAAACAGCACAGTACTACCCCAACATTTTCACCCTACATTACAAGATTCTCCATACAAACAACAAAACACGAGGAGCATTTTACATAGCGCACATACCCATGAAGATGGCGGCCATGTTCTAGTACCACCGTAAGTACGGCAACAAGAAAAGAACGCGCAGACCTGCAGTACACCCAAACTCCAATGGGGGGCTCCAACAACAACCAGGGCTGCTCAAGCACGGCGAAACTCATCTACATTCACCACAGCTAAACATACATTCCCAACTCTGTTACATGTGTGCATGTGAGAGGGTGCACTTGTGTGTGTAGTTGTGTGTGTGTGTGTGTGTGTGTGTGTGTGTGTGTGTGTGTGTGTGTGTGTGTGTGTGTGTGTGTTGTGCGTGCGTGTGTGTGTGTGTGTTACATCTTGAGCAGCGTGTTGGATGTAGCCTGTTTCTCTAATAGATTTACGGCGCAGGCTGCAATGCACCACTTATTAATTTGCATTATGTCTCACATGTTTTGATTTAAAGCCCCGCTCTTGGGCTGGCATTGAATACCTGAGTTGAGTTAAGAAGAGAGAGAGAGAGAGAGAGAGAGAGAGAGAGAGAGAGAGAGAGAGAGAGAGAGAGAGAGAGAGAGAGAGAGAGAGAGAAAGAGAGAGGAAGAGAGAGAGAGAAATAGAGAGAGAGAGAAAAAAATAGAGAGAGAGAAAACGAGAGAGAGAGAGAGGGTGAGAACTGTGTCCAAAAGAAGAAGTGAACATACAGCACATATCCTCTGTTGTTAGTCCCATCATTATCATATATATATGATAACATTAACAACATGAAAATGGAAAAATGTTCACTCTCAATCTCCCCCTGCACTCTCCCCCCCCCCCCCCCCCCCCCCCCCCTCCATCTCCTCTCTCTCTCTCTCTCTCTCTCTCTCATCTCTCCCTCCTTACCTCCCCCCTCTCTTTCTGATGAAATGTGAGATGGTAGAAAGCCTAGAGCTGTCTCTCTGCGTGAGATTAATTTACTGGGGTGTCAGTCAAGATACGGGCTGATCACACACACGCACGCATGCGCAAACACACACACACACACACAGGCACACACACACGTACACCTAGACAACAGACCTGTCTTGCACACTATAGCTGGGTGACACAGAGTAACCCAATTGTCTTCCTTGCCTGTATGTCATTGAGTGTTGTTGTTCTAATACATCCCTGTTTTCGCTTTGGTAGCGTCAGAAACAAAGTCAACCTGCAATGGCAATGAAGGTCACAAATTCAAGGAATTTATCGTAATTTAACCGTTTTTTAATGGACTGTTCTTTCCACTTGGTGCAACAGCATTGCAGATGACAGAGAGGACCGCAGACACCCACAGTGCCTTCTGCTAGTCGGCTGTGTCGCTGTGTTCTAAACCTTTTAGCACAACATTTAAAACGGTAAAAAGGAAAAGTTCTCTTCACTCTCCTGTCACAGGCTCAGCTGATACTGAATCAGAGGATCACAAAGCTGTGTGAGGGTGTGTGTATACCCTCGTATTATGCTAATTCCTCAGGCCTTGGAACACGTTGTGATAAATCATACAGGGAGCTAGAGGGAGAGAGAAAGAGAGAGAGAGAGAGAGAATGAGTGTGAGAGAAATAGGGAGATCAGCATACATTTGTATTGTAAATGACCCCCATTACACAGATTGTACAGTATTCATAGAGGTCATTCTTTATTAGAGAGAAACAGAGAGAGGGGCAGGAGGTGTGTGTGTGTGTGTGTGTGTGTGTGTGTGTGTGTGTGTGTGTCTGTGTGTTTGTGTGTGTGTGTGTGTGTGTGTGTGTGTGTGTGTGTGCGCGCGTGTGCGTGTTTGGGTGTGTGGGTGTGCGCATGTGCGTGTGTGGGTGTGTGTATGTGTGTGTTTTGGATGCTGGGCATGTTTCTATTGTATATCCCATTGTATTGTATTTTAGCTGGCAGAGAGTGTGTGTGTGTGTGTGTGTGTGTGTGTGTGTGTGTGTGTGTCTGTGTGTGTGTGTGTGTGTGTGTGTGTGTGTGTGTGTGCGCGCGTGTGTGTGTGTGTGTGTGTGTCTGTGTGTGTGTGTGTGTGTAGGCAATGTATGCCATTGTTAGTGTGTGTGCAGCCCCTGTCCCAGCTTTGTGGCAGTGATGGAGCGTCATCATTATCACCTGGGCTGACTGTAAAGTGGCTCCTTGGCCCAGTCCTGTCGATAGGGCCTATTGGGTCTTGTAGCATGTACAGAGCGTGTGTGTGTGTGTGTGTGTGTGTGTTTCTGTGTGTGTGTGTGTGTGTGTGTGTGTGTGTGTGTGTGTGTGTGTGTTTCTGTGTGTGTGTGTGTGTGTGTGTGTGTGTGTGTGTGTGTGTGTGAGTGTGTGTGTGTGTGTGTGTGTGTGTGTGTGTCTGTGTGTGTGTGTGTGTGTGTGTGTGTGGCAGATCCCTTATGTAAACAAATGACCTCCTCTGACAGGCTCACTGGAGGGTGACAGGTGCATCAGGCTGTGTGGAATGATGGACAGAGCAACCAGAAAAAGAGAAAGACAGAGTTATATATAACTTTAGATATACTGTTCATACCCTCTTACATATAACCAACCTCACAAGGCACAGGGCAAAAATATCATTTTCATCTTTTGCATTTGTGACAGGGTCTGGTTAAAGAGTCCTGAAGTAGGGCATGGTCATTTTTCAGTTTTCCAAATGATGAAAGTAAACTTTCAAATGATGTGTCATACATTGATATCTGAAAATAATTGAAGAACAGAAGAAGATATGCTCATTTGAATGTTCATACACCTCAAACCAAATAGCAGAGAAACAAGCTGTGAATGAAAACACACGCAAAATAGCAGCTAGTAGGCTAGCGCTAAAAAGGAACTTCGCTAAGAACATCTAACTGAATGTTTAGCACATCACAACATGTGATAGAACGTGAACATGATAAAAACACATAGCTACACATAATTAGATTATCACACAGTCCTAAAACGTAAGTTTGTTTACAAGCCATGTAGCCTACAGTAGCACTTACCCAGTAGCCTAGGGCAGACGAGACAGTGAATCCAATTCACACATGATTAGTATTAGTAATAATTAATAATAATAATTAACCTATTAGTCATCCTAAAACTGTTGTTGGTTATATCAGGTGGGCTCTTCAACATTTAAACTTTCGTAACATACAAAAAAGCATGAAGTAGCTTGAGAATTGCTTGAGAATTGCCGACGTGCGGCCCTTTCCACCAGACCAGTGTTAGATGTTCATTAGGGTGCATCAAAATGCAATGGAAAAAATGTAATGTCAAAATATCAACTTGTCCATTGTTGCATTTTGTTCTAATGCACATACAAATTACTTTTACAAAGTTTTGGGGGAAATCATTGAGATTTCGAGGTGGAACGCAGCATGTGAAATTTAGAAATTTAGACATTTTGAATTTTTTGTGTTCTTTCAGAACTCCAATTTCTTGACAAGTCAATTTCTAAAAATACAACAGTACTACTGTCATTAACAACCTGACATGGTACTACTGTCATTAACAACCTGACATGGTACTACTGTCATTAACAACCTGACATGGTACTACTGTCATTAACAACCTGACATGGTACTACTGTCATTAACAACCTGACATGGTACTACTGTCATTAACAACCTGACATGGTACTACTGTCACTAACAACCTGACATGGTACTACTGTCACTAACAACCTGACATGGTACTACTGTCATTAACAACCTGACATGTTACTACTGTCATTAACAAGGACTGACATGGTACTACTGTCATTAACAACCTGACATGGTACTACTGTCATTAACAAGGACTGACATGGTACTACTGTCATTAACAAGGACTGACATGGTACTACTGTCAATAACAAGGACTTACACAGCAAAAATAGGTCTTTGCTGTGTTCAGGGCCTGAATGGCCCTGGGGTAGAAGCTGAGCTTCAGTCTATTTGTCCTTGCGAACATGGTCCTGAACCGCCTGGAAGTCCACAATTTAGACAAGACAATGATGGCAGCTACTAGATTGTAATCAAGTGCAATACTGAAACACAACTGTGAACATTTCAAACCTGCAAACTGCGACACTTTAAATGAATGTGCAATAACACTATGTGCAATATGACAACCCTCGGGTACATAAGGTTCAGAGATAGGAAATGTTAGAATAGGTATAGCATAGCATAGAGTACAGCACAGTGTTTTATTTGTATAGTATAGTATAGTGGATAGTGTACATAGCCTTTATTTATGTAAACCAGCTCTTTTCCCTTCTTGTTTTTAGTTTTTTTTCCTAGCACCAGGGGAGCCCCCCCTCCCAAATGTCGTTGTATGGTACCTGATTGTAAGTCGCTTTGGAATAAGGCATCTGCTAAATGCCAAAAATGTAAATGTAATGTACTATATCAATGACAATAAAGACCATTCATTCATTCATTCATTCATTCATTCATTCATTCATTCACATGATACTACTGTCATTAACAAGGACGGACACACCCAACACAAAGAATAAAGAGATTACCTCAGTTTTCTTGACATCAAGAGTGCAGCCTTTTTGCCTCACAGCATTGATACCATGGTTACCATGGTTACCACCTCAGGTTACAAAATAAACATGTTGAATGTAGAAATGGAAGTTGTACAGTGCATTATACACAGTGTGATGGTGATGACAGCGATATTAAGGGACAGATAGAAATTAAACCAAATAAAGGTTAAAATGCATCATCAATGACGGCTCCCTTCAGTGGGCTCTGGTTACCCCCTTTAGCCATAAAAGCTGATGTGCCGTGCCACCTAAAGATCATCACGTATTGCAAAAATATTTTGCATGTCTTATAACAACTTGACATGGAACACTTTTAGCACCTGGACAGATCAGTATGGTAGAATTGTATATTTTGATGGACCCTAATGTTCATCCTATTTTGTTAGTCATTGAATTATGTTGTATTTAGACTAAGTGGTGAATCTCCAAGTCAGTTTTTTGGGGAATCTGCCACCTCTGGCCACCACAGAGAAATTCAGTGTGAAGTTGTGGGGCAGCTGTGGTGCAGGAGGTAGAGCCGCCGTCTAATGATCGCAAGTTTGGCAGATCGGCGGTTCGGCGGTTCGAGCCCTGGCTGGCCACATGTCGAAGTGTCCTTGGGCAAGACACTGAACTCCAAATTGCTACCAGTGAGCGGGCCGGCACCTTGCATGGTAGCTTGCCGCCATTGGTGTGTGAATGTGTGTGTGAATGGGTGAATGAGAGGCCGTTGTAAAGCGCTTTGGATAAAGGTGCTATAAGTGCAGTCCATCAAGTTCCAAACAACAACATCCTCCCTCATAATTATATAACCCCGCAAAATTGATATTCAGTGTCAGACATATACAAAACAAATTCTGTCCAATGTTTAATGACCGTTCACTGCATGTTTACATTCATAATGGATCTTTTGGTAAATAAAGATATGAGTATGTCCTATACATTGTGGTCCAAAATCTATTTGCAAGTGTCATGTGAGAGTATGAGCAAGTCATTACAGTTCTTGGCAGACATGAAAATGTGTTTTTCACACATTTTACCACAACAGTACATCACACTTAGTTATCCTAGACCTTGATATGAAATGAATTAGTCACGCACACACACACACACACACACACACACACACACACACATACAAACACGCACGTACACACACATACACACACACACACACACACACCACACACCACACACACACACACACACACACACACACACACACACCTCCTACTACAAACTAGCGACTGGATCCCATCCAAGCCCACATGATCAACAAGTGTGTGTGTTTGTGTGTGTGTGTGTGTGTGTGTGTGTGTGTGTGTGTGTGTAAACTTGGATGGTTCTGTTCTTCCCTGCTCAGGCGGTGAGTAGGTGTATGGGTCCAGATGATTAGCTAGGTGAGGCTGAATCAATGCCAACTCATTAGGTTCCATGTTGCCAAAACAATCCCAACAGTTTTACCAATGAGGCAGGCAGTGTTCAGGCTCTATCGCCACCTACCATCCGACTGTCTACAAAACAACATAAAACCCCAGCCAAACCATAGGAGTGAATGAGAGTTCAGAAATCAAAAACTGTTGATCCTCGATTGCTTGGGCACATTTCTTGAAACAGTATTTAGGTTTTCTAAACAGTTAACACATTCCCCCCAAAAGTTAACACGTTTGCCAAACATCACATTTATTTAGCAAAAGCCAAATGCTGCCTTGTCACAAAAACTTGTCATTGCATTAAAACAGTACCCTTTGTCATCTAATCAAAAGTTGAATCCACCATTCAAGTAGTAACTATAACAATCGATATGCAGTGCAGGTTGGACACATTCAGTTGAAGTCGTACACTTGAAGTCATTAAAACTTTTTTTTTACCTACTCCACAGTTTTATATTAACAAACTATAGTTTTGGCAAGTCGGCTAGGACATCTATGTTGTGTATGACATGTGTAATTTTTCCAACAATTGTTTACAGACAGATTATTTCACATACAATTCACTATATCACAATTCCAATTGGTCATAAGTTTACATACACTAAATTCACTGTGCCTTTAAACATAATTTGAGTCAATTGGAGGTGTTCATGTGGATGTATTTTAAGGCCCACCTTCAAACTCAGTGCCTCTTTGCTTGACATCATGGGAAAATCTAAATAAATCAGCCAAGACCTTAAAAAAGAAATTGCAATTTCCAAATGCCTGAAGGTACCACGTTCATCTGTATAAACAATAGTATGTAAGTATAAACACCATGGGACCATGCAGTCGTCATATGCTGTGTGGTACAACCCCTGTGATCTGCTCTTAGCCGCCGACTCTGGTAGTCCCACCATTTTGGTGCTCATAGATCTCCCAGCCGCCTTCGATACAGTGGATCATTCGATCCTAATGTCACGTCTTGAACAGCATGTGGGCATCACTGGTGTCACCTTAAGCTGGTTCAAGTCCTACCTGTCCGGCCGTAGTTTCTCTGTTCAGCTAGGATATTTTTTATCCTCTGAGGCCCCTCTCACCTGTGGGGTTCCTCAAGGGTCAATATTGGGCCCCCTTCTATTTCTCTTATATGCTGCCCCTAGGCTCGATCCTGGCAAACCATGGCGTGTCCTTCCTCTGTTATGCTGACCCAAGATGGCGTCGCGCTTAGTCGCGAGGCTCGGGGTGGCTTCCACGCTGGTGTTTTTTTGTGCTTTTAAGAATATTTGTATGTACATTTTTATTTTAATACTTATAGGGAACAGTTGTGTAAATAGTACCTACAGCAGGCTCGACTTATTAGAAATCGGCACGCAAAACGACAAGACAGTTACAGCGGAGTTTCTAAAGCAACACAGGATTTTTAACGAGATAGCCCGTGTACCGGGCGAACCTTGGTTCTCAGTCCCCTCCCTGAGGCGGAAGCGACGGAGGCGAGATCGTAAGCAACCCCGAGGCTGCAGGGGAGGCCTGTTAGCAAGGCTAAGGAGAAGCCCAAACAAGCCAGCTATTCCAAGCATTTTCCTCTCAAATGTCAGATCCCTGACAAATAAGATGGATGAACTGAGACTACAGGTGGCAAAAAACAGCATCGTAGGGGATAGCTGTGTGATTATTCTGACCGAAACCTGGCTAAACGACAACATTGTGGACGCTAACGTTAGCTTAGAGGGCCGAACGCTTCATCGCGCTGACCGCACGGAGCTTAGCGGTAAGTCAAGAGGAGGTGGGATCATAATATCGACGAAGGACAGCTGGTGCTTAAACACGAAAACTGTAAGTAGCCACTGCTCACCAGACCTAGAATACTTGACTGTTAAATGCCGACCCATATACCTGCCTAGGGAGTTTAACGCGGTGCTAATTACATGTGTGTATATTGCACCTAGCTCAGACAGCAAAGTAGCATTGGCGCGACTATACGACGTCATTAGTAGCCAACAAAGTACTGATCCACAGGCTATCCACATCATAGCGGGGGACTTTAATCATGTCGACCTGAAGGCAGTACTACCCAAGTTCTACCAGCATGTAAAATGTGCAACGAGGGGAGAAAAAACACTGGATAAGGTATACACCAACATCAAACGTGCTTACAAGGCTAGTCCGCTAGCTCATCTAGGCATGTCTGACCATGTGTCAATCCTCCTGATTCCTGCATACACCACAATGGGGAAAAGTGCTCCCACCACCACTAAGACTGTCAGAACCTGGCCAGAAGGGTCCGCTCCACTGCAGATCTGCCTAAATGACACCCTATGGCAGGAATATGAGCATGAGGACCTGGAGCAGTACACGTCGTCGGTTCTGAACCACATAGTGAACTGCACCAACTCAGTCACCGTGGACAAACGGGTCCGGGTCTACCCCAACACGAAGCCATGGATGACTGGGAAGGTCCAAAAACTGTTAAATGAGAGGGACAACGCCTTCTTCGCAGGGAAGCGCACACCGCTGTACAGCTCCACCAGGGCCAACCTAAAGCGCGGCATCAAAGCGGCCAAGGCAGAGCACAGAGAGAAGATTGAGGAATGCCTCCTGAGCAACGACTCCAGGCGGATGTGGCAGGGGGTTCAGCAGATGACAAACTTCAGAGCCAACAGGCTCACAGCCGCAGAGGACGACCCCCTGCTGGCGGGAAAGCTGAACACCTTCTACGCCCGGTTCGACGAGGGGCGAACGGAGGTAACCACAACACAGACACCACTCTCTCCAGCTCTCAGCAGCCTCACCCTCACAGAGCACGAGGTGAGACGCGTACTGAAGGCGGTGGACCCCAGGAAAGCCTCGGGGCCGGACGGCGTCCTGGGACGGGTGCTGAGAGACTGCGCCGACCAGCTGGCCGGGGTTTTCACCAACATCTTTAACCAGTCCCTGTCCCAGGCCACCGTCCCACCCTGCCTGAAAACCTCAACTATCATCCCAGTCCCGAAGAAAAGCACGGTGAGCTGCCTAAACGACTACCGCCCGGTGGCACTCACACCAATCATCATGAAGTGCTTCGAGAAACTAGTCCGGGCCCACATACTCACACGCCTCCCGCCCAACCTGGATCCATACCAGTTCGCCTACAGAGCCCACAGGTCCACAGAGGACGCCATAGCGACGACTCTCCACGCCACTCTATCCCACCTGGAGAGGGGAAACAGCTACGCGAGACTGCTCTTCGTGGACTTCAGCTCCGCCTTTAACACCATCCTTCCAGACAGGCTAGTGACCAAACTACTAGACCTGGGTCTATCACACTCTATATGTGCGTGGATCAAGGACTTCCTGACCAACCGCCCCCAGAGGGTGCGGGTGGGCCCCCACACCTCCACAGCCCTCAGCCTCAGCACTGGGTCACCCCAGGGCTGCGTGCTAAGCCCCATCCTCTACAACCTCTACACCCACGACTTCACCCCCATCCACCCCAGCAACTACATCGTAAAGTTTGCAGACGACACCACCGTGGTGGGATGTATCTCAGGGGGGGACGAGGCGGCGTACAGGGATGAGGTAGAGCAATTGAGCAAGCTGTGCAAGGTAAACAACCTGCTGCTAAACAAGTCAAAGACCCAGGAACTCATCGTAGACTACAGGAGGAAAAAGTCCGAGATCCTGCCCCTGCTCATCGACGGAGAGAGCGTAGAGATGGTCTCAAACCTCCGTTTCCTGGGACACATCATACGGGATGACCTGGCCTGGAAGGACAACACTAAAGGCACCATCAAGAGGGCACAACAGCGGCTATACACCCTGAGATGCCTCAAGAAACAACACAGCAAGCAGGAGATGCTGGTGGCCTTCTACCACGGCGCAGTGGAGAGCATCCTCACCTTCGGCATCTCCAACTGGTACCACAGCTGCACGGCAGCGGAGAGAAACGATCTACAGAGAGTCGTGAGAACAGCACAGGGGATCACCGGCGCCACCCTCCCCTCTCTGGAGAAGCTGTACGAAACACGCTGTCTCAGGAGGGCCTCCAAGATCTCCAAGGACCCGACCCACCCTGGGCACGAACACTTTGTCAAGCTGCCCTCGAACAGGAGGTACAGGACCCCGGCCGCTAAGACAAACAGACTGAAGAACTGCTTCTACCACAGGGCCGTCAAGGCCCTGAACACAGAAAAGGCCTAAGTTCTGGGCCCAGGACAAGTCCGGACGGATTGTAATGGCAGCTAGTGCTGAGGCACAAACATGTACATTTTCAAGCCTGCAAACTGTGACACTTTAAAAAAATGTGAAAAAATACTTTCTTGTGCAATATGACAACCCTAGTTGACTATCTGTGCAGTATAGTACAGTGGATTGTGTACATAGCCTCTATTGATGTAAACCAGCTCTTTATCTTCTTGTGATTTTATGCATCTATGCTTTTTCCAAAATGTGTTTCTTTTTCCTTTCTTAAACACCAGGGGAGCCTCCCCTCCTAAATTTCGTTGTTTGGTACCTGTACTGTAACAATGACAAATAAAGTCTATCTATCTATCTATCTGACGACGTCCAGGTCTTTCTATCACTAAAATCTAGAGGAAAGGTTGCACTTCAGCCATTGCTCAACTGCCTGACTGACATCAAAGCATGGTAAAGTGCAAACTTCCTCAATCTAAATGAGAGCAAGACTGAGATCATTTTATTTGCCAACACTTCTCTAGGCCCTTCTGTCGATGCCCTGGGTCCCCTTGGCTCAAACATCTGCTCCTCAGTCAGAAATCTTGGAGTGATTTTTGACAGTGACTTCAAATTCACCAAGCAGGTCTGCTCTGCGGTCAAAAATAGCTTTTTTCACCTCAGACTCCTCGCTAAAACAAGGGCCTACCTTCCGCAGAAGGACCTAGAGAAGGTGATCCATGCCTTCATAACAACCCGGCTGGATTACTGCAACTCCTTGTATGTTGGCATCAAGCAGTCTCTGCTCCGTCGACTGCAGCTAGTCCAAAATGCGGCTGCTCGACTCCTCACCGGCACCAAGAAGCGTGACCACATAACACCAATCCTGGCCTCACTCCACTGGCTCCCCGTCCATTTCCGTATTGATTTTAAATTACTTTTTAACTCACTAAACGGGCAGGCACCTCCCTTCTTGGCTGATCTCCTGCGCCACCATACCCCATCCAGAGCCCATCAGCTGAGCAGCTGATCAGCTTACCAGCTGCTGCTGGAGGTCCCTAGGACCAGACTAAAAACCAGAAGGGATAGAGCCTTTGCACAGGCAGCCCCTAGGCTCTGGAATAGCCTCCCCCTCCACGTCAGATCTGCCCAGAGCGTCGAGGCTTTCAAAACATTAGCTAAGACATACCTCTTCTCCCTGGCCTTTAACCTGAGGTGAGCCTGCCACCCAACACTGCACTTTTCTGCACTTTTATTTCTGCACCTGTTGTATTCTGTATTGCACCTTGTTTTTGTTTTAGTGTATTTTTATGTGTTGTTTTCTTTTACTAGTGTTTTATCTGTTAAGCACTTTGGGCGGCACTTTGGCTGTTTTGTCGTTGTAAATGTGCTATATAAATAAACATGACTTTACTTGACTTGACATACCGCTCAGGAAGGAGACGCATTCCGTCTCCCAGAGATGAGTGTACTTTGGTCTGTCTGTCTGTCAGGCCTAACTGTCTGTCTGTCAGAGATGAGTGTACTTTGGTGCGAAAAGTACAAATCAATGCCAGAACAACAGCAAAGGACCTTGTGAAGATGATGGAGGAAACAGGTAAACAATTATCTATATCCACAGTAAAACGAGTCCTATGTCGACATAACCTGAATAGCTGCTCAGCAAGGAAGAAGTCACAGCTCCAAAACCACCATAAAACCCCAGACTATGGTTTGCAACTGCACACGATGACAAAGATCTTGAAATGTCCTCTTGTCCGATGGAATAAAAATGCAACCGTTTGGCCGTAATGACCATCGTTATGTTCAGAGGAAAAAGGGGGAGGCTTGCAAGCCGAAGAACTCCACCCCAACTGTGAAGCACAGGGGTGGCAGCATTATGTTGTGGGGGTGCTTTGATGCAGGAGTGAATGGTGCACTTCACAAAATAAATGGTATCACGAGGAAGGAAAATTATGTGGTTATATTGAAGCAACCTCTCAAGACATCAGCCAGGAAGTTAGAGCAAATACTAACTAAGTCTATGTAAACTTCTGACCTACCGGGAATGTGATGAAACAAATAAAAGCTGAAATAAATCAATCTCTCTACTATTATCCTGACATTTCATAGTCTTAAAATAAAGGAGTGATCCTGACTACAACCTAAGACTGGGAGTGTGTACTATACGATTAAATGTCAGGAATTGTGAACAACAGAGTTTAAAAATGTATTTGGCTATGGTGTATGTAGACTTTTGACTTCAACTGTATTTGATAACAAACATGAGAAACAGAATTTCACTCAGAGCTTGTTACAGAGAATGATGATATCATATACTTACTGATGACCTATTTAATTTGTGATTACAGACTGATTGGTAGTTGAGCTGTTGAGCGATGAGAGTTTACATGTTTGGAGTAGAGATTCACTATAATTAGACACATAGCTGTAAGGAAATCATTCAGTTATGTTTGTCAACATTTACTCAATAGATTTGGTTTCCTATGTAGAGTTGTGTTAACACAAATAGCAAATAGGTTTTGCAAATAGGTGCTTAAAATTAGCATTTTGCTGTTCAGTTTTGCTGAATATCTTACTGTTGTGTTGAAATATGTTATTGCTGTGGGCATGTGAACTTCAGTTTCATACAAATATTTTAAGCAATCAAGAAAAACTATCATTTGTATCATAATTTTCTGGTAAAATGCTATTGGTTTCAGATGAGCCAACTGGAGTTACTGAGTCATTTTAAAGTGTTACCTTTGCTAATGATGTATGTCTGAGAAGCAAATACACACACACACACACACACACACACACACACACACACACACACACATATATACACACACAGAGAGACTCCCTTCCTGCTGTTGGTGTTTAATCTGGCTAAGCTGTGGAAAACCCTTCAGCTCCTCTCCTGTCAGGAATCAGCTGCCTGCCAGCTGTATGACACAGCCAACCATAGGACAAATCTAACACATTAGGACACACGCACGCACGCACGCACGCGCGCACACACACACACACACACACACACACACACACACACACACACACAGACAAACACACCAGTAAACACAGCAAAGCAGTACAAAGTTCCAGAGCATACAGCATAGTTGAGCTGTCCATTCAGCACCACCAGTATCCAAAGACAGCAACACCATGCTCACTTCTGTATACTCACAATGATAGGGAAATGTACACATAGTCGAACCAGCCTGTCATTACCGCCTCACACACCGGGGACATAGCTGTAGCTGTGGTCGTGTACTGCCTGTGCCCTAGCCGTATGTACCCGTAGCATGGCTGCTGAGGAGGGGAGAGGAGACAGACAGACTCCGGAGCCCCAGGGAGTCAAATGTGCGAAAGGAGAGAAGTTGATTATGAGGCTCTTAACGACTGTGCTAATTACCGTTGGTGCTAATTAGCTTCAGCTCCAAGTTAACAGTGGGGAGGGTAAGCAGACTCAAGGAGGAGACAAGACTTAGAAGCAAAAGATCATCTGTGAAGCGCTAACAGTGTGCAACATTGTTCTGGATGGTTTGTGTACGCCCTGTGTGTGTGGTGTGTTTTGTTCACCGGTGCAATCGTAGGGCTGAATGTGTGCGCTACTATGGCTATATGACACATTAAGTGTACACTAACTCACACATGCGTGCATGCATGCACGCGTGGCACACACACACACACACACACATACACACATACACACACACACGCACACACACACACATGCACGCACACACACGCTTGGTGACTGTGACTTATGTGGCCTCTGACTGTGTTATTTTCTACCATAAATCTGTGTTTCTGGTGATACCAGCTTAATCTTCTCCTCCGCTGTCCAGCCAATAGCCACTGGGCCTGATTTATTGCGGTCAACCAGCCCAGAGAGAGAGAGAGAGAGAGAGAGAGAGAGAGAGAGAGTGAGAGAGAGAGAGAGAGAGAAGTATTACACAGGCTCCCAGACGACCATACGTTTCAAGGACAATTATTCTTAATGAGACGAGGCTTCAATCCATCTGCATGAAGGTCCGAGGGACGCTGACGTATCCGTCAAGCATCAAAAGGTTCCCCCTGCACACCCTTGATCCTGGGTTCCGCTTCACCCCCCCGCAAGTCATTCATCCAACTTCCATTAGGACAGTTTGCCTGAAGGAGAGTGACAGGTCAGAGCAAGATCACTAGTAGACTGGAGTCTGATGAAGGAGTGTGGTGTTCGTAGTTCTAATGGATGGCGTCATTCACTGGGTCAGTGATGAGTGAGGGGTTTGTGTTGGAGTCCATGATGAAATAGCTGTAAAGGCACTCAATGGCGCAGCATTTTGTAAATCGGAGAGAGAGAGACCAAGAGGGAGGCAGATACAGTATGTACAAACTGTAGTTTATTCAAGTGTGCTGGTAATTGAGACAGATGGTACTCAGTGTGCTTGTGCTTTGGATCTTAAGAGCCCCTGCCCCCATTTAGAATCAGCAGCAGAGTAAACACAACCTGTTTTTTTTGTGTTTTTTTTCATTCCCTTAACACACCCGTCTCTATTCTGCCACATACTATTTTTTCTTTTGAACAGCTCTTCTCTCTGCCTCCTTTCACTCCTTTGTTGTAATAGGTTCCACTGAGTCCTTCCCATGAGAGCCAGGCAAACATCGCTTACTGCAGGGAACACTAGGAGGGCTCTGGGAAATATCAAGTTAACGAGGCAACCTCATCTCGGAGCTAAGAAAAAAAAAGAAAAAAAAGAACTGCTTTCATAACACAATGGCGCGAGTAAGTAAGTGATCAGTTGTTGGACTCTCGATGACACAAATAAGTGGTTTTGTGGAGAAAATATCCCAGGATGTTTAGTTTTTGTTTTGTTTTGACATGTTACACATGTCGAAGTATTAGTCTGTTGGTAGCAACGCAGTCTGCTTCAGCAAGGATCTGTGTTTGTAGATATGATCCATGTATAGGTCCTACTTTGTGACTGTATTTAAATATGTTTCCCTGTCTATACGCATTTCCCTTTGTCATATCAAGAGATGGTTTATCGATCACTATCTAACAAAGGAGAAACATGGTCTGCAAATATTTCGTTATTAATACCTAATAAGGTTACCTTTACCTTCTGAGTAGCATCGTGACAACACATTATATGTGTGTCTGTTTCACAGTTCTGTTTGTGTTGCAATGACTGTGGAATGGGCCTACCGGTACATTCTATTATATACAGAGGGGCGCAGATGCCCCCAAATCAGCATCGTCGGGTTTGACCTTTAGGATTCATTTTAGGTGGGGCACAATACACCTATTCAATGGAACACTGACCTGCATACTCTTCTGTATGCAGCCTGACCTGTATTATCACTCTGATGAAGAGTAGGACTTAGAGGAGCTTTGAATCCTCAACAACCTGCCCAGGGGTGAATAGTGTAGATCAGCATACACAGCATGTACAGCACTATAGCAGATATCAAACAATACTGTACAGTACAATTTGAAGTAGAGTAGACTAACATACACCACTATAGCTGGTGTCAAAGCTGTGTGCTGGAAAAACGAATATATGGACTGTTTGTTGCTGTCAGTTTGATTCTACTTTGGACATGTCTCCAGTTTTTGACGGTTTCCTTGTTGAAAGGACATGTTGGATGATTAAAATACAGTCAAGATGCAATTCATAGTGATAATAACCAATAGGGAATTGTGTACTGCAAATAAAAAAAACTGTGATTGTTAAAAAAGCTGTGTCTGTGCCATGTTTTTCAAGACTCATCGACATTATTCAACAGCATTGAGATGCTTAACTTTCTATACAACATTACACCATAGTGCTATTCTCCAGGCGTCCCATCCTTATCCTTGTGTCTAAGCCAAATGAACAGCTTGGCTTCATTATTAATCTGATCTATTTTCTCCACCAGGCTTTGATCCTGTGCTGGTGCTGAGTAAGAAGCTCCAGAGAGGCTCCGGCCCAGGGGAGTATCTCCTGCAGTGAGCCCCAGCAGAGGGCTTCTTCTCTGGGCGACTGGCACAGCGTGGGCCTAGCTAGCACGCTGGGTCTTAACAGCCTTTCATCTCCCATGGGGAATGGAGTGTGATGTGTGTGGCCTTATATGTTCTATAATACAGATACATACATCTTATGTCCTATGGTTGGCTGTGATGTCTCACTCGTCCCTATAAAGGTCAAGTCTTTAGCCCATAGGTGACCCAGGCCTGATGTCAGCATGCCCCACCTGTGTGTAGCAGTAATGAGATGCGTTGCATGTGTCACGGTCGCATGTGCCCTTTGACCAGAGAATGATAAAGTTGATGAAGTGACTGTATCTCCCCTCCCAGCTCCAGGCTCTTGTGATTAGTTTCCCCTATGGGCTGCACTCCTGGCCTAATTTACTACGGCAAGTGCTTGTTATGTTGCTCAAATTTAATCACTCTCTGGGCTGCTCTCAACAGAGCCCATGAACACACACACACACACACACACACACAGACACACATACACACACACACACACACACACACATACACGCATGCACACACGCACACACGCAAACTCAAACACACACACACATAAACTCAAACACACACACACACGCACAGACACACATACACACACACACACACACACATACACGCATGCACACACGCACACACGCAAACTCAAACACACACACACATAAACTCAAACACACACACACACACATGCACACATACAAACAGAGAAAGAGGCACATGCGGCGCTATAAACGAAAAAACAAAAATGCTGTGATTTATTTGAGTTTTTTTTTGTAGCACATTTAAACTGGGTAAGAGACACATGGCAAAGTGTGTTTATGGGATGTGAAACTGAGAGAGGGAAATCCCTGAGTCCTGCTGTGTGACTAACAGTGGTGGACAGCCAGGCTCTCTAGCAGAGTCCCCCAGGGGCCGGGGGATTCTGGAGCTGCTGTACTGGAGCTGGGGAGGAAGCGGGGGCGGGGGGCGGGGGGGGGGGGGGGGGGGGGGGGGGGGGGCGGGGGGCGGGGGCGGGGTGGACGGTTCTCTCTAGCTGCAGGGTATCTGGGCTCCTCATGGTATCCCCAGGCCCCACTGCTCTTACTGTATATGCAAACACTTTAAAGAAACACGCCGCACACCAGCATAATATCAAATGTTACACACACACACACACACACACACACACACACACACACACTTTTTGAAAGGACTATAAAGTACACACTAAGTGGTTTGCCAAACACACACACACACACACACACACACTTTAGAGCATACATCTCCCCCCCCGCTCAAGCGCTTTAGATTGCACTCCACACATTGTTCAAAGCACACATAGCCCCAATCCCAGACTCTGCTGGGCATTCAGTTGGCCCTGTGCTTTAATACTGCATGAGCTCTCCTCTCTCTCTCCCTCTCTCTCTCTCCCACACCACACGCATGCAGCCACTGACATACAGCCACACAGCTGCAGCTCCAGTTCTGATCTGATCCACATTGACGTGATATCATTGCATCATTACTTCATTACTTCAGCTATACAGTACAACAGACCAGGAAGGTTTTTTTTCTGGGTTTCCCCTCAGCTACACAGGGAAATACCCATCGGTTTGCGCTTGACGACACTCCTCTCTACCTCAATACCGATGCTGTGATTCATAATGACATGAGGAATGATATTCCATCAATCACGTTTATTTGTACACTTTTTACATAGTCAAATGTCACATAGTGCTTCACATTAAATAATACTAAACAATATAAACAATAAATACAATACAAACAATATGTGAAAGTCGGCAACCAATACAAATAATTATATTAATAATAATAATAATAATAACTTTTTATTTGTATAGCACTTTTCCTGCAAATGTTGCAGCTCAAAGTGCTCCAATCATTATATAATCATCATTTAATTATTTTGTCATTTAAAGGCAACATTTGCTAAATGTTCCGACTTTTATTCAGAAAAATTTAAATAAATGTCAACGTTGTTGAAAATCAATGACACACTCGCAAGTCAAGCCAAAACCGGTGAGTAATCCATTGGATGAGTAATCCATTGGATGAGTAATCCATTGGATGAGTAATCCATTGGATCCATTGCATTGCAATATTTTGGCTTGACTAGCCAGTCAAGACCATTTGGTTGGTTGCCAACTTGTTCCCGCTTTCACCAGCTGCTGTCACATACGATCTAACACCAAATCATAGACCCCAGGAGTAAGCCATGGTAGAAACTCTCCCAGGAGTAAGCCATGGTAGAAACTCTCCATAGACCCCAGGAGTAAGCCATGGTAGAGACTCTCCATAGACCCCAGGAGTAAGCCATGGTAGAAACTCTCCATAGACCCCCAGGAGTAAGCCATGGTAGAAACTCTCCAGGAGTAAGCCATGGTAGAAACTCTCCAGGAGTAAGCCATGGGAGAAACTCTCCAG
>NC_137679.1:16018724-16033724 GCF_963989245.1 Nansenia antarctica | reverse complement strand
TCACTGGGAGGGGGGGGGACAGTGTTCCGTTCACACTAACCACCTGTTCCCTCCCCTCTAAGTAGGATTGCATCCAGCTCACCGATGTTCTATCGAACCCAATTGCTTTCAGTTTATCTAACAATATGTGGTGATCTACTGTGTCGAAGGCCTTCTGGAGGTCCAGCATGACCATGCCGCAGTACTTGCCCGAGTCCACCTCATGGTTGATGTGGTCGTTCAAATAGAGAAGGCATGTGTCAGTGGAATGGGATGTTCTGAATCCTGATTGAAATTCATACATCAGCTTTTTTTCGGTAAGGTACCTATCGACCTGTTCATAAACTATTTTTTCCATAAGTTTCGAGATGGAATTAAGAATAGAAACAGGTCGGTAGTTGCCTGGGTCTAATTTGCTTCCTTTTTTATACAGTGGGGTTACCCTTGCTATTTTAAAGTCAAGGGGGACGTGTCCCTGTTTGATGGAGAGGTTTATTATGTGGGTGATGATTGGGGTAATGGAGGCAGCTGAGTCTTTTAGAAATCTGGCTGGAATATTGTCATGGCCCGTGGCCTTTTCTGAGTGTAGAGCGCCTAGCTTTTTAAACACCTCATCGTTTGACACCATGGAGAGTTTAAAATCATCATTGCGTACACCCAGTTTATTGTAGAACTCACGGATGTGCTCTACACCATAACGCCCTGAGTGGGGTGGTAGATTGTTAACTAATTTAGTGGCTATGGTTGTAAAGAAAGTGTTTAAGCACTTAGCCACATCCAGCTTGTCTGTAAGGAGAGAATCACCAGATTTGATGCTGATGTTTGTAGACCTGGTTTTGAGTTTTTGACTGCAACCTAGTTGGCTATTAAGTAGCTTCCAAAGGTCACGTGGTTTGTTTAAGTTTTCTTCGATTTTGTTATCGAGGTATTCTTTCTTAGCAGATTTGGTCATGGTAATTACCTGATTGCATAGTTTGTTGCATTGTTTTTTGATTTTCTCAAAGTGGGTTTTGTGATCTTCGTTTAAGTGTTTCACTAATTTTGATTTGCATTTTTGAACTTCAGAGCATTTTAGGTCTCTGACTTTCATAGCATTTAGAATGTCCGAATTCATCCATGGTTCCGATCGGGTTTTAACCCTGGTGGTTCTCATGGGGGCTATACTGTCAATAATGTCACAATAGTGTGTGTGTGTGTGTGTGTGTGCGTGTTGTGCGTGCGTGTTGTGCGTGCGTGTGTGTATGTGTGTGTGTGCGTGCGTGTGTGTTGTGCGTACATGAAGCATGTGTTAGATAAGAATGAGCGTGTTCGGATCAGCTTCATGATTTAATCATGCCTCCATGGTCCCTGTCTGTCTGTCCCTCTGCTTCTCCACTTCTCCACTCTTTGATCCTGTGATTCTGTAATTAGTTGATTGACCTCTGCTGTCAGGGCCTAATTAGACATGGTAATTAAGGATTAGTCCGGTCAGGGGGGATGAAGGTGTGTGCATGTGTGTGTGTGTGTGTGTGTGTGTGTGTGTGTGTGTGTGTGTGTGTGTGTGTGCGTGCGTGCGTGTGTGTGTGTGTGTGTGTGTGTGTGTGTGGATTAGAGGGGACAGAAAGATGGGATAAGGGATATGAAGGTCACCGTGGTTGATGCTGTAGTGTAGGGAACAAGGGAATGGACCACTCCCTCTCAAACAGGCAACTCAAGGCAACTCTTCTCCATTTGTGTGTGTTGACATTGACGTCCCTGACACACCGTGTGTCTGTGTGTGTGTGTGTGTGTGTGTGTGTGTGTGTGTGTTCTTGTGGCGTGTACACACACACACACACACACACACACAGACACTTCGGTGGTAAATGTGATTGTCAGCCTCGCGTCACTGTCGATTGTTTAAACAAACAGTGTCGCACCCAAAAACACAACATCAAGAAACGGCGCCTTGCCTAAAGTGACTGCAGTTACACACCACTAATGAGCCAAACATTTCAGTCCCAGATTGTACTGAGCGTGCACTGCGTTTTAAAACCATGCAAAAAAACCGAATGCATGTCAGGATGGGAAAACGTAGACAAAATGTAAATGCGAATGCAAAAAGAGTCCAAAGAAAGAACAAAGTTGTGATGGCTTCTTGGCGGCGGGTGACACTAACACTGTGACAGCTAGGCTGGGGCTCTTAGGCAGTGACACCGTTAGCACTTAGAGAGAGCAGAGGGGCTGTGCTGCCACCAGACAAGCCTTAGTGACATGCCAGCCCCCCTAGAGGGGATGGAGCCATCACTCAGTGCCCAGATCGGTGTGTGCGTGTGTGTGTGTGTGTGTGTGTGTGTGTGTGCGTTTGCATGCGTGTATGTGTGTGTGTGCGTTTGTCTGTGTGTGCATGTGTGTGTTGGATGTTGGGTTATCACTCAGCACCCTGTGGAACTCTACATCAAGGACGGGGGGATGATAGGGAGGGAAGCAGGGAGGGAGCGAAACAGGAGAGAAGAGAAGAGAAAGAGAAAGGAAAGGGGTGCCAGAGTAGACAAACAGTTTTGGTGATGCTCTTGATCAATGAGCTTTAGCAGACAGAAGGAGGAGAGGTGGAGGAGAGGATGGGGGTGGGGGAAGAAGGGAGGGGTTGCGGTGACATGAAGGAGGGAAGGAAAGGGGGGATGAAGAGGAGTGGGGGGGGGATTCGCAGAGAGAGAAGAAGGGTTGACGTAGGAGGAGAGAGGGAGGGAAACGAAGAGAGAAGCAGTTTGGAGGAAAGTCTGAGTTGTGAGAGAGGGAGGAGTAGAAAGAGAAGGAGAGAGAAGAGAGGAGGAGAGGGCTGCTGTGGGTGATTAGTATGCTGGTATAGTCCCGCATCACTCTGCACTACTTACAGAGCAACACACACCACCACACATTCACTAACACACACCACCACACATTCACTAACACACACCACCACACATTCACTAACCTCACACCACCACAGATTCACTAACACACCAACACAGATTCACTAACACACACCACCACAGATTCACTAACACACACCATCACAGATTCACTAACACACACCACCACAGATTCACTAACACACCACCACAGATTCACTAACACACACCACCACAGATTCACTAACACACACCACCACAGATTCACTAACACACACCACCACAGATTCACTAACACACACCACCACAGATTCACTAACACACACCACCACAGATTCACTAACACACACCACCACAGATTCACTAACACACACCATCACAGATTCATTAACACACACCACCACAGATTCACTAACACACACCACCACAGATTCACTAACACACACCATCACAGATTCACTAACACAAACCACCACAGATTCACTAACACACACCATCTCAGATTCACTAACACACCAACACACCAACTAGGTTTCACTAACACACACCATCACAGATTCACTAACACACACCACCACAGATTCACTAACACACCAACACACCACCACAGATTCACTAACACACCACCACAGATTCACTAACACACACCACCACAGATTCACTAACACACCACCACAGATTCACTAACACACCATCACAGATTCACTAACACACCATCACAGATTCACTAACACACCAACACACCATCACAGTTTCACTAACACACACCACCACAGATTCACTAACACACCATCACACCACCACAGATTCACTAACACACACCATCACAGATTCACTAACACACCATCACAGATTACACATGCCACATTTTCCATTGAACCAGATTTGCTGCAAATAAATTACAAACGTTTGTTATTAGATAACGTAAATGCTGGTGAACACCAGTGATGTGAATAACGGCGTTAAAATAAACGGCGTTACTAACGGCGTTACTTTTTTCAGTAACAGGTAATCTAATTAATTACTATTTCCATCGTTATAACGCCGTTACCGTTACCGGTAATTCAATGCGGCGCGTTACTACTGAAGCTTCTCATTGTCATCCGACCTCAGTCACAGCTGCAAAGGTGTTTTTTGTTTGTTTGTTGGGGAGGGGGGAGGGGAGGGGCGAGACAACCGCTTAAGTGATCATGATTGGCTATGGTAGAGAACATTTCATGGTAAGCCAACCATAAGCCAACCATAGTTCAGTGTCAACACTTCATAATTGGCTAGGATGGTTAGATGACTGGGTTGGCTGGATGAATGAATGCATGCATGGATGGATGAGTGTTAGGAAGGAGTGTACGGATGGATAGATGAATGAATGAATGAATGTTTAGGAGCTAAAGTTGGATTTGTTCAAGAAATTCATGTCTTATTTTTCAGTACTACTTTAAAAGCACTTCATATTGTTTAACTGTTTACTTTTGTTGTGTTGAAAATACTTGAAGTTACAGTCTGTCTACCAGTTGTCTGAAGTTGTGTGACAGTTTGATTTATTTAATTTACACTACAAAGATTTAAAAGCACTTCATATTGTTAAATGTTTACTTTAAAAAGTAACGCAATAGTTACTTTCCCTAGTAACTAGTTACTTTTATAATGAAGTAATTCAGTTACTAACTCAGTTACTTTTTGGGATAAGTAACTAGTAACTATAACTAATTACTTTTTTAAAGTAACGTGCCCAACACTGGTGAACACCCATCTTCAATGGTTATCCACTATCCCATTAATAATAATAATATCTTGGATTTATATAGCGCCTTTCAGGAAGGACGCTTTACAGATTTTACAGAAAGAAGGTCAGACAGTAAACACAGAGACAGCAACAAAACTAAATTAGGGGCCAAAGGCCTTGGTGAACAGATGGGTTTTGAGGGCTGATTTGAAGGTGTCCATGGTAGGGGCATTGCGGATCACTGTGGGGAGAGAGTTCCAAAGAGTGGGGGCTGCCACACTGAAGGCTCTGTCCCCGAAGGTCCGTAGGTTGGTGCGGGTGGTGGAAAGCAGACCCATGTCTGAGGACCGCAGGTTCCGGGATCGGGTATGTTGGCAGAGAAGGTCAGTTAGGTACTGGGGGACGCAGGCATGGAGGGTTGTAGGTGAGAAGGAGGATTGTGTACGTGGGATGCGGGACTTGACCGGAAGCAGCGGAGGTGAATGAGGTTGGGGGTGATGTGCTGCCAGGGCTTGGTGTGGGTGAGGACCCTGGCAGCTGAGTTCTGCACATACTGGAGCCTGTCCAGGGCTTTGCTGGGAACCTCGAAGAGGACTCCATTGCAATGGTCCAGGCGGGAGGTGACGAAGGCGTGGACGAGGGTTTTGGCCTCAGAGAGGCAGATTTGGTGACGGATTTGATGTGTGACTGGAAGGAGAGGGTGGAGTCAAGGATGATGTCCAGGTTGCGGACTTCGGGAGAGGGGGAGCAGCCGTCAACCTCAAGGATGAAGTCACCAACCTTCCGGAGCAGCGCCTTGGGTGCCACAACCATGAGCTCTGTTTTCTTACTGTTAGGTTTGAGAAGGTTTAATGTCATCCAATGTCATCCAGGTTTTTATTTAGCTTGAATTGCAGACCTGTCAAATAAAAAAACGCAGATAACAACACATAGATACAGTACATAGGGAGAGAGCGAAACGCTGAGGATGTTGTGAACAGTGATGGTGGTATGAGTGTGACAGGACATTGAGATGACCTACTTAGCTGCCCGCGATGGGAAACACAACATGGGAGGAGGGAAGAGAGACGCACGGCTCTCCCGAGTAGAGGTAGAATGGAGGACGACAGGAAACTAGTTGATGAATACCCTAAAAACAGAGAGTGGAAGAGATCTACAGGAGAGATGGATACATGGATGGATACATGAATATGGAGGGTATTCTAACAGGGCAAGTTAACACCACACACAACACTGTGTCTGTCAGCCTCATACCACGCCTATTTTCAACACCGCATAGCAGTGTCGTCTTTTCTTTTGTATCTGTAGACGTGGGAGTCTACAGATGCTGGTGTGGAGACTGTGTGATGTAGACAGGGATACATGCATGTATCTGTTCAGGTTTACAGTTCAGACCAGAGGCGAATCATCAAGGGCGTTTTGCAAGGGTCCCAAATTCATCAGACCCTTGATAAATTTCATTGAGGCTGTATGATCGTCTGAAATGTGGAGAGTGGCTTTTACCTGGTTAAATGAGGCAAGGCAAACATTAAGTGTTTTGGGTGTTCTTTTCTGTGCATTGTGTTAATATCATCATAAGATCCATGCACAATTGGCATGGTGAAAATCAAACGACGGGACGATGGTGCAAGAGTTAAAATGGAAAAACGTGTGTTCCAAAAAGTCAATGTGTCTTTCTGGCTCATATGAGATTATGACTCCCTGCTGTAGACATCCACCACCACGGGGTAGCCCAGGAGCACGGTGGAGGAACTCATTTCAGTTTCCAGGATATCTTGTCAGTCCGTGTGTGTGTGTGTGTGTGTGTGTGTGTGTGTGTGTGTGTGTGCATGTGCGCACGTGTATGCTTGTCTGCGTGCGTGCCTGCATGTGTCTGTGTGCAGTTCACAGGGATTGTGGTGAAACCGGGAATGATGTCAAAGAATCGACATGCAGTGTGTGTATTCTCATCTCCTGCAGCTTGGAAGCCTGCATATTACATCTCTTCCCTTCTCTCTCTTCCTCTATCACTCATCATTTACCCCTGCCTCCCGCTCCCTGGACCCCACTTCCCTGCCCGGTCTCACATACACACACACACACACACACACACACACACACACATACACACATACACACACACATACACACCCACTCACATACACACACACATACACACACACACACACAAACACACATAAACACACACACACACACAAACACACTTCCCCAAACCTATTCTAATGATGTTTCGAGCTGGCTCATGGAAATGGAAGGTGAGCAGTAGTCATCAATCTGCCTTCCGCTGAATAATGTCTTAAACCACCGGTGCTTAATTATTGAAAATGGTCAATGTGTGTGTGTGTGTGTGTGTGTGTGTGTGTGTGTGTTTGTGTGTGTGTTTGTGTGCGTCTGTGTGTATGTAGAGGCATGTAGTGGTGTATGTGTGTTGCTCTATACTGTGTGTGTGTGTGTGTGTGTGTGTGTGTGTGTGTGTGTGTGTGGACAGGCGGTGTGCATTGACGTCCTAAACCACTAGCACTTAATTATGGGCTTGTTAACAAGCATGCGGCCTCTGCTGGCGAGAAAACCTTCCCTGGACACCCATTCTCTCACGGGGAGCCAAACACGACAATGCCCCCCCCCGCCCCACACCAACCCCTCCCCCCTGTGTGCCGTGACACTACCACCATTAGTCACATTCATTCAACTTGACACAGACACCATCACTACACCGACCGGTGGCCCTCAGACCCAGGGGTAATCAGTAATTCTGCTAATGATGATGGAGAGACACCCGAGCAGTTAAGCTAATGTGTGTTGCAGATGTACCTTGAATACAAAGTAAGCTCTGTTGGCAAAACACCTTGATTTGCAAGGGAACCATGTCCTGACCAGGTTGTTACAAAACACGCCCACCGTGATGAGGCATACAAGAGGGACTGTACACACTTGAGATGCAATTCCAATATGTCCAGAACTCTGCTGTCCCGTCTGCTCACCTCCACTCGCCGCCATGACCACATCACGCCTGTCCTCCAAAACCTACACTGGCTCCCGGTCAAATTTCCGGTCACTTACAAAGCCATCAACAATCTGGCCCCCTCCTACCTTGCCGACCTCGTCCCCCTCCACACCCCCTCCCGTTGCCTCAGGTCTGATGACCTAACCACCCTCAAGACCACCAGGACCAAGCTCCGGATCTGGGGTGACCAAGCTCCGGACCTTTTCAGCCGCAGCCCCATCCCTCTGGAACGCCCTACCCAACCACAGACAGGCCAACACCCTCCCAACATTTAAACAGGCCCTCAAAACCCACCTCTTCAAGCTCGCCTTCAACAGTTAACCCTCTACCCCTCCCGTTCCCATGTGTCCCCAGCACTAGCTTAATTAGGCCCCTATGCTTTCTTCTATTTACTTTTTGTTTCTTTTTATTATTACTACTCAGTACTCAATCTTTTCAGTTTGTGAAGCGTATTTGAGTGTCTAAAAAAGCGCTATATAAGTCTAATGTATTATTATTATTATTATTATTATTATTATTCCAAGCCACTCCAAGCCATGCCAGGTTGTATTAAGTCCGTGGGAAGATGACCTTGGCATCCAGCTTGACGTCATCACCAGTTGTTTGTATGATATTGGGGGAGGGCGTAACACCAAGACTTGAAAGCCGAATGTCGTGGGTTCGAGTCGGCTTTTCTAATGCTAATGTTTGCTAATGCCTTCCCCTGACCACTTACCCTTTCCCTAACCACTCAAGTTAATGCCTAACCCTAACCACTTGAAGTTAATGCCTACCGCTAACCCTAACCACTTGAAGTTAATGCCTACCGCTAACCCTAACCACTTGAAGTTAATGCCTAACCCTGACCCTAACCACTTGAAGTTAAGGCTGTTTTAAGTGTTTTAATACATATAATAGGGCCGGTTTCACAGACAAGGCTTAAGCCTAGTCCTGGACTAAATCACACTTTCAATGTAAAATCTCCATTGAAGATGCGTTTTAGTCCAGGATTAGGCTTAAGCCTTGTCTGTGAAACTGGCCCCTAGTCCCTCAACAAAAACAAAGGGCCACTAGCAACCTTACTAACATGTTAGCGGCCAAATTGCGGTAACATCCTTTTGTTGAGCTGATGTATACCTCTATGATAAGTCAGCTTAATAAAAGTTTTTAAAGCCATTAAACAAGCAAAGATCTGTTGGAGGAATATGAGGAGGTTTGGGATATACGTTGGTTGCTTTCTATGTGTCACCTCTGCTCATAACAGCTGTTTTGAGAAGCTGTTTTCATAGACGACACGCTCGAGCTGCTTGTCAGAAAACTGATATAATACTTGTAATCACCACATTATAACAGTGGAGATGTGTGTGTGTGTGTGTGTGTGTGTGTGTGTGTGTGTGTGTGTGTGTGTGTGTGTGGTGTGTGGTGTGTGTGTGTGTGTGTGTGTGTGTGTGTGTGTGTGTGAGAGAGAGAGAGAGAGAGAGAGAATTAAGAAAGAATTAAGATGTAGATTTCAGAGAATAACGAATCACAGATGTCGGAGTCCTAATTAATCATTTATTCCGTGCAAAAACAATGCCATTAAATGTTCCGTTACGCATTGAATAATAGTCACTACGAATGACAATATCACATAGCCAAAAATAACAACACATGTTTCCCATTATTGGCACGGATGTGAAAAATACTGAACAGCACATTGATGCAGTCAACAAATATAGCATGTGTGCGTTATTGATTTCGTGAGAAAAACATGTAGCAGTTCTGTGTAGACTATCGGCATGCCTTCTCAAAGTTCAGGAGGTGCGCGACACCCCTCAGTGACACTCCAAATCGTCAATCGACAATCGATCAACAGCAATTAATGAGCCTTTACCCTAACCATTACCGTAACCATTACCGTAACCACTCAAAGTGAATGCCCTCATACTGCCAAACCATGACCACAAACCACAAAGTTGTTGCTAACACAGTAGGCCTACATTGGGGAAACGTGAAGATTTCACACAGAGGTCATATGTAAACATCTTTACATACAATATTGTACAAATGATTGATGACATCACTATGCAGCATCAGATTTATTAGCAATGACAAGCATCAACCAAGTGTGATGATAGGTAGATATGTGTGTGTGATTGTGTGGGTGGGTGTAGGTGTGGGTGTGGGTGTGGGTGTGGGTGTGGGTTTGTGAGTATTGTAATATATTTGGGCTGTTGGGCCTCTAACACCTAACAATCTCTCTCTCTCTCTTTGTCTGTCTCTCTCTCTCTCAATCTGCTTTCCTTGCTCTCTCAACTCTCTCCTTCCAGGTTGTGTGTGTGTGTGTGTGTGTGTGTGTGTGTGTGTGTGTGTGTGTGTGTGTGTGTGTGCGCGCGTGTGTCTGTGTGTGACAGCTGACATTTAACAACGACAGAGACTAATGATCAGACTGCACGTGGCTTCAATCATTTGATTATCCCGTTCCGATTCAGACGCGGCTCCTGAGAAACAAAGGGAAAAGGAGAAACACTTTAGCGCTCTGCCAAACACCCAAAATGTTTACCCATATTTTTGACCCCTGTGCTATGGTTTGATTGACATGGAGATGAGACGACAACTCTTTTGTTGTACTCTGAGCGACCACTGATGGTACAGCCACCGTGCTGTACAGCCCTTTACTGCTCAGACCAGCCCCCCCCCCGGACGTGAAGCAGGCGGACGGACCATGAAGGGAAGGCAGGGCCTGGGAGGAGAGCATGACTGTCTGACAGGATCTGGTTAGTTACCCACTGTCTGTTCAGACCAGGGACTAGACAGGCCCACCAAGGCCAGAGAGAGGAGAAGACAGGAGACTACTGTGTGTGTGTGTGGGGGGGGCTGTGTATGCCTTTCTGACACAAAGAGATGTATCGCCCTTTTTCCTTCCCCCAGCGGTACTCTGGGATTCATCCAAGATGCCGACGGCAGTGACAGCATCATCAACAAAATGTAGCCTGTGGAACACACACACACACACACACACACACACACATATATATATATACACACCGTTGAGTTGCAAATACAGACACACACACAGAGACAAACTGTAGCTGAGCCAGTCGAGTACAAACACAAAATGTGTTTGGGAAATTGTTCTGTCACTGGAGGGAAAAACACTTCCCTCATGTCACACACACACACACACACACACACACACACACACACGTTTTAAATGCTTTATTTATGTCCACATAAATACAAAGTGCATTAAGGACATAAACACTAACAGTGCAATCAGTTCATTGGGAGTCATTCATTTACATTTGTGACTGTACAGCAACCATCGTACACATACAATATTAACACAGAGGATGTTTCAAATGTGGGTTAACAGATACTGTAAAAAACTGTAAAAATATATCTAATCTAAGGGTACAAAAAGCAACGCTGTCTCCATATTGAGCGGCTACTGATAATAGCAGATATGGAGCAATACCTTGCTAACTGTTTAGCCTTTCTCTTGGAGATGTGGGCTATCTGAAGGCCCCTAACCACCAGCTTGTGACCAACATGACCCAGGCTGCCAAAAATGAAAACGTTGATAAAAGTTAAAAGTTAAAAGTTGATACTTGTAGCCTAGTTGTGAGATGTTCAGCTTGAGCTGCTGATATTTCAGCAACTTGGTTAAAAAGGCTTCCTCCAGGCTGTGGTCGAAGGTACAGCCAACCTCTAGAATTAAAAAATGTTACGATCGCGAAGTCGCAGTGTTCAAAACTGAATCACAGAGTCACACCTTCATACAGTCAGCAACACAGAAGTCCTTGTGGACCAAAAATGTGACTCATTTTTATATTGCTTTCACACAAAATGCATTCAATGACCACATTCTCCAAAATCCACGAACACTTCTCTCATTCAAACTCCCCCACCTGCATGGTCGCTAAGTCACAGTGTTCAATACTGAAGTCACAGAGTCACAACAACATTGCTTTCACACAAAATGCATTCAATGACCACGTTCTCTCATTCAAACTCCGACACCTGCAAAACACTATGTATTTGCAACACATTTTTCCACTGTTACAGTTTTTCTCAATTGCTTTGGTGCATTTCTCTGATCAGAATTGAAATTCTCGTAACTGTTAGTTCAACCTCCACAACATTTAGTCATTTGTGCACATCATAGTAGCAGTTTCTCATTCCTTCAAACAAATTGCAAATGCTTTTGGACATGCATCAATTGCTGTCATACAATTCTCTGCTGTTTTATAACATTATCATTTGCTTATGTCATGTCAGTCAAAATGAACTATACTTTTGGATGCTTAATAGTCATTCCCTATAAAACTAATAGTCCTCATTTCATTGCTTGAGTCATTACATCCAAATATGTTGAACAAGTTGTCAAAATCTGTCAAGCAAATTGTATACATTTCTTTATCATTTTTCCTGAAAATGTCTCCCAAATTGAACAATTTCTCTCTGTTATTGTTCACTACAGTAATATGGGTTAAAGCCGTATATCTCATGTTTACTGTACATTACTGTAATTTTACTCTGCACCACATAGACAAGACAAGGCAAGACAACCTCGCAGAGGTGGAAAAGGGCCCCTTTTTACTCCACAACAAGAGGAAGCCATTTGTGCAATGGTGTTTGCAAACAATGCCATAAGGTTGAGAGAGATACAAAGCGCTATTATAGAGGATGACAATATCTTTGGGAATATTGAATCCGTTTCAATCGCTACAATTGACTGCTCAGGAGAAATGTAATGTGCATGAAACAATTGTACAATGTGCCATTTGAACGGAACAGCGACAGAGTGAAGGAGATCCGTCACCAGTATGTACAGGTAAAACATTTATGTGTTCTATGCATACTCTAATGTCCAGTGCTGTAAACTGGTTACTTTGTGTAGTGCCATGCAGTACACTTACATGACAATTCATACTGTACAATATGTTGTCCAAAATGCATTATGTTACACAGGAAAAGTTGTTATAGTTTTTTTCTCTCTCTCTCTATTCTGGGATAAAGCGTGTACTGGAGCTGGAGGCCAGGGAACCGCTGCACACATTCATATACGTTGATGAGGCGTCAATCTGGCAAAAGGTAGAAGGCGTGGCAGAAATCACATTGGACAGAGAGCAACCATTGATGTCCCAGGCCAACGAGGAGGGAATATTACAATGTGTGCAGCCGTCTCAGAAAACGGCGTCCTCACCCATATACCCTGTCTTGGTCCACACAACACAACATCTGCTGACTTTTTTAGACACTCTTTACAGGGACAATCCCTGAGAATGAGAGGGGTCTAAATGGAGACCATCTGAACAAGTATGTTGTTGTATGGGATAATGTGCGTTTTCACCACTCAGATCTGGTCAGACAGTGGTTTGCAGCACATGAAAGGATGCTGGTGGAATATCTCCCTCCCTACTCCCCATTCCTGAATCCAATAGAGGAGTTTTTCTCTGCCTGGAGGTGGAAGGTATATGACCGGCATCCACATACCCAAATGGCCTTGCTAGCAGAGGGTGGATTCGCCACTCAGGGAGATACTTTCCTCGCTGCATTACTAGGGATGATATTCGCTGTGATGTCGATGAAAATATGTGGCCAGACAGACAGGAACGTCTGGATGTCAATGAATGATTTACAGTATGTTGTATGTTCCAATTCAGTTCCAATATGTACTGCAATATTGTTTACAGTTGTGCACAGCTCTACCCAAAGGGTGCTTCTTATGTTTGTGGTAAATAAGTTTGTATTTTTCTTTTGCACAATGCTGTGAACAAATTAGAATTGCAAAGAGCATATGCAGTAAAAATGTGAAACATAACTATTCAGCGTCTTATACTCATTTACCTCACTAAATACAGTAATGTGTAACCCACTGTAGATTTCAAATGGCTGTGCAAATAGTGTATAGTACTGTCTTGAGCATTTTCAGGTAGTGTCACCAAGATCTGACTTTTTTGCATTGGAAAACACTTACAGAGTGAACTGTCATAATGAAAACATGACAAAGCCATTTGACTATCTTGTTCATAAACAATGGTGACAGGACTTTTCATTTTGATGACACTGACACTTTCATTGACATGAATACTTGCTTTTGAGGAATGAACTATCCGTTTTGAGCAAGTGACACGCTTTTGCAGGTTAACACCTAGGTTTTGCAGTTTGTACTAATTGTTCTGAGAAATGCACTAACTGTTGTGCAAATGTTAATAGTGAGAAATGCACCAAAGCGACTGAGAAAAACTGTAACACACTGTGTTCAAAACTGTGAAGAGCACGTTCAAAACAGAATGATTTGGTGCATTCTTGCAGTAATCATATTTCTATCATATATGACAGAAAGCTCGCAATAATCGATGTTTTTTTGTACAGTGTTTGAGTGTGCAGATGCTGTTATTTTGCACTCTATTGATACTCTTCAGTTCCAGCACCCCAGCAAAGTCTGATAACGGATGAGCGGTGGTATTTTCACTATTTGCAGTAATCATATTGAAATGTCTAGAAAATATTAGCACAATAATATATACAATGAAATGAAATAGACTAGATGCATTGCCAGGGAAGACATTAGATGTGACCAGATGCAGACCAGAGGGTGGACCAGAACCCTCAGGAGTGAGACATTTTTGGTGTGATTGCTATTGTATTGTAGCCCTGGAATTTCTGTTTTTCTTTTTTGTTTGAACTTTTCATTTTCCACTTTATTTTGCACTTTTCATTTTACACAAGTAAATGTATACTCTTAAACACTGCATGTGAGACAGAGTGATCAGAAGCAGGGAGACAGGCAAGCTTCCCTTGTAGTTTCAGCTCAGTCCAGTGTTGACGTTGACGTTGCTGCTGCGCCGACATGAGACGACCACGGGCCTTGGTAGGGTTAGGGTTAGGTGGAGGCGTTGGTAGGTGGGAGTTCATGCTCTGTTCCACAGATGTTGATGGTTGCCCTCACAGATACGTTAGGGTCAGGGATGATCTCATCAGAGACATACACAGTCTCTGAGTTTGGCCCCACCCTGGGCCACGTTGGCCAGCCGCATAGGTCATTCAAGTCCGGCCAGTCAGACCACACCCCGAATCCTGGGGAGCGACTGTCCAGCTTCCCACTGGGTTTCCTCCTGTAGCCAAGGAAGCTTGGGTCCGACCCCCGCACCAGGGGGACCTTGCGCCTCTGCAGGTCCAGGAACAGAGAGGCTCTGGCCTACTCTCTGACGTGCTTGTCGTCACTGATCAGCATGTTGAGAAGATGGCTGAGCCTTGTGGCAATGTAAGACACACACACACTCTCTTTCTCTTTTATTCCTCTCTCTCTCTTCTCCTGTCCACTTTTTCAAGCCCACCAGGACCAAAATTGGACAATTTAGCGTTTTCTGTCGACTTCATATGGATGGATTTCTTCACCTTTATCATGTACACACGGCCATTAAAACAAACTAACACAAAACAAAACCAAATTCTTTAGACTAAAAACATCAGCTGCC
>NC_137679.1:15978724-16013724 GCF_963989245.1 Nansenia antarctica | reverse complement strand
CACTGTAAAAAACTCTGCACTGCACTTTACTTTATACCGCACTATCCAATGCACTGTTGTCTGTCCTGTGTTGTTGTTGTGTTGTCCTGTTTTTTGATATGTGAAAAAAGTATAAACGCACTTGCTGTGGTGACGAAGCAAATTCCTATATGTGTAATGCATAGTGGCAATAAACGTTATCTCAATCTCAATCTCAATCAATCTCAAGATTCCTGCATGTTATACAATATATTTGTATGCGTGAACATAATGGTAGAGATACTCCGATGATATTCCCCTTATTATCTTCCCGACTCAGTTTGGGTTGGAGCCAAAAGGCTTTCAGTATTAACTAGAAAAGTAGACATAGCCTGGGATAGCTGTACTCCCTCTATCACCCGACAATTACAATATTTATGAGAAAAGCCCTGCGGTAGAAAAACTCGGTTTTATTCTCTAGCCATTTCTTTTCCTTCTTGTAGAGTGGACTTTTTTAATGAAACACAGCCAAGAAAATCACTCAAGCATTTGTCAGTGTAATTGTACAACACAATGCCATGAATGGGTATGAGCTGGCCATTTCAAACTGCTGACAGGCACAGAATAAAACACCTCGCTTTGAACAGGGGATTAGGAGAGAGAGGGAGAGTGAGAGCAAGAGAGAGAGAGAGAGAGAGAGAGAGAGAGAGAGAGAGAGAGAGAGACAGACAGACAGAGAGAGGGAGAGAGAGAGAGAGAGAGAGAGAGAGAGAGAGAGAGAGAGAGAGAGAAACAGACAGACAGAGAGAGAGAATATGATAGAGTTTATTTCTCATCATCTGCCTTTCATCAATAAATGATATTTTAATTGCGTAGGAATAGAGCGTTCATTACTCTGACCTTTTCTAGAAGAAGAATAAAAAACATTAAGCAGCAGTTTAGCTTGGTGGCTAATGTAGATGTCTGTTCTATATAAAACCTAATCGCTGATGCTTATCAGTCCTGCCGAGTCTAATATAGTTATTACTGGCCTAACACGGAGGCAAGGTATAGTGATCATTCTCCTCCCTGTCGAAGACTACAATCACAATGGTGGTACGCCTGGTCATCCGGTAGACAACTGCTGCTATTCCGAAGGGAAGGAAAGGAGAGGACACTTCCTGGACGGCACTGATGGAGACAGGTAGAGGTCAATTCCGCCCCCATAGACCCCTGTCCTCATTTTTATCTGGCACCAGAGGGCTTTTTGTTTGGGCCAGTCTAAGGTTATGTTTGTGAGGAGACTGAATATGCATCAGGTCTTCACCACAGCAGCAGTAGCCTGTGGAAGAATAGAGCAATGTTGTTCATCAAACCCTTTTATGTAAGTTTGATTGTGAGCATATTCTATTTTTTAGCAACGACCTGGAGAGAAGAGTCACAGCGGAGAGGAAGGTGAGAAAAGGGCCACCGGGCTTGATACTATAGCAGCTGGATCATGACACGGAACCTATAAACGTGTTCTCCACACAGAACTGTTCCTCCTGGCCTCACATCTCAATGCTGTGTCTCTCTGATCACCGAGAATAAATATGTATTGCCATCTTACTTTTCTGCGGCTGAAGTCCATAGCAAGAATCTCAGAATTGAAATGGTAAATGGACTGCACTTATATAGCGCCTTATTCCAAAGCGCTTTACAATGGCCTCTCATTCACCCATTCACATTCACACGCACATCCACACACCAATGGAAGCAAGCTACCATGCAAGGTGCCAGCCCACTCATTGGGAGCAATTTGGGGTTCAGTGTTGCCTTACAAGACTAGGTTGGAGACTAGATTGGACCTTTACGGACCAAACCAATATGAAATGTGCAACCAGTAGCTAAAGTAATTTTTCAGTTTTTTACATGTGCTTAAACTACAGATTGTAAGCTTTCAAATGATGTGTCATACACTGAAATCGGAGAGAAATTGAACACGACAGGCGTATTTGAATGTTGGTACACCTCTGAACACACAGTTCTTGCTTTTGAACACGTCTTAAAATTAAAATATGCTTACAAGTCATGATCACTTAACTGTAGCCTCCGGCAAAGGAGAACAGTGAATCCAATCCACAAATTATAAGTATTTAGTGATCGTTAAAATGTTGTTTATTATATCGAGTGGGTACTTTAAAACTTCAAGTTGGTGTTATGAAAAAAAACGATAAACTACATATTGTTGACACAATAAGTTTCACTTTAACTTTTTGACCCCTTCGGGTGAGCGTGTTGTTTGTAAGTTCACCAGACGCAGTCACATATGTCCATCTGCTCGGGTCGAGGGTGGAACAGTCGACCTTGCGCTTGGGACATCGGTCCCTACATTACAGGAGGCGTCGAGGGGACACGTAGAGTAGCCAAGCTATTTGCGGCCTCCAAGGCCTGCTGGGCCAATTCGGGGCTATACAAAGCAGGGACCGAACATTCACTCTCACTCTGTCCAGTGTGGGAGGGATTAGGTCCACTGGAGGGAAGGCATACAGGAGTGTGTGTGGCTATTGGTGCGGTTCCCTGAGAATGCAAATAGATCTGTGGTTGCAACCCTGCAGTGTCTCCAAACCTTTTGGAAGACCTCCGGTCGCCATTACCCCTGGAAGGGGTCCTCCCCACAACTGTAAGTCCGTTCCTGTGTTCAGCTTACCTGACAAATGAGTGGCCCTGAGCGACAAGGAATGTTCGCTGCTCCTGTGCCACAGACAGGAGTTGGAGAGAGAGTGTGTTCCTCCTTGGCGATTGACGCGATGTCCCTGCAGGGAACAGGAGAAAAGTGTAGAGTCAAGCTTGAGCACGTAGCTGTACGTAACAGACGCTTACTGAGCATCTGTTGTGTAACGCCTCGCCATCCCTGAAGTGACACATCTGTCTTCACAACCCTTCACTCAGGGACTCTCCCCATGGTTGCGCCCCGGAGGCTGGGTGGGGGATGGGTCTCTCCACCACAACAGTGCTGACAAACACTGTGTGGAAATGAGCACTGGTAGTTGCTCATTTGTGGAGGAGGCCATGGTCCTGAATGACCACAAGCCATTAAACCCTAGAGGCCATAGACCAGTGTGGTACAAAAGCCACGTAGCTGGATCAAACACCAGCAGACACCAGTCCAAGACCATGTCTGTCTGGGGTTCTGGACGCTCTGAATGAGTATCTGTATTATAAATATATGTATTGTGATGATTTTTCTTAGTAAACATCCTGTTGACATTACAGAAGAGTTTTTGTTTTTTGGGGGGAACGAGGGATTTGTTTGTAATGGGTTTAGCGGAAGAAGTTTGGTTTGTACCGTGCAGCGTGCACCCCTGCCCTCGGAGGGAGTTGGGTAGTTTAGGGAAATATAGGGTGTATGGGTATCCGTGGCATGGTTTTCTGTCACAGTATGTATGCACAGCTGGTGGTAAAGCACTTGTTTCATGTGAAGAGTGCCATTTCAGGTGTCTCCACATGCCTGGTTCATTTCCGTGTTCATGTTTATGTGTACTTCTTTCCAAACTAAATAATGTCTTTCAAATGGTCTTAAAACATAAGACTTAAGCTAGCCGACCGTCCAAGTGCTAGCCATAGCCTAGACGAGGGACCTAGCGAGTTATAAGCAAGTTATACGGCTTATAAGTTATAAGAAACAATGGAACAATTAATCTTAGCTTGTTGTTTCTAAGTTGTATGAAAAACATGCTATACGTTAAGCTTAAGAAAGTCAGCGAGTAAAGAGTGGAAAGAAATACTCTAAATGAGTGCTCTATGAGCCCTGATTGTTGTGACACGGGGGCGAGGGAGCTCAAGGACACGACACCGGAGGCAGAATATAGTGTTAGCCCCGTAGGGTATTTATTTACAGTGCAGGTGGGTGGAAACACAGATGATGAGTCCGGAGGTTTCAGCCTGGCGGGCTGGGGGTTTCAACCTGGCGGGATGGCGGTAGTGGTTGGCATAGGCTGTGGAGGAACAGGAAAGCAGGGTAAGTCTCCACGGTAGGCCAGTACACAAGATATCAATGAATCACAAGAATAGGCACAAGAGCAAAGTTCATAACTAATCACAGCGGATACTTGCCAGGTCATTCTTAGGGAAGAACTGACGATGATTGAAGGGAGTCCAGGGTAGATGTAGCCAGAGGGTTGATTGGGGAGTGGAGACAGGTGTGTGGGTTTGACTGTGGCTGGATAACCCTCCAATCACCGGGAACGAGCTTCACCTGCGGCGGAGAGCACGCTGTGCTCGGGTTGTGGGGGCGGGGGAGGGCGTGTGTGACGGCCCAGCCGTAACAGGACCCCCCCCCGAGGGGGAGCCTCCTGGCGACCGGCCCGGAGCCTCCGGGTGGGCCCGATAGAAGTCCCTGAGGAGGACTGGGGACATGATCTGGGACCGGGGAATCCAGCTCCGTTCCTCTGGGCCATATCCCTCCCAGTCCACCAGGTACTGGAAACCCCGGCCACAGCGACGAGCCCTGAGGAGCCTCCTTACCGCCCACTGGGGGTGGCCATCCACCAACTGAGGAGGGGGCGGTGCAGGGGCTGGTGGCATCAGGTCGCTGGCGACATGGGGCTTAACCCGGGAGACGTGGAACACCGGGTGGATCCGACGGAGGGAGTGAGGGAGGACCAGCCGGATGGCAGCGGGGTTGATGACCCGGTCGATGACGTAGGGGCCGATGTACCTCGACGCCAACTTCCGGGAGGGGACATTGAGGGGGAGATCCGCCGTGGAGAGCCAGACCCTCTGGCCCACCTGGTACACCGGAGCTGGAGTGCGGCGACGGTTGGCGCTTCGGGTAGTTCGGGCGGTGGCCCGAAGCAAGGCCGAGCGTACGGAGGTCCAGACCCGACGACAGCGAAGGAGGTGTGCCTGGACTGATGGTACCGACGCTTCGCCCTCCTGGGTAGAAAGCAGGGGTGGCTGGTACCCCAAGGAGCACTCGAAGGGGGACCGGCCGGTGGCTTCATTCACCATGGCGTTCAGGGAGTACTCCACCCAGGGTAGGTCCTTGCTCCAGGAGGATGGATGGAGGGAGGACATGCAGCGGAGTGCCGACTCCAGGCTCTGGTTGGCTCTCTCCGCCTGCCCATTGGTCTGGGGATGGTAGCCGGAGGAGAGGCTGGTCGTGGCCCCAATCCCAGAACAGAAGGCCTGCCACACCTTGGACGTGAACTGGGGGCCACGGTCGGAAACCACATCCTGGGGAAGCCCGTAAAGCCGGAAGACGTGGGTGGTGAGTAGCTCCGCCGTCTCCGCCGAGGTCGGTAGCTTTGCCAGAGCTACCAACCGCACGGACTTGGAGAAGCGGTCCACGATGGTGAGGATGACCGTGTTGCCTAGGGACGGGGGAAGGCCGGTCACGAAGTCCATGGCGAGGTGGGACCACGGTCGACCGGGCACGGGTAGAGGCCGCAGCAGTCCTGAAGGCGGCCGGTGGGATGCCTTGCTGCGAGCGCAGGTAGGGCAGGCCGAGACGAACTCCCTGACGTTCGCGGCCATGGTGGACCACCAGAACCGCCGGCGCAGGAAGGACAGTGTGCGTAGGGCCCCAGGATGGCAGGCGAAGCGGCTGGCGTGGCCCCACTGCATCACCTTGGTCCTGACGGCGTCCGGGACGAAGAGACGGCCGGGGGACCCCGGTCGGGGATCTGGCTGGGTGCGCTGTGCAGCTCTGACCACCGCCTCGATCTCCAGGGTGACCACTCCAACGACCCGGGAGGATGGAACGATGGTGTCAGGAGTGGTGGGTTCCTCCTCTGCGGCATGGAGCCGAGAAAGGGAGTCAGCCTTGGCGTTCAGGGAGCCCGGACGGAACGTGAGGTGGAAGTTAAACCGCCCGAGGAACAGGGCCCAGCGTGCCTGACGGGAGTTCAACCGCCTGGCCGACTTGATGTAGGTTAGGTTCTTGTGGTCCGACCAGACGGTGAAGGGGTGCTCTGCGCCCTCCAGCCAGTGCCGCCACTCGTGGAACGCCTCCACCACCGCCAGCAGCTCGCGGTTCCCGATGTCGTAGTTGGCCTCGGCGGAGGTATAACGGCGGGAGTAGAAGGCGCAGGGGTGCACGGTCTGGTCCTCCGATCGTTGAGAGAGCACGCCACCGACGCCCGTGTCTGAGGCGTCCACTTCCACAATGAAGGGCCTAGAGGGGTCTGGGTTGATTAGGACCGGCGCCGAGGTGAAGAGCCTCTTCAGGTCACTGAAGGCAGCGCTGGCTGCTGGTGTCCACGTGAACTGGCGCAGGGGGGAGGTGAGGGCAGTGAGGGGGGCGGCTACCCGGCTGAAGTCCCGGATGAATCGCCGGTAGAAGTTGGCAAAGCCGAGGAATGACTGCAGCTGTTTCCGGGTGGTAGGTTGGCCCCACTCGACGACGGCCCGAGTCTTCTTGGGGTCAGGGCGAGTCAACCCACCCTCCACGATGAGCCCCAGGAATTCCACAGAGTGAGTGTGGAACGAGCACTTCTCGGCCTTAATAAAAAGGCGATTCTCCAGTAGGCGCTGGAGGACTAGGCGGACATGTTGGACATGCTCCTCAGGGTTCCTGGAGAATACTAGGATGTCATCCAGGTAGAGGACGACAAAGATGTCCAGCATGTCCCTGAGGACGTCGTTCATGAGGGCCTGAAAGACGGAGGGGGCGTTAGTGAGACCAAAAGGCATGACAAGGTACTCATAGTGGCCACGGGGGGTCTTGAACGCCGTCTTCCACTCGTCACCCTCACGAATCCGGACCAGATGGTAGGCGTTCCGGAGGTCCAGCTTAGTGAAGATGGTGGCCCCAAGGAGGGGCTCAAAGTTGGAGCTCATGAGGGGGAGAGGATAGGTGTTCCGGACGGTGATGGCATTGAGCTCACGGTAGTCAATGCATGGCCTGAGGGTTCCATCCTTCTTCTTCACGAAGAAAAATCCCGCTGCCACCGGGGAGTGTGATGGACGGATGAGCCCCTCAGCCAGACAGTCGGAGATGTAGGTGTCCATGGCTGCCTTCTCCGGGGGGGCAAGGTTGTAGAGGCGACTGACCGGAAGTTTGTTGCCAGGGCGGAGCTCGACGGCACAGTCGTAGGGCCGGTGAGGCGGCAGGGTGCGAGCACGCTCCTTGCTGAAGGCCTCTCCGAGGTCGTGGTAGACCTCTGGGATGGAGGAGAGGTCAGGGGGAGCCGGAGGCGGTCGCAGAGGCGATGTGGGGGTATGGGCGGCACGGAGGCACCGGGCGTAGCATGCGGTACTCCAGCTCAGGATACGTCCCTCACCATAGCTGACATGGGGAATGTGGAGCTCGAGCCACGGTCGTCCCAGGATGAGCGGGGACTGGGGGGTCTTGAGGATGTAAAACCGGATCTCCTCCACATGGTTCCCAGAGACGGTCAAGGAGAGGGGTGTAGAGCGGTGGGTGAGAGGCCCCAGGCTGTGTCCGTCTAGGGCTGAGACGGAGAGGGGGGTCTCGAGGGCAACGAGGGGAACGGCAGCTGAGCGGGCCAGCTGGGCGTCCATAAAGTTCTCGTCTGCTCCCGAGTCAATAATGGCCTCGACCGTGAGGTTCTGCCCCTGCCAGGAGAGGGTGACAGAGAACCTGGCTGGGCTGGTGGTAGGTGGGGATTGAGAGACACGGCTCACCCGGATTCCCCCTTCGGGTGAGCCTGCCCTTTTGATAGGGACGGGCAGGTGTCACGGAGGTGTCCCTTCTCTCCACAGTAGAGGCACAGGCCCTGGGCCCTTCTCCTCTCCTTCTCCGCCGTGGTGAGGCGGGCTCGACCAAGCTGCATCGGCTCCTCGCCAGTGCATGGGGTGTAGGTCGACTCCCGTGCGGAGGAGGGGTTGGCTGTGACGATAGGGTCCTGGGGGCGTGGCGAGCTGGTCTGGTAACGCCCTCTCTCTCTCCGACGCTCCCGGGAGCGCTCGTCAACGTCGATGGCTAGGGCCACTAGTTCGTCCAGGGCGGCGGGTCTGTCCCGGACGAGCTCGTCCTTGATGGCCTCACTCAGCCCCTGGCGGAAAGCAGATCGCAGTGCCCTGTCATTCCATCCGCTTCCGGCTGCCAGGGTGCGAAACTCGGTAGAGTAGGCCGCCGCGGTCCGGTTCCCCTGGTGGAGTGACATCAGTCGCGCCCCGACCTCCTGTCCTGCAGTGGGGTGGTCGAAAACCCTCTTGACCTCCGTGAGGAAGGTAGCGTAGTCACCGAACAGGTCAGGGCGGGCGCAGAGGGTGGCCTGGACCCAATTCAGGGCGTCGCCGGTGGTGAGGTTGGTGATGAACGCCACCCGGGCTGCCGGCGACCAGAACTGGCTGGGCTGATGCGAGAACACCAACTCGCATTGGAGGATGAAGCCTCGGAACTGGGCGAAGGCTCCGTCGAAGGGGCGGGGGCTGGCTAGGTGGGGCTCCCGTGGCTGTCCAGTAGGTGGTGCCGGTAGCTGGGCAGGGTCAGGGAGAGCAGGGGGGGGGGCAAAGGCTGCGAGCGCGGCCACCTGTGCTGTAAGCGCTTGGGTCGTAGAGATGAGGTGCTGCATCTGGGTGGCGCGGTGCTCCTGGTTAGCCTCCTGGGTTGTCAGGCGAGTGTTCAGGGCCTGGCACGCTGTAGCGGCCGCCTGGAGGAGGTGAGTGTGTTCCGTGAGGATCTGGATAGCCGTCGGGCCGGATCCAGGGGTGGGAGATGGTGTCCGGTCCTTCGTGTCGTCTGAGCCCAATTGCATGGTCAGTTCTTCTGTTGTGACACGGGGGCGAGGGAGCTCAAGGACACGACACCGGAGGCAGAATATAGTGTTAGCCCCGTAGGGTATTTATTTACAGTGCAGGTGGGTGGAAACACAGATGATGAGTCCGGAGGTTTCAGCCTGGCGGGCTGGGGGTTTCAACCTGGCGGGATGGCGGTAGTGGTTGGCATAGGCTGTGGAGGAACAGGAAAGCAGGGTAAGTCTCCACGGTAGGCCAGTACACAAGATATCAATGAATCACAAGAATAGGCACAAGAGCAAAGTTCATAACTAATCACAGCGGATACTTGCCAGGTCATTCTTAGGGAAGAACTGACGATGATTGAAGGGAGTCCAGGGTAGATGTAGCCAGAGGGTTGATTGGGGAGTGGAGACAGGTGTGTGGGTTTGACTGTGGCTGGATAACCCTCCAATCACCGGGAACGAGCTTCACCTGCGGCGGAGAGCACGCTGTGCTCGGGTTGTGGGGGCGGGGGAGGGCGTGTGTGACGGCCCAGCCGTAACACTGATAGGCTGGGCACTAGACAGGGCTACGTGCAACCTCATCCTGTACCAGGTGTGCTTGAAGTGAATAGATACACAGAGTGCATGCTCAATAGTGAGGGGGTCGAATCGAGTTGACTGAAAGTGAACCACTGCTTTCAAATACTTAGGGATGTTAACTGGCTGAAAAAGCCCTCTGCTGTAGTGGATCAGGGGAAACATGGAGAATCATGAGAGGAGACAGAGACCTCACCATCACCTGCCCAGGAGCTGATTGGGCCTGATTCATATTTGCATGAGAAAATAACATGACTCACAACAGATTAGTCTGACCTAGAATAGCATGCACTCTTATGGAGGGTTCTGTGTACGAGGCAAATAACTGAATATAAATCTAGTCATTTTCTCATCAAAACACTTTCTCAGCCAGAGGGATGAAATTGAAGGGCGCACCACAGACTTCCACTTCAGAATTGATCCATTTTTATAACAAATTGGATCTCTGCCCGGGACTCTAACCTGTGTTCTCTGGGTCCTGTTACCTCTGATCCTGCATTCTTCATCTACTGCATGCTGTGTTTTACTGTAGTTTACATACATGTAGTAAATATTCGGTGTAAAGGGATGTGTGTGTGTGTGTGTGTGTGTGTGTGTGTGTGTGTGCATATAGGGAAAGGGATTCAAAGGGTGTCATTGATTAGAGTACAACGAAATGCATTTCTGCTCTAGAGGGGGCATCTAGGCAATGGGTCACGGCCATTGAAGGCGACCCTGGGGGAGTTAGCGGTTCAGTATTATCATATCACATCTTCCAAATGGCTGATGTGTAAAATTCAAATGTGAGTGTGAGTGTGAGAAATGCATGTCTGAATGTGTTGGGTTCTCAATTAGAATTCAGATTCTTTAGAAGCTCCCATTGAGAAGACATGACGGTGATATGTATGAATATTGAATACTAATACAGAATACATTTCCCAGAGATAGGAAATAATAAATGAGATGGTAATTCACTTTGCATGATTAGTCACAACACTACATACATGTGTTCAATTGAGTGTGTAGCAGTGTAAATTAATGTGCCATGTTCAATTATTACCTCTGCATGTTTCATGACTAGCCTAAGACAGCTTTTGTACCCCTAACACCACTGGTAATCTTCTAATAAGCATACTTGTGTGTGTGTGTGTGTGTGTGTGTGTGTGTGTGTGTGTGTGTGTGTGTGTGTGTGTGTGTGTGTGTGTGTGTGCGTCCATGTGTGAGTGCGTGCGTCCGTGTGTGCGTGCGTCCATGTGTAAGTAGCGTGCGTCAGTGAGTACGTCCGTGTGTGCGTGCGTCTGTGTGCGTGCGTCCATGCGTGCGTGCGTGCGTGTGTGTGTCCGTACACGTGCGTCCATGTGTAAGCAGCGTGCGTGAGTGAGTACGTGTGCGTCCCTGAGTGCGTCCGTGCGTTCATGCTCTGGCATCTGAAGCAACGGGAGACCATTTTGAATCCTTCCATCTACACGTGAGTCGAGCCCAGTGACAGAGAGGAAAAGCTTTCATGGGATTTGAGGGGAAGACGGTAAGCCTCTTAGCGTCCAGCAAGTCAGGGTGTGAGGTGGGATGGAGCAACCCAATGCTGCTCCATGATACCGTATGATGATGCCTGAACCCCTGTGGGGGTGTCAGTGCTTAGAGCTGTGTGTTCAATCACAGTGTAAGCACATCATAGGAAACTTCCACAGGTGCAGTGGAAATAATAAATCATGCCACAGCAAGAAAAAAAAAGAGCACAAGTTGCCAGACTCTTTCGTGAATGCTGCTTTGCATTCCAAACATTGTGTGGGGGTTTATATGTATTCCTCTCTCATGCTCAGAGCTGGCACAGTGGGATGGGTCAGCGCAGGGAGCGGCGACAAAGCGCAGGGAATGATAATGTGATAAAGTGCGTCTATGTGATAAATAAGGACATGGATGAAAGCTTTGATTTACAAACTTTTTAGGGATAGAACATGTTTTTGGGATTCAACTTCACATCACCAAGAGTGGCTGAATATGCTGTGCAGACAACTGTATGTCAGTAGGATAGCAGAGCAAATCTGAGGACTGTGTTTCCTAGGTTCCACCAGCATATTCCTTGCCCAACACGAACCGTGAACACATTGGATCACATTTACACTCTCTTCCCAGATGGATATAGGGCCCTCCTTCAGGGTCGGCTGTGGCGCAGGAGGTAGAGCCGGTGTCTAATGACCGCAAGGTCGGTAGATCGGCGGTTCGAACCCCGGCTGGCCACATGTCGAAGTGTCCTTGGGCGAGACACTGAACCCCAAATTGCTCCCAATGAGCGGGCCGGCGCCTTGCATGGTAGCTTGCCGCCATTGGTGTGTGAACTGTGAATGTGTGTGTGAATGGGTGAATGAGAGGCCGTTGTAAAGCGCTTTGGAATAAGGCGCTATATAAGTCAGTCCATTTCATATGTCCTCCCTTCATCCCAACTTCGGCAAATCAGATCACACCTCTCTCCTGTTGTTGCCCGCCTACAGGCAGAGGCTGAAACTGGGAGAGCTTGTGACAAGATCTAAAACTGGTCTGAACTATGTTACAATTCCATGTTTTCATTCCACCAACTGGAGCATGTTCAGAGATGCCTCAAAACAATAACATGGACAAATCCATAGACTCACAGGTCACAGGGTTTCCTCGGGAAGTGCATTGACGACATTGTTTACTTACAGGATGACTGTACGAACATTTCCCAACCAGAAACCGCGGTTAAACAGTAACATGTGTGCACTGTTAAAAGCATGGACCGCCATTATTTATCTTTTGGGGACATGGGAGTACAAGAACACCAGATTAATCTCTGGAAAGTCATCGGTGACACGAAAGCTAAACACAGTAGAAGGACAAAGAAGAATTACATTACCGCGGCTCCGATGCATGACGCATGTGGAGTAGACTTCATATCTATTACGGACTATCAGGGAAAGTCCAACTGTGTTATGCACACCAACGCCTCTCTTCCATATGTGACAGGGTCTGGTAAAAAAAAAGTCCCCAAGTAGGGCAAGGTCATTTGTCTGATTATGAAAGTGCAGATTGTAAGTTGTCTCATGTCATACATTGAGACATGACCATGTACACATGCATACATGCATACAGAAAAACAGTTGAAGAAGATATGCTTATTTGAATGCTGGTACCCCTCAAATCAAATACGCTCTGAATCATGTTTGCTACCATCACGTTGGTAGCTAGGTAGGAGCTAAGACATAGCATCACTATGAACAGCGATGAGCATCTCACAACATGCTGAGAGAACATCAACATGCTAAAAACATATAACTACACATAATTAGATAACACAGTTGCTTTTGAGCACGTCCTAAAACGTAAGTTTGTTTACAAGCCATGTATCACTTACCCAGTAGCCTACGCCAGACGATACAGTGAATCCAATTCACACATTATAAGTATCTAGTGATCCTAAAACTGGTGATTGGTCTATCAAGTGGGCTCTTCAATACCTTTTTTATTTTATTTTTAAATAAGCTTTTCCGTCATTTGTGCGACTTGAGAATTGCCAACATCCGGACCTTTCCACCAGACCATGTGAGCTCAACTGTTAGGAGTAGCTATGGTGTTTGGACCCAGGTGCAGTGCAGAACAGAGGAGACGAGATGCAGGAGAAGAATTCAAAATAAAGGCACTCTTTATTTGAGTAAGCGGGGAATAACTAACCGCACAATAAACGATAAAACAAAAGAAGAGAAAGCTTAGTCTCCGATAACTGCTTAAATAAGTAATAGTCAATGAATAACAAAACAAAAGGGGAGAGAGCTTAATCTCCCCGAAAACTCTGTCAATAGTACAAGGCAAGGCAATTAATTTGCAACAGTCTTTCAATCCTTAGATTCCATGCAGGCGAGGAACGATAAGGCTCACGAAAGACACACACACAACTCACATAACATATAGCGAACAACCGACAATGAGGGAAGACACAGGGGGATAGAAATAGACTAAGACTAAGCATTCACACCAGTTAGCAATCACAGTAATTAGGACAGACAAAAATACATACATACATACATACACACCAGGGGACGCCAAAGGGTCGCTCACCCAATAGAGTGAACCCCCAAACCTTACACTCAACACCTTCTATGCTCTGTTTGAGGCCAACAACACTGAGCCTGCTACAAGGGCTCCTGTGGCTTGTAACGACTGTGTACTTTGGATCTCTGCGGCTGACCTAAGTAAGAGTTTGAAGAGGATGAATACTCACAAAGGTGCCTGGCACAGATGGCATCCGGGGCCGCGCCCTCAGAGCATGTGTTGACCAGCTGGCAGCTGTCATCTTTTCGGACATATTCAACCTCTCCCTGTCCCGGGTTTGTAGTCACCCACCTGTTTTAAGGTGACCACGATTGTTCTTGTGCCCCCCACCCACCCCCCCACCCCCCGCCCCCGCCAAAAGGTAACGTGCCTAAATGACTATAGTTCCATAGCACTCACATCTGTCACCATGAAGTGCTTTGAGAGGGCCGGACAAGACCCACATCAACTCCACATGACCTGACACATTGAACCCGCTCCAATGTGCATCCAGCCTGAACAGATCTGTGACTGAGGCTGCTTTTATGCACACTGCTTTATCACACCTGGACAAGAGGGAACACCTATGTGAGAATGCTGCTCATTGATAACTACAGTTCAGCATTCAACACCATTGTTCCCTCCAAGCTCTTCACCAAGCTCAGGAACCTGGGTCTAAACACCTCCCCATGCAACCGTGTAGCGTGGACTTGACCGCCGGGCCCCAGACCCCAGGTGGTCCGGGTAGGAAGGCAGCAACACTTCCACACTGGTTCTCAACACAGGAGCCCCCCAGAGCTGTGTGCTCACTCCCCTCCTATACTTCCTGATTCCCCACAGCTGTGTGGCCACGATCAAAGACAATGATGAGACAGCCTACAGGGAGGAGGGAAGGGTCCTGGCAGAGTGGTTGCCAGGACAACAAACTCTTGCCTCAACATCAGCAAAAGGAAGGAGATGATTGTGGACTACAAGAAGCAGCAGGGACACCACCCCCCCCTCGCCTTGCCGCCCCCCCCCCCCACACACACACACACACACACACACACCCCACCCCACACTTCACTAGCCTTGACGTGGTTTCATCACACCGATCACACAGTGATCAAGACGGCGTGCCAGCGCGTTGTTCTTCTTCAGACGGCAAAGGGGAAATTTGGCATGGCTCCTCACCAACTTCTATAGTTGCACCGTCGAGAGCGTCCTGTCCAGCTGCATCACCACCTGGGACGACAGCTGCACCGCCCAGGACCGCAGGGCTCTACAGAGGGTGGTGGAAAGGGCAGAGCACTGAATCATTCTCCAGCCATACAGGACATCTACTCCAGGAGGTGTCTAAAGAAGGTCCCGGAAGATCATCAAAGACTGCAGCCACCCCAGCGGTACCGGAGCATCTGGTTTTGGATCAAGACAAGCTTCTAGCTACCAAGCTATACTGTTGACTGTTGAACTGATGTTAACTCCCCAGCTGCCCAGAGTACTACCTGCTGCCCACCTGCACTAGATACAATTTGACACACACACACACATACACATACACGCACACACACAAACACACACACACGAACACACACACACACACATACACACACACACATACACACACACGAACAGACACACACACACACAAACACACACACACACATACTTCCACGCATGTCCATCATTGCTGCTATTATGTTGTTTTTGTGTTTTCCGTATCTCCTATATTGTCAGCGTCTTTGAGCCTCGGAAAAGCGCTATATAAATGTAATGAATTATTATTATTATTATTATTATATTCATACTATGTAACCGTATATATTCCACCAATCCAAGGCTGGACTTGTTGGGCTGTTATTACTATTGATTGTATATTGGTAAATGGTAAGTGGTAAATGGACTGCACTTATATGGACGTCCTCTCATTCACCCATTCACACACACATTCACACACCAATGGCGGCAAGCTACCATGCAAGGCGCCGGCACGCCCACTGGGAGCAATTTGGGGTTCAGTGTCTTGCCCAAGACATGTGGCCAGCCGGGGCTCGAACCGCCGATCCTACGATCATTAGATGGCGGTGTATTGTTCATTGTTCATTGTTCATCATTAGATACTGTGTATTGTTGTTACTTAAGAGAGTGAGACAGGGAGGAACAGCTATAGAGAGAGAGATAGAGAGTGAGAGACAGAGAGGGAAATGGAGAGGGTAATCTCTTTGGGAGGAGTCAGGCCTCCACAGTGAGCCGTAGGATGTGCTGCTCGGTCCCTGTGAACACAGTCCTCATTAATCAACTGTTAATGAACAGAGCTGCAGTATACATACAGAAACCCCCCCCCCCCCACACACACACACACAGCCCTGTTCACCCACCACTAAGCCCCCCCCTCCCACACACTCATGCCCCGCGAACGCCCTTCATGATCTGGGACACGATAGCAAACATCATGGCAGGAGGAGGGAAGAGGAGGGGGAGGGGAGGGGAGAGGAGGGGAGGGGAGAGGAGGGGAGGGGAGGAGGAGGGGAGGAGAAGGGAGGGGAGAGGAGAGCATGGTAGAAGAGGTGAGGGGAAAAGAGGGTGGAGTAGAGGAGGGAAGGGAAGGGGAGGGAGGGTAGTAGAGGAGAGGGCGAGGGCGAGGGAGGGTAGTAGAAGAGAGGGCGAGGGAGGGTAGAAGAGAGAAGGGGAAGGGAGGATAGAGGAGGGGGGAGGGTAGTAGAGGAATGGGCGAGGGAGGGTAGAAGAGAGAAGGGGGATGGAGGGTAGAGGAGGGGGGAGGGCGAGGGAGGGTAGAAGAGAGAAGTGGGATGGAGGGTAGAAGAGGGAAGGGGAGGGAGGGGAAGGGAGAGGGTTAGGAGGTAGTGACTAAGGTCACGGCCTTTTCTGAGGTGTGACAGAAGATGCTGGAGGTTGTGTGTGTGTGTGTGTGTGTGGGGGGGGGGCGTTGTTATTTTTAAATATATTTATATAAGTCATGTGATTTGAAATATAAACCCAGTAAACAAATGCATGATGCAACACACTGCATGACAGTCAGTGCTGTTCCCTCAAGTTAATTATAGTGCTGCATATTTATTGTGTCACAATGAGCATTAAATATTTATCATATTAATGTCACTTGTCAACCCTGCAGGTGTGTGTGTGTGCGTGTGTGTCTGTGTCTGTACCCATTTTTTGGGTAAAAAATATTGAATTAACGAACCACCTGTGGGACAGTACTGTCAACAGCGTCTCACTTGCCACTCAGTGGAGCCACTGCTAGTATATCAACTACATTGGTGACTAGGATCGTAGATACGTTCGTTATGTAAATGCTTTCTCATGGTTCTCGGACTTCTGGACACTACAGTACCAAGTAAGCACCCTACTGACAATAGCTCTGGACTTCTTTGACATGTTATCTTTTGACACGTGTTCTCGCCCGTTTAACCACAGGGCCACTGTTTTCAAGCCTACTCTGTATGATTACCACACTGGGGAAAAGATCTATATCTCCCCCTCTCTCTCTCTCTCTCTCCTCTCTCTCTCTCTCTCTCTCTCTCTCTCTTTTCTTTCTCTCTGTCTCTCTCTGTCCTCCACAGTGAAATGATGAGCCACTTAGAGTAGCTGTGTCAAGCGTCTGTACGTGCATGCATGTTTAGTCCACTCATGTCGACACTGCAGTAACACCAGTAATCACTGTGAAGACATGGAGACACAGAGGGCTGTACCTCTGCTGCCCCACACAGGACACTGCCTGCAACTGCTCTCTCTCTCTCTGTCTGTCTGTCTCTCTCCCTCTCTCTCGCTCTCTCTCTCTCCCCCCCCTCTCTCTCTCTCTCTCTCTTCCTTTCTCTCTCTCTCACACACACACACACACACACACGCTGGCTCTATCTACTCTTGCTATAAAAGTAGAGTGATTCTTATCCAAACACTACTCTGGTGCCTGCTTCACTCCCACAGGAGGGCTGATAACATTACAAAAGATGTGTGCTGACACACACACACACACACACACACACACACACACACACTCACACTCACACTCACACTCATACTCATACACACACACACACACACACACACACATATACACACACACAGACACACACACACGAATCACTGACATTTGCTCTCCAGGCAGGAGGAGGACTCGTCAGGTGAATGGAGAGAAAGAGAGAGAGCCAGAGAATGAAGAGAGCCAGGAGCGAGAAAGGGATGGGGGGGGCAGAGAGAGAGGGGGGGGAGAGAGAGAGAGAGAGAGAGAGAGAGAGAGAGAGAGAGAGAGAGAGAGAGAGAGAGAGAGAGAGAGAGAGAGAGAGAGAGAGAGAGGGGAGGGAATAGAGGACAGGTCCAGTGACGTCTGACAAATACACACATACAGCCATATATACTTCCCCTCTCATCACCACACTGTGTATCTTTGTGTTTGTCTTATGTGGGGCAAAGTGTTTGGCAAAGTGATCGTCAACCAGCCTCTAGAGTGGAAGTTTAACAACCAGATGACACACATCACAGAGGCCTGTTTCAGTATGCACAAAGAAACTCTTGAGATATACATCAATATTTCCTCTGCTTGAGCACTTCATAAGTTGTTATTATTCTGCGTTTGATAGTGTGGGCATACTCTCAATGGATTTCTAACAACTCAACAAAACGTCATTGATAAATCACTCTTTACTGTGAGCTCTTGTTCTTTCCACCGACTGTCCTGTGGGCATTGCAGACTCGCTTGTTGGTTTGTTTATTTGTTTCTTTTAAGGTTTCATCATTTTAAGGTTTTCATTCGACAGCAGTGAAGCGTTTTGGCTGTCCTTACAAAGACACAAGATGGAGTGCTCTGCAAACAAACAGGAGCTTTATTGCTTCCTGTGCGTGATGCAACTTCCTCATTAGTTGTGTTATTGTTGGGCAGAGTTAAGACATGGTGTACGGATTACAGCACGTTGGGAAGATGTGACAAAACAATATGTGGGAGAGAATGGAGGGCAGAGTTTAGAGTGTCTCTATCATCCTGGACCTGAAAAACAAAAATACTTAACATAATTCAACATATTTTCATTGCAGCTATTCCCATGAAATGTAGACCATTAACTCAATAAAACTACACAGCTGAATAGATTCCAATCTATTAAAAAAGCTATGTGCAATAAAGTATGTGCAATGGAAATATGTTGAACTTCAAAATCTTGATGTGTTGAATACTTATTTCCCCCACTGTATCCACCTGAACTCTCTGAACTTGCCCTCTTGAAGAACTTTCCAACCCTTATCAGAACAGACTACAATGAAAACTATTGTCACAGCGCTCTTGATCAGTATTTACCAGACTCATTCCCATAGACCTTCTCATTCCACAGAAATCGATAGCTTTTTCTACATACTAATTCACTCCTATAACAATTATCTCATTTAAGTAGTCTTCAGTTCAGGTAATTAATGAAGCTTCACTTTAATATCTACTGCCTCTGGGCTGTTCAGCCAAAACCAACCCCTGCAGAATGTGGCATTGAAAGATTAAAGAAGGAAAGATAAGATGGAAGTTACCCAGAGTGCATCCCTGCAGCTTTTCTTTGATAAATGACTCCTAATTGAAATACCCCTCTCTCTCTCTCTCTCTCCCTTCACTTTCAGGGTCAAATCAGTTGTGTGTTCGCCAGGTTATCAGGGCTCTGGGTGTAGGAGGAATTTCAGTGTAATAATAAGCTTGTGGGGTATTATTGGCATGGCTGAGGGGGAGATAAGGAATTTTAAAAATGTTCTCATCATCCCCCCCTCTCTTCTTCCTCTCATCCTCATGAAATGCTCTCTCTATTCTCCATTCGCCCGCGTCTCTTCCTTTCTCTCCACCCATTGTGTGTGTGTGAGTGTGTGTGTATGTGTGTGTGTGTGTGTGTGTGTGTGTGTGTGTGTGTGTGTGTGTGTGTGTGTGTGTGTGTGTGTGTGTGTGTGTGTGTGTGTGTGTGTGTGTGTGTGTGTGTGTGTGTGTGGGTCTGTCAGTGTTTTGGTCAGCAGGGGAAAAAGCGTCCCTTGTCACAAAGAAACACACACACACACACACACAAACACACACACACACACACACACACACACATTGACATTGACATTGGACGGCTGATGAAGGGTAAAGTGCTTCAGGGCCCCAATTACAGTTTAATGGGGCCACCTTCAGAGTGAAAGACTTCGGCTTTTTCTCAATACCTTATTTATCTGCTTCACTACCCTCACCCTAGAACAACTTACCCTAGAGGGATCCAGTCCAAAACGTAACCCGGTCCCCAGCCGTTCTGCTAGAACCAGCCCAGTCTATTAAAGTGGAGTTTGTTATACCCCCCGCCCCGCCACGTCCCCCTTGGCCCTTCCACTTTTTGGAGGTGGATATCACTAACACAAACAAGAAACCATCAGAAACAGCTTTCTAAGTTAAGGAATTGGCCCTAATATGTTGGAAAATGTGATTGTTATTCATCTGTGTGCGTGCTTACGCGTGTGTGCGTGGATGCATGCGTGCATGTGTGTGTGTGCGCGTATGTGTTTGTGTTTGTGTGTCTGAGTGAGATGCAGACTCTGCAGTTTCCTCTCTTCCCAGGCTACTGGGCTGTAGAACAGCATTACTCCTCTTTAATATCCTTTGTTAATGGGAGTCTCTGGCTAATTGAAAACCAACCCATCTATGTCTCCCTGCCGTGCCATTATATGGCTGTAAACAGTTAAAAGGTGCATGTGCGTGCGTACATGCATGCGTGCACCCGTGCACCGCCGAATTCGATTCCATTGTTTTGAATGAGACAATGCACACGGCGTGCGATGCGATATTATCGCACGACAACATTCGATTCTCCATTCACACCAATTGAAATAATTCAAAGAATTGAGAATCGAATGTTGTCGTGCGACAAAATCGTGTGCATTGGCCTAGAATACCCTGATACTAAAACGTCACCTCCCTCCCCTCTCCTCTCCTCTCCTCTACTCTACTCTACTGTACACAACAGCAAAATTCAAATGAGGAACCTGAACAAATAAATTGTTCAGTAAAGGATCACATCACCAGGTGAGGATGCTGGTTTTCTTTTTTTTCTTGCCAAAAATGGAAGAGAAAATAAATCATGGATATGAGGAGATAAAACAGCACATAAACCCTCCCCGGCGCGTGTGTCTCCAGTGGCTGTGATTTACTGCAGCCCGGGCTGAAACTGCTTACCGTCAGGAGCCGTAATGGATGCCAGCGTCTGCTCTTAATTTCTATGGCTGGGGGTAGATATGGATGTTGTTATTTTCTCCCTAAGCGATTTCCCTGATGTCTCCCTTGGCACCCTCCTGCGTTATAGACGCACCATATGGGCCCAAAATGGGGCTATTAAAAAAACACACACTTAAACTCTCTGAAAATCGCTCACTAAACAGGCCAACTTTGACTCCACTAAGTAACATCCAGAAGTTTACAGTTTCAATGCTGATATGTCTTCTTTTTATAGACTGCTTTGTTTGAGAAGTTTCATTTGTAGGTCTTATTTCATCTAACTGCTCCATATACATTGGCACAATGACGTACACACACATATATTAGACACACAGGACATCCATCCACACACACATGCAGTGGGAAGCTTTGGGGACCTTCCAGTCCAATCCTCACGTTATTTTTTTCCATTATTATTATTATTATTATTATTATTATTAATATTAATATTAATATTATTACGTTTTTATTAATGCCCCAGAAATGTTGTCACTGCAAAAAGATTGCAACAGGTCTCCAAAAAGCCTCTCCTCTGCCCCCTGCTGTGCATATACCTCACTGCACCCTCAATATCTCACCAGCTGCTCTGGGCTTGCCTCCTTGAGCTTATATGCACTTACAGTACTCTGTATGAAAGGGCAAAATAGGTGAAGACCAATTCGTAGAATGTATCCATCACAACACCGGTTCTATCCTTTGAGATCCATGAAGATGTAGGAGAGGAGACTGTGAAAATAGGAAAACAATAGGAACTGAGCAGTACACAGAGTGAGGAAAACATGATTGTTAATACCACGGTGTGATGTTCAGTCATGAATGTATCTATTTGGTGCAGTTCTCCTACATCACCAGTAGATGTCACCAGCCATTCAAAAGCAACACTCCTGGCCATGCAACCCATCACACACCAGCAGAACATTCACAAATAATCTGTGTGTGTGCAGATACAGTATGCACACGAGCAAGCTAGTTATAGTTGTGTGTCTTGAGGGTTAAAGGGTTTTGTTGGATTGCAGGGTGAGATAACTATCAATCTTACCCATTTAGAAGTAGGAACTCATGTTTCATTAACATGACAGGCTCTTGTTCCAAGATTGTACCAACAGAGAGTAAACAAGACCGTAGAAATTCAGAAAAAGAGTGATGTATGTGCGAGTGTGTGTTTGTGTGTGTGTGTGTGCGTGTGTGTGTTTTTTTGCATGTGTGTGTGTGTGTGTTTGCGTTTGTGCTTGTGTGTGTGTGTATGTTTGCGTTTGTGCTTGTGTATTCTGTGTGTGTGTGTGTGTGTGTGTGTGTGTGTGTGCGTGTGTGTGTGTGTGTGTGTGTGTGTGTCTGTGTGTGTGTGTCTGTGTGTGTGCATTTGAGAGGGACTTCAATGTGTCTTCCTCCCATCTGCATTCCAGCTTCCCGTTGGCTGAGGAACAGAACCAGCGTTGGTATCATTGCTCAGTGTCATATCAGTGGCATAGTTCTCCTTGGCCTCTTGAAACTGTTAGCACAATCCACTGATGTTGACATGATCACTGTGCTCTGGTCTCTAGTTTATATTGAATGAATGAATGAATTGATGGACGAATGGATGGATGGATGAATTAATTAATTAATTAATTAATGACCGTCATGATCAAGATAACCAGAATGGATTTTTCAGATTCTCTAGAAGGTGTGTTCACTAGTTTTTCATGAAATGACAAAGCCATAGGCGGCTTATAGCTTTTCAATAGCCGTTGCCTACAAGGCGCTGCTCGGGATTCCGTGGCCGGGGTAATGTATGGTGACTCTATGTCGGCTGTAAGGTAATGTATGGTGACTCTATGTCGGCTGTAAGGTAATGCATGGTGACTCTATGTCGGCTGTAAGGTAATGTATGGTGACTCTATGTCGGCTGTAAGGTAATGTATGACTCTATGTCGGCTGTAAGGTAATGTATGGTGACTCTATGTCGGCTGTAAGGTAATGTATGGTGACTCTATGTCGGCTGTAAGGTAATGTATGGTGACTCTATGTCGGCTGTAAGGTAATGTATGGTGACTCTATGTCGGCTGTAAGGTAATGCATGGTGACTCTATGTCGGCTGTAAGGTAATGTATGGTGACTCTATGTCGGCTGTAAGGTAATGTATGGTGACTCTATGTCGGCTGTAAGGTAATGTATGGTGACTCTATGTCTCTGTAAGGTAATGTATGGTGACTCTATGTCGGCTGTAAGGTAATGTATGTGACTCTATGTCTCTGTAAGGTAATGTATGGTGACTCTATGTCGGCTGTAAGGTAATGTATGGTGACTCTATGTCGGCTGTAAGGTAATGTATGGTGACTCTATGTCGGCTGTAAGGTAATGTATGGTGACTCTATGTCGGCTGTAAGGTAATGTATGGTGACTCTATGTCGGCTGTAAGGTAATGTATGGTGACTCTATGTCGGCTGTAAGGTAATGTATGGTGACTCTATGTCGGCTGTAAGGTAATGTATGGTGACTCTATGTCGGCTGTAAGGTAATGTATGGTGACTCTATGTCGGCTGTAAGGTAATGTATGGTGACTCTATGTCGGCTGTAAGGTAATGTATGGTGACTCTATGTTGGCTGTAAGGTAATGTATGGTGACTCTATGTCGGCTGTAAGGTAATGTATGGTGACTCTATGTCTCTGTAAGGTAATGTATGGTGACTCTATGTCGGCTGTAAGGTAATGTATGGTGACTCTATGTCGCTGTAAGGTAATGTATGGTGACTCTATGTCGGCTGTAAGGTAATGTATGGTGACTCTATGTCGCTGTAAGGTAATGTATGGTGACTCTATGTCGGCTGTAAGGTAATGTATGGTGACTCTATGTCGCCTGTAAGGTAATGCATGGTGACTCTATGTCTCTGTAAGGTAATGTATGGTGACTCTATGTCGGCTGTAAGGTAATGTATGGTGAGTGACTCTATGTCGGCTGTAAGGTAATGTATGGTGACTCTATGTCGGCTGTAAGGTAATGTATGGTGACTCTGTCGGCTGTAAGGTAATGTATGGTGGTGACTCTATGTCGGCTGTAAGGTAATGTATGGTGACTATGTCGGCTGTAAGGTAATGTATGGTGACTCTATGTCGGCTGTAAGGTAATGCATGGTGACTCTATGTCTCTGTAAGGTAATGTATGGGGACTCTATGTCTCTGTAAGGTAATGTATGGTGACTCTATGTCGGCTGTAAGGTAATGTATGGTGGTGACTATGTCACCTGTAAGGTAATATATGGTGACTATGTCGCCTGTAAGGTAATGTATGGTGACTCTATGTCGGCTGTAAGGTAATGTATGGTGACTCTATGTCGGCTGTAAGGTAATGTATGGTGACTCTATGTCGGCTGTAAGGTAATGTATGGTGACTCTATGTCTCTGTAAGGTAATGTATGGTGACTCTATGTCGGCTGTAAGGTAATGTATGGTGACTCTATGTCGGCTGTAAGGTAATGTATGGTGGCTCTATGTCGGCTGTAAGGTAATGTATGGTGGCTCTATGTCGGCTGTAAGGTAATGTGTGGTGACTATGTCGGCTGTAAGGTAATGTATGGTGACTCTATGTCGCCTGTAAGGTCATGTATGGTGACTCTATGTCGGCTGTAAGGTCATGTATGGTGACTCTATGTCTCTGTAAGGTAATGTATGGTGACTCTATGTCGGCTGTAAGGTAATGTATGGTGACTCTATGTCGGCTGTAAGGTAATGTGTATGGTGACTCTATGTCGGCTGTAAGGTAATGTATGGTGACTCTATGTCTCTGTAAGGTAATGTATGGTGACTCTATGTCTCTGTAAGGTAATGTAGGGTGACTCTATGTCGGCTGTAAGGTAATGTATGGTGACTCTATGTCGGCTGTCAGGTAATGTATGGTGACTCTATGTCGGCTGTAAGGTAATGTATGGTGACTCTATGTCTCTGTAAGGTAATGTATGATGACTCTATGTCGGCTGTAAGGTAATGTATGACTCTATGTCTCTGTAAGGTAATGTATGGTGACTCTATGTCTCTGTAAGGTAATGTATGGTGACTCTATGTCGGCTGTAAGGTCATGTATGTGACTCTATGTCTCTGTAAGGTAATGTATGGTGACTCTATGTCGGCTGTAAGGTCATGTATGGTGACTCTATGTCGGCTGTAAGGTATTCTCTCCCCCCGTTCCCCCCAGGCTGGCTGACTGACCGCTCCTTGCTATTTTTATCCCCGTGGCGCTGTTTCTGTTTCTCATCCAGTGGAAAACCGGGGTGCAGACGGGAGGAAGACAAACGAAAGTATCTCTCTCTCACACACTCTCTCTCTCTCTCTCTCTCTCTCTCTCTCTCTCTCTCTCTCTTTCTCTCTTTCTCTCTCTCTCACACACACACACTCTCTCTCTCTCACACACACACACACTCTCTCTCTCTCTCTCTCTCTCTCTCTCACACTCTCTCTCTCTCTCTCTCTCTCTCATACACACACTCTCTCTCTCTCTCTCTCATACACACACTCTCTCTCTCATACACACACTCTCTCTCTTTTTTTTCTTTTTTTTTCTTCTCCAAAAATAGCCGTGAGTCGTGATCAGCTCGTCCTTGGGAGAGAGAGAGAGAGAGAGAGAGCTGTATTATTGCTCAGAATCAGAGGAGGGGTTATGGATTGATACAAATAGTCACTCCCGCCAAGCCAACCCCGCGCGGGCTGAATTAATGTGTTGCTATTTTTGGGAGCCCCGTGTTTCCAGGGGAGACCTAATGACGCAATGACGTCAATGCGGGTCAATCGCAGACTGGAGGAATTGAGTGGGTTCCATTTGGGTTTTGCAGTATTTTTTACAGAAACGATGGAAACGAGTACAAAATGGAAGTATATATTTTTTTGAAAATGCATCGAAAATAGAAGTCATTGAAAATACAGCAATTGAACACAAATTCCGAGTGGCATGATGTCGCCTGAATCCTGCGAGTATCAGCATAGTAAGTGTGTTGGATGCGTTTTCTCCACATCCATAGCGCTCTTCGGATCGTTAGGCGCCTTGTTCAATTCGTCATACACTTCTGCTTTTGTTTTTGATGTTCCTGTTTTGTGTGTTTGTTTTTTCTTTGCTAAACGCGACGTGCCTCAACTTCCTTACCTTATAACTTATGATGATAATCAGTGGTACGTGCATCTTTATTGTTTTCTCAAGGGTTTAATCCGAAACGGTCCATGCATGCATGCATCTCCACTCGCAGAAAGGTAACAGCCATCCTTAACCTCTCTCCATCTCTCCACCTAGGCTATCTTCTCCTCTCCCATCTCTCCACCTTGACTATCTTCTCCTCACAGTACCCGCGCCTCCCTGTTTGAATCCATTCGCATCTGTCACCAAAGTGGGGATGTGTTTGATTTGATATTCAGTATATTGGCGGGTCGATAGTAACATTCTGGAATAGCGGTTCTCCCTGCTCAGGTCTAGCCCCGTGCGTGCGCGCCATGGTGTCTCTGAATGCAGCCGCGGCGCGCACTGGCAAACGGCGACGTTGATCAGTCGGGTGAGAAATGTAGGATTTTTGTATTTGCAAAACTTTAGACGGAGAACAGCCTGTGGAATACCGTTTCGTTCTGACACCGTGCAAAACATCTCGCTGACCTTAGAAGCGTTTGATCCATTCATCTGTTGTCTATCGTTTCACCCATCTGCATTTTTCCTTGTTTGCTTTTTGTGTGATTGTTGTTTAGATTGTTTTTTTTAATGGGGATATAGGACGGCTGGGTCACAGCCTGGGTGACAGGGCGATCTAGATATGACTGTGAGCCTATCAGAAGGGCATGGATTGACATCGCAACCCCTCACCACAACGGAGCCCAGCAGGGAGGCATGTAGCAGGAGGAAGTCGTGTGCCTTACAAACACACACACACACACACACACACACACACACACACACACACACACACACACACACACACTCAAATACACACACACAATCACGCACACGCGCACGCACACGCGCACGCACACGCACACACACACACACACACACACACACACACACACACACACACACATCGTGAGAGGCGAAGGGGGGGGGGGCGGGGTGGTATGGTGGTCTAGGGCGTTCACCGGCGGGGCTGGCGCAAGGATTCGGTTTCAGCACCGTGGACAGCTCTCGTGATGCGTGCACGGCCTAAGGCCGTTTAAACAGCATCAGCGACTAAGTTAGTCAGCGTACATGACCAAAATATGCTTGGACAACTGTAAAGATTGGATTAATTCGTATTCATTTAAAATACTAGGCCACAGATCAAAAAGTTAGAGGACATTGGGAAATGCAACACTGGGCTCCTGCAGTCATCCACCTCAGTTGTGTAGTTAACAGTAATATTCTACTGTGTCTCAGTTGGTATGGGGCCAACTAATGTTCGGCAGCATTATGTTGAAGGATTTATTTCCTCATTTGGCCACAGGAAATGAATATGTCTAAGTCTTGGTTTGAATGATTGTCAGCTATGGATGACCGTGGTGGTGTGACAGGTGAGTGGACCGGAGGTCTTCTATCCTGACTCATGGACATTAGGGCGACGTCTAGGGCCTACGACCTATAGGCACTGCCTGCCACCTAGCCTCCCTCCCTCATTAGACCTCCTTCCTACCTCACCCTCTCTCTTCCTCCATATCAGCATCAGACGACCTTCTCTCTTTTGAGCTATTCACTAGCTATCATCCACCTTTCTGATTTCAAATGGCTCCTCAAGTCATATACCTTCTTCATAGGCATTACCTTCCTGTTGTCTTATGTGTGGGGAAACACCTCTTATTACCGTATGGCAACAGTACGTATCCTCTTTTTACACCACAGTCCATGATGGTATCCCTAGGAGCGTCTCTTCTCATTCTTCACCGGTCAGAGCCACACCTCTCAGCTTACCTGTATCACCGTTTCCCTTCATTGCACCTTTCCATTTACGTGTTTTTACAAAAGCAGACGCTTTTTATCCAAAAGTGACTTAGAACGTATAGTACAACAACAAGTCCATTTGATGTACATTACACATCTAAAGTAAGTGAATTATCTATACATCAAGTCATCATAAGCAACAATCTATGCAAGGACCAAGTGCCATTGGCAATGCAATTTTGTTTTATTAATTATTATTATGTTATTATTAACAGTAGAGGAACTGTACAGACGGATAGTGTGGGTGGAGAGGTTTTTAGGAGGGACAGTCAAGATGTAGCCTGAAGACATGGGTCTTCCGTCTACACCTGAGGGAACATCACTGAGGCTGTTGGAGGAGACATGAGAGGACATGCAGGCTCATTGGAACACATGGAACAGAATGAGCATTACGATGAGCCCGTCCTCCAATTTCTCTCTCCACCAGCCTCCCCTGAATAAAACCTAACACCTTACCAGGCTGAAATTCCCCCAAAACACATGCAGTTTTTCATTCAGTTTCATTTAGAATTGATTGCATTGTAGGCTACATGTACTGTACATCCAATCTCAGTATTTAAACACTAAAAAGCCTTTTAGATTACAGCACTTGACTTCCCTGGTCTGACTCATGGAGTGGATAGTACTGTTAGGCTTCAGAAAAAATGCATGAGATACCTGGTCATTATGGATATGTTGGGCAGTTTTTATATGCAACTCAATCTGAATACACCAGGGGAGTATTCCATCAACATCGCTAGGAAAAGGAAAATCCACGCTTTTCTTTTTTTTCGCGAGATTTATCCAAATAAGCCTGGATTTCTTTGATAACTCTCACGAGACTTATCAGAATAAGCCTGGATTTTCCTTTAGCGAGGTTGATGGAATACCCCCCTGCTGTTAACCTTAAATAGTGTATTCTGTGTTTCTTCAATTCAGGTCCTGATGTCTTACAGTGGTATGCAGGGTTTCCTTCCAGCCCAGTACTGACACACCTGACTCAATTCATGAAGGACTTGGTAATTAGTTAACCATAACTGAGGCTGAATCTGACGTGTGAGAGGGAGGGAGGGAAAGGCAGAAATGACACACATCCCAAGGTAGCACAGGAAGTGGATGAAAAAACTAATACACCCATTGAAAGATAGGAAATGTCTGCTCTTTTTTTGCTTTTCTCAGAAGGGAGCTGCTTTGTTTTAATCTTTTGAATCATCATTTGTCTCTATTCCAATTTCCACTGTAGCATACAATATGTCTCATCCTTTGCGGTGCCTTTGATGGATAGGTTTGGTTAAACCTGCACTCAATTGACAGTATTTCTTTTACAATTTTCATTGTCTTGAATCTGTTTTATGTGTTTCTAACTTTCTATGTGTCTTTTATCAAGTGTTGGGATAGAAATCGACATGTGAAATGAGATGTGAACAAGCCTAGTTCATCTGTCATGGTGTTATGTTTCAGAGGAAAGGCTGCACTGTTGCCGTGTCCTAATGCTCTTCCTTGTCCCGAAATCTCATAGAGTGTTGTTGTGTGTTTCAGGTGCTGAGTGGGCCAGATGAGTAGATTGCTCTTGTCCTTTTCAGGTCTTTTTGCGGTCTGGGCTTGCTGTTCAACTCCTTTATCCAGGAAGCCCTTACCCCAAAAAGCATCTGCGGGGGACCCCAGCATCAAACCGACACCTGACCTATTCCATCATCTGATGGGTTTCTAGAGGCTTTGGTGGGTTGCCATGTCTGCCATTAGTTGGTGTTGTTGTTGTTGTTGTTGTTGTTTTGTTGTTGTTGTTGTTGATGTGTTGGAGCATGTGTTTCTCAATTCATAGGGAGTCGACATGGTTGCTCGTGGTAATTTTTTCTTTTAGAATCTACTTTGAATATCGTCAATCAGGAGTGTACATTGAGCAATCAGTGACATATGCAAGTTAAAATGATTAGTCTTAAAGATAAAGACCTGAGTCGCCTACCCCTGGTCTAACCAGTTAAGTACATTTTGATGATGTTTCGGGGCTGAGATTTGTAATAACTGTACTCTGATTTCGGCCAGTAGATGGCAGCAGCACCATCTTTTTTAGCCATGAGAGAAATTCACACGAGTGGGAAGTGGTCCTTGGTAAAAAAAAAAAATATTTAGAGTAATACTCTTGTCCTGTATAAGTTTATTTTCATAAATTATTTTGATGACACTTTCAAATACACTGTTATCACAGTGTCACCAGCCCATGGTGAATATAGAGGGCTTTGCTAGACTAGATGTGTGACACATTGAGAAACGTGTGGTTTAGGCTAGCATTTACTGCATATCTCAAAGTGATCATCATTTGTATCATGTCTGTTGTCTGTAGGCTTCTTTATAATGACTGCATTCACACAATCAATAAATATATTTGAATTAATTAACTCTGTGGAATTGTGTGTCTTTTTTTAACAGCCACATTCATATCTTTCTGTGCACACCAGAGCCATAAACATTCAGTAAACGTTGTAGAAAATGGTTTCCCAACCCTCTGCTTGGGTCTGGTTCATACACTTTGTTGGTTTGGCAATGACCTGTGTGACCCTTGTAACACATACCCGTGTAACAAGCATGCACACACTCATGCACCCACCCACACTCCCACCCTCCCACGCACGCACGTGCACACACACACACAACACACACAGGCCTGCTCTCTTTAACAGATGTTCTCCAGTTCACTTATGCACCCACAGCTTCCAGCTCCTGGGACCTGTAATGTTCCTTTGAAGTGGAGTGATCCGACAGAGAGCAGTAGATATAAGGCACTGGAGGAGCTCACGGCCCATCCTCTGACAGACTGGGCTTACCTAGACAGCCTCATGCTCCAATGACAAAGCTACATTCCAGATTACAGTGAAGGCCTAGGGTCCTATTCAATCACGACCTGACGGCAGACACCCCGTTCTCCAATGTGTCATTGGGTTTCTTGTTTGTTCCGTACTGTAAAAGTATCATGATGTTGAAAAGTTGAATCCAAACGTGCAAGGATGGTGTTGTCTAATTCCAACGAAACACAGTTAACCATTTTAGTCTTGCATATCCATTTGATCCATTTGGCTCTCTATCGCTTGGCACAGCTGACATTTTAAGAACATCAGCCCCCCCAACCTTTTGTAAAGACACAGACACGCATGTTCTACTTTCTACTTGGGTTTTCTACTTGAGTTCTTCTTGGGTTTTTCCTTGCTGCCCAAAACACTGGTCATTAATGATTGTAAGAGTGTGTGACTTTCTCCTTGTCTTTAAATGTCAAGTTCTGTCAGAGTCATGACATTGAACAGATATCTGAATATTATAAATAGGTTAGGCGAGACATGGAAAAATAGAGCCAGTCCAACATTTCGGATTAATTATTGCCTTCTTAATGTTTTGTGAAATGTGAATGACTGGCCGCTGAAGTCATTCTCACCCCCCTTCTTTCCAGTCATCTGTATGTGATTAGTAGGCCTACTGAGCAGTTGCAGGAAATTAAAAGAAAGCACCACGATTTCCTCAACTGCATTGGGGCATGCTTCCCGAAAGCTTCGTAGCTAAAGTAGTACCATGCCCATTCCTCTTTTAGACAAGCAAAGTTCTTTATTTAACCCTCCAGTCGTGTTCGGGTCAAATCTGAACGATGTACAACTTTCATCAATCATAAATATTGGTGTTTTACATTTCATTGCCTCAAGGCCTTATGATATCCTCCACACTAGGCATTTGAACATGTAAAAAATTGCTGATCACCGCTTTCATTGAACTTTGAGAGGTTTAGTCAACTTTGAAACACCTGTGGTGTTACCGGTCCAAAAAAATGAGGGTTAAGATATTGTATTTGTTCATGTGCAAGTTTGAACCTTCAAACATCGATTTTTTATTGAAATGTGCTATTTAAAACAATTGTTACTCTCTCACAGCTTTGTGAGAAAAAGCACCACATCCACTACAAAGCTTTGGGGAAAGTGACCCCTCACTGTTTTTCTTCTTCATGCACAGTAAAGTTCACTGGATCAGTTCATGGTGCGTCACAGAAGCTTTTACAATCCCATGTCTGTCTCAACCAAATTGGGAAAGGTGAAAGCACATTGTTGTTCATTAGATTATGAGTGTTGACGTCTAGACACGCACGACACCGCTCCGTAAAGAGCTGACTCAGGCTGTTATGTTAGCTTTTAATGTGGCTGGGCCAGTAATGCGAACGTCATTAAGGTGCCTCAAATGCAAGACCCATAAATCCATCCGGGATGGAAGTCTGGTTGAATCAGAAATTCCAGGAATGTCTCTGACTCATACAGCCAGATTCTGCTGTTGGGAATATCTGGTTTTCCATCTTGCTCCTGGTGGCGTAATATGATACTGCTTATACAACCGTCCACCACAGCACAGCTCTCTGCCACAGGTCAGATAGCTAACCGTTTACTCATGCAACGTTTACTAGTCAGTTAACTCGCCTAAGCATTCCTTTTGATTTTTCCAATCTCTTTCGGTAATACAGTCTTATTTTTGGGGGAGGTGTGAATGTGAGGATTTCTGTACTTAAATGTAGAAGTGTGCATGTGTGTTTGTGTATATGTGTGTGTATGCATGCACAAGTATGTGTGAAATTAGATAACAGGGGTAAGACACTATCCGATTCAAGCCTGTGTGAGTCATCTCCTCCCAGAAATCACGTGATATCACTACCATAATTTATTCATGAGGCCCATTCGCGTCCTTCAGTCAGGCGTACCACCCAGGGGATGGGCAACAGAGAGACGCAGGATGTTTCAGAAGGTGGATACGCTCCTTTGAGGGGATAAGAGAGCGGCCTCCTCATTGATGTCAATATAAAATCGTCTGTATTTGTAGAATGTGCAGAAATAGCACATTCCAAAACAGACGATTGGCAACTAAAACATTGTTTTTGCTGGAACACCACCTCTGCCCTGGGAAGCAGGTGGATCGCCCGGCCAAAGAAAACTATGCAACCCTGTCAACTAACAGTGAACTAACCCTACAGCCCAGGAGAACTGGAGCTGAGAACATGTACAGAACCAGGTCTGGGTGACACCACACCAGGTGGTTGAGTGAGGTCAGATCGTATGAGGGAGAAACATTTGAATGGAGCACAAACCCAGAATTCAAGACACACATTAACTCTAGATGCTCTTGATCTGGCTTCCTGTTTCGAGTGGAATGTTGGCTTTTGCAAAAATGTCTTTAAGTCTTACATACAGTTCTCGTGGGGTTTCACCTTGATGGATGTCCAGGGCCCGGGACCGTAGGTGAAAAGCACTTCTTGCTTTTCCTGTGAGCAAAGGGATTAGTCGAATGGTTCAGTTCCAAGGCCACCGGCAGACTCCTGCCATTCTCTCAAAAGTCATGAGGAAATGCTCAATATCATCGTCAGGAGGAAGCGGCTGGAGTTTGGGCTCTCTGAACCTCTGTGGCGCCCTCTGCTAACTATCAGGTGTCTCAAGCTGGCTGGTATACCCCCCTCTCTGGCTCCTTCTCCTCCTCCTCTCGCCACTGGTCAGTTGCCCTGCAACAGCTCCTCTCTTCCACCCAGCCTGACCTAGAGTTGATCGAACTGGTGCTGTATTGTCTGCCTTGTCTTTCCTCCTGGTGAGCTCTCTCCTTCTCAGCGTTGGTGTCCCTTTCCTTCTGGGATTGGAGGAGAACTTTAATAGGCTCTGCCACTTCTGCTACTGCAGTTCGAGTCCTCCTGCAGCGCCCCCTCCTGTTCTTCAGAGGAGGTTGCCACCAACACTCCCATCTCTGGCCCAGCAGCCTTGTCATCCTTTCTTCCTCTGCCTGGCAATCTGCCTCCTCACTATAGCGTGATCCTACACTGACACCACTTGTGAGGTTGACCTTGTATGGAATTTCAATGAGGAAGTAGAATCGACTTTGCTAAGCTCTTTGTGTAACAGGTAACAGGGGAGCTCCACAATGTACACAAACCAAACTACACAGTCTATCCAATCTACACATAACCACACATAACCCAGTATCATATGTAGATAAATACAAACAATCACTTCTAGTCTATGGTAACTCCAAAGGACAAATAGTATATTTTACGTAGTTTTTTTCTTCATAATATGTATATGCAATGTACCTCAACCCCTCTATAATGCAGAAGACCAATCTTTAGAAATAACTAAATAATGTTATTTATATGTATTGAAATGTTTACAGCTTTGAACAAACAATTGACAACCAGCATGTCTGTTTGTGGCTTTGCCCCACCACTGCTTCTACTCTTTGCAGGACCACCCCGCATGACCGTCAAACAACCTCAGACTCATGAGTCCTCACTCTCCCTCCTGTGTTGCACAAGCACAGACACCCACACAACATATACCCATACACAACATATACCCATACACAACATATACCCATACACAACATATACCCATACACAACATATACCCATACACAACATATACCCCAGCAGATAAACACAACCATTCTGTTATTCTACCTGCTATGGAGTGTGACCTTCATTTCACTGCTGCTGCTGCTGCTGCTATAAAAACAATGTCGGGAACTAAAACAGAGAAGTTGTTTCTGACTCAAATGAGTTTTCCCTTATTCAGTGATACATCGATTGATGTTCTGCTCTCTGCCTTTCTCCTTCACCTAGCAGTGAACACTGTCACAAAACCACTTGGCTGCTGCAGTTCCCTAAATGCTGATTAAACAGTTCTTGACTGAAACTACAAGAACACATCTGGACCGATCTGGGTCTAAACTCCAAATGCCAAAAACACATCGAGCCTCATCCTCGCTTTGATGTTTGTCGATTTTAACGGTGCCCATTTCACAGTGACTGACTAATGTTCTGCAGAAAGCTAATGAGAGAATGCTGAGCAATAACGGGAGAGAGAAGTGATCAATTGATCATCGTATTTCCTTATCACGCGAAGAGGGAAAACTCATGCTGACACATTTGAGTCATAAACAACTTCTTTCCCAACATTTGTTTTCGTGCTTCTTCTGCGTTTTATCAGTCTGTTACTCAATCAGTCATTAGCAGCAGCAGCAGCAGAGAGCGTGCGAGATGAGAAATGAGAGATGCGTGCGAGATGGTCCTGGGTTCTGGGTTTGGTGCTCCGTTCTGACGTCGTTGCTACGTCAGACTGTCGGACCTCACTCAACCACCTGAGGTGATGTCACCCACACCTTGGCAGATCTGATAGAAGAGGAATAGGTAACGGCCACCGTTACTAAACCAGGTGGAGCAATCACCTATCAAGTTGTATGATTTAGCGTTTTATCATGGAAGATGGGAGGGGACAGTGTAGCCCTACTGTAGGTCTTTGTGCTGCATTCTGAACCCAGATGGAGAGAGAGACAGAGATTAAACCCAGACAGAGAGAGACAGAGATTAAACCCAGACAGAGAGAGAGAGAGAGGTTACTCAATAACATATTTTTCTACATGCTTCTTCAAAAACAAATGTATCTGTTTAATTTCCGTGATGCTTGTCATCCTCAGTGAGTGATATCACATGCCTGTTCAAACACAGATGGGGGGGGGGGGGGTTCGTAACTTTTTGATCCTGTCCTTATCCCGTAAGTTTGTGTGGAGTATGCACTGCAGGAGTTACAGTAAAGTCTGAGACCTGGGGACACATTGACAGTCATGCCCAGCTTCCTGTGCTCTCTCCGAACGTGTGCAGCCGGGGGCTTTA
>NC_137679.1:15936224-15973724 GCF_963989245.1 Nansenia antarctica | reverse complement strand
TATCATTCGATGTTAAAATGCAAGTGTACGTGCTGCATGATGTGTACTGTAGATAATTTTTAACACTGTTCGCAATAGCATCTGGAAATGAACTTATTCTGGCTGTGTTAGTTACTTACCAGAAAGTGACAAGTGAAAGTTGAAGACATCTCCTACGATTTTCACGGTCATACAATGGTCATGAACATAATGTATTCTGCCAACATTTTCAACTACGTAATGTAAACTCTAAACTTGACCATTCTGTTCCTCTGCTGTTCTAGACTCCCTCACGTACTCACACCTACACACTACACGTACAGACCACAGGCATGGACAGTTCCCTGGCCTTCCTACTGTCCTCTCTCCTGGCGTTGTTTACTGTGGGGAACGGAGCCTCCTTGTCATTGAACGTTGTGAGGACCAAAGTAAAAGACCTGGCTCAGATCATGTTGGCCAGGATACAGAAACACAGCGATGAGGTAAGTGCATGCACCTCTCAGTGTCTAAGTTACACATGCAGCCAGACGTGCAGACGTATTCTACATGACATAGAAGTGTATCCTTCTGAGCTGTATGTGTCATTGCATCTACTGTATAGTGGCATGACCACCGTGAAGAATCAACAACAGTTGCAGACATAAAGCGTACATTCATTGCATAGATTACTGTCACTCGCAACTGTGCTGTGACTGTACTTGCATGCCATGCAAATGGCATAGGTTGCTTCGGATATCAATCTCTGTGGCTCTTTTGGGGGTCTAGGTCAAGGTTTTACTATACTATATATATTCTGTGATAAATCACTTTTTAAAAAGCATTATGAAATCACATTTGATTGATTGATTGATTGATTGATTGATTGATACATCTCCTCTCTGTCCCTCCAGATGGCGATATCTCCTGGCCTGGTGATCGGGGGGCTGGACACTGTCTTCCCTGAGGCCCCTGTGGACCAGCCTTTAGAGGGTCTCTCCTCCATGGTGGAACTCCTGGGCGTCTACCAGGAGGGGCTGCGCTCCCTGCCCCCGCACGAGCTCACCCAGCTGAGGGAGGAGGTCTCCTATCTGAGGGTCCTACTGGAGAACTTGAGGGTGGTGCACTGCCTGGGTCAGAGCCAGAAGCAGAGGGAACGGGGTCCGCTGGAGGAATATCTAAAGAGTCACAAAGAGAGGTTTAATCTGAGCGTGATCCCTGTAGCTCTGACGTCACTCAAGGGCTTCCTCAGTCAGCTTCTGTCCAACCTGGATCAGATCAGAACCTGCTGAAGAGGATCGGTCGCCGTCCACTCTTTTCCAATGAGTGATTGAACTGAGGTCTGATTTAGACCTGTTGAACAAGAGTCTACACAACTGACTGACACTGAGTGACTGAACTCAGTCCAGCTTGGGAGCTGCTGAGCATGTCGAATGTATGTTCACATTTTAGATGAGCACTCATTACCCCTCTCCCCCCCTTAAGTTATTTTGTCTTTTTATATTGTATGTTTTCAAAAACGTTGCTTCTACCTTGAAATATTTATTCTCATGAGGAAGAAAATAACTCAGTATTTTGTATCATTTTTTAAAAATATGTTTAATAGGAAATAGATCCAAGCTGTATACAGTAAACCAAATGTTGAAGACTGATGTGATAATGTGACATTATTTATTCTTTTTTTTTCCATTTTTTATTTCTAACCAAGGAACTGAGAAACACACCAGACTGTAGAGATCTCTTAGTTGATAGTTGACACCTTTCTTTGATTGATTCGATCAGTCCAGTCAGCCAACCCTTGCCTGCTAGGCAAATAATGTGCTGAGCAATTGACAACATGTGATCACACACACACACACACACACACACACACACACGCAGAATCAGCTGAGTAATCATGCCTACTCCAGAGGGGACGTGACGGTGTGGTGTGATGTCATGCTCACAGGGTTTCCTGAAACCCAGGACGACCCGTGCCAGTAAAGCAGATGTTTCTCTTTGAGCAGAGAAGGAAAGGGAAAACATACGTGGGTGTGGGGCGTGGGTGTTTATGTCTCTCTGCGTTGCATCATAGTTTGGTAGGATGATCTGGATCTGTTTGTGCCAATTTATCTATCTAGTGCAATATGAACTGCTTCTTTGGATCATAATACCATTCACCATATCCCTATTTATACTGAATATTTTTGTACAACATTTGTTCTGTAACCATTTAATATGAGATGTGTATGGACACATGTATTTAAATAAAACAATTTGCTTTTCTATCCTGACTTTGTTTCACACTATCAAAAAAAGTTAAAAGCACATGTTGACTGAAGAGTGGGAGGCCTGAACAAGACATAAAGACCTAACACAATAAGCAAACATAATCAAAGTCAGCCTTGTGTGTTGAAGCAGGCTATGTGTTTATGTATGTATGTGGGTGGGTGTGTTTGTGTATGAGATCCAGAAAGAAACTTAAAAGGGGCAGCTACTGAATGACCTCAATCACAGAAGACGGCTCAATAACAACACTATACTTGTGTAGCCTATTTCATACATACAGTTGCAAGAAAAAGTATGTGAACCCTTTGGAATTACCTGGATTTCTGCATAAATTGTGTAACATCATTCATCATTAGCTCTACAATCGCACACAGGCTGGTGGGCCAAGGACGATTTCTACAGTGGATGACCAAAGAATGCTCACTATAATTAAGAAAAATCCCAAAACAGCTGTTGCACAGATTAGAACACTCTCCAGGAGCAGAATGTCACCAGCTGAATTACAGAGGCTTCACTGCAAGGTGTAAACCACTAGTCATCCTCAAAAGGATGGTCAAATTACAGATCGTCAGTTTGCTAAAATAAATACCTAAACAGCATGCAAATGTCTGGAAGTCTTGACAGATAAGACCGATATTATGTACCAGAGTGATTGCAAGTGGAACGTTTGGAGAAAAAAGGATCTGTCCAAGATTTACAGCATACCACCTCATCTGTGAAAGATGGTGGAGGGGGTGCTATGGTTTGGGCCCAAACACATTGCCATAGCAACTAGGGAGTTTTTCAGGTCCAAAAGGAGGAAAGTTCTTGACTGGCCAAGATTGAAATCCAATTAAAGGTGCATTTAATTTCCGAATGATAATATTTTAGGCAAAAATACATTAGATACAACTGAAGAGGGCTGCAATACAGGCCTAGCAGGGCATTACCAGAGAAGATACCCAGCGTCTGGTGGGGTCAATGAGTTATTGCATGTAAAGGATGCGACCGAATACTAAACATGACTACTTTATTTGGATATTATATGGTACTTTTTAATACTTTTGGAGCCCTAAAATAGGGGGAGGATGTTTTAAAAATGTACGTTCTAAATGGTGACACCCACTGGAAAAATAAACCCATTGTGTTAAAGCTGAGAATCTCTACTTTGGCCCCATAGTAATTGTTTGATTTCAAACTGCTGGAGTATAGAGCTAAAATGCTTCCTTTTTCTAATACTTATGGAGGGCACTAGCTCCCTGCAATCTGACGAACAGTGTGTACGAGAGCTGCATTTGCAACTTAAGTTGAGTTTCTCTGAAGCTGGCAGTAGGGCTGTAACGGTACACAGGGGCAGCTGTGGCGCAGGAGGTAGAGTCGGCGTCTAATGATCCTCCCTTCCATAATTTGGATTCCACCGCTACCATGTGAAGAGAAACAGCTCCATACCATGGTGCTTTCACCTCCAAACTTCAATGTCGGTATGGTATTTCTCAGATAATATGCAGACATTTCTCCTCCAAACATGGCACGTTGCATCGTTGCTGAAAAGTTAGATTTCTCTCCAAATGTTCTGCTTCAACATGCCTATTCTTCAGTAGTGGAGTCTTCCAGGGTGATCATGAATGGAGACGGTGGTGGCGGAGGAGCGCATTGCCTGCTTTCTTTGTGACAACCGCTGCTTCCTGGTTTTTCTGGAGCTCAGCTTGAGTGGTCTGTGGCTCTTGAGCTACTCTTCGGACTAACTTTCTGACTGCCCGGTCAGACATCTTGCGAGGAGCTCCTGTGTGTGGCCGGTTGATGATCCTGACACTTGCAGATAATGGCCCCAATGGTGCTTATAGGTACGTTTCATAGTTGAGAAATCTGTTAGTAACCAGTACCATTACTACGCTGCTCAACAATCTTGTTGTGAATGTCTTGGGAGAGCTCTTTGCCTCTACCCATCATGAAATGTTTCTTGCAAGAAAGCTTGTTGACAAATGGTTTGTTTACTTGCATTCAGTGGTGGGAAACACTCTTTCAAAGAGTGGAAGTACTTACCCACCAACATGCACTAACCCAGCTGATTCTAATTAGCACAGGTAGAACTCATTAGTGGCATAAGCTGGTTTAGTGCATTCTCTTACTGTGTTTCCTGTATCAATCCACTTTATTGCACATAGCTTTTTTTTATGGATTGGAATGTTTCAATTTCTTTAGCTGGGTAGTTTTATTGAGTTCATACCAATGTCTGGTCTAAATTTCATGTGAATAGCTGCAATGGAAATATGTTGAATTAAAATTAAAATAAAAACACTATTACAATGAAAGACAAGAAAGACAAGTTCTTTGTACATTATGTAATAAAAACGTCAGTCATTTACAATAATGAAAGCTCTTGTTTTCTTAACATTATTCTCCATTAATTCACAGATAAACAAACTAACAGCACAAAATAAAATAACATGGTAATATGAGTAGCATTCTTTTTGTACTGTGATGGAGGAACTAATGATGTATAAAGTGAAGTTACAAACATCTTTTTACACAGTTAATGTGTGAAACACCACATCACAAGCAATCCTCATGAAGCTCAACATGTCAACTGTTCAACAAGAAATGAGAATGGGTTTTCTCTTTCTCACACACACTCACGCACCCGCAAGCACCCACAGGCACCCAGACACACACACACACACACGCACACACACACACACACGCACACACACACACACAATTAACTATCGAACCACTTGTTCCTCTTGACAGCTGCACCAGGCTTGCTGCCGCCCATCAGTTTCTTCTTGTACTGCTCCACCAGATTGTCAAAGCGGTCATCCTCCCTGTTCCTGGACCGCTTCTTGCCTGCTTTACCTTTAGCACTCTAGGAAACACACAACACAGAGTCAGTCAGTATCAAGCAGCTCATAGGTTCACTATCAGATGACAACACAAGGCAAGGCTAATATCTGACAACATTTCTGCTGCTAACAACAACAGGTTCATTAGGAACTATTGGCCTCAGAATAAATAAAGATTCAGATTGTCTTGAGTTTTGGTCTGGGTTGTGTGCTGTTGTGACTGGTTGCTGTTTTGTGTGTGTTCCATGAGTGTGCGTGTGTGTGTGTGTGTGTGTGTGTGTGTGTGTGTGAGCATATACCTGTGGTTTGGGCTGTGTAGGTTTCTCCAGTGACTGTCCTAGTCGATCCTTCCTGCTTGGCCGGTTCTTGGGCTTAGGGGGCAGTATCTGCGGCTTCCCCTTATCCCGCAGTCTACACACACACACATTTTAAATGCTTTATTTATGTCCACATACATGTACAATTCTAAAGGACATAAATACTAACAGTGCATTTTGATATCATGGAAACAATCTGTTACAGTAATGCTGAGCCAACAAACAGTTCTGCCACACACGGGATGTTATTTAAACCAGATGATACCAGTGGGTTGACAGATAAAGTATCAATACTGTAAAACAGACAGTATCCAGCTTATGGGTACAGGAAGCACCGCCTTCTCCATATTGAGCGGCTACCAATAACAGCGGATATTGAGCAATATTTTGCTAACTGTTTGGCCCTTCTCTTGGGTAGACCAGCCATTTGAAGGCCTCTAACAACAGACTTATGAACATGGCCCAAGCTGCCAAATATGAAAACTAAAAGTTTTGTAGCCCAGTTGTGATAATGGCCTGCTCCAGCTGTTGGTATTTTAAGATTTTGGTTAAAAAGGCTTTCTCTAGGCCAGCGGTTCCCAACCTTTTAGGACTCACGGCCCACTTTACAGATATATCCAGTATTCGCGGCCCACTCAGCCGTGTGCGCGATTTTTTTCTCTCGCATGAAACGCGCACGAGCGCTCAAAACAACGACGTAATTTGACCAAAAACTAGAGGGAGCGTGGCCAAAAAATAACAAATAAATAGCGGTTAAACCATTAAAGCCGAGCGGCGATGTTTTATATAGCAGGTGATCAAATACCAAGATCGTAAATGTTGTATGTGTTCAATATTTACGACCAAACATCCTTATGTGTGTGGGCAACTCCCGACTCCCTACTAGGGTTGCCAGATGGGCTCGGGTTTTTTGGGTGGAATTAGCGGTTTTAAACTGTGGTTAGGGTGGAAAATGTCGATCCCATCTGGCAACCCTGTTCGCGAGTCCGGGATGGAATGTAGCCAATCAAGAAGCGAGCTGACTTCTTCTTTTCGGATGGAAATATCGGCGCACACCACACACAATACGATCATGGCTGTTCAATCCAAGATTTTTTATCTTTTTAAAATTAAAACGTTTTTGTAAAAAAAAAACGTCAATAAAACATTTTTTTTGCCCATGATTTGGCGGCCCACTTGCAGTACTCTCCCATGGCCCATAGGTTGGGAACCGCTGCTCTAGGCTATGGTCAAAGGTGCAGCCAACACACACGGCGGCTCTACCTACTGCGCCACAGTCGCCCCCTCATGATGCATGAGTGGTGTAAAGTGTGTTTGTCTTTACCTGATCTTGGGGCCACGATGGGAGGGGAAGGTGAGGGTTGTTCTTCGTTTCTTGCCGTCCTGCAGTTCAACGTGTTCCACCTCAGGAGTTGACTGGAACCCTGAAAACTGCCCGCCCTGCTTCTGTGTCTGTGCCTTTGTCTGTGCCGGTGCCGTCGTCTGTATCTGTGTCTTTGCTTGCGCGGGAATCACTAGAAAGCCATGTCAGAGAGGACATCAGTGAGATGAGGGATGGGGGTGAGAGAAGAGGAGAGAGGGAAAGAGTAGGAGGAGGAGTTTGACAAAACGAACAACATTGTCAGAATAGACGAGCCAAAAAAAAAATCTTCTGGTGTCAGGATTAGGGTTAGGTAGGGTTGGGCGAGCGACTACACGATCGTATTGTCCTGTGGTCACCCTCTGAAGTGTGTGTGTGTGTGTGTCTGTGTCTGTGTGGTAGCATTTACCATTACTTCAGAAAGACAACTCTTAAACGCATCATCAAATGGGATTTTCTCCTCGTTTTAAATGGCATCATGTGTATTGATATGACCATTGAAAAGAGAACTTTTTATTTATTTAAAGGAGTTGCCAAAGCATAAGAGTGCCATACCTCTGTCCTTCCCGGCATGGCTTGACGGTGATGGCTGTGTCGATGCCTTCGCTGGCCCTGTAGCCGCAGCGCCCCCCTGAGGTTTGGCCACGCCCCCCTGAGGTCTCGCCACGCCCTTCTGAGGTCCCTGAGGTCTCGTCTCGCCGTTCTGAGGTCCCTGAGGTCTCGCCACGCCCTTCTGAGGTCCCGCCACACCGTTCTGAGGTTCTTCGGGCTGCTGATTGGCCTCGACCTTCGCACGTCCTCTCTGGAAACGCTCCTTGAAACCACAGATATTGAAACATTTAATTATACATCTAAAATCATCATCATCATCATCATCATCATCAGTAGGCCTTTTTAGGAGAGACATCGAATGCCGAGGTCCCCGAAGCTACTCTCAGCTGTTAGTCTGTCTTTTGGAGTCTCTTAGTGACTCTGTAAGTGAACTTAATAACAAGGTTTCACCTTGCTTTGCTGTTGCCGCAATTCTTTCATCTTCAGCTTCCTGCCGTCCTCCAGAGAGAACTCCACGATTGGCCTCTGTGGATGACACACACACACACACCACCCCTCTCAATAACACATTCTCATTGGCTTACTCAGAATACCAGTCAATATTGACGAGACGCCTTGGTCGCCAAACCAAACACGTCACACTATTTTCAATAACAAGTTTTCATCACCTCAACACAAAGCTCCATTCCATTCCATTCCACACACACACGGAAACACACACAGAAACACACACAGAAACACACACACACACACACCTTGGTTGGGCCATAGATGTCAGGGTTGTTGTTGAGGTGACGAAGTGTCTTCAGAGCGTGCTCGTGGTCCTGGAACTGAACGAAGCCGTAACCCAGTGACCGACCCGACACCTGCCCCTTCTCTGGCTTCTTGTCATACATCACCCTGCACTGGAGGAGGGAAGGAGGGAGGGAGGGTGGGAGGGACGGTGAAGAGAAACAGACATGAGGCAACTGCAGATGCTGAACAGCAGCGCCCCCTAGTGGCCACTCAAACACTTGACCCAGCTAGTAATGACTGATGGATGACTCAGTCAGAGTCACCTGTGTTTAGTCCTACCAACACACCTTTTGGGTTGTCATAGCAACTCACTCTAGGCTGACCTGTATTTTTGTTTCACTAGCTGATATTGTTGATGTTGATATTTTTTGTGACAGTGAGAGTTGCTGAACATTTAGATTAAATTTGTGAATATATAGACATACAATTGTAGCCCTGGGAGCAAGTTGCAAAAAAAATAAAATAATCCACTATGTTGTCAACATTCCATCATTAATTTTTTATGGGGGTTTTTTCTCCACAAAAAGTCCAATAGTGTTTGTGTGTGTGTGTGTGTGTGTGTGTGGGGGGAGGGGGGGGTCACCACCCTGCACCCCCTTGTGGGAGGAGTAGCCGGTGCAAACTTTGCTATAATAATAAATAAATAATAATATATATATATATGTACAATAACAATAAGTGTTGCTTGCTACTGCAAGCACACTTAATAATAACAAATTAAAAACAGTAGTGTGTCTGTGTGTCTTACCTCTGAGATTCGGGCCTCCCTGCCCCCCCCTGCGGCTTTGAGACAGAGTTTCCTCAGCTGCTTGACGTCCACAGACTTGGGCAGGTTATGAACACACAGACGAGTCTTCGACACGAACACGCTGATGCTCCTAAGCTTGGTCCTCTTTAGTTCCTCAAACTAAACACACACACACGGGTGGGGAGACAATGAACATTTCTACAACAAACCCCCCCAAAAAAGACAAATGAATCGAGCGACCGTTGCATTGGTGCTGGCGTGAGTAATGGACTCACTCTGAGTCTCTTGGCCATGTCTGCTGCGGGCACACCCTCCGCTGACTTGGTTCCTGCTCGGATCACTAAGACGGAGGGAGGACGGGGGAAAGAGAAGGAGAAAGAGAGCAAGAGAGAGTGAGAGAGAAGAGAGGGAGGGGAAGAGAGAAAGGAGGGTTGTTACTCACATGGCTCTATAGTGAGGTTCACAGTGCTGGTGGGTGGGTAAAGTGAGCAGAGGGGGAGAGAGGTAGAAAGGACAGTGGTGACTCACATCCCTCCCTGGCCAGGTACATGTTCCTGGTGCCTGTCTGAACTTTCACTTTCTTGTCCTTCAGCTTGACGGCGTCGTCTCTGCTCACCGCTGCGACCACGTTCAGCTTCCTCCCATCCACGCGGACACCACCGGTCTGACACACACACGCGCACACACACACACACACACACACACACACACACACACACACACACACACGCGCACGCACACACACGCACACACACACACGCACAGGAGGGACAAAATGAGTTACACACATGTGCAGCACACCACTGTTTTGGGGTGATTGGGAGACAGGTGTTTGGAAAAGTAAAACCCCTCATCATAGTTCTGTTCGGTGCCTCACCTCCGATTCATCCTCCGATGCTGCGATGCATCTCTGGGCAGCTTCTTTGGACTTGTACTGCGCAAATGCGACACCTGGCCAGATACAAACACACACCGATCAGCAAGCCGTGTTAAACCTATATCCTCCTGAGACGTAGACATGTCAGTGGGGGGGAGACAGTGTGTTTAACCGCGGTGTTTCTGACGGACCTTTGGAGTGTTCCGTGTCCGGGTGGAGACAAATCTTGATGTAATTGAGTTCCCCGAACTGCAGTAGACCCTGCTCCAGGCCCTCCTCTTCGGTGTCAAATGACAGGTTCCTGAAGGTGGGAGGAAGAAGGAGCCATCAGCAAATCTGGAACTGATCTTGGTCCCTGTAGTGTTTCTCTCATATATTTGTTTACGGTTATTCTTTTTAGGAGTGGGGTAGTCCCACTCTCGTTTATTTCCATTTCCATTTGTTTTTATTGGACAGAGACTGTAGAGAGAGACAGGAAGTAAGGAGGAGAAAGCAGGGCAAGGGCCCGTATTCGAACCCATGCGGACATGGGCATGTGTGCACTGTAGGCCATGGTGCTAGACCACTGGACAACCCCAGGCCGACCCTGTAGTGCTTTAAACACTGAGGGTAGAGGTGAGGAATGGAGGGGGGGCGGGGGGTGATAGGAGCAGCTGACCTGATGAAGATGGTCTTGCCCTGGTTGATGTCTGAGGGAAGGATCATCTTCTTCTTCTTCTTGGTTGGACGATCTAGAGGGAGAGAGAAGTTAGGCACATTTAAAAGAAGAGCATGAACTTCAATGATATCGCTAGAGTAAAGCAGGGCTAGATCCAGAGGAAAAGTCATACCTGAGTCATCATCTTCATCATCATCATCATCATCATCTTCGTCATCAGACCCAAGATCACTTTGGTCATCATCATCATCATCTGCATCCTGGGACTCTGCATCCTGCTCCTCCTCTTCCTCACTCTCCTCTTCTGACTGGCTGTCTGCCTTCTGTTCAACTGGCTTGGAGCTCGCTCTGTAGAGAGAGGGGTCGTTAAAAAAATTAGGTAAACACAAGGGGCCATGGGACCTAATATCAAGACTGACTCAATTCATCTAAATCACGTGATTCAAGTTTCACGAAAAGTATATGCACAACTGGAGGTTTACTTTTTCTTTTTCTTTGGAGGAGTTACTGCTTTCTTTATAGGTTTAACTTCTTCTTCCTCCTCCTCCTCCTCCTCGTTCTGCTCCTCTTCTTCATCCTCCTCCTCCTCTTTTTCCTTTTTTTTTTGCTTCCTGGTGCCTGTCTGAACTTTCACTTTCTTGTCCTTCGGCTTGACGGCGTCGTCTCCGCTCGAGTCACTCTTAGGAGCCGGTTTCTCCGCTACAACCGTTTCCTCTTTCTTAGGTCCTGTGTGCACACCGGAACACAACCATCAACTCGGTGACAATACAGGACCACCTCCACATCCCTGAACATCAGGCCAGGCCTCGTCCAAAGAGCCCTTCGACACCGGATGATGAACCACATTAAAAGTCAACCAAACTTTGTTAATGCCGTCAGAACTAGTTACCCGATTTGGCGGGTGGCTGCGTAGCAACAAATTTGTCTTTCGCTACGGCCCAGTCCACAGCGACCTGCCTTCCTGAGGGAGAGAGCACAGAGATGGGGAAATTACTTCATTCCATCGTACATATTCATTGTATTCTGTATAGCTTTTCGAGCCAGAGGTAGATTTTCTTTCGGTTTCTGAGATCAGAAAACAACTACTACGGTTGGACTACGTCGAGGGAGCTATGAATGAAAAGCACTTGCTTGAACCCCCCTAAAAATAGAGTGTAGGCCAGTTCCACACTCACACAGGACAGGTAGAGGAGATATGTCACACTGACCTTTGATCTCCTTCAGGTTTAGGCCGTTCAGCGCCTTTCCTGCCTCCAGCACATTCTTGAACTGGACAAATGCAAACCCTCGCATCTTCCCATCTGAACGCACAGCGGATCAAAAAGACAAAAAGAAAGACAGGAGCGGTGAACCACCAAACGGAACACAGGCTAGAACTTCAGAAAAGCTGTTGCCTTTCCTTATGCCATTGGCCACAGGATAACAGTGATGGTGTACTTTTGGGCGGTGATGTCTTTACCTGGTTTAAGAGGGATGTTGGCCTCAAGGACGGTTCCAAACTTAGCAAAGGCTTGCTTCAGATCATCTTCTGAGCACTGCAGGAACATAAGGCAAGGCAGAATTATGCACCACAAATTGCAGAGGAGGGGGGGGGGGATAGAGAAAGAATGTGTGTGTGTGTGTGTGTGTGTGTGTGTGTGTGTGTGTGTGTGTGTGTGTGTGTGTGTGTGTATGAATGTGGCAGTAATACCTTAAAACTCAGATTTCTGATGATCAGTCTGGCTTTCCTTCTGTTGTTATTTTTTATTCCTTTAGATTTGGGTTCTTTTGGAGTGGCTATCTCCTTGGAGGCTGACTCCTTGGATGCAGGCTCCTTGGATGCTGGCTCTTTGGACGCTGGCTCCTTGGACGCTGGCTCCTTGGACGCTGGCTCCTTGGATGCTGGCTCCTTGGATGCTGAACAGGAAAACACCACATGAATGACTGATCATGGCACCAACTGAAACATTGTGGATTCCTCAGTACCAGTGGAGGTAGAATCACAACGATGCCCACCTCCACCAGCCTCCCCTATTCTGTACATACACGTACTACAGCCTATAAAGGTGATCTCTGTCTAATCCATACCGCCTTTTTTTTTCTTGTCGTATATTTTCTTCTTGGCCACGGACACGGCGATCCTCTGTCCGTCGTAGTCGTTCACCTCTTTCACAGCGCGATGCGCGTCCTCCGCCATGGAGTAGGTGACGTATCCGATCCCCCGACATTTCTCTGCAGCTGGAAGTAAACCGAGGTCATATAGAGGATTTCCTGTGAGTCATTAGCCAACAAACTTGACAATAAAACAACGTCCTAGGCCAGAATACACATGTATGGAGTATGGATGTGTGTAGTAGGTAGGCTTCACCCCGTGGCCCATAGCCAAGAACTGGCTGCAGGCATGAAAATGGGTCGGGGGGAGAATGTAGGTAGGTCATTGGATTCAAAACGGCGAATTTCGCCGAAAGGTGAGCGATTATCATGCCTGTGGCTGGTAGATGAAACATGCTCGGGGTAGCAGCGCTCACCTTTTTCCTTGACAACAAAGCAATGCTTCACTGGGCCAATTTCGGAGAAGATCTCTTCGAGTCGGGCGTTCGAAGCAGATGCTGGCAAACTCCGAACGAACACAGTCAGAGCTGTCATGGCTCGATCTGTCATTCAACTCGCTTACTGGGAATCCAAAGTTTAGACTGAGCACGCTAAGCGAGCTAGCTAACCAGCCTAGTCTATTACGTCCAAGTGCCACAACAGTAACGTGTGAGATTGGCACACGCGAAATGATACACTATTATTCACAACAATAACTCACCCTCTATAAATAGTTAATGTATCGCGATCGCCGGACAATATCTAACAGGCAAGAAGACATGACAACCGCTGGATGATAAACACACGTTTTCTCCACAGGGCCGCCATCTTTGAAATGCAGAGGAAGTGAGGAAGTTGTCCTCCGTCCATGTGCGTCCTGCAGCCCGAGATGAGAAAAGTCAACAATAGTGACAGTGCTGCCTCTAGTGGTACTGGGATGACACGACAAGTCTATAGCTTACATTAGCTTCAGAATGACAGTATGTTTTGAAAAGTCATGTTGATACCACCACCACCACACAATGTCATCATATAGGTTCATATGGTTTCAGCAATGGTTACGAGGGTGATTACATTTGCTCTGTCAAACCCCAGGCGGTTGTCTGGAGACAAAGTACAGAATGGGCCTTTTTAAAATATATAATTGGAAAGAAGCAGACAATGTACTTTAAAATGTCACAAAACATCTCATCATCATCATCATCATCAAGTAACTGGCAGAACTGACAAAAATATTTTAAACATGTTTTATGTTTCAATCAAATCTTGAATTATGCATGTTATCTCAAATTAGGATTTACCCCCCTGAATACACCCCATTACAGCTCACATCTCAAACATATTCAGAGGTACATCAATCCAATAGGCTTTTATTATTATTTATGGATATTTTTTTTGCCCAGCCACCACCACCACCACATAAGTGTATGTATGTTCCACCCAGGTCTGCATTAAGCCCTTTCCTGTCAGGATGCTCCAAATATAGTCACATGGATCAAGGCAACCATCGCTGCGGGTCGCACAGCTCATCGTCCTCACAGTAGAAGACCAGGGCTGGAGCTGTGACCGGGCCACTGGCGGACTCAAGGGGGGGCAGGGGGGGCGACCGCCCCTCCTGGTGCCCCCACGGTTGAAAAACGTCCCGCTTAAGTGCCCTTTTGAGTGGCAAAAATGCCCTTTTGAGTGGCGAAAATGAGAGGATGTGCCCTATTGGTGCCCCTCCAATGGTGTAAACTTGACCATGTGCCCCCACCGTTGAAAAACGTTGCACTAAAGTGCCCTTTTGAGAGGCATTAGAGGATGTGCCCTATTGGCTGCCCTTCCAATGGTCTAAACATGACCATGTGCACTGATGGGGTCCCATGTTGTGCAGTAGGTGCCCTTTTTTTCTTTTCGCCCCTGCCCTTCAAACAGTCTGAGTCCGCCACTGCCTGAAACCACATAACATGTGCATGATTTATTGAAAGAAAATGTAGAAAGGCAGGTTCTATTTCCATTGATCCCCTGCTACACCGTGACACCACACATTTCCAGTAGGATGACTCTGCAGAGACAGAGAACCAACAGCGGTTTCAGACCAGCAGGTTTACACCAGCAAGTCTAGCCAGCTAGTTCATTGCACCAGCACCACCTAGCAAATTGGATGACCTTATTGCACCCAAAATATTAAAGGCTTATTGCACCCAAATACTACTTTCTGTCTTAGTGTTAAAGGTTTATTGCACCCAAAATATTACTTTGTCGAACTACTAATCGTTTTAAAGCTTTATTCCACCCAAATGCTTACAATGTCTTACAATTCAACTTGGATGCTCAGAGTTGCATTTTGGACAATGTGTTCAATTAGGATAATTAGCTCATTATTGATTCCTGTAAAATGTTCAGCGTGGTTAAAAAGATAGACATAGGTTTTTAGCATAAATGCAGCTGTTTTATTATGTTGATGATCATGGTTGTTCTACCATGACAGAGCATTGATGTCTTTTCCATCGCTGTCCATCAATGGCACCTAAAGCCTGGTACAGACATAAAGATAATCTGGCCGATTTTGGCCCGATTTCCCCCCTTCCAAGCAAGGATAGCATACGCCTGATTATCGGATGGCTCTAAAGATTATCCTACAAGATTATCCTGTGGTGTGAGATGTGTTAAGAGTCAATTTCTCCCGACAATCTGCTCGGAAAATGGTCTGGGCCGACGATCGTAAATATGAAACGTGTTCAATATTTACGCTAAAAAATCCTCTTGTGTGTGGGCAGAACAGACAACTCCTGACTCCGATTGTGACGTGGAATGGAATGTAGCCAATCAAGAAGCGAGCTGACTGACGCGTCTTCTTCTTTTCGTTCTTCTGCACTTTATTTACCCTGTCGCACATGGTGCCTCGTACAGGTTAGTCAGGGTACTACTACCAGTGGCGGCTCGCCCCCACCTTCACTTCCTAGTTCCCCACCTTCACTTCCTAGTTGCGATTTGTAAAAGTTTTTTTTTTAAATAAACATTGTTTATTCACAAAATGCGGCTGATATTCTGTCGGCGCCTATCAGCATTCATTAAAAATCCTCCAATACAATAAACATTTTATCTGTGTGTGTGTAAAATTCACTGTTAAAATACATAGGGGGAGGCGTCGGGGCGCCGGTCAATGCCAGTCTATGGCAGGCCGAATACTTTTCGCTTACACGTGAGCTGTAGCAGCGCTCCAATTGGCTGTGTCTATTTCTAGGCCGGGGCGCAAAAATGTGCGTCCTGATTAACCGGTTGTATTGCAGACAATGCATTATGCTGAGGACTTCCGACTTCCGGTTTTCCGGACTTCCGGGCTTCCGGAGTATTTTAAATGAACATTCGTAATGTCTGTCTCTGATGTTCATGGTCAATTAAATCAGCCTATTTTGTGCAACTAATAATGTTCCCGCTAATGGGTTAACCGAGCAGCCGGGCAAGCCGAGCAGCCGGGCAAAAATAATCTATTGCCTCTAAAATCACCACGAACAGAACGGCGGAGGTACGGGTAAACACGGCTCATGTTGGTGTCCTCAAAGGTAAGAGCTGTTTTTCTTTAACTCAACTGATAGCATTACCTTGCTGTTGTTGTTTACCGAATGCTCCATCTGACTGTCACACTCAGTGGTGTAGTCTAGTTTTTTCTAGTGGGTATACTGTGATTTTGCCCTCCCAGTCAGAGCGACACCTGTCCCGTAGCGACACCCCATACGCACCACCACACTCACTTATGCATACAGTATGCATCTACACCAGTGTTTGCTGCCTTGGGGGGGGGGGGTGGCATGGACTGTACTTGTACATCAAGCTGCCTCACGCTACAGAAACAGGAGATAGGCTCCTGCCCCCTAAGGGCCGTTAGGCTCGAGAACCATCGGTTCTCAAGGCTACTTACGTGGTCTTGACTACATGTCCACTTTCTCACCTGGTTCTTGCTCTCTCTCTCTCTGGTGTGCCGACACCATCCTGCTCTCTCTCCTTCTCTCCCTCTCTATCCTCCTCTCTCCCTCTTTTGCTGTCACCCAAAAGGCAAATATAACAACCAGAGTATTTATAATTTAATAAGAGGTATACATTGAATTCATATAAAATCATAACATCATTCTAATTGAATATTGGGTTGCTGTGGGCAATAGAGTCAGATGCTGTCTTTAATTACTCTCTCACCTGTAAGAAAATCGTATGTCCAACTACAAAAAACAGACATTTCCAATGAGTGAGGGTTTGTTCCAATGCTTCAATCCACTGTCCATGTACTGTAAATATGCCATTATGGTATTACCATAAAGCCCAATTCTAGCAGAATAAGAAAGATTGTATATCTACTTTAAGTAAAATAATAAAGTGCCTCCAGTTAGCTCTTTAGCTGGCATGTGTGCAGCAGACTAGCTCATCTAATCACCTCTGAGCTAGCTAGCTAGCTTGCTAGTTCTTTGACACTATTATTCACACCATGAAACTATAATCAGACACTTGAATGAATGAATGAATGAATGAATTAATGAATGAATGAATGAATCGTCTTTATTGTCATTGCTACAGTACAGGTACCAAACAACGAAATTTAGGAGGGGTGGCTCCCCTGGTGTTAGGAAAGGGGAAAAAACACTTTTAAAAAAATCACAAGAAGGGAAGGAGCTGGTTTACATAAATAAAGGCTATGTACACTATCCACTATACTATACTGTACAGATAGACGACTAGGGTTGTCATATTGCACAATAGTGTTATTGCACATTTATTTAAAGTGTCGCAGTTTGCAGGCTTGAAATGTACATATTTGTGCCTCAGCACTACACCTGATTTTTTCAGTCCAGCTGGCTGGCGAAATGAGGGAGTGCTTCGCCAACCAATCAGGTAGCGGTATTGCCCTGCCTCCCCCTACCATCCTAGGTTTCGCAAATTCGCGGCCCGCCCCTCTGTAGGGGAAATACTGAGACTAGCATTCTGAACGACTGGTTATGTGATAACAAACATGTCAGAAAGTTCGAAGTAAGTGCTTCGTAACACAGGTCTACGGGGTGAATTTTATGAATGAAAGTGAAAGTTCTGTCACAAAACGCCGTTACGTATCCTCGCGCATTTTCTAGTGGGTATACGCAAATCCTTGGCCTTTCCTAGTGGGTATACGGCGTAGTCCTGCGTATCACGTAGACTACACCACTGGTCACACTGTGATTGTACTTGTGTAAACAGTAACACAGACGGGGTGAATTTCATGAATGAAAGTGAAAGTTCTGTCACAAAACGCCATTACGTATCCTCACACATGTTTAAGTGGGTATTGCATGGGTAAAGTGAAATTACGTTTTCGTTTTTTTCGTTTTTTCGTTTTTTTCGAAATTCGTTTTTTGCGCTGCGTGCGAAAGAGGACCCCCCCGCCACTAATGTGAAAAATCCTGGAGGAAACACTGCTGTGCCCCACCCAAAATGTTTACCACCAGCTGCCACTGGTTCAAACCCTAACCCTAACCCCCCCCCCAGTTTGAGAGACAAAAGAGACAAAAGACAAAGACCGTTTGAAGACAAAAGATCTTCAATCATATACATTTGACCAAGAACAATTTGTTTAAAGAAGTAGAAGATATGGCTAACTCCAAATTAAGTTCAGTCTGTCAATGCTTTAATTATATATACAAGTATGTGTGCTTGTATTGTGAATATTGTAAATTCGGTGTAAATATAAATAAATACTGTATATATAATTTGCTTATGTCACGCAAATCTTTTAATTGCTACACGAGTGTGTGTGTGTGTGTGTGTGTGTGTGTGTGTGTGTGTGTGTGTGTGTGTGTGTGTGTATGTATGTATCTTGTTAATTAGCCTATGACAGATAAATAGGCAAAAATGTAAATAAAATGTGCTGACCATAGTCTTTACAATGGAAAGCTGCTATTTACACACAACAGCCACTAGTTATTTACACACTAATTCGCCTGCCTCCTGCACAGAAAAACTGCAAAATAGCTTTATACTAGCTTATCCTGATGTCATTTTGAAAATGTAAGGATACTTGGTGGCAGAACGCACATATCTAGGAAAAGTCATGAAAGGATCCTGAAATTTGATCGAGTGCAAAGATATAAACACATTTTTACTCACATCCATGGCTGTTCTAGTGTTAAAGGCATAATCAGGAACATAGAGACCTGCTAGCGCTAGGATACACAATAGCAGTGTTTCCCCTACCATTGCCTTGGGGGGGCGGGCCGCCCTCCCAACGGAACCCCCCGCCCCCCCAAGAAAGAGGAATTATTACTGACGGAGACACCAAACATCTGACAAGCAGGCTAAAATATGCACGTTTTTTAAACGCACCGAACCCGAATCTGGCGAGTGGCAAGCCCATAGGCTCGTTGGTAACGTTAGTCCGCCGTAGTCTCGCATAGCTGCATAGGGGGTAGTGGTGGTCGACTCTAGTGGATAGTGAGTTGGACTTGTGATCGGAAGGTTGTGAGTTCAAATCCCACCTGAAACCACACCACTACTAGTGTGCCCTTGAGTAAGGCACTTAGCCCTCAGTTACTCCAGGGGGAATGTCCCTGTAATTCGTAATTGTAAATCGCTTTGGATTAAAAGCGTCTGCTAAATGGCAAAATTAAAATTAAAATTAAATTAAATTAAAATTAATTAATTAATTAATTAGCCAGACCTATCTCCACACTTCGCGCTGTGCCAGCGCTGGAGAATAATACAGGATTTTGCGCTAGTGTGCGCGCAAGACGCGAGACTTTTTGCCGGCTGTGATGTCTGCAGATTGAAAGTAAGCAAGTTGAAACGTTAGCAAATATAATTGCTGAGTGTTCTGACAGAGAAAGTTGGTTAAAATTGGTCGTTATTATCGTGACTAGAAAGTGACTGACTATAGTTCCATAGTGTAAATAGTGTCAAAGAACTAGCAAGCTAGCTAGCTCAGAGGTGATGAGATGAGCTAGTCTCCTTGCACACTTGCCAGCTAAAGAGCTAACTGGAGGCACTTTATTATTTTACTTAAAGTAGATATACTATCTTTCTTATTCTGCTTGAGTTGGGCTTCATAGACTCACCCTCACTCTCCACTTTTAAATCCCACCTCAAACCCTACCTGTTCTCCCACGCATACAACCTCCCCTACCCCTAACCATCTCCCCTATCCCTGCCTCCCCCCCTGGACATGCATACAACCTCCCCTACCCCTAACCATCTCCCCTAACCCTGCCAACCCCCCCCCCCCCCCCCCCCCCCCCCTCTGGACATTGCTGTGTTAATTGTTCCCTGTTCGTTAACTCCCTGTGTTCTATGTGCTCATGTGTTCACCTATTTTTCCTCGGGCCACTAATGCCAGCATGAATCCAGGGGTATATCTGTAATCATTATTATATTTATAGGGGCATATCTGATTATGAACACCTGAACTAAGAGTTAGGGAACAGACTTATTCAGCCATGAGTTGATGATTAACTCAAGATGGTAAAGTCTCTCTGATCAAGGTTAGAACTCGACTAGAGTCACTCCATTCTGGGTTCCCAGATTAGAACGAGGCAGACTGTAGAAAGCAGTGGGCGACAACCATTCACAAAAGGTAAGTGCAAATGTTTGTTTCATGTTTGTTTCATGTTTGTTGTATGTGTGTTGTATGTGTGTTGTATGTGTGTTTTATGTGTGTTGTATGTGTGTTGTATGTGTGTTGTACGTGTGTTTTATGTGTGTTGTATGTGTGTTGTATGTGTGTTGTATGTGTGTTGTATGTGTGTTTCATGTGTGTTTTATGTGTGTAACCCCGTAGTTGTGCTGTTACCTGTCTTGGTCAGGATGCTCTTGTAAAAGAGATTTTTAATCTCAATGAGTTTTTATTCCTGGTTAAATATAAAGCAAATGTTCTCATGGGGCTTCTGTGAGTTTGCAGCTGTACTTATGGTATATTGATAATGTACATCATTGCTCCAACTGCTGTATTTGATCAGGAATGACTAAGATTCAGTGTAAACAAGGAGAGAGAGAGCGGGAGAGAGAGGGAGGGAGGGAGGGGGAGAGAGAGAGAGAGAGAGAGAGAGAGAGAGAGAGAGGGAGGGAGGGAGAGAGAGAGAGAGAGAGAGAGAGAGAGAGAGAGAGAGAGAGAGAGAGAGAGAGAGAGAGAGAGAGAGAGAGGGAGGGAGGGTGAGAGAGAGAGAATGTGAACATTTAATCTCATGGTAATCTGAGAGGTCCATAGGCTACTATACATCTGGGAAGGTGATAGGATAATGCAGACAGATGCTAGGCAGTCTTCCCATGTTCTGTAGGCATACAGGAGACCTTTAGAGCAGCCAGTCATTAGATCAGCTGAGGTAAGGGCCAAGGTTCTGATGTAACAGTACAGAAATGTAGGGTGGCAAATTCCCAAGAAGCAGCTTATAAATAAACAGATACCAATGCCTAGCACTTATGCATGTCTACATGAGGGTCATCAGGGTCCATCAGGGTCAACCATTTCAAAAGGTTTTGATTCAAAGTTTTAAATGGTTTTAATGTCATCTCCCATGTGTAGTTACGTAACTGAAAGTCAAGACAGGTGAAATGGGAACATAACCACACCTTAGCAACAAACACCGTAACAACTTTGTCCTTTGAGAGTCTCAGAGTACAAGTATCTTGGTATCTGGATTGATCATAAACTTTAATTTAAGTATCATATTGATAACCTTGTCAGCAGTGTAAGTGTTCTTTTATGATCAGAATGATGTCATGTGTATTGTGTGGTGCAGAAACGTCAATGGAACATCCAATCCAAGCACCCACTCTTATGGTGCATCAGACTGTTGTTGTAAGTAAGTAAGTAAGTAAGTAAATGTTATTTATAAAGCACCTTTCAAAACGAAGTTACAAAGTGCTGTACAGTGGACATCACATAAAAACAATCAGGTAAAAACAAGTTCACATAGGGCACATAAGGGCATAAGAGCAATAAAACAACAAGAGATAAAACAAAACAATGACCTATAGAAGTGGGTCAGGTGAAAATATCATAGAATAAAGTGCAAACAAAACAGGTGTGTTTTTAACAAGTTCTTAAAACAATTAACAGATTGAGCATTCTTTATCGACACTGGGAGGGCGTTCCACAGTGTGGGAGCCACTACTACAAAAGCTCGGTCACCCTTGGTTCTGAGGTTGGTCGAGGGTATGACCAGGAGGCCCTTGTCCGAGGACCTGAGAGATCTCACATTGGGCTTTGCCTGTAATAATTCCGAGATATAGAGAGGGGCCAGCCCGTGTAATGCCTTATAAGTTATTAAAAGGATTTTAAAATCAATTCTGGATTTAACGGGTAGCCAGTGAAGAGCGGCCAAAACCGGGGTTATATGAGCTCTGCGATGTGTGTTAGTGAGAATTCTGGCAGCTGTGTTTTGTACTAATTGTAGTCGGTTAATAGAAGAGCGGCTAAGGATAGAGTAGAGTCCGTTACAGTAGTCTAGAGGTGAGGAGATAAATGCGTGCATCATTTTTTCGAGGTCTTGAGAAGTAAGGATTGGTTTGATTTTTGCGATATTGCGAAGATGGTAGAAACATGACTGTGTGACCTTTTTTACATGGTATTCAAAATTCAAGTGGCTATCAAAAAAGACTCCCAGATTTTTGGCGGTGTTACTTACATTGGATGCCAATGAACCGAGGGACCGCCGAATTTCATTCGAGGTACTCTCAGGGCCTATAACTAGTATCTCAGTTTTATCTGCATTTAACTGTAGGAAGTTTTGTGCCATCCAATTATTTATTCCAGCAATACAGTCATGTAAGATGGTGAGTTTGCTGAGATCACTTGGTTTAAAAGAAACATATAAAACGCCTACAGAGCCCACAGGTCCACAGAGGACGCCATAGCGACGACTCTCCACGCCACTCTATCCCACCTGGAGAGGGGAAACAGCTACGCGAGACTGCTCTTCGTGGACTTCAGCTCCGCCTTTAACACCATCCTTCCAGACAGGCTAGTGACCAAACTACTAGACCTGGGTCTATCACACTCTATATGTGCGTGGATCAAGGACTTCCTGACCAACCGCCCCCAGAGGGTGCGGGTGGGCCCCCACACCTCCACAGCCCTCAGCCTCAGCACTGGGTCACCCCAGGGCTGCGTGCTAAGCCCCATCCTCTACAACCTCTACACCCACGACTTCACCCCCATCCACCCCAGCAACTACATCGTAAAGTTTGCAGACGACACCACCGTGGTGGGATGTATCTCGGGGGGGGACGAGGCGGCGTACAGGGATGAGGTAGAGCAATTGAGCAAGCTGTGCAAGGTAAACAACCTGCTGCTAAACATGTCAAAGACCCAGGAACTCATCGTAGACTACAGGAGGAAAAAGTCCGAGATCCTGCCCCTGCTCATCGACGGAGAGAGCGTAGAGATGGTCTCAAACCTCCGTTTCCTGGGACACATCATACGGGATGACCTGGCCTGGAAGGACAACACTAAAGGCACCATCAAGAGGGCACAACAGCGGCTATACACCCTGAGATGCCTCAAGAAACAACACAGCAAGCAGGAGATGCTGGTGGCCTTCTACCACGGCGCAGTGGAGAGCATCCTCACCTTCGGCATCTCCAACTGGTACCACAGCTGCACGGCAGCGGAGAGAAACGATCTACAGAGAGTCGTGAGAACAGCACAGGGGATCACCGGCGCCACCCTCCCCTCTCTGGAGAAGCTGTACGAAACACGCTGTCTCAGGAGGGCCTCCAAGATCTCCAAGGACCCGACCCACCCTGGGCACGAACACTTTGTCAAGCTGCCCTCGAACAGGAGGTACAGGACCCCGGCCGCTAAGACAAACAGACTGAAGAACTGCTTCTACCACAGGGCCGTCAAGGCCCTGAACACAGAAAAGGCCTAAGTTCTGGGCCCAGGACAAGTCCGGACGGATTGTAATGGCAGCTAGTGCTGAGGCACAAACATGTACATTTTCAAGCCTGCAAACTGTGACACTTTAAAAAAATGTGAAAAAATACTTTCTTGTGCAATATGACAACCCTAGTTGACTATCTGTGCAGTATAGTGGATTGTGTACATAGCCTCTATTGATGTAAACCAGCTCTTTATCTTCTTGTGATTTTATGCATCTATGCTTTTTCCAAAATGTGTTTCTTTTTCCTTTCTTAAACACCAGGGGAGCCTCCCCTCCTAAATTTCGTTGTTTGGTACCTGTACTGTAACAATGACAAATAAAGTCTATCTATCTATCTATAATTGCGTATCATCTGCATAACAGTGATAGGATATGCCATCAAAACTATTAATAAGAGCACCAAGGGGTAACATGTAGAGGGAGAACAGGATTGGACCAAGGATTGAACCCTGGGGGACCCCACAGGCCAAGGGAGATGTGGAGGAGACATAGCTGTCGATAGAGACAGCCACACTTCTCCCTGACAGATAGGACGAAAACCATTTCAGAGCTACCCCATCTAAACCCACCCACTGTTGGAGCCTATTTAAAAGGATGTCGTGGTCAATAGTGTCAAATGCTGCGCTTAAGTCAAGCAGCAGCAGCACTGAGCACTCTCCGACATCAGCCCTCATAATGATGTCACTCGACACTCTAAGAAGTGCAGTCTCGGTGCTGTGCTTCTGACGGAAGCCAGACTGAAATTTATCAAACAACTTGTTATTGTCAAGAAATTGTAAAAGTTGGTTACAAACAACTTTTTCCAGGACCTTCGAAATTAATGGGAGTTTGGAGATTGGCCGGTAATTACTGTGGACTAGGGGATCAAGGCAGGGCTTGACGCTTACCTTTTCCCCAGGTAGCACTGTGCTACCATGTTGAAAAATTTAGTAGCACACCAAGAATTTCAGTAGCACAATGAAAATTGTGCAATTTTCGTCAACAACAACAAATTATCATAATCATAACATATCAAAATGATCATAACCGGCTCTTGGCCGTAATAAAAATGGAGACTCACACAATGTAAAGGGGAAGTAAGAATATTAATTTCAGTTGGCCCACAGTTCGGTATGAACCTCGGTTTTTGGGTCAGGGTTCACGGTTCGTGTTTTCTTTTATTTTTTAAATGCTACTATTTATTTACAAACGTACTTTATTTTGCTTATACTTATGGAACTTTAACATTTAGACACATTCCAGAATATGACTGGTAAATTGTATCATATAAATATATATAAACAAAACACTTTCAAATGTAAAAAAATTACATAAACACTTTCAAATGTGACGTGTTGTGGATTGGAACTACGGATCATAAGCTTTCAAATGATGTGTCATACATTGAAATCCGAAAAAAGATGAAGTTAGAGTAATTTGAATGTTGTTAGACGTCAGGCACATATAGGGTTAACCTCTTTGTAATGAAACCGGAAGCAGACGCTGCTAGCAGCTAGCGGCTAACAAAACACAGCGCTACGAACTATGAGAGCTGTATCCCATATACCCATTATGCGCATATAGGACTCGCGTGAAGCATTTCTGCGACACGCGTTTCTGTTCACTGTTTTCATTCCCTCATCGCTTATACACATAAGTTTGACTGCGCATGACAGTAGTTCAGCTGTCTTTTAGTCGCACTGGTGCGATTGAATGTATTTCCAAGTCGCACAGAAATATATTCACTCGCAAATGCGACCAAAACAGTCGCACTGTCGAGCCCTGCAAGGCCTGTTTTTTTCAGGAGAGGTTGGATGATGGCATGTTTGAAATGATCTGGCACACACCCAGAGGATATGGAACTGTTAATAATAGACAAAATGTAGGGACTGAGGCTATTGAAGACAGCTTTTAAAAGTGAGGTTGGGATGGTGTCAACAGGACTAGAGGAGGGGTTCATGAGTGAGATAATTGGGGTAAGATCATCTAAGAAGATAATGTTGAACTGGCGTAGCGAGGGAGCTGGAGGAGGCTGGTCGACAATGATGATGTTTGGAGGTGTTATCTTGGATCTTATATTGTTAACTTTATCTAGAAAAATGTATAAGAATAGTTCACAGTCATTATCAGAGTAGACAGGAACTGGGGGAGGAGGTGGATTAACCAGGGTGTTTATAACTGCAAAAAGAGCTTTAGGCTTATTCTTATTAAGGTGGATCAGGTTGGAGAAATATATGGTTCTTGCATCCTCAACTTTTAGGTTGAAAGAGGTGAGGAGTTCCTTCATGTGAATGAAGTGAACTGTCCCCTTAGTTTTCTTCCACCGCCGTTCAACTATTCTGCACTCTCTTTTTAGGTTGCGGATGTCATCATTTATCCATGGGGATGAGTTAGCTGCACTGAGACATTTATTTTTTGTTCTGAGGGGGGCAACTATTTCTAGGGCAGACAAACAGAGGTGATTAAAATGGTGGACCAGGCCATTTGTGTCAGTTGACACTGTCACATCATTACTGAGGTCTGCGAAGGCAGAGGAAATTTGAGAGCAGAGGAGCTGTTGAGTGTACGGGAGCTGACTGACCGTTTGCTTGGTAGGGACTCAGCAATAAAATCAATATTAAAAGTAATATATTGTGGTCAGAAATAAAAAACTCACCTATACATAGCTTATTGATGTTCAAGCCCAGTGTAAAAATCAAATCCAGCGTGTGGCCCTGGTCATGGGTCGGTCCAGAAACATGCTGAGTCAAATTCAGTGATTGGGTAAAACTAATGAACTCATTCGCGAAGTTGTCAAAGGCATTATCAATATGCGCATTAAAATCTCCGGCCAGCACCAGGTTGTCGACTTTCATCACAACAGATGATAAAAACTCAGGAAATTCTGTTAAAAACTCACTTTTTGACTTTTCTGGTGGGCGATAACATAGCAAAGTAAAGAGAGGGTTAGCTGATCCTATTCTAAGCAGCAGTGCTTCAAAAGTTCTAAAATTACCAATGTCTACAGAGCGGCAAGCAAACTTTTTGGAGAAGATAACGGCTAAACCACCTGCACGGCCAGACATCCTAGGAGAACTGATAACACTACATGCGGCAGGACAGAGCTTATTTATAGTGATGTTGTCATTGTTTTTCAGCCAGGTCTCTGTTAAAAATAGAAAATCAAGCTCATGGGATTTAAAAAAGTCCCTTATAATATAGGGCTTGTTGTTCACTGACCTAGCATTAATTAATGCCATCTTAAATGGTACAGACTTAGTTCGAGGAGCTGTAGGTAGACAAGGAATGTGAGTGAGGTTTGATGGAATGACTGTGCGAGGGGTGAAGTTGTTGAGTGAAAGGTGTCTGGTCCTAATAAGAACAGGGATGGTCAGAGGACAGGAAAGGGATATAGAGTTAGCATGACCCAATGGGAGATGCTTGTGATGAATGCAGTGTGAAGCTATGGTGGGATCATGCTGTGGTGCACGTCATTTACAGCTGAAAGCGATGTAATTAATAAATTGAATGATTAATAGCTTTGTGCCTTTTAGATTGAGGTGAAGGCCATCGGGTTTATACAGGTGGTTTCTGGTCCAGAACATGTCGAAATTGCTAATGAAATCTGCTGATGTGGCCTGACAGAAGGCTTTTAGCCATTCGTGCAGGCTCACAAGTCTACTAAAATGTTCAGGACTCTTTGAGGGGGCTGGGATGGGGCCAGAGAACACACAAGTTTTGCCCAGGCTTTGTACAGCTAATGACTCGAGATCTTCCCTGAGTTTAACCGAGAGTCTGTTCAGCACATCATTAGAGCCAACGTGAAAAATCAGGATATGTGCTGTGGGATGGGGACCAGCTCTATGAGATCAGTGACTTTACCACCTGGAAGACAATATGTGATGGCGCCAGGGATCATAACTGCTCTAATTATAGAATCACCCATAATACTTATCTCTGGAGACCTGTCCTTGCATCCTCCCTTATCAACAGAGAGTTTGGACCATAGTGGGTTGCCCTCAGCTCAGTGGCGGCTGGTGCTAAAATGTTTGGGTGGGGCACAGGTTATGGGGGCATGCTCCACGGGGAAGAATATCAACTTTAAAATCTGGATTTACAGTCAATTTTAGCATGAGAATAGCTCTACCCCCCTGTACAGACCTCGCCATCCCCTCTACCCCCCTGTACAGACCTCTTCATCCCCTCTACCCCCCTGTACAGACCTCTTCATCCCCTCTACCCACCTCTACAGACCTCTCCATCCCCTCTACCCACCTCTACAGACCTCTCCATCCCCTCTACCCCCCTGTACAGACCTCTTCATCCCCTCTACCCCCTGTACAGACCTCTCCATCCCCTCTACCCCCTGTACAGACCTCTCCATCCCCTCTACCCCCCTGTACAGACCTCTCCATCCCCTGTACCCCCTGTACAGACCTCTCCATCCCCTCTACCCCCTGTACAGACCTCTTCATCCCCTCTACCCTCCTCTACAGACCTCTTCATCCCCTCTACCCTCCTCTACAGACCTCTTCATCCCCTCTACCCCCCTGTACAGACCTCTTCATCCCCTCTACCCCCCCTGTACAGACCTCTCCATCCCCTCTACCCTCCTCTACAGACCTCTCCATCCCCTCTACCCTCCTCTACAGACCTCTCCATCCCCTCTACCCTCCTCTACAGACCTCTCCATCCCCTCTACCCTCCTCTACAGACCTCTCCATCCCCTCTACCCCCCTGTACAGACCTATTCATCCCCTCTACCCCCCTGTACAGACCTCTTCATCCCCTCTACCCCCCTGTACAGACCTCTTCATCCCCTCTACCCCTCTGTACAGACCTCTTCATCCCCTGTACAGACCTCTTCATCCCCTCTACCCCCCTGTACAGACCTCTTCATCCCCTCTACCCCCCCTGTACAGACCTCTTCATCCCCTCTACCCCCCTGTACAGACCTCTTCATCCCCTCTACCCCCCTGTACAGACCTCTTCATCCCCTCTACCCCCCTGTACAGACCTCTTCATCACCTCTACCCCCCCTGTACAGACCTCTTCATCACCTCTACCCCTCTGTACAGACCTCTCCATCCCCTCTACCCCCCCCTGTACAGACCTCTTCATCACCTCTACCCCCCCTGTACAGACCTCTTCATCCCCTCTACCCCCCTGTACAGACCTCTTCATCACCTCTACCCCCCCCTGTACAGACCTCTTCATCACCTCTACCCCCCCAGTTTTCTCTACAATTTCTACAATTTTCTCTCTACAGTTTCTACACGTCAACGTGTACCGAAACACTTGTTTCCAACGTGGTCCTACGTTTCTCCTACACCAAGACACATACAAAGAGCATAGAAACATACAAAGAGCATAGAAACATACAAAGAGCATAGAAGATACAATCAGAATACAGTCTGCCATTCCTTCTCCCAGCATCGATTTGGTTTTCCTATCATGACTGAAGGACAGATGATTCACTTACTTACACAAGTTTGCCTTCGGTAATAGGTCCAGTTGCAATATCAAGTTGGGAACAAAAGATGCCTCCTTCTAATCCATTTGTTCAATTTGTTTACAAAGTCCGGTAGTGGAAAGCAGAACAACGCATTTGTTACTTCACATCCCGCTAGCCATGTTTTCTTCTCATACCAACCCCTCGTAAATCCTCGGTTATACGATTTTCCAATTTTCCCTGCCTTTGTATAAACTTGCTTTATAATTAAATTTGGTCTGGGTGGTCCTAATTCCTTTACTGTTAATTTCTCCTGGTTGCTACCTACGACGGCTGAACGGTGTTTCTTTTAAAGATTCAACCGAGTTGTTCAGAACATTACTAGCCATGGTGAAACAGGTGAACGAACGTGACGCCGGCCGTATGACATGACGTAAGCACGTACGATTCTTCGGGCATGTCCCAAAACCCCATAGACAAATGACCAAATGGCCTGAAGTTACCAAAATAGATTTTACATGCAAGTCTACGAGAACAGCCTAGTGCACTTTCGAGTAGAGTCAAAGTTGCCCTGAAAGGGGCGGGACTTGAAGCTGATTGGAACATACTCCACAGAACACTAGCTGATTGGACTATGATATTCAGAAGCAACACTGTCTAGAAGTCATAGGAAAAAAATCTCTCTCTTCTCCCTTTGGTGGGGCATTGTCCAATTGCCCCTAATGAACCAGCCTCCCCTGCCTCAGCTGCAATACTGGTCACGGTGGCATTGGTGGCAGTGGAGACAAACTCTGTGGCTGGGGTTTCGGACATTGCGTCGGTGACGTCATGGATCACCGCATCTGTGTCCGGCACGTCGTTGGGTAGACGACCATTAAGTACGTTGCGGACAGCAGGGACAGACACCGGAGAGTCTACAGGGATTCCCTTACTGATGATGACGTCGATAGAGTTGGTGACGTCACGATTGCCAACGTCACGAAACTCCGTTGGGCAGTGGGGGAGAGAGCTGCAGGCTGGGAGTGGAAACAGTCTCGGACAGAGGGACAAAAGGAGGTGAGGGGGTAAACCGTCGTGAACGTTTACGGTGGATTACCGCCGGGGACGAGGGACAGGAACGCTTCCTATTGGGTTAGGAGCGGACCTGACCTGTTGCTTGTGGTCGGCTAGCGGGCGAGGGACTGGTGACAGCCCGTTAGCCACACACTCCAATGTGGCAGGTGTTAGCGTCCCGTTAGCCACACACTCCAATGTGGCAGGTGTTAGCGTCCCGTTAGCCACACACTCCAATGTGGCAGGTGTTAGCGTCCCGTTAGCCACACACTCCAATGTGTCAGGTGTTAGCGTCCCGTTAGCCAAAGCTAGCCCGCTGCTAGCCGCCGGCTCCGAGGATGCCTGAAAGGCTCAGGAAAACGAGCCAGTGGAGAGAAGAAATTGTCCAGTGGGATAGTGGGGCTGTCGGGGCCTCCCGGAGAGAACCAGGGGATGGAACGCTTTCTCCCGTTCCTCACAACCGACACCCAGGATGGACCCGGAGTGGGACTGGAACAGCGGGGTTCCATTAGGATCCAGTTTGTCCAGCCTGGATTGAACCGCCGTCTTCCTTCGGAGGACATCGTTCAGTACTCCCTCGATGGTGTGGAGCTTGGACCTTAAGGTGTCCAGTTCGGATTCCTCTGGGGTAAGTGGAGGAGGCATCTTTTTACAGGTAGACATCGTTCAGGTTGATATTTAGACCACCAAGAGATCAACCTTACGATCATCCAGTTACAGTATGTCGTGGAGTAGTTAGTCCCCTGTTGGTTAGCGAGCGGGTGTTCTAACAGGGATCCAACGACCGCCGTCGAACAGGTAAACGTTTGTTGTCCAAGCAAGAACACACCGAATTAAAACAGCAATCAGGCTTCTGGTTTATCTCAGTATGTTGAGTTTGTATTACTGTTCATTTGCATCGACAGTAAAACAGTTAAAAGAGTAGTACAATCTCCATAAAAGATCCCCACACGTGATGTCTTGTTGTTCTCTCTGACTTACAGGATACACTTTATAATAATAATAACTCTGGTCCTCAGATTCAGATTCAGATTCAGATTCAGATAACGTTTATTGCCATTATGCATACACATATAGGAATTTGCTTCGACATTACAGTAAGTGCGTTTATACTTTTTTCACGTGTCAAAAAACAGGACAACACAGGACAGACAACAGTGCATTGGATAGTGCAATATAAAGTGCAGTGCAGAGTTTTTTTTACAGTGAGTCCAGTGCATATTCAGTCCTGGGCAGACTTGGGGGCGGGGGGGAGGGGGAAGCCAGAGTCATTTATCAGCCTGGCGGCTGAGGGGTAGAAACTGAGCCTGTGGCTGGCCTTCAGTGCCTTAGGCAGCCGCAACCTTCTTCCAGAGGGAAGCAGGGTGAGGAGGCCGTGGCCGGGGTGGAAGGGGTCTGCCATGATCTTCCTTGCCCTCCTCAGAGCCCTGGTGTCATGCAGGGAGTTGAGGGAGGGCAAGGGACAGCCGATCACCCTCTCTGCTGAACGTAACACCCGCTGCAACTTGGCCTTGTCCTTGGTCGTTGCAGCAGGGAACCAGGTGATGATGGAGTGGGTGAGGATGGACTCTATGATGGCCGTGTAAAACTGGACCATCATGGACCTCGGCAGCCTGAGTTTCCTCAGCTGCCGGAGGAAGAACATCCTCTTCTGGGCCTTCTTCGTGAGGGCCTCGGTGTTCCGCTCCCACTTGAGGTCCCGGGAGATGGTCATGCCTAGAAAGCGGCATGACTCCACGGAGGCCACCGGGGTACCTCCCAGCGTGATGGGAGGGGGCAGGGCTGCTTTCCTACGGAAGTCCACCACCATCTCCACTGTTTTCAGAGCATTGAGCTCCAGATTGTTTAAACTGCACCAGCTCTGCAGCCCCTCGATCTCACCCCTGTAGGCAGATTCATCCCCCCCGGAGATGAGGCCCACCAGGGTGGTGTCGTCTGCAAACTTCAGGAGCTTGACCGAGGGTTGCGGGAGACACAGCTGTTGGTGTAAAGGGAGAATAGTGCTGGAGACAGGACGCAGCCCTGCGGGGAGCCCGTGCTGGTGGACCTGGAGCTGGAAATGCTCTTCCCCAGCTTCACCCGCTGAGACCTGTCAGTCAGGAAGTCCGTGATCCACCTGCAGGTGGAGTCCGGCACCTGCAGCAGGGATAGCTGGTGCTCCAGGATGTGTGGGAGGATCGTGTTGAAGGCCGAGCTGAAGTCCACGAACAGGATCCTGGCGTAGTTGCCTGCAGTGTCTAGGTGTTCTAGTACGTAGTGCAGAGCCATGTTCATGGCGTCCTCCGTGGATCTATTGGCTCTGTACGCGAACTGCAGGGGGTCCAGCACAGGATCCGTGATGAGCTTCAGGTAGGCCAGGACAAGGCGCTCCAGGACCTTCATGACGACAGAGGTCAGAGCGACGGGTCTGTAGTCGTTGAGGCCTGTGACCTTGGCCTTCTTGGGGACGGGGATGATGGTTGATGCCTTGAAGCACGCTGGGACGTGACACAGCTCCAGCGAGGCGTTGAAGATGTGGGTAAACACCGGGGCCAGCTGGTCGGCGCAGTGCTTCAGGACAGAGGGAGAGACGGAATCCGGACCAGCTGCCTTCCGGGGATTCTGCCTCTTAAACAGTCTGTTTACCTCTCGCACTGTGACAGAGAGAGGGGGTGGGGAAAGGGGGGTGGGGGTGGGCGGGGCGGGTGAGGAGGGGGGAGGGAGGGGGGGGGGAGGGGGGGGGTAGCAGGAGGGACATTGGCCCCCCTGGGGGACGGGGGTGGTGGTTGTAGCCGGGGGGGGTGGAGGGAGAGGGCGGGGGTGGGCGGGAACCTCTCTTTCTCAAACCTACAGTAGAACTCGTTCAGCTCGTTAGCGAGAGGGAGGTTGTCGGACGTCAGCGGGGACTTGGGTTTGTAGTTGGTGATGGTCTTTAGGCCTTTCCAGACGGAGGCGGAATCCCCCTCAGAGAGCTGTTGCTGCAGCTTCTCCGAAAAGCGATGCTTCGCCTCCTTTGGCGAACCTGTACTTGGCCTGCTTGACCCGGTCCACGTCCCCACTGCGCCTAGCCACCTCCTTCTCTGACCTCAGACGCCTGAGTTGGGATGAAAACCAGGGCTTGTCGTTGTTGAAGGACTTCCTGGAGCGGAGGGGGACACACACCTCCTCTCCAAAGCTGATAAATGATGTAACAGTGTCTGTGTATACATCCAGATTGTTACCAGCCTCTGGCCCCGCCCACTCCACCAAGTCCTGGTCACAGCCTGCACTCTCCAACCAGGCGCAGAGTCGCTCACATGCCTCACTGGACCACACCCTGAAGCGCCGTACAACAGGTTTAGAGAGTTTTAACCTCTGCCTGTAGCGAGGGATCAGGTGTATGAGGATGTGGTCACTGTAGCCCAGTGCAGCACGGGGGACAGAATGGTAGGCTTGACGAGCTGTACAGTAGCAATGGTCCAGAGTGTTCACCCCCCTGGTGGGACACGTGACTTGCTGCCTGTATTTGGGGAGCGCCCGGCTAAGATTAGCCTGGTTAAAATCCCCCAAAACAACAACAAAACTGTCCGGGTAACTACGTTCCACACTCATCAATTGCTCTGCCAGTGTGTCTACTGCTGCGGTGACGTCAGCATCAGGTGGAATGTAGACACACGCGAGAATGAATGAGCTGAACTCGCGGGGGGAATAGAATGGACGGCAGAGGATGAATAGGGATTCTATAGCCGTGGAACAGTGTTTGTGGAGCACTGTCACCTCGGAACTCCAGCGCACGTTTACAAAGAACATTAACCCCCCACCCCTAGACTTGCTCACCGCCTCGAAGTCTCTGTCAGCCCGGAACGCGGAGAATCCCTCTAGCTCCACCGCCTCGTCAGGGACAGATGAAGATAGATGCGTCTCCGTGAACGCGAAGACAGCCGAGGAGTGGAAGTCGCTGTTCCTCGCAACGAGACACCGGAGTTCATCTATTTTATTGCAAAGGGAGTTCACGTTGCTCAGGAATATGCCCGGTAGTGGTGGTCGCGTCCCTCTCCGCCGAAGGCGAACCAAGCAGCCGGCTCTCCGACCTCGCTGCCTTCTGATCCACCTCACAGCTCTGGCGAAAAACGCGGTCCCCCTCACAAGCATATCCAGAATGTCCGTGGAACGGGTGAGTAGTTTGGGGAAGATGTCCGGTGGGGTTAAACCCCTCATGTGCAGTAGAACGTCGTTTGTGTACGACGTTAGGCAGGACACAGAGACACAGAACAGACAGAACACAACAAACTGTAGCGCCATAGCAGCCATGGTCGGCGCCATCTTGGATCACGTCAGCACGTCACGCACGTCACGTCAACGGGATGTAGAGGGATCCACGGTTGTCTGTCTGTGAGCTGAACTGACCAGCCTGCCAGTCTGATTGAACATGACTCTAGATCTGTCTCCACTTGTGTGGTTCAGTGTCTGGTCCTAGTGTACATGACTCTAGATCTGTCTCCACTTGTGTGCTTCAGTGTCTTGTCCTAGTGTACATGACTCTAGATCTGTCTCCACTTGTGTGGTTCAGTGTCTTGTCCTAGTGTACATGACTCTAGATCTGTCTCCACTTGTGTGGTTCAGTGTCTTGTCTTAGTGTACACGACTCTAGATCTGTCTCCACTTGTGTGGTTCAGTGTCTGGTCCTAGTGTACATGACTCTAGATCGGTCTCCACTTGTGTGGTTCAGTGTCTGGTCCTAGTGTACATGACTCTAGATCTGTCTCCACTTGTGTGGTTCAGTGTCTGGTCCTAGTGTACATGACTCTAGATCTGTCTCCACTTGTGTGGTTCAGTGTCTGGTCCTAGTGTACACGACTCTAGATCTGTCTCCACTTGTGTGGTTCAGTGTCTGGTCCTAGTGTACATGACTCTAGATCTGTCTCCACTTGTGTGGTTCAGAGTATGGTCCTAGTGTGTACAGGTGTCATATTGCAGGGATGTATCTGATGGACTCTTGAACTGTCAGCAGAGTAACAGCCAGTCATGTGGGAGTTCATTACATCAGTAAAGCTTCTCTCTGTGAAGATAGGAACTAGTGAGGAAGACTGTGAGGAAGGAGCTAAGGCCGTGTGGAGAGAGAGAGAGAAAGAGAGAGAGAGAGAGAGAAAGAGGGAGAGAGAGAGAGAGAAAGAGAGAGAGAGAGAAAGAGGGAGAGAGAGAGAGAGAGAAAGAGAGAGAGAGAAAGAGAGAGCGAGAGAGGGAGAGAAAGAGAGAGAGAGCTACAGAGAGAGAGAGATACAGAGATACCGAGAGAGAGAGAAAGAGAGAGAGATACAGAGAGAGAGAGATACAGAGAGAGAGAGAGAGACAGAGAGAGAGACAGAGAGAGAGAGAAAGAGAGAGAGATACAGAGAGAGAGATACAGAGATACAGAGAGAGAGAGAGAGAAAGAGAGAGAGAGAGAGAGATACAGAGAGAGAGTACTGTATGTGTCTTTATGTTAAATTCACGTTGTATGGATTCTCAGGCTGATTCAATCCTCTCCTGTGATCCGGGGAGTCAGATGTGTGGGACTGGCTGCCACTACATCATTTGACCATGGAGCCGTTGAGGTGAGAGGAGAGAGAGAAACCTGTGTGTGTGTGCGTGTGTTCTAACTCATAGAGTGAGTTATCTACATTTGTATTCCAGCTCAGATCAGCCAGGATGCAGCTCCTCTGAGCCCAGCTGTGTGTCCATGGAGAGAGATCAGGCCATGGACTCTTCTAAAGGAGACTTTGACACAGAGCCAAGGTAATATCATGTGTTCACCTAATAAGCTCTACATGTAAAACGCACTGGACAGAACAAGGTGTGTGTGTGTGTGTGTGTGTGTGTGTGTGTGTGTGTGTGTATGTGTGTGTGTGTGTGTGTGTGTGTGTGTGTGAGAGTGTGTGTGTGTGTGTTTATGTGTTGAGTCAAAGCCTGTCTTTTGTTACAGCACTGTCCAATCAGGATGCAGCTCTGCCCCCAGCTGTGTGTCCATGAAGAGTGATCGGTCATTGGACCGTCCCATACATTTTCATAAAGAAAACATTGACAGTGAACAAAGGTAATATCACACAAGTCCTCACAACCTCTACATCCCTTTTGGATCTGTAAATAAGGATTTTGGTTATATTTGAGCCAGCCTGTAAAGTAGGATTAGGTGTGTGGGTGTCTGTGGGTGTCTGTGTGTGTGTGTGTGTGTGTGTGTGTGTGTGTGTGTGTGTGTGTGTGTGTGTGTGTGTGTGTGTGTGTGTGTGTGTGTGTGCGTGCATGCGTGCGTGCGTGCGTGTGTGTGTGCGTGTGTGTGTGTGTGTGTACGTGCGTGTTGAGTCAAAGACTGAAAGCCTGACTTATGTGATATTGTGTGTAAGTGTGTGTATGTGTGTAGACTATAGGGTTGAAGTCAGTGATATTGTGTGTAAGTGTGTGTATGTGTGTAGACTATAGGGTTGAAGTCAGTGATATTGTGTGTAAGTGTGTGTATGTGTGTAGGTTATAGGGTTAGGGTTGAAGTATGTGATGTTGTGTGTAAGTGTGTGTATGTGTGTAGGTTATAGGGTTAGGTTAGGGTTAAGTGTGTAGTCCAGCGGTTCTCAACCTTTTTGGACTCAAGGCCACTAAAACATCTCTCAAGTATTCGCGGCCCACACACACACAGGCATTTTACGCACACGTACATTTTTTGTGTCTCATCATTATTCTCTTATTCTTATTGGATATTTCATATGCATCATCGTACAGTCATCATACATACAGTAGTAGCACACTGATGATGCATTTTTTAAGGTTTTAAAGCAAATAGTAGATTTTTTAAGCAAATATAGTAGCCTACCATGAATTATAAATGTTTTTGTAAAAAAAAAAAAAGACCGAATTTTTTTTGGGGCCCATGACTTGGCGGCCCACTTGCAGTACCCTCGGGGGCCACCAGAGGGCCGTGGCCCGTAGGAGTCGCTGGTGGAGCTGTTGTCATGACATCATTAGGCCTAACTCCATTTGCTTGTTTGTGTCAAATAGTGAAGTGGAAAGGAAGTGTGCATTTTAAAGACAAAGGCCGACAAGAAAGAGATCATCACGTCAAATAACGACAGTAAAACATTAAATAATCACAGCAATTCTCTACTTTATTTAGATTTTATAACTGTCTAGCATTAGTATTCAAAGTGGAATAAAGTTATACGTTTTATGCAGTACTAAAGTTAAGAGAAAATCAGGGGGGATGGTGGATTTTATCATATGGGGACTATTTTAGTATCCCCACAGCGTCAGTGACTTCAGCGTCAGTGACTTCAGCGTCAGTGACTTCAGTGTCAGTGACTTCAGTGTCAGTAACTTCAGTGTCAGTAACATCAGTGTCAGTGACTTCAGTGTCAGTAACATCAGTGTCAGTAACATCAGTGTCAGTAACATCAGTGTCAGTAACTTCAGTGTCAGTAACATCAGTGTCAGTAACTTCAGTGTCAGTAACATCAGTGTCAGTAACATCAGTGTCAGTAACATCAGTGTCAGTAACATCAGTGTCAGTAACATCAGTGTCAGTAACATCAGTGTCAGTAACATCAGTGTCAGTAACATCAGTGTCAGTAACATCAGTGTCAGTAACATCAGTGTCAGTGACTTCAGTGTCAGTGACTTCAGTGTCAGTGACTTCAGTGTCAGTGACTTCAGTGTCAGTGACTTCAGGGTCAGTGGCTTGGTAAAAATCTCATTGCATGTGTGCGTTCCCCCCCGCCCACAGTATTTCACTCAATATGCGCAAAACTAAATGTTAAAA
>NC_137679.1:15871224-15933724 GCF_963989245.1 Nansenia antarctica | reverse complement strand
TAATATCACACATCCCTTTAATGCTGTAAAGAACCTGTGAAGGAAACCCTGCTGCCTCACCAGGCATGATTATAACCATCATTACACATCTGTGATATATGGATGGACAATCTGGTTACACTTTTTTACATTTTTGGCATTTAGCAGACGCCTTATTCCAAAGCGACTTACAATCAATACATTTGACTAAGCAAGATCATCCTGGGACACTTTTTTGTAAAGAAAACGTTGACAGCTCCGGACCTGGGGTGATAGGGCCTTTTCAGCCGCAGCCCCGTCCCTCTGGAACGCTCTCCCCAACCACATCAGACAGGCCAACACCCTCCCAACATTTAAACAGGCCCTCAAAACCCACCTCTTCAAGCTCGCCTTCACCAGTTAACCCTCTCCCCCTCCCCTTCCCATGTGTCCCCAGCACTACCTTAATTAGGCCCCTCTACTTTCTTTTATTTGCCTTTTGTTTCTTTCCATTATTACTACTCGATCTTTTCAGTTTGTAAAGCGTCTTTGAGGGTCTAGAAAAGCGCTTTATAAGTCAAATGTATTATTATTATTATTATTATTATTATTATTAGTTCACCAGTTGCAGCAGGAAGGGTAATCCAGCTCAGGCCCAGGGCCATTGGCAGTCTCCATGATAGAAAACATTTATACATTTTATAAAATGTATAAATAATATATATTGTTTTATATGGACACTGGAGAAACAGAGAAACAGTAGAAGGGGGGTAGTAGAAGTCTTAGGGGACACAGTAAAGGGGAAAAGCGGGTGTCGATGGGAAGTAGATGTCTCAGGAGGAGCAGTTAAGGTGTAACCTGAAGAGATGGGTCTCCAGTCTCCGACGGAAGATGGGTAGTGACTCTGCAGTTCTGACAGCCGTGGGAAGCTCATTCCACCAGTGGGGAGCCAGTGTAGTGAAGAGACGTGATGGGGCAGTGCGACTGCCGTGTTGGTGTAGAGGTGGTGGGACCAGTCGGCCAGCAGAGGTGGAGGAGCGGAGTGAACGGGCTGAAGTTTGGCGGGTGACCATTTCCTGCAGGTAGGCAGGGGCTGTCCCTTTAGCTGCCTGGTAGGTAAGCACCTTGAATCTGATGCAAGCTGAAGCTGCTATCGGGAGCGAGTGCAGGGTGCGAAGGAGAGGGGTGACATGAGATAATTTGGGGAAGTTGAACACCAGACGGGCAGCAGTGTTCTGGATGAGCTGCAGAGGTCTAATGGCGGAGGCGGGAAGCCAGGCCATGAGTGCGTTACAGTAGTCAAGGCGGGAGATGACCAGTGACTGAGTAAAGAGTTGCGCTGCTTCTCTGGTGAGGAATGGTCGTATCCTTCTGTTATAAAAGAAGAATCTGCAGGAGCGTGCCGTTGCTGCAATGCATAGGATAGTCGGTTGTCCACGTTCACTCCAAGGTTCTTGAATCTTGGCTGACACTTCCACTTCTAATAATGTTTATGGAACAGAGCACACCTATGAATGATACAAAGTGTTCTGAGCAACCAAAAGCAACAAGGAGAATATGACGCAATGCCAACATTGAGACAAGGTGTTTTATTTCCACAGGAGCCAACCCAGATCAGAGGCAGAGATCCCCAGTGGTCCTGACCTGTCCTCTGTGTTTGAGGTGAGTCTTGTTTTACATTTGTAAAGCCACCGTCTGTCAAATTAATTTCCAGTCAAAAGTATTGTCCAGGTTCTTGTTTGTAAGCTGTGAGGGTGGGTCTTGGTAATGAGTTATCAGATGTTCAGTAGAATTATTCAGGGTTAGGGTTAAAATATTGTATTTATTTATGTAACCTTTAGGGTTAGGGTTAGGATAAGACCCATTGAGGTTAAAACCTCTTTTGCGAGGGTGACCTGATAAGAAGGCAAACAGGGAAGTAGCAGTGTGTACATGAAATGTTATAACAATACAAATATACAGAAAAGACAATATGTCAAGTTCCCAACACATTATGAAATACAAAACAACTGCAGCATCAAAAACATTGTTGTTGATCAGAGACTTAAAAACAGGCAAGGATACTAACTCCTCTAACTTCAGAATCTTTGCAGCGGGTGTGAATACTGTTCTAGTAACACTACTAGGACTGAGTGGCTGATCTAGTAAGGAACAGAGACACAGAGGGAGTTGCCCGATCAATGCTTTGTACACAAAGGTGAACCAGTGCCCCCTGGTGGAGAGAGAGCTCCATTGCACCCTGGTAGACCATTCACAGTGATGAGTGATCGAGCATTATTAATGAATCTTAAAGCACCATGATATACTGTATCAAGAGCTGTTAAGGTACTAGGGCTTCAAACAAGATCATTTCTAATTGACATTGAAAAGAAAGATGTGTTCCTGAAATAAAAACCCAATTTCAACTTCTCTCTTTTTTTTCTTTGTCTCTTTAGTTTCAGCTTTTCAATGTGCTATTTAAAATGTGGCTTTTCATCTAACCAAATCCCAAGGTACTTATAGGAGGGGACCCTAACGATATGCTGAGATAAGATAACATCTGCATACAGTGTGACTACTGCACAATTTATTTACAATTTGGCACAATTGTAAAGTTTTTGTTTATTTATTTTTTCAATTGACTGAAAAGCAGTTTTCATTTCTTCTACAGTTGCCTGAAGAGGATGAGAGGCAGAGGGTGGGGGCCAGGAAGGGGGCTGGACAGATGCTGAGAACCATGAACCAGATGGAGCTCACTGTCACACTGGAGAGTAAGAGCTTCCTACTATCAGTCTGTCATGTGACTAGTTCTACTGAATATCAACCATGAAAGGACTTGTAAGAGTCTCTAGGCACAGAGGGAGGTCGACACAGAGGAACGGTGTAACAAGCACGTATTTATTCAGTTTGCACTGACTAGTAAACGCCACAGTCCAGAGTTTCAAAATAATAATAATAACACTGTCTGCTAGAACTCCTGCGCGTCCCGCCCAACATGTCTGATTACTGACACCGGTCCGTAATCAGACCGGCATCCATCCCCCACCAACAGCTTTTCTTCCTGTTTTAACTGACTATGATTGTGTGTTTACAAAAAGGTTAATGAGAGACTTTAAAAATGTTGTCATCATATGTTCCCTCAGATGAGCGTGCTGTGAGGTGCCAACTTGAACTAAAACTCAACCATAAGAGAAGGTGTCAGTGTGTGTTTGAGGGAATAGCTAAACAAGGCAACCCAACATATCTCAATGAGATCTTCACAGAGGTCTACATCATTCAGGGTGGAAGTGGAGAGGTCAATAATGAACATGAGGTCAGACAGATTGAGACAGCATCCAGAAGACCAGCTACAGAAGAGAGACCAATCAAATGCAAGGACATCTTCAAACCCTCACCTGGACAAGACACACCAATCAGAAATGTGTTAACCATGGGAGTCGCTGGCATTGGAAAGACAATCTCTGTGCAGAAGTCTATTTTGGACTGGGCTGAAGGAGAAGCCAATCAGGATGTCCAGTTCATATTTTCACTCCCTTTCAGAGAGTTGAATTTATGCATCGGCAAAAACTACAGTTTGTTGGAACTCCTCGATCACTTCTATGTGGAAACAAGAGAATCAGGAATCTCCAACTATGACAAATACAAAGTTGTGTTTGTCTTTGATGGTCTGGATGAGTGTCGACTTCCTCTAGACTTCCAGAACAACAAGAGATGTTGTGATGTCACAGAGTCAGCCTCAGTGGACGTGCTGCTGACAAACCTCATCAAGGGGAATCTGCTTCCCTCTGCTCTCCTCTGGATGACCTCCCGACCTGCAGCAGCCAATCAGATTCCTCCTGAGTGTGTTGACCGGGTGACAGAGGTACGAGGGTTCAACAACCCACAGAAGGAGGAGTACTTCAGGAAGAGAATCAGTGATGAGAACATGGCCAACAGAATCATCTCACATGTTGAGGGATCAAGGAGTCTCCACATCATGTGCCACATACCAGTGTTCTGTTGGGTCTCAGCCACTACTCTGGAGAGACTGATGGGTGAAGCAGAGGGAGGAGAGATGCCCAAGACTCTGACACAGATGTACACACACTTCCTGGTGTTTCAGACCGTACAGAGGAATGTGAAGTATCCTGGAGACCATGACAGAGATTCACTCTGGGACAAAGAGATCATTCTGTCACTGGGAAAACTGGCCTTCAAACAGCTGGAAAATGGACATCTGATCTTCTACGAGGACGAACTGAGAGAGTGTGGCATTGACGTCGGAGAAGCAGTGTCCTCAGGAGTGTGCACACAGATCTTTAGGGAGGAGTGTGGACTGCACCGAGAGAAAGTGTACTGCTTTGTGCATCTGAGTGTTCAGGAGTTTCTTGCTGCTCTGTTTGTGTTCCTCACATTCAACGACAACAATACCAATCTTATGAACACACCACCCACAATCAGAGAGACAGCAACCATCAGCCTCCACAAGAGCGCAGTAGACAAGGCCTTGCAGAGTGAGAATGGATACCTGGACCTGTTCCTCCGCTTCCTCCTGGGCCTCTCACTGGAGTCCAATCAGAATCTCCTACGAGGCCTTCTGACACCGACAGGAAGCAGCTCACAGACCAATGAGGAAACAGTCAAGTACATCAAGGAGAAGATCCAGGAGAATCCCTCTCTAGAGAGGTGCATCAACCTGTTCCACTGTCTGAATGAGCTGAATGACCATTCTCTAGTGGAGGAGATCCAACAGTACCTGGAGTATCGAGGTCTCTCACAGGTCAACCTCTCACCTGCACAGTGGTCAGCCGTGGTCTTTGTGTTGCTGACTGGTCAACGCAACTTGGATGAATTTGACCTCAGACGTTACTCCAGGTCAGAGGAGGGTCTCCTGGGGCTACTGCCAGTGTTCCGAGTCTCACGAACAGCCAAGTGAGTATCTCAATTGTTGGCTTTTGTTGTTTATGAATGTCTCTGTTGACTCTGCGTTGTGTTTACTACCAACAATTAAAATACATTTCTACAACCTTAGAAAATACGAATAAAAGCTAATTCTCCAATTAACGATCCAACACGGATATGCGGCGGTAAACTGGAATACCACCGGTATTAACCCATGGGCGAGCCGTCATAATAAGCTATAAATGCGGCACATGCCCAAGCCTTTTAATAAAAGAAGCATTTAAATGTTTGTCTCTCAGTGTGTTAGATCGTTCTGGTTTAAAACCGCTGCCCTGCTGTACAGATCTATCCCATTCTCCTAATGGAAATCTGTCAAGAAGAGAGCTTACCTCGCGCATGCGCTCTGTGATTCCGAGTAGTTACAGTGCAGTCGGCCTGTTTACTGAACGTGATCATTTTGATAGGCAAAAAAGCTGTCTGTGAACCAGCTTATGCATAGACACGCATGCGCACAGGGTTGCCAGATGGGGCGGGTTAAGGCCGGTTTAGGCTTCTGCGTAAAGTCGACGCCGTAGGCTACGCGTAAGCTTACGTAGTCCCGCATGACCGTGCGTAGCCTTGACGTGCTCCTCTCAAAAAATCTAACCACGCGTCAGAGCGCACGTAACCGTAAGCTCTGTGATTGGTCCGCTTGGTAGAACATGATTCAGACAAGATTCCGACTCTCTCGTCGCCCAAAATGCGGAAGTCATGACAGAAATGTCATTCACCTTTTCTGTAATTACTTATTAATAACGATTTGAAAAATTATGCTAACCATCGTATTATCTTAGTTTAATGTCATTTCAATGCATCATAGAACTTTTATATACAACAAACATAACAACAAAAAGATCGCTATTATGCCGCTTTGAGCTTTGAGCTCCGTTGAGTTCCTAACCGGAAGAGGCACAGCACAGGGGCTGAAAACACACTGCCACCTAGCGATGTGACGGTGTAATTGCAGCGCGGACCAACGTCGAACTATAAACTTGGAGAGCCCTCGCTAGTCTACGGCGTAGCCGCACGTAAATTCGACGCAGAAGCCTAAACCGGCCTTTACCGAGTTCGGTGACGTTTTCTCTGAGGACATTTGAGGAAAAAAAAAATATTATTTCAAGAGAAAGTCCAACTCCTGAACTTGCCATCACATAATGATCAGAGAGTTTGGGCCGAGGCTACGTTTGTGTGAGAGATTTAGGTCCGCCGAGGTGTGTGTGTGTGTGTGTGTGTGTGTGTGTGTGTGTGTGTGTGTGTGTGTGTGTGTGTGTGTGTGTGTGTGTGTGTGTGTGTGTGTGTGTGTGTGCGTGCGTGCGTGCGTGCGTGCGTGCGTGCGTCAGAGAGAGTTAGGTCATGCCGACGAATATTTAAAAATCTAAAAAAGTTTAAATTAAACAGCCAGCGATCGTACCTCTAGTGACACATGTTTGTGTTGACTACTCATATTGAGAAGCAATGTAAAGGACATTGTTAAGAGAAGAAACAAGGTCAAGGGCTGACCTCACTGATTACAATATTTTATGAGTATTGTAATTATTACTGTAGGCTACACTGAACTGTTATGGACTTACTGCATCATTTTATTGAATTCTTATTCAGGATGTGGAGATGTGACCTCACAGAGAGATGCTGTGAAGCGCTGGCCTCAGCTCTCAGCTCAAACTCCTCCCACCTGAGAGAGCTGAACCTCAGTAACAACAACCTACAAGACTCAGGAGTGAAGCTGCTCTCTGCTGGACTGGAGAGTCCACACTGCAAACTGGAGACACTGACGTGAGTAGACATACTGGGTAATATACAGTATTTCACTTTTAATACACATATTACATTTTGAATATCTAACAAAGTTTGAAATCAAAATCAAATCAAAATCTTATAAACTCATATAAATAAACAAGGACATATCCATAGTTAAAAGGGAGACATTGAGGTAAAGGCCATAACCTTTTTTTATACAATCATTCAGCCTCCACCCCCATCCCCTGACAGAGGACATAGAACTGGAACATAGCAGCTTCCCTCCTATGGATACTTTTTTTTATAAATGGTCAAACTGCTTGATGATTAATTAAACAATAGGTCACGTGGCACCTGTCTAACACAGTTGAACAAACATGATTACTATACATACTATTCTTTCTTTCTTTCTTTCATTCTTTTCTGATTTATTATTATACATGAAAAAAATTAAGGTAGCATTACAGATGTTAAAATGTGGTAAGATGTTAAAGCTGGTTTGACTCAGTTAAAACTGGTTCCTGTTCTGCAGCACAGAAAGACAGAATCCCATAACAATACAAAAAGTAAAAACGGGAACAATCACAGAAGCAAGACAACAGCTAAACATAAACAGTTATACAATAACTACAAAGGAGAGGACTTAAGTGGAGTGAGTAAGATGGTATACTGTGAGTTGGATCAGTGGTTGCAGGTGTCTCCTTCCCTCAGATGGTGTTTATATGCCTGTTTGAAATATAAGATGCAGGTTGTTGCTCTAATGGAATATGGGATCTCATTCCATGTTTTAGTGTATGTGTGAAAACATGATCTCTGACCGTAGTTGTTTTTGTAAGCTGGAACTGGGATAAGTGCACGTGAAATTGATCTAGTGATGCGTTCCTGTCTTGTATTTTGTCTTGGAAGAAGAGCAGTGAGTGTTGGAGGGGAGTTATTGTTTTGGATCTGAAAGAAAGATTGAATGGCTAGATTATTTGTGTAATTCTGAAAAGTCAGGTCATTGGAGTGTGAAAGTGCAGAGCAGTGGTGAGTCCAAGGTAGAAGGTTGCCATGGAGCTTATAGACTCTATTCTAGTCTTCCTATTGGTTCAGTTATTTCCTTTGAGGTGAGGTGCGTGCGTGCGTGCGTGCGTGCGTGCGTGCGTGCGTGCGTGCGTGCGTGCGTCAGAGAGAGTTAGGTCATGCCGACGAATATTAAAAAATCAAAAAAAGTTTAAATTAAACAGCCAGCGATCGTACCTCTAGTGACACATGTTTGTGTTGACTACTCATATTGAGAAGCAATGTAAAGGACATTGTTAAGAGAAGAAACAAGGTCAAGGGCTGACCTCACTGATTACAATATTTTATGAGTATTGTAATTATTACTGTAGGCTACACTGAACTGTTATGGACTTACTGCATCATTTTATTGAATTCTTATTCAGGCTGTTTAGATGTGACCTCACAGAGAGATGCTGTGAAGCGCTGGCCTCAGCTCTCAGCTCAAACTCCTCCCACCTGAGAGAGCTGGACCTCAGGGACAACAATCTACAAGACTCAGGAGTGAAGCTGCTCTCTGCTGGACTGGAGAGTCCACACTGCAAACTGGAGACACTGGGGTGAGTAGACATACTGGGTAATATACACTATCTCACTTTTAATCCACATATTACATTTTGAATATCTAACAAAGTTTGAAATCAAAATCAAATCAAAATCGTATAAACTCATATAAATAAACAAGGACATATCCATTGTTAGAAGAGAGACATTGAGGTAAAGGCCATAACCTTTTTTATACAATCATTCAGCCTCCACCCCCATCCCCTGACAGAGGACATAGAACTGGAACATAGCAGCTTCCCTCCTATGGATACTTTTTTTTATAAATGGTCAAACTGCTTGATGATTAATTAAACAATAGGTCACGTGGCACCTGTCTAACACAGTTGAACCAACATGATTACTATACATACTATTCTTTCTTTCTTTCTTTCATTCTTTTCTGATTTATTATTATACATGAAAAAAATTAAGGTAGCATTACAGATGTTAAAATGTGGTAAGATGTTAAAGCTGGTTTGACTCAGTTAAAACTGGTTCCTGTTCTGCAGCACAAAAAGACAGAATCCCATAACAATACAAAAAGTAAAAACGGGAACAATCACAGAAGCAAGACAACAGCTAAACATAAACAGTTATACAATAACTACAAAGGAGAGGACTTAAGTGGAGTGAGTGAGATGGTGTGTGTGAGTTGGATCAGTGGTTGCAGGTGTGTCCTTCCCTCAGATGGTGTTCATAATTATGTTTGACATGTGAGATAGAGGTTGTTGCTCTAATGTAATATGGGATCTCATTCCATGTTTTAGTGTATGTGTGAAAACATGATCTCTGACCGTAGTTGTTTTTGTAAGCTGGAACTGGGATAAGTGCACGTGAAATTGATCTAGTGATGCGTTCCTGTCTTGTATTTTGTCTTGGAAGAAGAGCAGTGAGTGTTGGAGGGGAGTTATTGTTTTGGATCTGAAAGAAAGATTGAATGGCTAGATTATTTGTGTAATTCTGAAAAGTCAGGTCATTGGAGTGTGAAAGTGCAGAGCAGTGGTGAGTCCAAGGGGGAAGGTTGCCATGGAGCTTATAGACTCTATTCTAGTCTTCCTATTGGTTCAGTTATTTCCTTTGAGGTGAGGGACCAAACTGGGAGACAGAATGATATTGTTGAAAGAATGATTGCATGTTGATATGTGTCTGAGACAGGATGGGTGAGATATGGTCTGTTTTTATTATAAACATACCATTTCTGATTGAGCTTCTTCTTTAGATTGTTAATGTGGTTTTGATAAGTTATTACATTGTGAAAATCTAAAAAAGTTTAAATTAAACAGCCAGCGATCGTACCTCTAGTGACACATGTTTGTGTTGACTACTCATATGGAGAAGCAAATGTAAAGGACATTGTTAAGAGAAGAAACAAGCTCAAGGGCTGACCTCACTGATTACAATCTTTTATCAGTATTGTAATTATTACTGTAGGCTACACTGAACTGTTATGGACTTACTGCATCATTTTATTGAATTCTTATTCAGGCTGGTTCGATGTAAGCTCACAGAGAGATGCTGTGAAGCGCTGGCCTCAGCTCTCAGCTCAAACTCCTCCCACCTGAGAGAGCTGGACCTCAGGGACAACAATCTACAAGACTCAGGAGTGAAGCTGCTCTCTGCTGGACTGGAGAGTCCACACTGCAAACTGGAGACACTGACGTGAGTAGACATACTGGGTAATATACACTATCTCACTTTTAATACACATATTACATTTTGAATATCTAACAAAGTTTGAAATCAAAATCAAATCAAAATCGTATAAACTCATATAAATAAACAAGGACATATCCATTGTTAGAAGAGAGACATTGAGGTAAAGGCCATAACCTTTTTAATACAATCATTCAGCCTCCACCCCCATCCCCTGACAGAGGACATAGAACTGGAACATAGCAGCTTCCCTCCTATGGAGACTTTTTATAAATGGACAAACTGCTTGATGATGAATTAAACAATAGGTCACGTGGCACCTGTCTAACACAGTTGAACCAACATGATTACTATACATACTATTCTTTCTTTCATTCTTTTCTGATTTATTATTATACATGAAAAAAATTAAGGTAGCATTACAGATGTTAAAATGTGGTAAGATGTTAAATTGTTAAAGATGTAGTTAAAGATGTTAAAAATGGTTGTGACTGTTGTGACTCAGTTAAAGCTGGTTTGACTCAGTTAAAACTGGTTCCTGTTCTGCAGCACAAAAAGACAGAATCCCATAACAATACAAAAAGTAAAAACGAGAACAATCACAGAAGCAAGACAACAGCTAAACATAAACAGTTATACAATAACTACAAAGGAGAGGGCTTAAGTGGAGTGAGTGAGATGGTGTGTGTGAGTTGGATCAGTGGTTGCAGGTGTGTCCTTCCCTCAGATGGTGTTCATATGTTTGACATGTGAGATAGAGGTTGTTGCTCTAATGTAATATGGGATCTCATTCCAGGTTTTAGTGTATGTGTGAAAACATGATCTCTGACCGTAGTTGTTTTTGTAAGCTGGAACTGGGATAAGTGCACGTGCAATTGATCTAGTGATGCGTTCCTGTCTTGTATTTTGTCTTGGAAGAAGAGCAGTGAGTGTTGGAGGGGAGTTATTGTTTTGGATCTGAAAGAAAGATTGAATGGCTAGATTATTTGTGTAATTCTGAAAAGTCAGGTCATTGGAGTGTGAAAGTGCAGAGCAGTGGTGAGTCCAAGGGGGAAGGTTGCCATGGAGCTTATAGACTCTATTCTAGTCTTCCTATTGGTTCAGTTATTTCCTTTGAGGTGAGGTGCCAATGCCAAACTGGGAGACCCAATTGATTGAGCTTCTTCTTTAGATTGTTAATGTGGTTTTGATAAGTTATTACAATGTGAAAATCTAAAAAAGTTTAAATTAAACAGCCAGCGATCGTACCTCTAGTGACACATGTTAGTGTTGACTACTCATATGGAGAAGCAATGTAAAGGACATTGTTAAGAGAAGAAACAAGGTCAAGGGCTGACCTCACTGATTACAATCTTTTATCAGTATTGTAATTATTACTGTAGGCTACACTGAACTGTTATGGACTTACTGCATCATTTTATTGAATTGTTATTCAGGCTGGAGAGATGTCACCTCACAGAGAGATGCTGTGAAGCGCTGGCCTCAGCTCTCAGCTCAAACTCCTCCCACCTGAGAGAGCTGAACCTCAGTTACAACAATCTACAAGACTCAGGAGTGAAGCTGCTCTCTGCTAGACTGGAGAGTCCACACTGCAAACTGGAGACACTGACGTGAGTAGACATACTGGGTAATATACACTATCTCACTTTTAATCCACATATTACATTTTGAATATCTAACAAAGTTTGAAATCAAAATAAAATCAAAATCTTATAAACTCATATAAATAAACAAGGACATATCCATTGTTAGAAGAGAGACATTGAGGTAAAGGCCATAACCTTTTTTTATACAATCATTCAGCCTCCACCCCCATCCCCTGACAGAGGACATAGAACTGGAACATAGCAGCTTCCCTCCTATGGAGACTTTTTTTTAATGGTTGATGTTAATTTTTGTTGGTTATGAATCAAAGAACAGTTATTGAGTTTAAGACGATTTAATCAAAGTACAAAACTTACATACATACATGTCTGCTCTCCTCTGGCTGGGCTGGTAAAGAGACAGATCTTTGGGTCTCACCCTGGTTCATCACAATATGCAAATACAGTCACAGGCCATAGCCTATCACCTTACCTAGATGGTCAAGAGGGCCGTCCCCTGTGATGTCACTATGGCCTTAAGTCACGGGGCTGGTCAGATTACAAGAGCCATTCCACAACACTCCCCCACAGCATATATACTGGCCCATATCATATACTATCTATGCATGTGTGTGTGTTTAAGTAGAAATACACGACATGGTCAAAATGCTTGATGATGAATTAAACAATAGGTCACGTGGCACCTGTCTGTACAGTTGAACAAACATGATTAAATGATCCATACAGACAGATATTATCACCAGAGGTACTTTACACAAGTTCAGTTTCAGTAACCAGTGAACACTTCAGTTATTCAATGATCATGTTTTACTAGGCTCAGAAGCTGTGGTCTTACAGTGGAGAGCTGTGATACATTGGCCTCCGCCTTCAACTCAAACACCCACCTGAGAGTCCTGAACCTGACAGAGAATCACCCATTCTATCCTGCTGAAGTGGACAGACTCAGGTAAATACTGAATATATGGTTGTTGGGTTCTCTGTCTTGTTGGGTAACCTCTTCATCATGCAAACGTCATGTTTCTTTTTTGTTTTACAGCGAGGACCACAGTGGTGACTCATTGACATGTTGTCTCAGGAGACGTAAGTTTGGATGTTTGAGGAGAAACATCAGGAGGTTTTGATGTTTGAGGCATAGTTGCATAGTGATTATACCATGACGTTGCATAGTGACTTATTGTATATTTTTTACAGCATTCTCTCTCACATGTAGTTAATATTGCCAGGGCGCTGACATATGAAAAGCTAGTCAGTAGGGATGTAACGATGCACTCAACTCACGATACGAGACGATTCACAATACGATTTTCTCACGATTTCTTTTAACAAAATGAGATTGCAGACATTTATAACCGATTCATAATTTTTTTCTCAGACAAAAACTACAAAATACTGTATTTTCTTAAATAATCGCTTATTTGTACCTCTTCATAACCAACCAAATAAGGAGTTATTATACTGTATTGTTTTGTTGACATATGGGATGTGTTCGGCTAGACTCAAATCATATTTTCAAAAAAGGTATTGCTGCTTAAGCACAACTGCAGACAGGTCATAGAAATGATCTATTTGGATGTTAGAAAGCATTTCCCCCTCAGTTTACATGTTGATGACCCTGCATGCAGAATCACTTCTTCAACTGCATTCCCAATGTCAATGTAGCTAGCTAGTTTAGCTGTACACTTACAATAACACACCAACACACCACCAACAATGCACACTTCCACTACAGCATTGCAAGACGAGTGCAGCGAGCTACAGCAATAACAGTTGAACCTTAAAGCCCAACAACATGGATAGATAACCAGCATGACAGCTTCCCTCCACCTGTCAATACCAAAGACACATCAAACTTTATTCTAGCGAGCTAGCTAGTCTTGCATGTAATCTGCAATCAAGTGTCATGGGCTCAAAACACAAAACAATTATCTCTGCATGTTATGACATGTTGACTATCTATATCTGCCCCAATTGTCACACAGCCATGTCCCACACGTGCCTAAATGTCGTTGACATTTTTATCTTTACATATCAGATGAATGACGTCATATTGACTACAGACACATTTATGACAGGTCATCAATTCAAATGAGCTAAACGTTCTACTAGGCTGTAGTCTACTAGACACACCAACATTTAAGACCGCATACATGGCCACATACACATCCACACAGTTTGTCACAGCACCTTTATTGAGACATCACAGATGACATCACAGATGACGGTGGGCTTATTGGATTTGGCCCCAAATTCCTGACTTGTCAATCAGTCGATACATACCATGACCTGACTAGCAGATGTCATTATGTAACCCCTAACCCTAACCCATACCATGACCTGACTAGCAGATGTCATTATGTAACCCCTAACCCTAACCATGACCTGACTAGCTGATGTCATTATGTAACCCCTAACCCTAACCCATACCATGACCTGACTAGCAGATGTCATTATGGAGCTGCTGTATGGTTGCCATGGTTTCATTATGGAGCTGCTGTATCGACTACATCGATAGATCGACATTTATTCAGACACAATCGTGTTGAATGTGTCAATGCGTCAGAAAGCTTCGTTTCCCCCATCACTAAACAAAAAATGTAGCTCTGCATGTTTTAAACTGCACAAGGCTGTTAGCTACAAGACATTCACAAGAAGCGTTCTAGGAGGAGTTAGAACACAGCGGTGGCTGTGGAGCCTCGGTGGCAGAAGGCTGCAACCTGCCTCACCTGACCCAGCACGCGGCTGACGCGAGGTACACTCAACCTCTTGGGTGGCCAAGTTTAACGTGTGGACAAAACACTATAACATGGTGATGTTATGTGGTTCTAGCCCGGCCTCTCTCACTGCAACGTCCACATTTCTTGCTTTATCCAGAACAAATATCTCGATTTAATTTTTCATCTCACAGATTTGTAAAGATAATTAACTCCATCGTGATGCATCGTTACATCCCTACTAGCCAGCCAGACATATTTTGTGTGAACTAACACCAACTTGAATGGTCTTCCTCATCAGATGCCTGTGAGCTCACACTGGACCCAAACACAGCACACAGACGCCTCTCTCTGTCTGAGGAGAACAGAAAGGTGACACGGGGGAGAGAGCAGCGGTATCCTGATCACCCAGAGAGGTTTGACCACCTGTCACAGGTGCTGTGTAGAGAGGGTCTGACTGGCCGCTGTTACTGGGAGGTAGAGATGAGGGGGGATTACGCTGGTATAGGAGTGGCTTATAAAGGAATCAACAGGAAAGGAGAGGGTGAAGACTCTAAGCTGGGATACAATGACAAATCCTGGAGCCTGGAGTGCTCAGATGATTGTTACATCATCAGGAACAATGATATTAGAATCCTTCTACCTGCACCCTCCTCCAGCAGAGTAGGAGTGTATCTGGACTGGCCGGCCGGCACTCTGTCCTTCTACAGCGTCTCCTCTGACACACTGACCCTCCTGTTCACACTCACAACCACCTTCACTGAGCCCCTCTACCCAGGGTTCATGGTGGGGAGGAATGGAGGCTCTGTGTCCCTGTGCAGAGTAGAGGAGAAGCCTACACACACACTTACTTTGAGCTAGAGGTACGCTAGAGGTACGGTCGGTTTCGGCTCGACGCGCTGATGTGGATAGAGGTATAGAACTCACACACACACACACACACACATTTGTGAGTGTGAGTGTGTGCGTGTGAGTTCTATACCTCTATCCACATCAGCGCGTCGAGCCGAATCCGACAGTACCCAAACCGGACCTCTAGGAGAATGTAAGTGTGCGCAGCGCGTGTGCGCGTGTGTGCACCTGATGCACACCTGTCACTGATTCCCATTCATTCTCTATGGAGAGAAGTTCATCAGCTCGCCACATCCAGACCCAAGGTCCCACACACACCAGATTTGAACCCCCCCTCCCCAGGAGGCCTCTGGTGAGAGGGTAGCAAGGGCTTAGCCCCCAGACCTTCAAAGCCCCCCCAAGCTGAGGTTATGTATGTAAAAAACAAGACAGGTTGCTACATCTACAGCCAAGTCTCTCACACACACACCCACAACCACACCCAAATCCTGGAGCCTGGAGTGCTGGAGTGGTGATTGTTACACCATCAGGAACAATGATATTACAATCCATCTACCTGCACCCTCCTCCAGCAGAGTAGGAGTGTATCTGGACTGGCCGGCCGGCACTCTGTCCTTCTACAGCGTCTCCTCTGACACACTGACCCTCCTGTTCACACTCACAACCACCTTCACTGAGCCCCTCTACCCAGAATACAAATTAAATGGATCAAATGTAAACACATAATTTCTTTCCAAAATCAAGGCGTGATTTATTTGTTCAAAGCTCCTGGTACAGTATTAGATGGCAGAGAGGACAGATACGTGCTTCAAACAGAGTGTACACTACTTAGGGTGGTTAGTTCTACTGTTCTTGAACAGAGTGTACACTACTTAGGTGGTTAGTTCTACTGTACTTGAACAGAGTGTACACTACTTAGGTGGTTAGTCCTACTGTACTTGAACAGAGTGTACACTACTTAGGGTGGTTAATTCTACTGTACTTGAACAGAGTGTACACTACTTAGGTGGTTAGTCCTACTGTACTTGAACAGAGTGTACACTACTTAGGTGGTTAGTCCTACTGTACTTGAACAGAGTGTACACTACTTAGGGTGGTTAGTTCTACTGTACTTGACCTTTTCAACACAACAGCTGTTTCTATACTTTAGAAATCAGAGGAACCCGATGTTAACAAACTAAACCATCCAGTTACATCTTTCCTTGGTGTGCTGTGTATTACCCACTCAGAACCCCTAGCTTTTAGCTGTACAGCTCCTACACCATTTGCTGTGCTTGTACGCACCCTTAAACAACGGTTCACGTCTGTGCCTGCCCTCCAGGGCAATGTCCAACCCCGGCCCCCCTCTTCCCCTCCTAGTAGCCCCCTGTGCTCTTGCCCTGCTATAGGCCCACACCCTTTTAGTGTTTTTTGTTGTTCATTCTTGCTACCTGTTATGTTTATATTGTAATAAAGTACTGGTATGTTTGAGACGCCAGCCTCTGGTCCAGTTCATTCAGGACCCGTCCTAGCGGGGAACGTAGCCGTAAGAAACCTGAGGGTCCTTCACCCCTTCCCTAACCCTAACCCTAAAAGAACGAACACTTTTGTTTACTCACAAATGACAAATGACCCCTCATGGCTGTTCTAGTGGAATGCATTTCCCATGTGGTTTCCCAACAGAAAGGAACACAGTGTAAGAAGACTGTGTAAAACCAGGCCTGAAGCTGCACCAACAACACAGTAACAGCAGCACCAAACCTTCCTCTGTGGAAACACGTCAACACTAAGATTTAAAATGGACAGAGTAGAGACAAACCAAAATAGACATAACATTGTATTCAAAAAGAAAGAAAGGAGGGAGAGTGGGTAATAAAAGATACAATAAAAGATAAAAAGGTGTAGTGCTGAGGCACAAATATGTACATTTCAAGCCTGCAAACTGCGACACTTTAATGAATGTGCAATAACACTATGTGCAATATGACAACCCTAGTCGTCTATCTGTACAGTATAGTATAGTGGATAGTGTACATAGCCTTTATTTATGTAAACCAGCTCCTTCCCTTCTTTTTTTTCTTTTTTTTTCTTCTTTTGTTTTTCTTTCCTAGCACCAGGGGAGCCACCCCTCCTAAATGTCGTTGTTTGGTACCTGTACTATAGCAATGACAATAAAGACCATTCATTCATTCATTCATTCATTCATTCATCTAAAATGTAAAACAGTTTCAGCAACTCAAGTCGAGAGACAGCCTTCTGATTGACAGCAGGGGGCAGCGCTGGCCAGCAGGGGGCAGCGCTGTTTACAGGCATTTTATTATAGCTGTCTAGCACCAGTATTATTATAGCTGTCTAGCACCAGTATTATTATAGCTGTCTAGCACCAGTATTATTCAAACTGTGAAGTTAGTTTCCTTTGTGATATTTCTCCTGCGTATTTCCTCTACGTCCATTTTACATTCCGTGTTGAGTAGCAATAAACTGTCCACCAAAGTCAGTGATATTGTGTGTATGTGTGTAGACTATAGGGTTGAAGTCAGTGATATTGTGTGTAAGTGTGTGTATGTGTGTAGGTTATAGGGTTGAAGTCAGTGATATTGTGTGTAAGTGTGTGTATGTGTGTGTAGACTATAGGGTTGAAGTCAGTGATATTGTGTGTAAGTGTGTGTATGTGTGTAGGCTATAGGGTTGAAGTCAGTGATATTGTGTGTAAGTGTGTGTATGTGTGTAGACTATAGGGTTGAAGTCAGTGATAGTGTGTGTATGTGTGTAGACTATAGGGTTGAAGTCAGTGATATTGTGTGTAAGTGTGTGTAGGCTATTGTTATTACATCATAGGTGTAACTCCATTTGCTGTATTTGATATTGGATGTTGGTGTCAAATAATGAAGTGGAAAGGATGTGCGTGTTTTAAAGACACATTTGATCTAAAACAGTATGTATATATATTTAAATAATTATAATATATTTTATATTGTTGTAATTAAGATCCGAATTGAATTGATAGATTAGATTAGATTAGATTCAACTTCATTAGATTAGATTAGATTCAACTTCATTGTCATTGCAGAGTACAAGGCCCAGACAACGCCCTCAGACCCCTGGCTGTGATCACCATTATGGGTAAGTTCTGTATACTGTCCAGTCCTGGGTTAGGGTTATATAAGTCCTGTATACTGTCCAGTCCTGGGTTAGGGTTATATACGTTCTGTATACTGTCCAGTACTGGGTTAGGGTTATATAAGTTCTGTATACTGTCCAGTCCTGGGTTAGGGTTATATAAGTTATGTATACTGTCCAGTACTGGGTTAGGGTTATATAAGTTCTGTATACTGTCCAGTCCTGGGTTAGGGTTATATAAGTCCTGTATACTGTCCAGTCCTGGGTTAGGGTTATATACGTTCTGTATACTGTCCAGTACTGGGTTAGGGTTATATAAGTTCTGTATACTGTCCAGTCCTGGGTTAGGGTTATATAAGTTATGTATACTGTCCAGTACTGGGTTAGGGTTATATAAGTTCTGTATACTGTCCAGTCCTGGGTTAGGGTTATATAAGTTATGTATACTGTCCAGTACTGGGTTAGGGTTATATAAGTTCTGTATACTGTCCAGTACTGGGTTAGGGTTATATAAGTTCTGTATACTGTCCAGTACTGGGTTAGGGTTATATAAGTTCTGTATACTGTCCAGTACTGGGTTAGGGTTATATAAGTTCTGTATACTGTCCATGTTACACTTGCCTGGCTCTTGACAAGGTGACAAAAAGGGAGACGACACATGGATAACAATAATAGGAGATTTATTAAAGAATATAATGTTAAATAGAAATAATGATAAAGAAAATAGAAACGACAACCAAAAACGGCTGCTGGTCGACAAGGAAGAGAGCGAGTCCATCAATTTGACCCCCTCTTAAAGTTCCTGGGACAATCAGGATGATCACCCCCACCTGTGCCCATCTGGAACCAAAAGAGAAGGTCAACAGGACAACAGATGTATAGCGCCCACTATTGGTACAAGTGTGGATCGTCACAGTCCAGTACTGGGTTAGGGTTATATAAGTTCTGTATACTGTCCAGTACTGGGTTAGGGTTATATAAGTTCTGTATACTGTACAGTACATTTACGCTAGCGATATTTGTAAGCAATACCATATTGACTTGTCAAGGCATCTGTTTTGGGTTCATACTTGTGGCACTTTTGCACAGGCCGTGTGTGTCTTCAAAACGGCCTATAAGTTCTACTGAAGGTCTTTATGGTCTTCTGATTATTTGAGTGTTGAGAATGAGTCATTCCTTATTCTTATCAAGGCCGCCTTGGCAGTCTGGTAGTTTCAGCCACAGGTTGTAGAATGTTTGTATTGACAGGTGTAGGTACAGGATCCGCGCGCGTCAGTTCCATGCAGTCTGTCTACACGCCACACACACGCCAGGTGCACGTAGAATATTGATAACTACATGAATAAACAATCTAGTTCCAATCGATCGACTTAACATACAGCCTACGTTTATCAGAAGCAACACTGTCTAGAAGTCATAGAAAAAAAATCTCTCTCTTCTCCCTTTGGTGGGGCATTGTCCAATTGCCCCTAATGAACCAACCTCCCCTGGCTTCATGGTAATACCATAATGGCATATTTACAGTACATGGACAGTTGATTGAAGCATTGGAAATGTCAGTTTTTTATAGTTGGACATACACGTTTTTTTTTCAGGTGAGAGAGTAAAGTCAAAATGACATTATCTGACTGGATTGCCCACAGCAATCCAATATTCAATTATAATTATGTTATAAATTGATATGGATATTGGATTAATACTAAAATAAATACTCTGGCTGTTTTGTTTACCTTTTGGTTGACAGCAAAAGGGAGAGAGGAGGATAGGGAGGGAGAGAAGGAGAGAGAGCAGGATGGTGTCGGCTCGGCACACCAGAGAGAGAGAGAGCAAGAACCAGGTGAGAAAGTGGACAGGTAGTCAAGACCACATAAGTAAGTAGCCTTGAGAACCGATGGTTCTGGAGCCTAATGGCCCATAGGGCAGGATCCTATCTCCTGTTTCCGTAGCGTGAGGCGGCTTAATGTACAAGTACACCCCTGGACATGACGCTGGTATGAGGCAGGGTCTTACCCCCTGGGGGGGGGGGGGGGGGGGGTCCATGCCACGGTCCATGCCACCCCCCCAAGGCAGCAAACCTAGGGGAAACACTAAATAGGTAATGGAATGATTACAAATATGGAAGGAGCATGATTATATTTTACTTGATTGCATTAAATCAGCCTATTCAGAATAATCAGGACATGTTTGTACAGTTGTTGGTTTAGTAAACAGGAGTTGACATGTTAGAGTAAAACATAGTTCAGGTTTTCAGTAAAACAAATGTATGAATTCTGCTAACATTTTCATTTTCAGCTCAACAAACAAATGGCTAGATATGATTCTGAAGACTCAATTAGCAGCATAGACATAACAGAAGATAAATATCTGGATCAAAGAGATACACAAAAAACATGACTGTCTCTTTTGTGAGATAGCACAATCAAAATTAGCCCAGCACCTGGCACAGATTCATAAAGGTAAAGCTGAAGTTGCAAAGGCCCTTTCTTTATCCTTTCTTTGCGGCTGTGGCGCAGGAGGTAGAGTCGCCGTCTAATGATCACAAGGTTGGCAGATCGGCGGTTTGAGCCCACTGCATAGGAAAACAGCATGTGAATTGTATAATTGTGTTTTCATTAGCCATGCTCCAACAATGGCAGTCTTATAATGCAATGTTCAAGTCATTTAAATGGAGATTCATATCAGTGATGTGACATCACGGCAAACAAGCAGCAAGAGTCTAGACACATTTTTCCATTCATAAAGGCATAACCCTTATGGTAGATGTGGCTACGATCATCCGTGTGTCTACAGTTGCTCATACCCCTTCTTTTTCTAAACAGCAATTCATCTCTAGATGAATTCATCTTCCAGATATGATGTCACTCCTTTGGTGGTATATAATTGGCATAGAAATGTTTTTCATGGGAGGCGCTTAAGTGGACACTAATGTGCATACCGTCATTATTGCGATGGGTGCCTGGTTTGATTCAAGCCATCGTCTCTCTCCCCAATAAAGCAGAAATGTCCTAAAGAAAGAGAGAACAATGGGTTTCAGGGGGCTTCTGGAATGAAGACCACCAGGACAGACAGCACCGGTTCTGCAGGTAAGAATTATGTGGTAGACAGTTTAATAGATACTATGTCTATGCAAACAGCATGTCATAGGATTTCAATATTGACCAGTGGGATTTTTATAAAGGTGTTTCCATAGGTTTGCCAGAGAGAATACAGGAGGCCATGGTGTCATGGCAGGAAGATCAGCTAAATAAGTGTTTGTTCCTGTTTCGACTTGCCTTCTCTTCAATCACTCCTATTCTAAGATTTCTGTACAGTAAGCCGGTGTTTAATACGAGCAGAGATCACAGAGGGGCACTGGCAGACTCAGAGGGGGGGCAGGGGGCGACTGCCCCTCCTGGTGCCCCCACAGTTGAAAAACGTCTCGCTTAAGTGCCCTTTTGAGTGGCGAAAATGAGAGGATGTGCCCTATTGGTGCCCCTCCAATGGTCTAAACTTGACCATGTGCCCCCACAGTTGAAAAACATCGCACTAAAGTGCCCTTTTGAGTGGCAAAATTAGAGGATGTGCCCTATTGGCTGCCCTTCTAATGGTCTAAACTTGACCATGTGCACTGATGGGGTCCCATGTTGTGCAGTAGGTGCCCTTTTTTTCTTTTCGCCCCTGCGCCTCAAACAGCCTGAGTCCGCCACTGGACCGGGCTGTTAAAGATCACATCGACGGACACGTTGATGTAGTCGACAGTATGGCGTTTGACGGCCTGAAAGTAGAGCAGACTGGCCCACCTCACCAGGTCCTCCAAACAGGGTCACAGGTTCTGACCCAGGGCTGAGGAGAAGACCCATTGGAACAAAAGCATGCACACACTGAACCCTCATTCAAACAACAGAGCCACACCGAATTCATCTGGGCTGAGCTGGCCTGGTTACTCTCCACCACCGTTGCTGTGACAGGGCTCGAAAGGACAATAATAATAATAATAATAATAATAATAATAATAATAATAATACTAAATTACAGTTATATAGCGCTTTTCTAGACACTCAAAGACGCGGGTCTTTGAAAAGATCAAACTGAAAAGATAGAGTAGTAAAATAAAAAGAAACTAAAATTATTAAAATTAATTAATTTGAGGTGGTAAACACAATCTGTCTGGTTAACTAATCTGTGTAGTTCTGAGTTTCTCTCCAGAGCCATAGACAGATGTCTATGTGAAAGGACATGTGAAAGGACAATGTGAAAGGACAAAGACCTAATGTTTTCTTCTGTTGTCCAGCCCAGTCCCCAGACTCACCGATGGACATCCTCCCCAGCTCCGTCACCAGGCTGTCGTAGACCTGGCCCTTGATCCTCTGTGTGACCCCCTGGTACTTGTGAGAATCCCTGGAGATGTGCAACACTACCTGGCTGTATGTGAACACTCCTAGGGAGAAGGCATGCACGACCTACAGTGTGGTAGCTTATGTACAGTATCTAATGTGCAGAAGCATAAAGAAGCTATATCAAGAGACATGTGCAATGTTCAATACCGTATGTGCAAAGGTAGCATTGTAAACATCAGTAGTGCAAAGGTTATAGAGTGATCACATTAACCAGGGATGTGCAGCCATCATAGTATTGTTGTCATTGTCATAGTATCCCAGGTTGGGGGGGGGATACTGAGAGTCATAGTCAAGTGTGTGTGTGTGTGTGTGTGAGGGGGGGGACCTGAGGATCCTGTACTTCCTGAGTCTCGTAGATGGTAGGGGATTAAACAGTCCATGGTTTAAGTGTGAGGTGTCCTTGATGATGTTTGCCGCCCTCTGTCGACACCGGGTTGCCTGGAGGGACTCGATGGTAGAGAGTTTGATGCCAATGATACACTGGGTGGTTTTCACCACCCGTTGCAGGGCCTTCCGGTCGCACACATTGCAGTTGCCGTACCACACTGTGATGCAGTTGGTGAGGATGCTCTCAATGGTGCAGCAGTAGAAGTTCATCAGGATCTTGGGAGACAGCTGGGCTTTCTTCAATCTCCTCAGGAAATATAGGCGCTGTTGTGCCTTTTTGACAAAGGAAGAGGTGTTAAGGGTCCAAGAGAGGACCTCGGAGATGTGGACCCCCAGATGCCAAGCGGATGTGTTGCACTGGGTGAGGCAAATGGTGGTCACACCAGATACTGACTGGTTTTCTGACCCCCCCCCCCCCTCCACCAAAATGAAAATGCATATCTGTGAAATTCATAGTTCAGGGCTTAATACGGGTCTGTTTTCAAGATAAAACTGGACATTTTTAGAGTGGCCTTTTATTGTGACCACCCTAAGGCACACCTGTGCAATACTCATGCTGTCTAATCAGGATCTGGATATGCCACACATGTCAGGTGGATGGATTATCTCGGGAAAGGTGAAGTGCTCACTAACACAGATTTTAACAAATTTGTGAAAGAATTTGAGAGAAATAGGCCTTTTGTGTATATAGAAAAGTCTAGTCTTTGATTTCAACTCGTGAAAAATGATTATCCCTGTAGCTGTTAAAATTATATCCCTGTAGCTGTTAAAATGATATCCCTGTAGCTATTCACGTAGCTGTCAATAGAACCGTGGGGTATAATGGTGGATGCGTCCTGAGGGTGGCATCATTAAATCAAGCTATTCCGCATGCATAAACAGCTATGCTCATCTCAATAGGAATCAGCTGAAGGTAAACAAGTAGACAGTAAACACAAGAGAACACTGAATATCAAAGGTGAGAAAGGGTTGAACTTTACTTGTGCAGGAGTGACCCCCTGTGACTGTATGGACACTCACTGCCTCCGAAACTCAGAGGTCTGTCTGCATCTCGGTGGCTATATACCTCTCAAATGTCAACACATTAACCATTAGAGAGGTGATGATTTACTGTACTGTTCACTAGAACTCATCAAACAAACTGGTTGGATGACGTCTAGTGAACAGTTGCGCAAATCCCCCTTTCCAGAGAAGACATTTGACACCTCAGAAGGCGTGTCCATAAACAGGTTGGATATGTTCTCAGGAGCTGTTATTGTATTCATGTATCCATTTATTTATCCGTTTCATTTGGACTATTTTGGTCCTCTATACAAATAAGACAAACTTTATTCTCTGTCCTGTACAGTTCTGAATTGACTATTAAGTTGTATAGGGAATATATTACGGACTATGCAGAACTATTTTTCAAAGATTTCAATACATTTCTGGTACTACTTTACTTGGGAGCACTTCTAGAATGCATACCAGGTGAGTTTGAATCGAGAGTGATGTCATAACAAATGTGCTAGCTATTTACCCCAGCCATACAGCTCAAAACACCCAACCTGCACTGTGTAGGACACATAATGGACTGTACAGAACTATTTTCCAAATATTTCAATACATCTCTGGTACCACTCTACTTGGGAGCACTTCTAGAATGCATACCAGGGGAGTTTGAATCAAAAACGATGTCATAGCATATTTGCCCCAGCCATACAGCTCATACATGTACCCAATATGCATTGTGAAGGACACATACACTATATGGACGAAAGTATTGGGACACTCGAACATCACACCCATATGTGCTTGTTGAACTTCTCATTCCAAAACCATGGGCATTAATATGGAGTTGGTCCCACCGTTGCTGCTATAACAGCTTCCACTCTTCTGGGAAGACTTTCTACTAGATTTTACTATATAGTTGAGGGGATTTGCTCCCATTCAGCCACAAGAGCATTAATGAGGTCAGGCACTGATGTTGGGCGAGAAGGACTGGCTCACAGTCGGCGTTCCAATTCATCCCAAAGGTGTTCGATGGGATTCAGAGCTCTGTGTGCAGGCCAATCAAGTTCTCCCAGACCAAACTCGGCAAACCATGTCATTATGGACCTCACTTTGTGTATGGGGGGGCCTTCCCCAAACTGTTGCCACAACGTTGGAAGCATACAATTCTCGAGAATCGCATTGTATGCTGTAGCATTAAGATTTCCCTTCACTGGAACTAAGGCGGGGCAATAGCCCAAACCATGAAAACAGCCCTAGACGATAATTGTGTGTCTACATACTTTTGTCCATATCGTATACGTATAGTGGACATTTTTGGCATTTTTGGCATTTCAACTGCTTCAGTTTTTGGTCTGTGCAACATTGCCCCGCCCCACAGAACCAGAACTACTACTCATCTCATCATCATAAATATTTACTTGTCATAAGAGCCATCATATGTAGTGATGAGTGTTGTGGTATGGGTAGGCCTATACTCTCATTCCTTTACAGCTAAACTTTACTGTTTCATAACTAACTTAGGATTTCATAACTAACTTATTTTGTTACTTACGTTTTTTTAAGTGTGGTCAGCTATTTATAAATGTTTCCTGATGATGCAGACAGTGTGCAGCACACTAGATGGCGCAACCCTCATCCACTGTGTTCATCAGCTTTTCCCAAGGATCTGTGCTGTACTGTCGTGTATATGGGCCAGCATCATTCATGAGAATGCAACAGTCTATCTTCTAATCTCCTCTCATCTCATCTCTTCACCGATATGAAAGGACAAGTAAAATAGAAGTAGACATCCACCACAGTGTCCTGTCCTATTCATTCTTATAGATCAGTACAGAGTGATGATTAGTGAGTTAGATGCACCCATTGTGTTTCCCTTCGTAGCCTTCATGTCAATGTGCATGCAGTAAGTGATAGGCTCAACATTTTAAACGCACACAGACACAGCTGTCTATTGGAATGGCTACTTTAGCACCCCCACATAGTGATATCAGTGTAGCAAATACAGTAATTGGTCTCCGACTGTAACACACACACACACAGACACCTCAAAGCGGCTATAAATCCACCCACACCACTACATACACCCCTGTGTGTATGTGTAAGCGAGCAGACACACACACACACACACACACACACACACACACACACACACACACTGCCCTACATAGTTTCTGCACCCATCCCAGTCCTTGCTGAGTCAGATGGGGATGACTTGTGCAAACAGGGGGCCAGTTCCCCAGTGTGTTTGTGTGTGCGTGCGTGTGTATCTGTGTTGTGTGTGTGTGTGTTTGTGTATAGGATGGTGGGGGTTTGGATAGCTGGTGTGAGGCGAGAGTGATTTGGCCATATGCACCACGCTGAGGTCATGTGTTTGGCCAGTCATTGTTCCATTCCGGTCCCCTTTAGTTCCAGCTGGTTTGGTGCCTTCCTGTGCGGTCATCAGAGCGAGGGTCAGTCAGGTCCCTGCTGGGTTAGCTCACAGCTCACCCCTCTCTCAGCCCCCTGTCCACACCCGGGATGGTCTTAGTAAGTAAGTAAGTAAGTAAGTAAAATGTATTTGTATAGCACCTTTCCCAGACCAAGGGTCACAAAGTGCTTTACATATAGAGAGCATAATAAAGAAGAAACATAATAAAACATAATAAAAGAGCGAAAGTCATAGCAGGTTAAAATAGGCAAACAAGTGAAAATAAGAACACGTAACAGACAACAGGTGTACAACAATATCAACAGGACACAGAAAGACAGGCTTTTGGATAGCCTGTCTTTAGCTGTTTTTTAAAAGCCTCGACCGAGACCGCTGATCTAAGATCCAAGGGAAGAGCATTCCAAAGCCTGTCTTGATGATCCGCACCGTTTCAATAATTGTATGTCATTGCTGTAAAGTCAATCGAAATTTTTTTTGTCAGCGCTACTGTGTGTTTGGAAACGTTGTTTCCTTCACAGAACAATCACCCTACTATCTACCAGCCATGTGAACTGACTCATTTATGCCATGAAAATATGCTGTTGGCTAATAGCCTCCTGTAATCAATTACTCAGTCCCTCATGATCGAATTCCAGTCCAAACACAATGACCCACAATGATATTATACACATCTTTTTTGAAATAACAGTATGTGGAGCAGTGCCTATTTTAGAACACCCAATGAGGACATTTACAATTAGGACATTCGGCTGGAGTTTCCCCACTGGGACATAAACATTTATCAGTCTGACAATATGGGATAGGCAGGAAGGAACAGCAAGAGAGAGAGAGAGAGAGAGAGAGAGAGAGAGAGAGAGAGAGAGAGAGAGAGAGAGAGAGAGAGAGAGAGAGAGAGAGAGAGAGAGGGAGAGAGAGAGAGAGAGAGAGATATGTGGTCATACAGAGAGAGTGATCCATGCAGTTGCGCTGGTCATAATTGACATGGCAAGAGTGTCATGTGAATGGCAATGAAGGGCTTTACCTCACTAATTAGAATATCACACACACACACACACACACACACACACAAGGTTGTCTTCTGTGTATGCTATGTTGAGGGTTACATTCTTACATTCTACATTCTTAGAATACATTCTTACAGACATTCTTTCTTTGGGGCACGTTTCATAATTTATCACCACTGAGTATTGGTTTTATGGTAATCATGGGGATGGTTTCCACTTCAACTGTGAATTACATCCAATCCATCCAATTGATCTGATAACTAATCAATGTAGGGTACCAGCCTCTAGCCAACGAGGCAGGTTTTCACTGACATATTTATCGACTGTGTGTGTGTGTGTGTGTGTGTGTGTGTGTGTGTGTGTGTGTGTGTGTGTGTGTGTGTGTGCGTGCGTGCGTGCGTGCATGTGTATGCCACCCTTTTTTGTCGTCCTCTGGCTGCCATCCCATAACACTGCCAGCCGCACTGAGGAATCATTTGCCCAGTGAGGTGTAACCACGGGAACCATGCATTCCCATCCCACATCAGAGAGAGAGAGAGAGAGAGAGAGAGAGAGCGAGGGGAGGGGAGGGGGAGTACTCAGTATGAGTTACACTGAGAGGGAGAGAAAGTAGGCTGGAGCTCAGGCACACACACACACACACACACACACACACACACAGACGCACGCACACATTCACACTCGCTCACACACAGCCAACCAGACGGATGTTTGCAGTGGCACTGTGTGGGACAGAGGGGGGTTGTGTGGCAGGGCTGGGGTCGCTCCCATATGCAGTCTGATGGAGAGGAGTGGAACGCTACACAGTGAGTATGTGAGAGGACACACCAGGCGAGACAGAGACACTGCACACATGCAGTCCTCTGTAGAACACGCAGCAGCCCGTAGCCTATATAGAACAGGTCTGTAGAAAACGCAGCAGCCCGTAGCCTATATAGAACAGGTCTGTCGGAGTACGGCAGAGTGAGGGATTTATGAGGCGAGAGCGCGAGAATCTGTGGATTGATAGAAAGAAGGACTAAGTGAAGGAAAATATATATATAGAGAGAGAGAGAGAAAGACTGATGTGTGTCGATTGTTCATTCGAGTGTATTGATACACAGGGGAACGTGTGGTGTGGGGGGTGGAGGGGACGGGGACGGGGGACGGGGGGGTTAGACTGTTCACTCAATGAAATTAAATGAACTCTAATCCAAAACCTTCACCTTTTCGGTGTTCCACTTCTTGATTAAAGGACCTGTCGGAACATTGGATTGACGGGAAGGGGAGATGGGGGGAAAGATTGAAAGAATGTGCTATGCAGAGTGTGATGTGCTCTCTCTCTCTCTCTCTCTCTCATTCTCTCTCTCTCTCTCTCTCTCCGTCTGTCCTCCAGGTGAGCTGAGTGTGAGGTGTCGGGGTGCCTGAGGTGACAGAGGAGTTCACTGGGCACCATGTGATTGGACGGTGACATTGGCCTCATGTGACTTCACATCCGATACGTGCCCAGGGTCATCACCATGTCTGTTCCGTGGGCGTTCTCTGTCCTCCTCTCCCTCGCTCTGCTGCCCCTGTCCCTGCATACCCAGTCCTCGACCATAGGGGGCGCCGCGGCGGAGGCACCGCAGCCAGACACGGAGGCAGACGACCCCACGCAGACCTCACCGCACAGTCCTGGGAGGCCTACTTGGGGCCCCGTCGGTCTTAAAGTTGTCAGACCCAAAACGGACGACTTTCCGCCCCTCCCTCTGGGTTGGCCCGCCGGGCTGCGGGGCCACACACTGTCATCTGAGGAAACCGGCACCCGGGATGAGTTCCAAGGCATCGTCGGCGAATACGCCGATCTGCTGGAGAGCCCAGAGCTACCGCCGCCTCCTCATAATCCTTCCCCGAGTGAAACGCAGCCGGACACGATCATTCCCACCCAAACAGAGGATCGTCTCACTTCACAGACGGATGCCGAACCGTCACCGGGGATGTCGTTCAGGGACAGACTACTACCGCTACTACACAGCGCCCGGGACCCAGCTCCTGGATATGGGGAGACGGAGAGGAACATCCAGGGTGATACAGATGAACCCTCCCTCACCTCTTTCGACGGAGGGGAGACAGGGAGTGCTGAAAGACCTTCACTTGTGGATCCCTGGGGTACCGTTCAGACAGACAGGCCAGGCTTTGACACCTCCCCTGCACCGCCAGTGTCTGCGACAGATGGGCCAGGGTTCACCTCTGACCCGTACCCGTACCGCAAGCCTTCACTGACCACAGACGACGGGGGTCTGTCAGCCTTGGAGGGCCAGGAGGGAGGGCTCACGGTGGAGGACACCGGAGATGAGTGGCAGGGCTTTACTGAAAAGCTCACCAACACGTGGACTACCAGTAACGAGACAGGCAAAGGTACGACCCTCCGTATTCAGCTATTTGTTGATTGTATTAGTTCTATGGTCACATTTACCATTCATTTGTTCCTGGAACTTTCCATTTAGTTGTATGTACGTATTCCAGTGATATGGGAAGGTAGTCTATGGATGAATGTGATTTATTTGGTGGGTGTGTTGCCCTTGTATGAGTTGCCCTTGTATGTGTTGGAGTGTGTGTGTGTGTGTGTGTGTGTGTGTGTGTGTGTGTGTGTGTGTGTGTGTGTGTGCGTGTGTGTGTGTGTGTGCGTGTGTGTGTGTGTGTGTGTGTGTGTTTGTGTGTGTGTGTGTGTGTGTGTGTGTGTGTGTGTGCGTGTGTGTGTGTGTGTGTGTGTCTGGGGAGGGAGGGGACTGAGACAGTGCGTCTGCTTTACACCGCAGTGTGTAATAACGTATTCCGCTGGCAAACACAGTTGTTTTACATTCAAGGTACGGAGTGCGTCACTTCCCTTCTTCTCCCCTCCCCTCTTCTCCCTCTTTTCTTTTCCTACCCCTCTTCTCTTTTCTCCATTTTCTTGTTTGTTTCTCTCTCCTCTTTCTCTCCCCATCTCTTCTTTCTCTCCAAACATCTATAGCACAGAATAGATACATCACATCAAGTTAAGCTGAGGGAGGTCATACATGAAAGAAGAACAATACTTTGAAGGAACACTTTAGGAGGGTTTCCAGCGAGTGGGTGGTTTGTTTGTGGCTGTAGAAAACGTGAAATATTGATATGTGTATTATTATTATTATTAATAATACTAACTCCACAGCCATGTGAGGGAGGAGGGAAAACTCTCTATCTCTCTCTTTACCTGTGCCTGTCTCTCTCTTTCTCTCTGTCTCTCTGTCTCTGTCTCTTCGTCTCTCTCTCTCTATATATATATATAATTATCTGTCTGTCTCTCTCTGTCTCTCTGTCTCTCCCTCTCTCTCGCACTCACGCACACAAGCACACACACACACACAAACACACACACACACACACACACACACACACACACACACACACACACACAGACAGTCCAATGCAGGGTTCATTCTCTGTGTACAATCTTGGCTAACAGACAGATTATGTTTCTATGCAGCTGCAGTATGAACACATGCAGTTTGTTTATATTTGAGAGAATACACAGTTCTGACATTATTACGCTTTTGCCGCCACGGACACAGACACATTTGCGTCCATTAACCTGCAAAATGACGTTAATCCTTATGTGATGTTACATGTGATGTTACTATAAACATTGTGCCAGTTGCCTATGATTAAAATAGTTACATAAATGAGAGCAACAATAAGGTCAATACCACCTCTCTCTCACCCACTTGCTCGCTCCCTCTCCCTCTCTCCCTCTCTCTCTCCCTCTCTCCCCTCTCTATCTGTGTGACCCAGATAGAGATTCCCTGTTAGAAGGTTGTTCTTTTAGAATGGATTAACTCATTTAGCACACACCGCTCTATCTCTGTCTCTCTCTTTTGCTCTCTGTATGCTCTATACACTGTAATATAGCTTGCCATAGCCTAAATTTAGACTCTTACAATACTCCTATTCCATGTACGTGTACAATTTCTCAAATTCCAAAATGATGCATTTAGATCAAATTAGGACTAAACTGCCTTCTCAACAGTGCAGTTTTATACTGAACAGTGGTCGTATCACACTGTCAATCAAGGAAGAGGGAGTTTCTACCATTGTTGTTCTTGTTTTACAGGTCCAGTGGATGAGTGGCAGGACTCAGAGACCAATGAGACCGTTCCTCTCCAGGACTGCAACATTGACCCCATTGCCACACCCTGCAACCTCTCTGACCAGTCCTGGAGCCCTTTTTACCCCGAAGACATTCCATCCAACCAATCCCTGCGTCCCTCTGTGGTCATCAGCCCGCCTCTCTTCGTGCCTCTGTATTCTGATTGGAACTCGGCCCTGGCCACATGGGGCCTGGCGTGGGAGGCCCACGTTTATGGTCTGGGGTCTGTGTTCGCTGCGTTAGGCCTGATCTCTGTTCTCTGCTTATTAGGTCTGCCCCTGCGCTGCCCACCAGGAAGCCCTTATTTCACCCTGCTGCACCTGCTCCTCCTGGCCGCCGGGGGAGCCAGAGCGTTCTCCCTGCTCTATGACGCCTATAGTCACCAAGAGCGCCTGCCTGCTCTGGGCTCTCTCCTGCTCTCGGAGATACCCCTCCCCTGTCTCACCTCAGCCTTCTCCCTCTCCTTCCTCCTCCTCTCCCTGCGCTCCCGGATGCACCTCTCCCTCTCCCTGTCCTTCCCCCTCTCCGCCCTGCCCAGGCCCTGCCTGTTGATCTGCCTCTCCCTGCTGCACTTTGTGGCGTTCCTGGGCTGCATGGGTCTCCTCCAGCTCCTCCCCGGCCTCCCCGCCCTCCTCCTGCTCCCCCAGGGCCTGTTTGTGTCTCTGTCCCTGCTCCTCTCCTGCTCCTACCTCGTCTTCTACTGCCACGTACGAGGAGACGCCCGGAACATCTACCGGCTGAGCGACAGCGGAGAGGGAGGGGGCTCCCCCGAGACGGGGCGACCGGTGGCGAGATGCCCGTTCGAGGAGGTGGGGGAGTGGGGGAGGGCAGCAGGGGCCGGGGTGGCGGGGTCTTTGTGTCTGTTGGGGTGCGGGGGGCTGCAGCTGTACGGGATGCTTCACGCTCTGGGGCTCGGCGGGGTCAGCGCCGGGTCCGGGTTCCAGCCCTGGCCCTGGTGGGGCTACCAGCTGGGCTGCAGACTCTGCGAGGTGGGGGTGTGTCTGGCACTGTCCCTCATTGGCACGCAGCCTTTACTCTGTCACACAAATTCCAGCCCGAAAAGGACTAAGATCAATCCCCGGCCAGGCTCCTGGTCACGGCTGCCCTGCGTTTCACCCTCGGGAGGGCCCACTCTCCCTCCGCCTCAGGAGGGGGAGAAATCCCCCGTCCTCCCCCCTCACTACCACTGGTCCCTGGCGCAGGACGAGAAGTTGGTGGTCTGTGAGGTCATCACCAATCGCCAGTCAGAGGCCCTCCCTCTCTACACACTGGTGGACCCCCCTCGGAACGGACTAGAACTGGCCCCCCATCCTTGCCAGACCAGGACCTCTATGCGCTCTGTCCTCCCCAACCCCCCCAGCCCGCCAGGTAGACCCAGAGGTGGGATTGGGTCCCAGTCACAGCTCTCCTCCCTGGATAGCCTAGGCCTGGACACAGACTCCACTGTGGACCTCCGGCCCCCTTCTCCTATAGACCTGTCTCGCAGCATAGATCAGGCCCTGTACAGTGAGACTCTGTTCCCCCACAGTCTCTTCAGCCCCCCAAGGATGCTCCATGCCTCCTCCAGCATCTCCCTGAACTCTCCCAGCCACGGCTCTTCAGGGCCGGGCACCAGGTCAGCTGACAGCGTCCTCTACCGGACCTCCTCCTGTGGAGATGTGGATCAGGACAACAACCCTCTGTCCCAGACACAACCACCCCAGCCAGAGGGCACTCTCTCGGGCCACGCCGAGCCCGCAACATCCCCAGATCACTGGAGAGAGGGGTGGAGGGGGAGTAACTCCAGTTCTCTGTGCCAGGCCTCTCTGAGCGGGTCTTCCCAGGGTCTGTGCTCCAGCCCTGGGCAGGCAGCAAGGGCAGACTCCTCACACCAACAAGTTACCAGAGGGCAAACCCTCTCCCAAAGCAGCCTGCCTCGGGTACTGGCTCACCTGCCCCACCACAGACACTACCGCACCCTCAGCTCTGCCTCTCAAGACAACCGAGGAGAGGGGAGGCTGGCGGGCAGAGAGGACCTGAGTGAAAGCAGGCTTTTGGAACGGGATCTGGCCGTACAAGCGGAATTCATTAATGTGTGCCGACAGATAGACTCTCTGAGTGTGTGTAGTGACACCATTGACCTGTAGGGGAGATATGAGGAGAAGGGTGATACTGAATTTAAGGTGCGATATGGTTATACAGATATCCACACAGCCAATAGAATTAGGTTTGGTGAGCTGCATATACTGTAACTGTATAATTATAAAGACGAGTAGAACTACAATACAATTTGCTGAATTGTATTCAACACCACAAAGTGTTATGGAAATACTTCAGTAGCCTACCAACCTGTGTAGCACTGACTTCACGATATTTAAATGCGGATTAGAAGTTCATCAATAACATTAGAACAGGGGCAATCTGGGATTCAAACGATCACGATAAGATCATGATAAGCAATCACTTTATTTGGCTTTGTTTCCCCCAGCTGAGGCATAGGGCTGGAGAAATGTAATCACTCTCAAACACATAGACTTAGCTAGGATTGACCATGCAGGAGATCCACATATTTTAACCATGTTTTGAACCTATATTTGGGGTTCTGGTGGGGTAAGACAGTTGAACTTAGCTCATGAGGCATTGTTCATTCAAAATCGGATTCTTCGTCAAAAATGTTGATGTACAAGCCCAGATTGCCTCTTTAAAGCTGTAACCCATAACCACAGCATTACATCATAATGTTTCTTTTTTTTTACTGGAGCATCTCAGTTCTGTTACAGCGCTCCTACTGCTTAGGGCAGTCTTTATGCAAGACGTTATATTGTAGCGCCACCTACTGAGAGAGTGTAGAAATGTTTTGTTCACACGGTGTAAGAGAGACAATCTTGTGGCTTAAACGTATTTGTATTTAAAAACAATTTCCAATTGGTGTCCTACCACTGAGCAATACACACCAGGAATTACAATATAATGTGTCAAGTGCCAAATACGGAGATTTGTAACTGTATCTTTTTCAATATAGGACTTTTTTCATTGCTCGTTTGCTTCTCCTACTTACCGCTCTGTCTTCCAACTCTGGAAGACTGAGCCCTGTCTTCCAACTCTGCTGAACTAGTGCATTTACTGTAGAACAGCATCATTTTGTTGTGATATGAACCATTCTCATTTGTTTCAGGCCATTAGAAAGCAATTAAGCCCATCCTTGGTTATGTTCTTATTGATAAAACGTGTTCTTCAGTGATTGTATTGTATGAGTTTACTGTCATCTGTGTAAATTAGGATATAGGACAGCTCTGTAAAATAAAATATTTTATCGTACATCATGATCTATCTATTGAAAATGCAATGTACTGTACACAACATTTATATGGGTATGTCTTATTGACGAGGTATGATAAGCAAGAATAAAGTTTATGACGTTTGAAAAAAAAAAAAAAAAGCTATTCGTTGAAAACACACACACACACACACACACACACACACACACACACACACACACACACACACACGCACACGATCTATAAATAACACACAGATCTCAAAATATGCAGTTGAAGATTTGTGTCACATAGACACTGAGATTTTGGAGGAGGGAAATAAAGCTGTCCATTGTTTTTTGGGAGCTTTTGTATAGCACTTCCCCAAAGTTTACAGTTTGAAAACAGTCTTTATTCATCAAGAGTAGTAAATCAATGGGCCTGAATGCTATCGCCCTCTGCTGGTGTAGAAGTATAACATTAAAATCATCAGAAATAATTTTCTATCTTTTATGATGTGTCGTCTATATATATCTAGTGTTCCATAGCTCCATAGCGTTCACACACAATGTTTCTGTAGCCATGATTGACAATTTCTTGACCCTCCTCCCCGACGACCTTTGAACTTGTGCAAGGTCCGGTCGTGAAAGGCAGAATAATGATGATTGGTTGTAATGATGACATACTTGTAGTGTTGCCACACTCCCGGCCAAGACATGGCAATACTTTATGGCGCTATGATTGCCTAATCTGACATGGTGACCATTGAGAAAGACAAACATATTTTTGTTTCCATCCTGTTCTTTTCTATCATGTCCTTATATTACTATTTGCACCTCTGGTAAGATGCTAAACTGCATTTTGTTGACTGGTACTTGTACTCAATAAAATGTTATCTAATCTAATCTAATCTAATCTTGTGCAGTCTGATCCCGGCATTACTCACAATACCAAAATGCCTGACTATTCTGCACTTCAATTAAACAATTGATGTTATTCCCCCAGTTGTTCCAGCCAGCAACCGATTTCACCCTCAGAGACCCCAACTGTCACGTTACTGAGACAGCTTGCATGACCCAAACCTCAAGGAGTACTACTACCAGAAGGATATGCATGACAAGTTGAAGTAAAAATAAGTACATTTCCAAAAAATTATCATGTGAAATGTCATGTGATGCTTATTACTCCATAGCCTACCATTGTACGGTGAAACTATGAACTTAATGATATCATAAATGATTGATGTAACAGGATACACTTTAATCCAGACCATATTGATTTCTCACACAATGTGGTCTCTCTCCCAATGCCGTATGCTCACAAGTCCTTCAAACAGTACATGGATACCATTACAATACTACATGGATACCGTTCACATTTAAATGGACAAATCCTACAGAATTCAGATGGTAATGTGCAGTGTTCTAAAATGACCTTTTTGTTGACACAGAGAATGAATCACAATGGATCAACTGAATAAAAGACATTCAGACACTCTTCCGAATCAGAATCAGAATTATTTTTATTGCTAAGTATATTCGCAATCTCTTGTAGAACAATGGAATTACACTACAGTATTTCTTTTATCATTAAAAAATAAACCTGTACAGGGGTGCTTAAAACTGTGACCAGGAAATTAAAGTTTACATTAAGCCATGGGAACAAAATAATTGAAGAAAAATATTAAAAACTAACTTAAATATTTCCTTTTCTTAAATCCAAGTACTTCACAATCTCAATGCAAACATCATATCAAAAAACAACTAAAGGATGAATCAAAAGCCTGAGCCATCAACCCATCACCAAACACATACCATCATACACATAATATGTATCAACGACCATGTGTTAGTACACTTTACTGAAAGATAGAGCTTTTAGCTTAATTCAAAATAAATACAAGTCTAGTCTGAGTGTGTTGCAGCACTATCCACCGTAGACTTCATCTGTAGTAGTAAGGCGCTCTGGTTAATACATCCCTGATTCAAGGCTAACGCTTAGCTTTAGTCCCTTCTACGGTACAGCCACACACACATAGCTTTATGCCCTACGTACCACCGTACTACCATCTTTAATGGCATCATCCCCAAAACACTATTGCAGAGAGAGAGGGAGGGAGGGAGAGACAGAGAGAGAGAGGGAGAGAGAGAGAGAGAGAGAGAGCATGAAGCAAGAGAGTGGAGCAAGAGAGGGTAGCCTGTGCAGTCAGAGTTGGACGGTTATTGTGGTTTAGTCAGACGTGTCCGCTGTTCCTCGTTGCTGCTGGTGTGGGGACGTTGGGGGCTGCTGGCCGTGCGTTCCCTCTCCCTCCTCCGTCAGTATAGTCTTTTCTCATGACTACAACAGTTGGAGGAGACACACAAGTCAGACATTCAAGGGTCATCCGATACATGTTCGAAACGGGTTAGGGTTAGGACCACAAATATGTACTACTACAAACAGGACATTAACTATTAGGGAGCAGGATGGAGACATTGGAGTTGTGAGCACAGGAAGTATATGTACTTACATGGCACAAAAGAATATCTATGATGCAAGCATGCGTAAGAGAAAGAGAGAGAAGACATTTTGATGTCTGATTGCTATAGCTTCAGTACTACTAGTCATTACCTAAACAACAGAAAGGGGGCGTGCGGACACCACGAAGGCCACTGGTGAACAGATAGGGTAAGGGGGTAGGTAAGGTCAGCAACTAAGATATTGAAGATGTCATAAACAGTCATGACAGTTGGTGTCTGACTTAAGATAGATATGACCAAAATCATTATTAGGACGGGAGGCAACAGAGGTTAGAGATCCCACCACCACCACCACCACCACCACCACCACCATTACCATTAAGAAACCCCACCCCACCCCCTCTCACTCTCAACACCCAGGCTAGAAGCTACAATATACTCATCAGATAGAGCTAGAGGATCACAGAGCACAATCGTGAATGACAACAGTGGTAGTGTCACGATCACAGAAAGGAGGATTGACGGGAATCCAAAAGCACAGGATGAGTAAGCGATGCCAGAGCCAGGCCGAGTGAAATCTTACGAGTGGAGCCCGTGGACTCCCCCCTCCACCTGAGCGGACATGGTCCTCTTCTCAAACTTCAGCTCTCCTGAGTACATCATAGACCTGGAGCAACACACAGAGTACTTGGTCACACAGAGTAGGACCAAGCTCCGGACCTGGGGTGATACTAGGGCTTTTCAGCCACAGCCCGGTCCCTCTGGAATGCCCTCCCCAACCACATCAGACAGGCCAACACCCTCCCAACATTTAAACAGGCCCTCAAAACCCTCATAACCCTCTCCCCCTCCCCATCCCCATCCCATGTGTCCACAGCACTACCTTAATTAGGCCACTATACTTTCTTTTTATTTATTTTTTGTGTCTTTTTATTATTACTACTCGATCTTTTCAGTTTGTAAAGCGTCTTTGAGTGTCTAGAAAAGCGCTATATAAGTCTAATGTATTATTATTATTATTATTATTATTATTATTACATTAGGACACAGCACACAGCTAGAACACAACACTCATTATAGAATTGGAATGAAACGTCAAACATTCTAGATGCAAAACACACACGCACACCAGGGTTTCTGTTAACTGGTAATTGCTTGCTTTTGACCCGTAATAGGAATGAGACACCAACAAATATGTTTTTTGGAGCAGGCCATGGTCCGACATGAAGGAAAGTAAATTAGAGAGGTATAGAACAGGTCATTTGCAAATTCAATATTTTTTTAAATATTGGATATTTTGAAGGAATCATTTTGTTTTATTACTGTTTATGTGGACCCGTTCCGAAATGGACCTGTGTATTTCCTACCTGAAGCCGAAGGGTCCCGCTGTTCTTTCTAAATAAAGAGATCTGAACTGAACAGACCCCAGAAATGCAACAGGTCCAGTTCCTGCTCAGACGTGTTTACACACAAGTGATACAAATAGGCTAGATAGAATTACAATAAGCATGCAGCCTGCTTATCATTTGCATTTAGTCTAATTTTTCTGCTTCCGGTAAAAAGGTCTCCATGAAAGAGACATTTTGACAGTGGCTTTTTGAAAGAATATACGCACAGTCGACAGTGTGCCAGAGCACTCTGATGCTCGAAGACGCAATTTAGGCACACAACCTTAAATGTTGGACTGAATGACTGAATGTGGCATGATGAACATGACTGTGAAAACTAAGTATCATGATGTGAGGGTTTTTGAAATATGTGAAGCGGGACATCTTTTGTCATTGTGGGAATGTTGTGTTGATATACACACCCAATACATGGATGTACGGTCAATTTCTTAAATCTCTAATGATCTCTAAAATCTGTCCAGTCATGTTGTCCGGCACCATAACGGAAACCTTGACACACGCACGCACGCACACACACACACACACACACACAGACTTACCGCAGTGTGGACAGGCTCTTAGCTCCAATGTCCTGGCAGCCATGTTGGATGCCAGCAATGAGGTAGGGAGCAAATTTATGGATGGAGCCCTTGTCCTGAACCGACCCTGATACCCCCTGGGCCACCTTCACCTTATCCCCTTCACTGGAAGAGCAGAGAGCAACGAACCAGAGTCAGACGGAGAGAGAGAGAAACAGACGCACTTGGCAGGACTCGTGACGTCATGCCCATTGAACACACAGCCAATCCCGTTCTCCTCTCTACCTGAAGTAGCGTTTCTGACTGCTGCTGTTTTTCTCCATGGCGTCGAGGGAGCCCATGCCGCGGTACTTCTTGAGACGCACGCCGTCCGAGAAGAAGTACTCCCCGGGTGCCTCTGTGGTTGCCGCTAGCAACGACCCCATCATCACTGAAAGGCAGAGGTCATGGGTGATGACAATCACAAATACGTCACTCTTTCAAAATACAGTCAAATACATGGCATGCTGCATTAGTCATACTTCCTCCACTTAAGCGTAGTACTGACGTAAATTCCCCCTAACTCTCACGAACACAAGGCCGTACAGTACCTGTCGAGGCTCCGAGGGCGAGAGCCTTCACCACGTGTCCGACGGTCTGGATGCCTCCGTCTGCGACGACGGGCACACCGAAACGCCGGGCATACTCTGCTACCTTATACACTGAGGTACCCTGGGGGCGCCCGCACGCCATGACTGAGACACACAAACACAACGCAGTGTGTCAACAGCACAACACAACAAAACCACAACAACAACACAACCCAGTACTCTCCCCCCCCCCCCTCCCCCCCCCCCCCGCTCCTTCTATCCTGTCCGCCACAAAATACATGCTGACAAATAGTTCTGTTATTCATGACGTTATGTAACCCCTCTTCCTCTTCCTCCCCTTTCATTTCCCCTTTTCTAGCCACTTCCTCCTTCTCCTTCCCCTATTCCACCACCATTTCTCCGTACCATACCTTCCTGGGTGATGCAGATGGAGCCACAGCCCATGCCCACTCTCAGGGCGTCGACGCCGGCGTCTATCAAGTTCTTAGCCTGGGCCGCAGTCACCACTGTAGAGAGATGGGGGGACGAGACGAGAATGAGTGTGTGTGTGTGTGTGTGTGTGTGAGAGAGAGAGAGAGAGAGAGAGAGAGAGAGAGAGAGAGAGAGATGTGGCTAATTCAGTGATGACTTATGGCCTACAGTTCTACTGTATAGACACAACCGGCCTAGGTAGCTAGTTACTGAGTAAGTCACTTAGTGTTAAAACAGGACAGGAGAGGAGGGGAGGGGGATGAACAGCAGACGAAGGCGGAGAGGCTCACCGTTTCCTCCGACCACCTGCAGGTCGTGGTATTTCTGTTTGATGTAGTGGATCATGTTGATCTGATAGACAGAGTTCCCCTGGGAGGAATCCTGCAACAGCAGCACACAGGCCAGCTCAATAAGGAAAGCAGCAGTGATAACCACTGCTTATCCACAATCACAATTTCCATATCTCAATCACACATTTTGTCTACTCGGACTCCACCACACTACAGCCTCCATTATGGCATTATCATCCAGCAACAACTCACAACACACCACAACCACAGCTGAACCAGACTCACCAGAACCACCATGTCCACCCCAGCCTGCATGAGCAGATCCAGTCTGTACTTGTCTTCTTCTCTGGTGCCGATGGCCGCTCCACACAGCAGCTGTTTCCGAGAGTCCTTGGAGGCCAGAGGGTAGTCCCTGTTCTTCTTCAGATCGGTCCGAGCGATGATCGCCACCAGCTCATCACTGTCGTTCACAATGGGAAGCTTCCCTGAGGGACAGGTAGAGAATAGTACAAAAATTAATAAACAAAACAAAAGTAACAAAACATCTATTCTACTTCTAATCAGGCCAGTCCCATCGAGATATCTTTGTTACATGGGTGCTCTTGCTAAGAGGCAGTGTGACCAGCATATCAAAAATGTTTAAACCAAATTTGTTTGTCTATTAGGAAGTGACCTCACATACCCTTTTTACTGCGCTGCAGGATGTCATTGGCTTCTTTCAGCGTGACACCAGCTGGTGCGACCACTAAATCTTCCCTCTTTGTCATTGCCTGGACCAAATCAATCATATTCATGTAAGACTTACAGAAATAGAATGTTCATACCATTTAAAACAGTGATATAGTTTTGTGTGTTGATAATTGCATGTAGGTTGCAGGGCTCTCAAGTCTCACGCATTGGGCGTGAGACACATGCATTTCAACCCGTTCACACGCTCACACGCCGCGTGTGTCTCACGCCCAATGCGTGAGACTTGAGAGTCCTGAGGTTGCCTTTCGGCTCCATTTTGTACAACTAACACACACACACACACACACACACACACACACACACACACACACACACACACAAATGCACCTCCTCTAGGGGTCTGTCATGGTCCTTCTCAGAGAGGAAGTCGATATCTCTGGAGGTGACGATGCCCACCAGTTTGCTGCCCATCTTTCCTGTTTCTGTAACAGGGATACCGGAGAAGCCATGTCGAACCTTGGCCTCAAACACGTCCCCTACCGTGTGGCGAGGGCTCATTACCACTGGGTCTGTGATAAAACCCTGCTCAAATTTCTGCCAACAAGAACATCACATTTAAACATTGCAACGGACAGTATCCACAGTATCATACACAGGAACTATAGACACAAGGCATTCAGCAGATTTATACATCTTGAATTTCATCCACTGGAAGCTAAAGAGCTCTTTTGCAAGAATGTCCCGAAAAGCAGTTGACTGTACAGCGTACATGTGGCGAAATGTTATTTTTTTATAAGTCACCAAAGCCTGGCCACTGTTAGATATGTGTTATTGCTTGGAACAGCCTCCAGAAAGACTTAAACCTGGCAAAACTGATCTTGTACGATGCCTTTAGTGGAATCTTGAAGGACCTTGAACAGGAAAGTACTAGAAAGTGTCTCTGTACTTAACGCAGCCACCTATGCATTCCTGATACTGCCTTATGTTCATTGTTTTATACTGTATGTCTGAAACCTAAATGTATCTGTTTTTATATGCTGCCCTCTTGGCCAGGTCTCTCTTGGAAAAGATTTTAAATCTCAATGAGTATTCACCTGGTTAAATAAAGGTATAATAAAAAAATTAAAAAATACTGTTTATCTTACCTTGACCAGACGGACCTCGTTAGCCTGAAACTCTGGAGTGCAGTTGTGATGGATGATTCCGATCCCGCCCATAAGCTGAAACACACACGGCACTGGCCAATCAGGGACAACGGAAAAGAAGATGCTTGTCGAGTTCGACTTCACATAAAAGAGATGAATTAGAAATGTCCTTTATTTAAATCATAAGACCATTAAAATAAATGTATGTTTCACACACAGCAAAAAAGATTACTTCTACTACTATGACATGGTGAATTGGAGACTGATCGATTTTTTACATTTCCATTTTTGGCATTTAGCAGACGCCTTATACCAAAGCAACTTACAATCAATACATTTGACTAAGTACGTGAATCATCGATCCACCAGTCATAGCAGGAAACGTAACCTATGCACATTGACAGTCATTGTGCTAGAAGAAGTCTTTTTTATTTGTATTAATTGACACTGAAGTAACAAGGGGGTAGTAGATGTCTCAGGAGAAACAGTATAGGGGGGGTAGTAGATGTCTCAGGAGGAACAGTTTAGGGGGGGTAGTAGATGTCTCAGGAGGGACAGTTTAGGGGGGGTAGTAGATGTCTCAGGAGGAACAGTATAGGGGGGGTAGTAGATATCTCAGGAGGAACAGTATAGGGGGGGTAGTAGATGTCTCAGGAGAAACAGTATAGGGGGGGTAGTAGATGTCTCAGGAGGAACAGTTTAGGGGGGGTAGTAGATGTCTCAGGAGGAACAGTTTAGGGGGGGTAGAAGATGTCTCAGGAGAAACAGTTTAGGGGGGGGTAGAAGATGTCTCAGGAGGAACAGTTTAGGGGGGTAGTAGATGTCTCAGGAGGAACAGTTACGGTAATCCTCCTTGTCTTACATCAGGTATTGTCATTCTAGAGCGACGCCGCTTCGTCTGAACTACAGTAGTGTGGACAGAGTCCTGGTGAGTGGTGGTGATCCCCTGATCCCCTGAAAGGATGGCGATGGCCAATATGGCGTAGTACTCACCGCCATCGCGATGGCCATGGAAGACTCGGTGACGGTGTCCATGGGAGAGGAGATGAGTGGCGTCTTGAGCGTTATCTTACGTGTCAGGGCAGAGGTCAGATCCTGAGAGGCAGAAGAACGGAAACCCCCGAAAACGACATGAAACGTTGTCGTGAGTGACACACCTATACAGTACATGACTCTTACAACAACATCCCTATGCGGGCACAGAAGCAGTGAATAGGATGGATAGGATGTGCTCTCTCTCTTGCCCACAGTGTGTCTATGGATTCACGCTGCCCTTCTGGAGTTCTTTTGCACACCGTAACCCGATAGGATCACAAAGAACACCGTGTTCTCTATAGCTTCACTAAGGCAATTACATAGGGTGTGAGTCTCACTGTGACCTCAGGGGGACTTAAGGGGCATGTTGACTTCAGTCTGCTCATCAGTAATGAAGCAAACTGTACAGTAGGTGTCAGCCTGCTGGAAGGATGTGCCAACCTGACAGAATGACCTGTTTGTATGTGTGCGTGTGTGTGTGTGTATGCGTGTGTGTGTGTGTGTGTGTGCGTGTGTTACTGTGTATGTGTGTGTGTGTGTGTGCGTGTGCGTGCGTGCGTGTGTGTATGTGTGTGTGTGTGTGTTTGTGTGAGAGAGAGAAAGAGAGAGAGAGAGAGAGAGAGAGAGAGAGAGAGAGAGAGAGATGTGGCTGATTCAGTGATGACTAATGGCCTACAGTTCTACTGTATAGACACAACTGGTGTCAACTCTGGGGAGTAGTGTGTGTGTCTGTGTGTGTCTGTGGGGGGGGGGGGGATATGGTCCTCTCTCAATTTAGGGAGGTGTGTGTGTGTGGTCCTCTCTCTCAGTGTGTGTGCGTGCGGTGTGTGTGTGTGTGTTTGTGTGTGTTTGTGTGTTTGTGTGTGTGTGTCTGTGTGTGTCAGTGATATGGTCCTCTCTCAGTGTGTGTGTGTGTGTGTGTCAGTGTAGGGAGGTGTGCATGTGTGGTCCTCTCTCTCAGTGTGCGTGCGGTGTGTGTGTGTGTCTGTGTGTGTCAGTGATATGGTCCTCTCTCAGTGTAGGGAGGTGTGTGTGTGTGTGGTCCTCTCTCTCAGTGTGGAGAGTGTGGTCAGCAGCGTTGTTATGAAGGTTATGAAGGCCTTCACCTTGCTGCGCGTCTCATGTGGGAAAAGGCTGATTTAGCATAGCTTTTTCTGAAAGTGACAGCTGAGCTCACATTGTCATTTATGGCGATGGCCTCCTTACAAACCAAGCACACAGCTTTGCCACTGAATCACAGGTAAACAACTATTTCGAAGTCCATTCCTTGTTAAACACCCTGCATTCAGTGTCCCTCTCGTGTCCCTCTCGTTTCTTGGACTGTCGTGCTGAACCTGTCACTCAATCTTCTTCATGTGCTTTTCTGATGTCGTGGCCATAGCAACATGTCTTGGCAACTCGAGGCCCTTTTCAGAACAAAAGCCCAGAGGGCCGTTTAGTACAACATTTCTGTTGACTATTTTGCATGTAACTGTTATTTTACAATGTTGACCATTCTGCAACTGGAAATGTTGTTTTTGCGAGTTTGGTTTGTCCGGAACGCCTCGCGGGGTACCCAGAACCGGCTTGACCAGGTGTGTGATAGAGGATAATAGTATCATAACTGAGGAATGACTTGTTTGTTTCTCTGGGATTCATCCGAACCAGCGCCTCTAGGTCTGTTTAGTACCAGCTACTTACAGTGACCCAGTGTGTTCAGTACCAGCTAGTTACAGAGTGACCCAGTTCCATAGAATGAATGAATGAATGAATTAATGAATGAATGAATGAATGGTCTTTATTGGCATTGCTACAGTACAGGTACCAAACAACGAAATTTAGGAGGGATGGCTCCCCTGGTGCTAGGAAATATTTTTTTTATTATTTTTTTAAACACAAGAAGGGAAGGAGCTGGTTTACATAAATAAAGGCTATGTACACTATCCACTATACTATACTGTACAGATAGACGACTAGGGTTGTCATATTGCACATAGTGTTATTGCACATTCTTTTGAAGTGTCGCAGTTTGCAGGCTAGAAATGTACATATTTGTGCCTCAGCACTACACCAGATTTTTTCAGTCCAGCAGCTGCCATCAATCCGTCCAGACTGTCCAGGGCCCAGAACCTAGGTCTTTGCTGTGTTCAGGGCCCAGAACCTAGGTCTTTGCTGTGTTCAGGGCCCAGAACCTAGGTCTTTGCTGTGTCCAGGGCCCAGAACCTAGGTCTTTGCTGTGTTCAGGGCCCAGAACCTAGGTCTTTGCTGTGTTCAGGGCCCAGAACCTAGGTCTTTGCTGTGTTCAGGGCCCAGAACCACGGTCTTTGCTGTGTTCAGGGCCCAGAACCTAGGTCTTTGCTGTGTCCAGGGCCCAGAACCTAGGTCTTTGCTGTGTTCAGGGCCCAGAACCTAGGTCTTTGCTGTGTCCAGGGCCCAGAACCTAGGTCTTTGCTGTGTTCAGGGCCCAGAACCTAGGTCTTTGCTGTGTTCAGGGCCCAGAACCTAGGTCTTTGCTGTGTTCAGGGCCCAGAACCACGGTCTTTGCTGTGTTCAGGGCCCAGAACCTAGGTCTTTGCTGTGTTCAGGGCCCAGAACCACGGTCTTTGCTGTGTTCAGGGCCCAGAACCACGGTCTTTGCTGTGTTCAGGGCCCAGAACCACGGTCTTTGCTGTGTTCAGGGCCCAGAACCACGGTCTTTGCTGTGTTCAGGGCCCAGAACCACGGTCTTTGCTGTGTTCAGGGCCCAGAACCTAGGTCTTTGCTGTGTTCAGGGCCCAGAACCACGGTCTTTGCTGTGTTCAGGGCCCAGAACCTAGGTCTCTGCTGTGTTCAGGGCCCAGAACCACGGTCTTTGCTGTGTTCAGGGCCCAGAACCACGGTCTTTGCTGTGTTCAGGGCCCAGAACCTAGGTCTTTGCTGTGTTCAGGGCCTGGTGGACGTTGCTTCCTGATCAATACCCTAATGCCAGTGGAAGTGAAATACAACCACTGATGTTAATTAGCATGTGATGTTTGTAGCGGTTTGTGTGTGTGTGTGTGTGTGTGTGTGTGTGTGTGTGTGTGTGTGTGTGTGTGTGTGCATGCACTTGTGTGCGTGTGTTTACAAGTGTTTATTTGGACTGAGCACCTGCTGTTCCATCCCCAAAAAACTGTGACCTCGGTGAGAAATTAATTTGATTTCCCAGCAGAGCTCACAGGAGAAAAACAAAAATACAACTGTAAGCTTATTATTGCCACCCTTCTCAGTACATGGGGGGGGGGGGTATACCAAGAGTTGGTTAATAATGTGAAGCCCAAACAACAGAGAGATGGTATTCACCATGGTATTCACCAGCAATGTGATAGACATCCAAATATGACTGGCGTGGAGTGTTGAGTATAACAGAGTGATGCAGAGGTAGTGCAACCAGATTCACGCACGCACGCACGCACGCGCGCACGCACGCGCACACGCGCACACGCACACGCACACACACACACACACACACACACACACACACACACACACACACACACACACACACACACACCAAGCCTCAGAGGAGGTCACAGCTTGTGTCAACATGCCCAGACCAGAGGGGAGGGTGGCTGGGGCAGGTACACACTCTCATTCCACTCATTCCAAACAGACTGCAGTCAACTGCTACTCTCAGTTGTGTAAATAAGCTAAGAGAGAGTGTCTTCACAAGGTAGCCAACAGAGAGAAACCGTTCCTCAGCATCCTCAGGAAGGCAGGGTTGTTGTAAGTAAGTAGGCCGCGCCACAAGGTTTCCGGCTTCTCTTTTGATAACATGGGCAGGCTTCTATTTTTACCAGCAGTAACAGTGAAAACAGGAAATGCTCACCACTTCATCGGAGGTGAAGTCTATGAAACCAGGCAGAATCAGGAGGTCACTGCAGAGAGAGAAAGAGCCAAGTAAGGACAGTGTCAGTATCAGGGGAGGCTGGCGGAGGCCGAAATGTGAGGACGGGCTCATCTTATAATGCATGGGAGGGAATGAGGAAAGGTATCAAAGGGATGGTATCAAACGCACGCGTGTTTGATAATAAAAATAATAATAATAATAATAATATGTTCAGTACCAGCTGGTTACAGTGACCCAATGTGTTAATAATAATAATAATAATAATAATAATAATACTACTACATTAGACTTATATAACGCATTTCTAGACACTAAAAGACACTTTCCAAACTGAAAAGATTGAGTAGTAATAATAAAAAGAAACAAAAGGTAAATAAAAGAAAGTATACAGGCCTAATTAAGGTAGTGCTGGGGACACATGGGAAGGGGAGGGGGAGAGGGTTAACTGGTGAAGGCGAGCTTGAAGAGGTGGGTTTTGAGGGCCTGTTTAAATGTTGGGAGGGTGTTGGCCTGTCTGATGTGGTTGGGGAGGGCGTTCCAGCTGGAAAGGCCCTATCACCCCAGGTCCGGAGCTTGGTCCTGGTGGTCTTGAGGGTGGTTTGGTCGTCAGACCTGAGGCAACGGGAGGGGGTTTGGAGGGGGACGAGGTCGGCAAGGTAGGAGGGGGGGCCATATTGTTGATGGCTTTGTAAGTGATGAGTAGGATTGATACCATTCTTCATTCCGTTCCATGCATTACCATAAGCCTGTCCTCAGTGTGATGATGTGTGAGAAAGACAGTCGCTAAAAGATCTCTCAAGGACAGGCTCATCCCTGCAGCCCACCCTTAACACTCCTGCAATCATCCACCCTCTCAGCCACTCTCCATGTAACCTTCTACACCCCCAACCACTGTACTGAGATAAAGCCTCCATACACTCCTCGATAGGCTAGGTGCACGATCTCACTACTTCCTGAAAGGCAACTGGTATATGGACATATCCTGTCTCACTCTATTGGTTTAATTGATTAATCAGCTGTGCGGTAAACTGTTGGAACACACAGTGCACAGCTGATTAATCAATTAAACCAATAGAGTGAGACAGGATATGTTCATACCAGTTGCCTTTCAGGAAGTAGTGAGATCGTGCACCTAGCCTATTAGAATAACACAAACACGCGCGCACACACACACACACACACACACACACACACACACACACACACACACATGCATGCACTGGCACACACAGACACGCACGCACACACACACAAACGCGCGCACGCACACACACAAACACACAACTCTCCGTAAGCGATATCTATGTTCTATCTGTGTACTACTTAAGCATCACCCGGTTAAGTGGACGAACCAATAAGATTCCTTCTCTATGATATCTAGCAGATCATATCAACATCACAAGCCCACACATCAGCAGGTCTTACTTGTACGTGAGGCCGTCCCCGATAGCGAAGAGCTGCTGGGCCGTCAGTCCGTCCTCAGGCACGTACCCTGTTCCTCCACTGATCAGGTAGTCAGCCATGCTGGAATACAAACACACACACACACACACACACACACACACGACACACACACACACACACACACAGGGTTCGAGTTATAAGCTGATCTCTGTGGGGGTCTCCAAAATAACAGTGCGAAATGTTCTCATGCACGCGCGAATCATGCCCACACAGCGATGGGACTTACAAGTTTTAATTAGCTATAGGCAGTAGCGGATTAAGGTGGTCAGTGGCCCTAGGCTACTCCTTTGTGTGAGGACCCCCCGCCCCCATACACAAGCCTCCCCCCTCCCCAAAATATACAACTCACGAGCAACCTGCACACACACCACTCATAATGCTTTACCATAAAACACTTAAACACTTTAATAACACAATAACACAACAGTGTTAATAATGCAAAGAATTTAAAAAAAAGTTCAGTGCATTCAGTTCTGTCTCTATTGCTCTCCTCTCCCGTTGTCTCTCTGTTACTGTCCTGTTGTCCGTCTCTCTGTTGCTCCCCTCAGCTCTAAATGACAGAAATGAATTAGCTAATTAGTTGGCATGTAAACATATAGTTAGGGTTGGGTACAGTTTGGGTTTTATTCGATACCGGTGACAAATCGATACTTTAAAAACGGTACCGGTACCGAAACATCATCCTCATCCTCATCCTCCTCCTCAAATACCAACATATCCTGACGCTACAGCTGCAGGCTACTCATTTCACCACATCAACAGCCCCACATGAAACAACAGCTATAAAAGCGATAGTCACACATGTATCTCGGCCAATAATTGTGTTATTTTTGCTATACAGAAGGAGCGAAAAATACATGTACACTAGGTTAGTAAAAAGTAAAAGCCACCTTACCTTTACGGAGACAAGATAGACCTGTTTGGTCTGTTTTCAGTAGGCTGCGGTCGCGGTCCTGGAACCCATGATGCTGACGTCCGATGTTCTTTCTTTATCCAAGATTGGATGAACGGGAGAGGGTCAAAAAATTGCCTTTTTTTGGGCGGCATGGTAGCTACTGTATGTATATACTCCTGTATAGCTAATGAATGAATGTTTGCTTCTCAATAATAGGCTAGGTGCACGATCTCACTACTTCCTGAAAGGCAACTGGTATATGAACATATCCTGTCTCACTCTATTGGTTTAATTGATTAATCAGCTGTGCACTGTGTGTTCCAACGGTTTACCGCACAGCTGATTAATCAACCTTTTGCTGTTGCACAATATTCTACTGCGCCCCATGGTGTCTTGGTGGTGAAGTGCAGGCAGTCAAAGGCCTACTGTCATTCACAGGAGATTAATGGTGCGCGTAGCTCTTTTGGAAAACGTGTTTATTTTACAATATTTATAATATAAATTAAATAATATTCATTACATTGACATTTTGATCAAATAATAGTTGTGGTAATGTATTATTAGCGACCCCCACAGATTTTTGATTTTACTGCCTTCATGGGAGCTCAGAGAGTCTCAGACCATCTCTATGGGAGCTCAGCTCCCATTGGCTCCCACATAACTCGAACCCTGCACACACACACACACACACACACACACACACACACACACACGACCAGTTACAGATGCGGCGGAGGTAGCCTAGAGCAGGGGTGGCCGAGCCGCATGTGGCTCTTTGCCTGTCTCTGTGCGGCTCTTTAATCCATTCATTAAAAGTGCGTGGCTCACTCTCTGTGTCTCAATAGGCGTCGTTTTGGTATGGCAATTCATGGCACTCCCCATACCTGGCTTAACATGTTTTAAAATCTGAAACACGTTTAGTCCTTTTGGTGATTTTTTCCACTACACACAACGGTAACTCAAAACCTCCCGGCTCCATCTCACCCCACTAGCCAATTGATTAATCAGCTGTGCGGTAAACTGTTGGAACACACAGTGCACAGCTGATTAATCAATTAAACCAATAGAGTGAGACAGGATATGTTCATCCCAGTTGCCTTTCAGGAAGTAGGGAGATCGTGCACCTAGCCTATTCTCAATAATTTCAGTAATAATTGTACCAAATTGGGGCCAGTAACACTGACTTGTGTGTGAGTAAGTTATATGTGTGTGCAAGCATGTTTTTGATATTATCAATCGTCTCACTTTTACTAGGTGAGCTGGTAAAACAAATATGCCAGGGGAAAAAAGGAAAATGGACATAAAGACCTCTTTTGGTCAAAGGGCAGCAGAGACAAGTACAGGGACACAGGTGAGGTCTAAACAGGTGACAGGGACACAGGTGAGGTCTAATCTAGCGTTTTAACAGTGCAGTTCGTTTAGAGTTGAGAATAGCTAAATCTGTTATGTTTTGTTTCTAAGGAGATTGAACCAGTCTGCCTGCTAGGAAAGATGTAGGCTACTACCTGCATACTGTAGTTGTCTCCTTTATTCATTACCTTAATGTCACATAAGTAAATTGTATAGAAACAACTCACCAAAATTGACTATTGCACAACTGTTTTGAAAACAAAAGTCCACCGAGGGGGGGAACCCCCCTTCAACCCCCCCACTCAGACCTTGCCATACCTTGGCTTTTGCTGAAATGACACCACTGGTCTCATAGCCTATTGGAAATGTATTTTTGGAAATGGTTGCTGGCATCATATCTAAGGTGCCTAGCACTGCCGTTGTGCCCTTGAGCAAGGCACTTAACCCTTAATTGCTCCAGGGGCGCCGTCTATGGCTGACCCTGTTCCTAGAGCAAAAAATACCACATTCCAACAATTGATTGACCAGCTGATTGCATGGCAAATCAAATAATAAATGTTATTATTTATTATTATTATTATTATTATAATGTATTATCATACTATCTCTCTACCAGCCATGCGTAGAGATAAAGACCTCTTTTTATGTTCATAATACTACTGCATAGAAAGAGCAACATGCGGAGAGGAATGCGGACAATCTGGTTGAGCTGGATATGCCTTTTAGCCATTTAATTCTCTCCATATCTCTCCATACCATTTACACACAGCTAAAGTTGTTATGGCCAAACTACTGGTCTCTAGTGCAGGATTTGTTGTTTTAACAGCAGATTAGAAATACAGTGATGTGGTGTAAGCCTAATCCTTCATCATGTTCATGATTCACTCACATTTCATCTGACTGGCTGTTTAGACCATGTGGGAGCTGTTCATCTGCATGCTCAGACAACTCTGCCTCAAGAGACATTAAATTAATTATTACTGTGGCCTATTTTGCAGTTTGGTGGTTTCATGTTTGACCAAATATAGGACAGTGATATCTGGCAGCTCTATTACACCTGCGGTTGTGTTTTTGATATTGTCTCTATTGACGCTTCTCTTACAAAATCCATCTTTTTAAACATGCTTTTAATATTTTTGTATTGTTGTTTTCACTGATTGTACTTTTGTTTGACTTTTTATTTATCTATCTATTCTTGTTATAGTAGTAGTATTGCTACAGTTAGTTAGTTACTCTTAGTTACTTTTATTAATAAAATTCAGTATGTAGCTAACTGGCTTTTTTAATGAGGACAAACTGTGTCTCCCGAATGATATCAATGATCACTACAAGTTGAACTAGCAGTAGAACTTTGTTTTGCTATTTAGAAGAGCATTTCACACTTACACACTTACACACACGCGCACACACACACACACACACACACACACACACACACACATACATACATACATACAGACACCTTGTTGGCTTGCAGACTGGAAATGCTGGCTGCCTTGCTCAGCCATGTCAATGGACTTGTGTGTCTGAGTCTGTGACGGGCGTACAACATTTAAGAGGATTTGATGACATCACCATGTCCAGGTAGATGATCACTGGGCTTTTTAAAGCGCTGAGCCAATGTCACGATAGACTATAAAGTACTTGCAGGATATGGGTTGTTTAGGAACTTGATGCTCGTTCATTCATACACTTGGCGACCGGTAATTCATAAGTGCACTCAGATCTAGTGTGGTATCAAAGCCTTCAGACTGTTTTCATGTGAAGATCACCCAAGAATCGTTTCTACCGTCTCAAATGGAACATGGTTGAACATGGATATGAGATTCATGAAAATGGTTATGTGATTAATCAAGAGGTTTTTACTTCGGGCTATTGACACTCTCCAAAGAGAACTGGAGCACTGTGATAATCGTACACAACGGTGTGGGAGTCAGCTGGATATGAGGAGGGGGGGGGGGGGGGGGGCGGGGGTTCCCTGGAAAGATGTTTTGGGGAGCTTTCAAATGCTAATTTCTAGTGTCTTGAGATAACGAGATACAGAACCTTTATGTCCCGCTATGGGAGAGGGTCACTTCTCTTAGGGCCAGTCATGCTGTATTGAAGACATTGTGACATGCATTGTGGCTGTTTGCCCAACCCCTCTTGCGAGTGATCAGACAGATCCGTGTGGACAGAGATCACACTATCAGAACTACCAGAACAGAATGACACGTCAAATGTGTTTGAACTTGTTGTTGTCAAATCTCGCCTGTTTCTAACAATGGAGAGAACACGTCCCCTCTGACTCCCCTTGGGGGGGGGGGGGACACACACAAGATGACCCAAGTTCCATTGTAATGAGTCAATGGACTACCAGGGAGAAAATAAGATGGGCTGCCAACCTTGAGAACTAGAGGTGTGCACCATGCACCTCATGAGGGCGCGTCTCTACTGTAGTACAGGAATATGCATATGAGTCAGCTCAGTGTCGCATGTCTAGCCTACAGCTTAGAGAGGTTTACTTGTGTCTCTCTGTGTGGTGTGCATCTCTGCGCTATATCATGTGAGGAGTGCTGTGTACTGTTAAGTCTGCAGTGGGTGACTTCAAGAATGACCTCTCTCGTTTCGTATCCAAACTGAATGTGCATATGTGCGGAACTCGTCCTATTGTACCTCTGTATGTTTGCAGTGCATACAGTATGTATGTATGTATGTATGTATGTACAGTATGTATGTATGTATGTACAGTACGTATGTACAGTGATGCTCGAAAGTATGTGAACCCCTTGTGCACCTGCACTAATTTCTTTATCATTTCGTTTTTCTACTACACGCATGATTTCCTCTAAACCAACATATGGAATTGGTCAATATAAACATTATCGTTATGTCAGATAAAAAAGACTGGTTCTGATTAAATTAAGATTTCAAAAAAATGATTGCACAAGGGGTTCACATACTTTCAAGCATCACTGTATGTATGTATGTATGTACATATATCTGTATGTATGTTTGTAGTATTTAAATAGTGTAGGGTGTATGTTGAGATACTGACCTCTCTGGTTCATATCCGGCCTGGATGCGCGTGGCGCTGTATCTCTGAGCAGCGGTCTCGTGTCCGTGTCCGTGGGGGTTGGGGTTGGGGTAGGGGCCGTAAGGGTGTTCCCCATCACGGGGCGAGAGGCGCGGCCGAGCGGGCTCCGTGTCCCCTACGATCCTCCGGTAGTCGATCTGGTAGGTGTCCCGCTCACCCTCCCCAAAGCGGTCATAACCATGACCCTCCATCTCCGGGAAATCCAGGGCTACGGCCTCCACGGTCACCGCCGCCACGGACCCACGCACGCGCGAAAAAAGCACACACTGTTGACGTTTCCCAACTCCTCACACACACACACACACACTCAGGGCTTCACACTTTAAAACCGATCGGATTCAAATGCAAACATACACCTGATGTCGCAAACAACAACACAGACACACACACACAGACACACACACTCACACACTGTTTCTCTCAAACACACTCGAGAGAAGCCACCGCCTGTGTGTTTGGGATATATCGTGCGACAAAATCCACATCACTGATTAAGCAGCTCGGTATTCCTCTCAAATCAGCGACTTGCAACACAACAACAATAAATCTCTTCGACCAAATCAGTGTGTGTATGACCCGGATGTGTTCCTCTGGTGTTTCTCTGGCTTCCACCCTCTCGCTAGACACTTTCCTGCTCCAATTAGAGGCCTGAGGGCAGAAGCTCCTGTGTTCCTTCCACACAGGAGGATAGCGAACTAGTAGATCTCTGGAGGAGTTGGAGATGAGGTCCTGGGGTCTGGGTGAGTCTGAAGGAGTGTCCCCTGGATGCCCCCCCGGTGCCAGACAGGAGCTGTAAGCCCCAACAGGAGGTGAGGAGAGGAGGGCTCTGATGAGAGGTTGAGGCACCCCCCTGGAGGCCTTGGGAAGCTGTGGTAGTTGAAGTAGAGGAGGCTTTGGGAGATAAAGAGCTGCTTATTCCTGAGGCTAGGAGCCTCTCTCTCTCTCTCTCCTCTCCACTCTTCTCTTCTCTCCTGGCTCTGAGCTTAACTCTGTTTCTGACAGTAGTAGACGTCACGCTCTCAAAGAGGATTGGGGGAATTAAAGCAAGGGGGTGGGGGTGGGGGGGGCAGACTGAGTGGAGTACGGGAGTGGGGCGGGGGAATGGAGAGAGCGAGGAAAGCAGTTAGGGGGGAGGAGTAGATGGGAGGTAGTGTTTGGGGATGGAGATGACTTTCACACAATCTCCCCAATCAGTATCACCATGGTGAGGTGGTGAGTGTGTGTGTGTGTGTGCGTGTGTGTGTCTGTGTGTGCGTGTCTGTGTCTGTGTGTGTGTGTGCGTGTGTGTGTCTGTGTGTGTGTGCGTGTGTGTGTGTCTGTGTCTGTGTGTGTGTGTGCGTGTGTGTGTCTGTGTGTGTGTGTGCGTGTGTGTGTGTGTGTGTGTGTGTGTGTGTGTGTGTGTGTGTTGGCGCATGTGCTGTTCATGATTTGCAAGATGGACCATAAATGACAAAACAAACTCAAATCCCAGGATGCCATTTGACGTAAGACTCTTTCCCGCAGGGGTTTGGGTGTGTGTGTGTGTGTGTGTATATGTGTGTGTGTGTGTGTGTTTGGGAAGAGGTCACACAACAACTATTGTTCTTGCTGTGGTAGCAGGTCTCAGATGTTGTTTGTGAGTCTTTTGTAGTGCTGTGTATCACAGGTTCTCTTCTCCTCAGCACTTTCTAGGGTACTACCTTCATAAACATTCAGGTAAGGAGTGTTTATATGATATTAGACAGTTTTGGCAGGCTGCCTGTTCTTCCATTTCCAAGGGCTTGTGAGACTGTTAAGGCATTAACAACTTGACAGAGGCCCAGCCAAAGGACACACTCTAGGTGAACTTGTTTTCTTCTATGTAATCTGTACTTAAAAATGCAGGTTGTTACAGCTGTGTGTCCATTGTCAAGCAATTGGGAGAGCAATTGAACATGTGGGTTGATCAAGAAATTGAAAATGAGCTCTCTCAAGTATAACACTCATGGTACTGTTTTGGTACCAGGTTGCAGTGACTGTCAATTATGGGGATGCAATGTTTGAGAAACTGTTTATCATTCTATTTGGATTCTGATGAGGAAGGATCCACTGTCAACATGTTTCATGTCGTTGTACTGACCACATTGACTGAAGTTGACTGCGTTGCTAGGGACGCCCTGGACACCATCATCTGCAGGTGACTGACTGCTTGTGACACTTGCTGGGGGATTGAAGCAGAAAAGCCTCTTACCCACTTACCCGGTCTCTCTCACTCTCTCTCTTTCTCTCTCTCCTCTCTCCCTCTATCTCGCTCTCTGTCCTCTACCGGTAGCTTTTAACTACTCTTGGGCCTAATCCCAATTCACCCCTACGGCTCCGTTTTCACCCCTACGGCGTGGTTTTGCGCGTTCACACGTAGGGTAGGGGCGTCCCAATTCTTGTTTTCATGTAGTGTGGGCCTAAGCCGTAGGGCTATTCGCGGCTCCGTTTGGAGATTTTTCACGACCAGACTATGTTTGGAGACACGGCCCTACCTTCCAGGACGCCTTGCGAATCATCTACAGAAATCAGATTTTGCTCTAGGCAATGCAGAAGACACTCACAAATGTAATTACTTTTCCTTACTTTTCCTGTTAATAAAGATTTGGAAAGAGGGAGAGAGTAGAGGGTAACATAATAGCAAAACTATTACCTGGGCTCTTCCATGAGACAACCCAAAGCAAGACACCGGAGCACTCATATCTGATTAGCTGATTGTATGAGCGCCCCGACGTACCACCCCAGGCAGTCCAATGGAACAGCCTTCCCATAGAAATACACCATGCCATCGGTGCGCGATTCACTTTTCCACTCCAGAACAAGATGTACAGTCCTGTTTATTTAGAAATACATTCTTACCTGTGGTGTTTGATAGCGGATGATGGTAGACATATTTAATGTAAAGTTAACGTTAGTGAAGTCGAACTTCAAGCCCCTCCTCAAGAAACCTACCCTTGACCCTTCATCTGTCCACAATTACAGACCTGTATCCCTTCTCTCCTTCCCTTCCAAAACCCTTGAACGCGCGGCATCTAAACAACTGACTGACTATCTCCGGAAGATGGAACACTTAGACCCCCACCAATCCGGCTTCAAGGCTGGGCACTCCACTGAGACTGCGCTCCTTGCTGTCACAGAAGCCCTCCACTCTGCCCAAGCCTCCTCCCTCTCCTCTGTTCTCATTCTCCTTGACCTGTCTGCTGCCTTCGACACAGTCAATCACCAGATCCTTCTCTCCATCCTCTCAGAACTGGGCATCTCTGGCACCGCACACTCCTGGTTTTCTTCCTACCTGGCGGGCCGCTCCTACCAGGTGACCTGGAGAGAATCGCTGTCTTCTCCACGAACCCTCTCCACTGGGGTACCCCAGGGTTCTGTCCTAGGGCCAGAGGCGCCCCGTCCATAGAGGCAACCAAGGCAATTGCTTGGGGCCACCAAACAAAAAGGGCCTTTTTGTCAAACTAAAACTGTCCTCAGGGATTAAAGTTCTCCGTCGCTACGACGGATTTCCGTCAATTGGCTACCTGGTGTAATATGATTTGTAGAGGCATACAGTCTCATATGATATCGGTCAACAGCGGAGCTAGGGTGGGGGCGAGGGGGGCGGCCCACCATTGACGAGGGGGTTCTTGACGGCCAAGTGCCACAACCGCAGGGCCCTGTTCACCTGTTTGTATTGTCGATTCCGCCCGTCTTAGTACCACCTCAGCAGGGGCCCCCGTCACTCTGAGGAGGGAAGATTTTACGGTCGCGCCGATATTTAAAACACCTAGCCTGTCTGTTGTAGGCCTATTTCTTTCCCTCGCTGTCTTTTTGTAAAATAAAATAAAAGAGTCAAGATGAGCGTTTGAATTCAGAAGAGGTGATGATCATTAACGTACCAAATGCAATGGCAATGTAAAAAAAAAAGTCAATCTTTCAGACTCTGGGAGATGATTGGCTGTCAATCTCACTCTGATATTGTTTACTGTACGTGCGATCTGTGCGTCATTTGATTTGAGAGAACGTGATTTACGTGACCTTCAGAGTGTAACATTGCAATTACCTAAAATACCCGAGAAAGAACAGCGGAAGAACTTGGTGGCCTCATGTGTTCCACTCACAAACTTCTTCTCGCCCCCCACGGTTCGGCACGCATGTGTACCGCGGATCAATTGCAAAATGTAACCAAGTAATAATATTACTTAATATTAGTTCATATCCCTTGTAAATCACAATGTAGAGTTGCCATGAAAAGATAGACGCGACAGTTGCGTGCTTTGTTTTACTCTAAATCGCAATGATAGGTTGATAATGGAAAAAAGAAAAAGAAAAAAGAAACGAGAAGACAATGAAAAACGACACCAGGATAGTGGTAAGTGGATATAATTATGAGCAGCGATTCTAAAAGGTTACTGTATGTCAGGGTTCAGAGTATAGAGCAGTTTCAGAGTAGGGTTCAGCAAATAGCAAACAGCAAACATAAGTAGAGTGCAAAATAAGCAAGGAGATGCAGAGTGCAAAAATGTAAATAAGATGCAGAGTGCAAAAATGTAAATAAGATGCAGAGTGCAAAATAAGTAAGATGTCTTAGGCAGGCAGACAGACAGACAGACAAGCAGGCAGGCAGACAGACAGACAGACAGACCCAGTGGAGTCATGTAAAATGTAAATAAGAACACCAGCGGTTTCAGAATATACTTGTTTATTGATTTTTTTGGTTTATTTATTTGTTTATTTATTTGTTGTTCTTGCTCTGTTTGATATTACATATTAATGTTGCAGTTTCAGAATGTAAGTGTGTTAAGAGTTCTAATAAGCAACATTGTGAGTTGATATTTCATTATTTATATTGCTCCAATTTGATGTTACTACACATGGCTCCTTTGTTGATCAAATACTCGGACGTGTGTGTGACTGTTAATTAATACATTATGACATTTATAATGAATTCCTTTGTTTCAGACTGTTTTTTTACTTACACACACGAGCGCGCGCATATGCGCGAACTTCGTAAAACCGTATTATATTTTAGTGTCAGGGAAATAAATACATTTTAAAATGTCCACATCGTCACCCGCCTAAGACCCTTACCAGGGGCCTCCATAATGTTGTTTGCTTAGGGCCCCCAAAAGTCTAGGGGCTCCACTGCCTAGGGCCCCTACTTTTCTCTCTCTACACCAAGTCTCTTGGCTCGGTAATCTCTTCACACGGGCTCTCCTACCACAGCTATGCAGACGACACTCAACTCTTCCTGTCCTTCCCCCCGTCTGATGTACACGTGGCAACCCGTATCTCTGCATGTCTCGCTGACATTTCAACTTGGATGGCTGACCACCATCTCAAGCTCAATCTTAACAAGACCGAGCTCCTCTTCATCCCCGGGAAAGCCTGCCCTCTCCAAGACTTCTCTATCACAGTGGAGAACTCTACTGTAACCCCCTCCCTGACAGCCAAGAATCTTGGAGTGATCCTGGATAACCGACTATCCTGTGCGGAGAACATTGCAGCAACGGCTCGCTCCTGCAGATTCTTCCTCTACAACATCAGAAGGATACGACCATTCCTTACCAGAGAGGCAGCGCAACTCTTGACCCAGGCACTGGTCATCTCCCGCCTGGATTACTGTAACATACTCCTGGCTGGTCTCCCCGCCTACGCCATAAGACCTCTGCAGCTCATCCAGAACGCTGCTGCACGTCTGGTATTCAACCTCCCCAAATACTCTCATGCCACCCCTCTCCTTCGCACCCTGCACTGGCTCCCGGTAGCAGCTCGCATCCGATTCAAGACCCTGGTGCTTGCATATCAGGCAGCTAAAGGGACAGCCCCTGCCTACCTGAAGGAAATGGTAACCCCCCAAACTCCAGCCCGCTCACTCCGCTCCTCCACCTCGGCTGGCCGACTGGCCCCACCACCTCTGCACAGCAGTTGTGCTGCCCGATCACGTCTCTTCACAACTCTGGCTCCCCGCTGGTGGAATGAGCTCCCCACGGCTGTCAGAACGGCAGAGTCACTACCCATCTTCCGTCGTAGACTGAAGACCCACCTCTTCAGGTTACACCTTAAATGCTCCTCCTGAGACATCTTCTGCCCCTCAGCACTACGTCTCCTAAAGACGTCCGCTTTCCCCTCTACTGTGTCCCTAAGAACTTCTATCGCCCCCTTTGTACTGCTTCTCTGTTCCTCCAGTATTAGAAAAATAAAATAAAATAAAAAAGGTTTTAGAAGAAGGTGGTAGAAGAAGGTTTCTCCTTCTATCAGTGGCCCCGGGCCTGAGCTAGATTACTCTTCCTGCCACGAATGGTGGACTGATGATTCACATGCTTAGCACTCAAATGTATTGATTGTAAGTCGCTTTGGAATAAGGCGTCTGCTAAATGCCAAAAATGTAAATGTAAATGTAGGCTGATTTGTGCATGATAGTCGTGTATTTTGACCTATTTCAATGTCGAATTTTCCCCCTTTGATGGCATATGTCGCTATAGCTGTGGCACTTAATAAACCAAAACACTCAATCTAATCCGAGCAGTTATCCGTAAGTTAGCAATAATTATGTAATATTATTGATGGATGTGGAGAGCAGTGAGCGGGAGACAGGATGTGAGCTGTGAGCGACACCGCGATGGGTTTAATCATGTAGCTGACTAATGCAGTGGACAGCAGCTGTTTCTCCAGCGTTCCTGTCACATCGGATTTCGGAACGCCATGAAAATAAATCTGCGCAGATGTCTAATGTTATCTATCTAACGTTACATGTTTTAAGGCTGATTTGTGCATGATGGTCCCACATTTTAATACATTTCCATGTCGTATTTCCCCCCTTTCATGGCATATGACGCCCGAAATTTGACTTAAGTTCAGCTGTGAAGTTGTTGCACTGTTGTCCTATATCAGTGCAGACTGGCAGGGTATGAACACCGTTATTCTGTCATGAACTGGCCTGATAATGAAGCATTGTTCTTTTTTTATTTGATGATGTGTTGATTGATAGGATGAAACTTAAGTTGTGAATGAATCGCAAGCGTCAATGCTTGTCTACAACACTTCTGATGACATATCAGGATCTTGAAGGGTTGTCCCATTTCATAAAGGGAAACGGGATTGGGCCTTGCTCTAACTACCCGGTCGAGAGAGGACGCTGGCGTTGCTTGTTCGCCGCTTCTCCGCCCGAAATCTAGATTTGCAGTATACAGAGTAGATTGTCCTACAAAGACACTTAGATTTAGATTTAGTAATCTAAATATTTATTAGACCCCTATACTAGTAGTCAGTTGAGTAGTCGGTGGAGAGAGGACGCTGGCTTTGCTTGTTCGCCACTTCTCAGACGCTACACTAAAGATATCTGTCTATGGCTCTGGAGAGAAACTCAGAACTACACAGATAAGTTAACCAGACAGATAAGATAGCCAGACTGTGTTTACCACCTCAAATTAATTAATGTATGCCCAGTCAAATCCATGTTTAGAGGTAGCTAGCTAACATTACATTGATCATACTTGGAAGACTTTTCACTTTTCAAAAAATGCTGGTCGAGAGAGGACGCTGGCTGTTGCTTGTTTTCACCGCTTCTCCGCACGAAATCTAGATATACTTGCAGTATACAGAGTAGATTGTCCTACAAAGACACTTAGATTTAGCTTTAGTAATCTAAAAATGAATTAGACCCCTATACTTTCTTTTATTATTATTTTTGTTTCTTTTTATTTTACAACTCTATCTTTTCAGTTTGTAAAGCGTCTATGAGTGTCTAGAAAAGCGCTATATCAGTCTAATGTATTATTATTATTATTATTATTATTATTATTATTATTATTATTACCCAGGTCAACAGTTCTGTCTGCTACCAACATGTCTCTTCCCTCCCGCCCCCCATCATCTTTTGGCTAGCAGAGCACACCCTTTTCCACTTCCTGTCTGGGAAGGCTGGAAGAGGCTCTAACTATAAGCCTGGGTCACTATGAGCCTGGAAGGCTGTCCCTAATAGCCTGGATGAGCCCGGGAGACTTTGACTGGAAGACTGGGAGGCTGTTAAGAGCCTAGAAGACAAGCTACCTAGAGCAATGCTCCAATGCACACAGCCCCACCCCCACCGCCCTGTCATCACCCCTCCCTTTAACAATGACACACACAGCTGTGCATCTCTCACTGATGCTCTGACAACCCTGCAAAACATGCTTGAAATAGATGGACACGGATGAATGGAAGTTTTATTAATAAAATTCACCAATAGTGACACACAGGCGCAATGATAAATCAAGTGTATTATATCGTTGCACCATGATAAGATGGTGCTTGCATCATTGCAGCTTCCTCTGATTAAATAAGTTAAGTAAGTAAACATAGTTAAACATAGTACAGTAAACATACTTGGATGTTACATTCATGAGTTACCGTACATGTTACATTTATGAGGCAAATATTTGCCTGATACTATATACTATCTTAAACTATTAGCCCTAACAAATGGCTATGTGTATTATTCAATGGTGTTACTTTGAGCTCTAAACTCCAAATTGTCCAAAGAGGAGGGCCTATTTCCTTCCTTGGTTAATGATGGCTGTCTCAATCCTCGTCATCAGCGATTAGCCCTCTGTTTCTGATGGAAGACAAGGAGTGAGATGTACAGGTTAATACC
>NC_137679.1:15844849-15871024 GCF_963989245.1 Nansenia antarctica | reverse complement strand
CCGGGTTGGTTGAGGCAGCTTGAATCTGGGCATACAGCTCGGGATGGATCATGTCCCTCATGTCTTCTGCTATGGGCAACACCATGGTAACTCTTTGAATCAGTTCTTGCCTATATTTTCCCACAAACTCGGCACCTAGAAATCAGATTAAACAAAGAGTTGCAAACACCTCAAGCGAGCTCATTCTAATGTTGCTCTATATAAAACGGAATAAAGCTGCTACCTCAAATCATACAGCGTTATTTGGTTATCCCTGTAGGAGAACCCTTTGAAGAACCCTTCAATGTTCCATGTAGAACCCTTTTGGCACCCATGAGGGTTCTTCTAAAGGGGTCTTGCACAGGGACAGCCGAAGAACCTCTTTAAAACCCCTTTTTTTTTTCTAAGAGTTTAAGTGAATAAAACTTAACAGGAATGAAGATGCAAAGTTTACTGTACTTTTCATTCTCCAAACAAAATGTCTATTGTCCAAAGTAAATTGTTTACTTATCTTATTCAACATTCAGTAACAATTAATGTGGACTATTTGAGCTTGGCATATTTCAAAACAATAGTAGTGGTTAGTAGTGTAGTAATAGGCTGAGGGTGTTCCTGAGATGCCATTTGGTGGAGCAACACTTATAAGAGGGGAAGGGGAACTGTGGTCACAAGGGACATCATTGTATTTTACCTTCGATTTTTGGTGTTGGGTTCGAGTTCAAGCCATCAACTGTATCCTAAATAGATATATTTTATACATCAAATATTTTACTGTACATTTGGCACTTCAATCATAATAACAATATCATGCTTTAAACTCTTGAACAGACTACAGATTACTAAAATGCCATGAAACTGAAACTGGGTCTTGTTAAAACACCCGCCCCACTCGACTAAAGCATAGGCATTTGCTTGGGGAGTTAATACAACTGTGTAGGTCTCAGACATGATACAGAAAACTGGTCCCATTACAGTATCCAGTGCATTCTCATGATGTTTGAAGCAAAGGTTAAATGCCCTTACCGTTGTTGGGAAAGGTCCAGTCTTCACATGATTGGACATAACCATTTGGTCTTTTGAGTGTACTGGATCTGCAATTATTTTTAAAATATTTGAACCATTTGAGGCAGATTAGGTGGAATTGGAATTGAACCAGATTTCCATACATGTATATAATTCCTTGGCATAAAATAGATCAAGTACATTTTGACAACATGCACAGCTCTCTCTGAGGCTAGAAAAAAAACCGGAGCTTAATTGAGGTCACATTCCTCACCAAGTCACCTGGACTTAGTCTTTGATCTGTTACCTACTGTAACACATGACATTCAAGTACAGTAGAAGATCCCTTTAAGACTAGACCTTCACTAAAAAACATCAACAAGGACAGTCGCTATAGTAAATGTGATTGGTCCAGGACATGGTTTAATCTCTGCCAGGGAGTGTAATGGTAATAGTAGCAGTTATAAAGAGTTGTACCAGGTAGCAGGTAACTTCCGGATACATCGGGGCCAGTGACACGGGATGCTACATATTCTCCTGCACTTATTGAATCCTGGAGATCAGATCAAGCAAAATAGAGGGACTGAAATATTAGAGTAACAGAAATAAATTGTTGTTCAGTTACTGTGTTGAAATGGTACACCTATAGCAATTGATACCACTGTATGAATCACACTGTTCTGCTCAGTACCAGTTGTTTGTGCACTTGGTAGACAGCATCATGTATTCCCAGCTTGTGCTTCTTAAACAACTTGTCTGTCACAGTAAGACAGTCTGGAAAGTAAACAGAAAGAGTAAGTAAGTAACTAAGCAACAACACATAATATGAGATACAACACTGAATAGTCAAACGCAATATAGGACTAAGTCAAGAAGTAATGCAACACACAACTATTCCCCACAAAATCCTATAGTCTCACCCTTGAAGGAGGGTCTCTTGGAGGGCACTTGATCCCAGCATCTCACCATGAGGTCCACCATCTCTCCCTCTGTCTGCCCTTGGTTGACCTTCGCCAAGTTGGGCCTGTCCCCTAAGGGAATTCTTAACTGCAACACACTGGCTAAGACATCTATAAGAAAGACAAATGGTACAGAGAGAGGTGGGGAGTGAGGAAGGGTACTAATGTGAGGTTAGCCATGGAGGGGAAACATTTAGGGGAAGTGTTGTGATTAGTGGTGTGTTATGAGTGTATGATGATAACATTTCAATAGTTCAACTCACTAGCATGATATGGGTTTTCACCGGTCACAAGGGACCACAGAAGTATGCCGTAACTGAAAGAGAAATAACTGAAAATGAAGTCATGCTCTTCTAAAACTGTCTCTATGGTATATCTGTATATTAACATAACTGTATATTAAAACTATATATATATATATATATATGAAAGTGTCTCTATATCTGAAACTGTCTCTATATCTGAAAGTTTCTCTACGCAATATCTATGATCACTATGTGGTGTACCTGTATACATCAGAGGCACGATTGGGCTTGTATGTCACGTCAAACGCCTCAGGGGGCATATAACTCATTGTGCCCCCAATCTGCTCAGTGTCCTCTCTTTGCACCCCCACAACACTGTAGGATATCATGGACAGGCCAAAATCAGTAAGCTAGAAAGGGAGAAAGAGAGAGAGAGAGAGAGAGAGAGAGAGAGAGAGAGAGAGAGAGAGAGAGACAGTTAATGATATACATTATTATTACAATAAATTGAGTGGTCCTTGGCTCTTAAGGGCTCTGCACACAGCGTGCGATTTCTGTTGCGCGTCAACGTTCCATTTTGAAGTTTGAATGGAAGTCTATGAGAACATACAACAGAAATTGCATCGCACGCTGTGTGCATTGGGATGCGATGTTTTATGATTTTCTCATAGACTTCCATTCAAACTTCAAAATGGAACGTTGACGCGCAACAGAAATCGCACGCTGTGTGCAGAGCCCTTTAGGCTACTCTTCAGACTAACTTTTTGATTGCTCGGTCAGACATCTTGCAAGGATGTTAATGATTGAGTGATGTTCATTCGACTTGCGGATAATGGTCTCAATGGTGCTGATAGGAACATTTAGGGGTTGAGAAATCTGTCAGTAACCAGTGCCATTACTATGCTGTTCAACAATCTTGTTGCAAAGGTCTTGGGAGAGCTCTTTGCCTCTACCCATCATAAGATGTTTCTTGCAGGAAAGCTTGGTTACAAATGATTTGTTTACTTGCATTCAAGTTGGAAAACGCTTAACCCTAACCCTAATTAGCACAGGTAGGAGAACTCATTTGTGGCATAAGGTGGTTTAACGCTCTTTCTTACTGTGTTCAAAAAAAATTTCTTATGTCATTCCACTTTATTGCAGATAGCTTTTTTTATGGATTGGAATGTAAAAAAAAAAATGTTTGCATTAACCTTTACAAATCATAACCATTATACACATACAAGCTTATTCACTAAAGTTGTTTTTAAGTGTAACAAAATACAACTGCATTATTGCAAATTGCAGACCTCTCTCCTCACCAATGGCAAACATGCATAAAGATGGCGTTCACAGAATGAAGTTTGTGGTCATAGCATTGAATGATGTAAACCGTTATGCAAGTCATCATATCTAGAGCGTGTGACTTGCCTTGGCATTGAGGTCTTTGTCTAGCATCACGTTCTGGGGTTTCAGGTCAAGATGCAGGAGTGGTGGGTTGAGGTGATGGAGGAAGTTCATGCCCAAAGCGATCTGGTGGGCCAAACGGAAAGACAGGGACCAGGGTGGGGGTCCTGACTGAAGAAGGGAATAGAGTGACCCCTTCTCCATGAACTCCATCACCAGACCCTGCCCCCTGGTGGAGTCACTGTACACCCCCAGAATCCTTAGCACATCGGGGCTTGAAGCTAGACGCATCCAACCTGCCTCTTTATTCAGTGAGCTGAGGAAAGGCAAGGGTGGATTTGGGAGGGGAGGGGTGAGGGAATAGTAAAAAGAAGGAGATCATGTGATACATTCAGGTCGTTTTGCACTTTGCTGCCCTCTTTGGCCACACTACAAATGTGAAGACTTGTGCTACAGTACCTTTTTTATTTTATGTTTAATATATAATTTTAAACAACCTAAAATAGGTAAGCAGTAAGCAATCTGTTTGGACCAAAACAGTGGTCTTTATTAAACATTCTTGATCATGTGATCTAATACCTTGATTGCTACTTAATTGCTATTTTAAATCTCAAATCTATGTACTGGACCTTTGTGGACAAGCCATTACACTGTGTAATTTAATGCAGTTTCTGCAAATTGTTATGTACCAGAGAAATGTACAACTAATCAAATAGCACAATTTACCCTTTATTGTGCAGAATCTTGATGGCCACATCAAATCCAAGGTCAATATGTCTTGTCCTGTAGACGTTTCCAAAGCCTCCTGAGCCAATTTCTTCCCAGTTTGGGTCCACACATGTGTCACTGATGGTCAACACTGACGATGGACTGCTGACCGCCATCCTTCACTACAAAAATGAAACATGTTAAATATAGAAAAGATAGAAAATTATATAAACTCCTCAAAAAAAGTTTGGAAACGTTATTTCAGTCGATTCTTCCTCCCCTTTAATAATACCAATTGGTATTGTATTTTATAGCGTTGGAAAGCCTGATTAGTCACCTTTACAACGAGGTACGATTTGTAAGGATCATGCATTTGTGGAATGAGTAACACAGCTAAAAGTGTGGGCAGCGGCCCAAAAAAATGTGCCAAAATCCCCTGCAATATTCTTCTGTTGGTATTCACTCTCGTTTTGAGCTTCAAGTGCTGGCAGGTGTATGTCAGTCACAGGTGTGTGACTGGCACCTGAATGGCACCTAATTGACAGGAATTATATTCTGGGGCCAGTGGCGATTCCATATCACCAGAATCTGGTGTGTTGGTAACAGTTGACAATCATTTTAAATGTACTGTCTTCTATTTTTATTACAGCTTTAATGCCCAGATGGGATGGGAAGGAACTACACCGAAGTCCCACTAGATGCTTTATGGACTATAATGATAAATGCATGCACACAGACACACAGAAACATTATTAATGTTTCCTTTTGCCATTTTTTCCATTGACATTTTGTTTTCTCTTCTGCTGCAATTTTGACTGAAACTGAAGCCATATGAATTTTACACTCTTGTAATAATAATAATAATAATAATAATAATAATAACTTGGATTTGTATAGCGCCTTTCATAAAACCCAAGGACGCTTAGTACTTTGTACTTTGTACTTGTATAATGATATAAACTTTTGGCACACGTGGCAATACAAAATCATGAATCTTTATGATTATGATTATGATTATGATTATTATTATCATTTAGCAATTTGAACATGTCAGCCCTGCAAGTTTGTTTCCTAAGGGTTAGCTGACAACCCCACTGACAGTTGACAGGTAGATTATGACAGGTAGTGTAATGGGGGAGTGGTTGTCTTGAGGGAGTGGTTGGAGTGGAGTTAACCAGCTATTGTTCCATTTACATTTTAACATTTTGGGCATTTAGCAGATGCCTTATTCCAAAGCGACTTACAATCAACAAACAAACAAACAATCAAACCTGTGAAATGTGGCTATGAATTTCTCTGCTCGTTGATTTGGGGAGTATTGTAGTGCCTAGAGACGGGAGTCGTAGGCGGCGTATCAAATGTCACAGCTAAACCTTTAATGTAGGACATGAACGATTGTCAACAACACACTCAGAGCAGTAAGTAGAACAGAACTAAACAACTCGGGTACCACGCACTTCTTCTTCTACTTGTTTCAGATTTCAATGTATACCACGTCATTTCAAATACCCTTTCATAATCTGAAACAAACTGGAAAATAACGTTGCCAGACTTGCAGACCTTTTCATCAGACCCTGTCACAATTGCTTTAAGGCAACCCACACCCAGAGGCAGTGCAACGTTTGTTCAGCTCTGAATAAGGACAACTATCAATAAGAGGACAAACTTTGCACCATTGCCTTTCAGTGCACAATATGCTTATTTCAGATGTGTGTTATCCATACAGATGAATGCAAAACCTGTTGGACTGGTTACATATTAACCAGTTAATACATATAGTATTATGTAGGAACTAGTTAACCCAGTTCTTGTTGCACTGAAGCAGGTGGTTGATTGACTGTGTATAGCTTTGTCTAAATGTAAGGGGTATCCTATGGTTGCCTAGTGGTGATGTTAGGATTGACTGTGTGTACCCTTGTCTAAATGTAAGGGGTATCCTATGGTTGTCTAGTGGTGATGTTAGGATTGACTGTGCGTACCCTTGTCTAAATGTAAGGGGTATCCTATGGTTGTCTAGTGGTGATGTTAGGATTGACAGTGCGTACCCTTGTCTAAATGTAAGGGGTATCCTATGGTTGTCTAGTGGTGATGTTAGGATTGACAGTGCGTACCCTTGTCTAAATGTAAGGGGTATGGTATGTGGATGGTGGGGGGGAAGAGGACGGCCCGGGGGCGCGAGGGGATATCCCTTATTTTCCCTTATTCTTTTGAAAATATCCCTTATTTTCAAATCCCAATGTTGACAGGTATGACAGGTATGACACAGACGTGTGTGCACACACACACACACACACACACACACACACAGCCACAACCACCCACAAGCCAAAAATAACTTTACTCTCTTGTACTTCAACCCACACCCAAAGGCAGTGCAATGTTTGTTCAGCTCTGAATAAGGACAACTATCAATAAGAGGAGAAACTTTGCACCAAATTGCGTTTCTTTGTCTTTGTACTTGTAATAATAATAATAACAACTTTTATTTGTATAGCACTTTTCCTGCAAACGTTGCAGCTCAAAGTGCTTTAATCATTATATACTCATAATTTAATTATTTCGTCATTTAAAGGCAATATTTTAACAAATGTGCTCTGTCAATGACAAGTACATTGAACCTGAATCTGAATCTGAATCTGTTATGTAAGTCTATAAGACATATATTCAACTGAGGGACATTATGATGCAGTCATACATTTGACAACAAATGTAAATCTTGTTGCTTTAAATGCTTTATTAGTGTTAGGGAATAGTTCCACTACATTGTTTATGACAGTATAACTCTCTGCTCTAAATCAAACTGTTCCATGACTTCTCCTCCAGCATGTTAAGTTACAGAAGACCTACAGTACTCACTATGTGTCCTCGTCTGTGTTGGTTCTGTCCCTCCGCTCAACGTCTCAGTGCTGGTGATGTCCCTCAGCTCAACGTGTCAGCTTTGGTTATGACCCTCAGCTCAGAATTGTACCTGTTCTTATTTCCTCTCCATAGTTTCACTTTCAGTCTGAGAGAGAGAGAGAGGGGGGGGAGGAGAGAGAGAGAGAGAGAGAGAGAGAGAGAGAGAGAGAGAGAGAGAGAGAGAGAGAGAGAGAGAGAGAGAGAGAGAGAGAGGGAGGGAGGGTGAGAGAGAGAGAATGTGAGAGAATTACACTTTCATGTGAATGTCTGGGAGGGACATGGGTGTACATAGACCTCATAGGTGTAAGCTAAGTTATTAAAATTATGCTACTGTACTTAAATGACTTGCATTGTGGCCATACTCTCTACCATCTGAACAACATGCCCATGTCCATCCACTAGGTAGCTATCTGACAATCATACATATAGCAGAAATGAGTTGAAGATGACCTTCTGTACAGAATGTCCCATCAATCTCTTTTACAGGAGAGACTTGCCTAAGATGCGGCAAGCACCCACACAAAGACACAACACACAGCCAATACTACAATTAAAAGAAAAAAGAAAATACAGTGTGGGTAAGGAAGTTTTCTTCACTATTTGTATCCCTTTTGTCTGAAAGCTCATTTAAAAATATTGGCCCTTCCTCATGAATTACTGACAGGTGACTCTTTTGTAATGTGTGTCCAGAGATGGAAATGTGCAACGTCTCACCAATCTAACCCGGCAGCTCCAGAGTGACTGTCTTGTTTAATCCACAAAATCCCTCCATGTCATCTAAACTTCCATCTCAGCACTCAACACAATGTTTAGGAACTGATGTCTTATCATAGATTTCTTTACTTTCACATACAAAATAAATAGTCAATCGTGCTATGTATTTTGTCCACCTGGCAAATTGTTCGAGTAAATCCAGTGACGAGGGCTCCCTCTAGTGACCGAATAGGAAACTAGCATTTGGCTCTGGTTGATTTGATTGTCTGAATTGATTGAATGTATTACTGTAAGTGTTTTCAATAAGAATGTGTCAGATGATAAGACACACATGCGAACCCATGCACACACACACACACACACACACACGCACACATGCACATGCGCGTGCACACACACACACACACACACACACACACACACACACACAGCCATTCACCCACACCCACACACACACACACACACACACACACACACACACACACACACACACACACACACACACACACACACACAGTACTGTATGTTCAGTATGTAAACATCACCTGTTTGCCTACTTAACTTCTCTGCACTTTCTTGGTCAGGTCGTTATTGTAAAAAGGGGGAGTTCTCAATGACATACCTGGTTAAATAAAAGTTAAACACACACACACGCACATATGCACATATGCATATAAATAGGGAGATAAGTGATCGGTAGGAATCTGAGAATGTATCTATTATGTAACTTATATGACACTATATGGCCTATTCTCAGGGGGGTAATCACAGGGTTTTTAATTCCGTAACAACAACAAAACTATAGTTTTTTACAGCATCAATGTTCTTGCCCCATCGTTAGCCATCGCTTAGCTTCTAACCCTTTGAGTGGCAATATCTGTAAGTGAAATAAGTATCCACCATTGTTATAATGTTTATCTTTAAGTGTTTTGGCATATTTGCTACACTTTGTACAGTTTGGTGGCATATACATTGTAATGATAGCATTCAGGCTATTATTGTTGATACAGGATGCACTGATTAGCATTCAGGCTATTATTTTTTATATGAGATGCACTGATTAGCATTAAATACTATGTTCTATGTAATACCTATCTGATTAGTTAATCTTATATCTTACATTTAATTATTCTGGTAAAGAAATTATAGTTTGACCTTAACTTCTTACAAAATAGTGAATTAGTTATGTTAACTGTAACCAGCTTGAGTAAGCTATTGAATACTGATGTATGCTTTTGTGTTTATTTCAGTTTCACACTTCTTTACATTAAATCCTGTTAATTTACAACACTCATCTGTTCCTTGGAGGATATGATGCAAGGGAGAGTTTAACTGACTGTGAAAACCTTATATAGGACTAATAGGACTCCTAATATTGTGACTTGGAGTCACATTGGGTGCTTACTTACTGCCTTACATTCTACTGATGTGTGGGTTAGGCCTGTTACTGTATATTAGCAAAAGACACTTGAGAGGCTTTCGGAGTGCATGACCCGTATAGAGCTCCAGAAACAACTGAGCACTGAAATGACTAACTTGTTGGGGGGAAATGGGTAAAACCAGGGTGGTGAGACATGAGAGAGGTGGAGGTCAGGGAAAAAGCTATGCTGATGCCTTGACTAGGGGCTCTGCTGGCTTGCAGGGCTGCTCCACCAGCCTGTCCAGCACACACACTGTAGTAACCCCCACGGAGTCCCGGGTATTGACACCAGCACAAGGGCCATTCCACCGGCAGGGCAGAGTGATAGTGGGTAGACACCATATTATACAGTTTGTTCCGACCAAGTAATTTGATTACTTCCCTGAAGAAAAGTAACCTAGATCCTTCTGATCCAAAAAACTGTAGACCAATATCCAATCTCACTTTTCTAAGCAAAATTTTAGAAAAGGCAGCGTACAAACAGCTTCATGAATTCTTAGTCTTAAATAATAGGTATGACCCACTTCAATCAGGTTTCCGATCATACCACAGCACAGAAACCGCTTTACTTAAGGTAACTAATGACCTTAGGATAAATGCAGACTCGAAAAAACTCTCGATTCTTGTACTCTTAGACTTAAGTGCAGCCTTTGATACGGTAGACCATTCCATACTTATTGAGAGACTTGAAAACTGGGTTGGCCTCTCAGGTCCGGTCTTAAACTGGTTCAGGACTTACCTGGCTGACCGAGACTACTTTGTAGCCCTTGGTGACCATAAGTCAAAAAATTATAGCGCAACCTGTGGAGTTCCCCAGGGGTCCATTTTAGGACCGTTGCTTTTTAGCCTATACATGCTACCCCTCAGTTCTGTTATCAAGAGGCATAGCGTTAACTACCACAGCTATTCTGACGACACTCAGCTTTACATCTCAGTAACTCCCAACGACTATAAGATGATCGACCACCTGATTGATTGTATTGCTGATATTAATATTTGGATGACACAACATTTTCTCCAACTCAATCAAGAAAAAACAGAGGTATTGATCATTGGCGAGAAAACTGGGAGAGAGAAATTATCTGCACACTTGAAAACACTAGCTCTTAACACTAAGTGTCAGGCTAGGAATCTTGGTGTCATAATTGACCCAGATCTAAATTTTGAAACTCATATTAATAATACTATTAAAACATCCTTCTACCATTTAAGAAACATCACTGGTACAATCATTTCTCTCCCAGGCAGACACCGAAAAATTAATGCATGTGTTTGTTACTAGTAGGCTAGATTACTGTAATGCTCTCCTGACAGGTCTCCCCACCGCTGGGTGCTGGTAGGCAAACTGGCTAGTAGTCGCTCTATGTGTAGAGGGCTGCAAGGGAATTTTCTTGGCTACATAGTGTACAGGTTTTAACTTTTGCCTGCTTGCGGCTCTGTCAGTATTGATTGATTGATTGATTGATTGACTGAGAATGTTCATTATGTGAAGCGCATTGAGTTGCATCTTGTAAGAAATGCGCTATACAAATAAGATTTGATTTGATTTGATTTGATTGGACAAGAAGCATTCCATGAGTGCTGATATACAGTATAACAGCACTGGGACTTTTAATTATATGTATCACTCCGCCGCACAGATGTTCTACTAAATGACCGTTAATTAGACTACATGTTTGTGTTCAGGTTACTAGGCAACAGTCCATTTGAAGTTCAGTTGCGGAACTATTTTTTGTTTCTTTTTATGATTAAATAAACAAACACATCATAATCTGTTGTCGCTTATTACTGTTAACTAATAAGTCGCGCTGTAGAACTGTTGTATAAAAGCAATATCACACTCGAGGTCGTGCTGTTATAGGCCTGCGGCCTCGTACCTACGACCGAATCACAGCCGTGCTGATATTCAGTATAACACACTCCCTCTCGTGTGATATTGCTTAAATGACGCATGTCTGCCCCGCATCCTGCAATCAGGTGGATGTCTCGTTAGCCCGACGTGCCACACCTGGATCCCCTTACAGGAGACACTTATAAGGAGGAGTGGAGCTGACACAAGAGGGGAGAACAATGAACCGACAGGACGTAGCGCCTGGGTCAGTAGAAAGTGCCAGGCCGTCAGACCAGTCCCAGGCCTCGCCCCTAGAGAGTCGGACAGAAAGTCGGAGAGAGAGAAGGAGAGAGAGAAGGGGAGAGAGAGAAGGGGAGAGAGAGAAGGGGAGAGAGAGAAGGGGAGAGAGAGGCGGAGAGAGAGACGGAGAGAGAGAAGGAGAGAGATACGGAGAGAGAGCCCGGCGGCCATAGAGTGAAGCCTGCAGCCCCTCCCACCGGTGCCCACAGAGCCACCCCGGTCGGCCCTCCTACCCCCCGGTCAGCCCTCCTAGTCCTACCCCCTGTCCTACAATGTGCCAAAGCTTTAGGTTGGGTTATATTCCCTGGAAACCTTAGTGAGCACAGTAAGAGCCTAAATTGGACTTAAATCATTTTATTGAGACGTTCTTTTTATTAAATACGCCCGGTGAGGCTGGACTGTTCCCGGTTGTCTGTGTCGTTCTCTACCTTGGCTGTGCTCGGTATGCCTGGTCCTCCGTAGTGGTCGCTACAACACACACACCCGACCCAACACCCTGCCAGGTTCTATAAACTGTCTTGAGCAACGAGAACACACACACACACACACACACACACACACACACACACGCACGCACACACAGTGTCTCTGGGGGGAGTGAAGAAGAAGATGAACTGGTTGATTTGAACTGAATTTATTTGGCTCATGACATTAGAAATATAAACTCAATTTACAAACTTATGGACTTTTGGATTGATGATCTGGGGTAGTGGTGGTCTAGTGGATAGTGAGTTGGACTTGGGATCGGAAGGTTGTGAGTTCAAATCCCGCCTGAAGCCACACCACTACTAGTGTGCCCTTGGGTAAGGCACTTAGCCCTCAGTTACTCCAGGGGGAATGTCCCTGTAATTCGTAATTGTAAGTCGCTTTGGATAAAAGCGTCTGCTAAATGGCAAAATTATTATTAATTATTATGATCTACCAAAGGACTGATCCATTGAGAAGGCTTGTCATGAGTCCAATGGTATGACAACGTCAAAACAGGACAAAACTGGACAAAACAGACACTGCACAGGCTACTATTGACTTTGGCCCCTCCTATATTTGTACTGGATGATCTTATTTGTGCTGGACAATAAAGTTGTTGCTTGACTGCTGTTGAAGCTGCAGGGCATCTTGTTTGTATATGGGTCACGCACACACTGTCACGCACACACACTGTCACGCACACACACTGAGAAGAATAATTTCTTGGTTCAGTAATTATATACATGGCTTGTATAAATCCTACATAAAAATAAAAAGTCTCTTGTTCTTGGATTTAATTCATAATTAAACCTAATTAGGTAAGATTAGAAATTACACTTCAGAAGATTGAGTAGATATTATTTGGAATTGTGCATTTCGTTTACTACCACAGAAACAATTACTTGGGAAAGCCTAATAAAAATAAAATAAAATAAAAATAGCCTACTTAATTAATAATAAAAATCAACCAACACCACACACATGCGCCAAACGTGAGCGTGGAAGGGATGAGTGAGAGTGTGATGGAGAACGTTGTTGAAAACAGCCCATGTTAGAAATTACTACGTAATTAGAAATTAGCTACTTGTATCCAGGGCTCCAAGTTAGGTGCATATGCACCTAAAACGTGCAGTATGGCCCAATCCCGATTCTCTTTTCTACCCCTATGGCTCGTTTTCGAGTGTCACTCGATTCGAAGGCAAGGCCTTCGAATACGTCACAAGCCCTACCCCTTGAAATCAAAGCCCTATGAATTGGGACAACCCTTCACGGCGCCTACGTCATCACGCGGTACGGTTGACGCGTTGTGTTGCCGGCGAATTCTCACATCTCGCAATGCCTTCTTCAGCTGTGTTTATTTCTGTTGCGTGTGCTATAAGCATCTATTTTCGTTTGTTATCAACACACTGTAGTGTTTAGACGTTCCTTTTTTAGTCTCTTCCGTCAGCGATGTCTTTTTTGTGGACATCGCAATAATGACAATGAATTTAATGACAATGAATGACTCCAACCAAAACAACCAGTCCATCAATAGTCATAAAGCGTTGTCCCAAAATCACGTTACCAAGCGCCTTTCTCAGAACAATTCGTCGTCTAGAATCCAAAAATCAATCCATCATAGTGGTGGTCAAAAACGTAGAAAGAGGATCTCTTGGGGACGCGGCCACATTTGCCTGTGAAGGAGAGATGACAAATAAGCGGAAACATTTCTCAGTAGAGTCGAACGGTGATATATCATCATCCTTTACGCGTATCCTTAACTGTAGTTACATTTCGCGTGTCATATGCCATTAGACATGGAAATATGTCAATGCGCGGCTGTCATGCACAAATCAGCTTGTAACGTTAGACACACAGCACACAGCACATCGGCATAATAACGTTTTGTTGTTGTTGTGCTTGTTATAAAGAAAAGGTCTATAATGCATTGAAATGACATTAGTACAACAGACATTAGACATCAGACATGGAAATATGTCAATGCGCGGCTGTCATGCACAAATCAGCTTGTAACGTTAGACACACAGCACATCGGCATGATAACGTTTTGTTGTTGTTGTGCTTGTTATAAAGAAAAGGTCTATAATGCATTGAAATGAATGATACAACCCATTAATAATATTACATAATAACAACTGCTCGGATTAGATTGCGGGTGGAAATAGGTCAAAATGCGCATCATGTACAAGTCAGCCGAACGTTTGATAGATAACTTTACATATGTGTACCATCATCCGCTGTCAAACGCCACAGGTAATAATTGATTTATGACTGTACATCTCTGAAATGCTCGACTGTCATGCAGCGTTGCGTTACTGTAACGTTAGACACAGCACCGACATAAAAGCGATTTTTGGGTTATGCGTGTTATAAATAAAAGGTCTATAATGCATTGTAATGACATTAAACTAAGACAATAAGATGGTTATCATAATTGTTCAAATCTTTATTAATAAGTAATTACAGAGAATTAAAATGACATTTCCGCATTGAATAGAGCGACATAAGATTTCTGTAGATGATTCGCAATGCATCCTGGTATCAAGGGGTAGCGTACCGTTAGCCCTTCGAAGCTAGTCTGGTCCTGAAATCCCTCGAAACGAAGTAATAGTATGTGTGCTAACTGGAAAGATCATTTAGGAGCACACCTACTCATTGGGATGCATTAGTATGGCTCCTACATGTGCTGCATGGACTTGAGATGAATAATATGCTTTTTGTGGTTGTCTTTCCTCACCATAACTCAAAATATACCTGCTTTCAAAGTACATATAAAACCCATTGTTGGAGCCAAAAAAGCGTTATATTATTATTTATGAAAAGCCACTTGAATGGTATTTTGAAAGTGGTACTTTGGCCCATAAAGACTTTTATTTTGAAAATGGGTGTCGCCCAATCTAAGGACATAATTGATATAAGGAAGTGATCTCTCCTTGCTTGGGCTTGATGAGTCCTGACACGTGAGGGTGCGACACAGTTTTTCAACCATCACGATAAACCACCACCACATTAGAAAAGATTTGTTGTTTTGTTTGATACACGTTTTTGTTTGATACAAGTTTTGGTTTGATACAAGTTATTTTGTTTGACAACTTTGTTTGAGAACTTTGCTTTTGAATTCCTATCGGGGATGGGCCCGACCCAGAAGTGACACACATACAAACAAACATTGACACACGCGTACATACCACACCGCGGCAACATATATTACTTTCGTTTGTTACTTTTATTTGGACTTTGGATTTTAAGACTACTTTAATTCATGGAAAGGTCCAGAGTTTTTGTCGCAAACGGAGGAAGGACAAACAAACAGGTGCGTTGAAACCAACACCCACTCATGCCAGGACGATGGCTAATTTGATCACTTTGATAGACATGATAGCCATTACATCAAGTTGAAAAACTGTCGCAAGTTGAAGAACTCGCGCAAGTTGGAAACACTGGGAAACGTTCGCCAAGTTGGACATACCTTTCATGTTGTGTTTGAGACGGAGCCAAGACTGCTCGTTTGGAAGGACATTGGATGCGTGAGTAACGTAAACCTTCAACAGCGCTGTTTGTGCTGTGCTACGGAATTGTTATGTTGTTGTTGGACAGAGTTTAATGCATTGTGTTTATTGATGCTACGTTGCGCTATTGTTATTGTTTTGAGAAGCGCTTTGATATTGTGTTTGATGCACTAAGAGTTGACACCGTCATATAATCAGAATGGCGGATGAATTGAAACCGGACAGCCAGTCTGATGCGGCTGCTGCAGATCAAGATCTGATATTATTGATTGGATCCCGTAGAGCTAAACTGGGAAAATGTACACGGAAAATGAATCAAATAAGACCATTGCTATGTGTTGATGGAAATGTTAATAATAACTGAACTAGTTGAAGGGTTCAAACTCACATTGAACGAATTTAAGGAATTTAATGAAACTGTGCACTTGATGTTATCACAAGAGGTACAACCTGATGATGTGAATTGGTTTGAAACAAAAATGTTGCATTTTGATAATTTTTTGGATGAAGTGGAGGGATGGAAAGCAGAAGTTGCTGAATCTGACAGGAACCAATCAACTGTCAGGCCTGAGGACAGCGTTTCTGTTACACTGCCACCACCAGACATTGGATCCTCTCGTAGGAACAGTGGATCCTCTCATAGGAGTAGCAGATCATCAAGGGCCTCTACCTCACTCTCAGCCCAACGCATGAAAGTGGAGGTAGAGCGAGCAGAACTAGTGGCTAGAGAGGCTGTATTAGATGAACAGCGTGCTTTGGAAATCGAGGAAGTTGAACTGAAGACAAAGAAAGAGAAATTTAAAATAAGAACTGACATTGTCGCCTCCACCGCCAAATTAAGTCATTCAGAAATTTGAAACATCTTCTATACCAAGTGTAAAAGAACATGATGACATGAATGCCTATTATGATGATATGCAAAAGGGACAATCTGTGTCTATGAATCTTGAACAATCATCGGTTGAATATGCTAATATAGGAACAGTGCCTAAAACCCCACTTCAAAAGGTTGTTATTCAAAGGCAGCATCCGAAGCCTACTAACACATTGCACAGTAAAAGAGAACATGATCAAATGTCAACAATGAATAATCAGTCAACAATGGATAATCTTATCAATCAAGACACCATGTCCAATGTAGAGCAAAAACATGACATCGCTGAAATCTTTCTTACTCAGCAGAAACTTGCTTTACTTCCTGTGAGGGAAATGAATACATTTGATGGAGACCCAATGAATTTCCTACCCTTTATGCATGCTTTTGAACATTGTATTGAGGACAAGACAAGTAGCAATCCAGACAGGCTTTATTTCCTGGAACAGTACACCACTGGACAGTCACGAGACTTGGTGCGTAGCTGCATGCATATGCAACCAGACAGAGGCTATGCTGAAGCTAAGAAGCTACTTGAAAATAATTTTGGAAATGAAATCAAGATAACCAGTGCGTACATGGAAAAAGCCTTGAACTGGCCAAGCATAAAGGCTGAAGATGGAAAGTCACTACAGGCCTATGCACTAGGGCTGCCACGATTAGTCGACTAGTCGCGACGACGTCGATTACCAAAATCGTCGCCGACATATTTGGTAATCGACGTCATCGCATGTTTTTTTGGAGCTGAAATAAGCGATAAGCATTCGTTTTTCTTCCCTGACGCTGCCACTGGCTAGCGTCTCCCAGTTTCTTTGATGTACATGCGCAGTGTCGCCTATTCGCCTATCATCCATCCTCACTATGGCTTTTGCCACTTGATTGACGTACAGGTAAGCCAGTCTGAGATCTGATTTTTTCACGAACACACGGTTCACCACGCATGCGCAGTCAACAGCGCCAACTACAAAATACAAAATACCGGCGAGACTAATTAACTAGTTAGCCTTCCAATTTCTACTATTTACTATTTAGTACTAAAGAAAGGGTATACAAATGAGTGGGGAAGCTGGACCAAGTAAGAAACCAATAACGTACAACTTCCATCCAGAATGGGAGGAGGACTTTTTTACACTAAAGGACACCTCAGTAAAGACTGTAAACAAAGAATGACATGTCAAAACTGTCAGAGAAGGCACCCGACAATGCTTCACATGGAGAGGAGGGAAGATGACAGTTCAGGAGATCATTCGAGAGAGGCGAGGAGCACTGCAGCAACGCATGAAAAGACCACAGTTGGTAGTGCACTTGTTTCTTGTTTCTAGACTAATCGTTAAAATAATCGGTGACTAATCGACTATGAAAATAATCGTTTGTGGCAGCCCTACTATGCACTGTATTTGAGAGGATGCAACAATGCCATGCAAGACTTGCACTATCTGGAAGAGCTTGATAGCCCATCAAACCTCAGGCTTATTGTTTCTAAGTTGCCCTACAAGTATAGGGATAAATGGAGGTCCATTGCCTGCAATATACTTGAGAATAGTCATGGCAGGGCTAAATTCAAAGACCTTGTTGGCTTCATTGAAAAACAAGCCACAATTGTTTTAGATCCTTTGTTTGGAGACATACAAGACCCTACGGTTGACAAGAACACCTCAAAAACCAAAGACTTCAAACAACAGAAAAAAGCAGGAAGCTATGGCAGCAGCTTTGCTACCACAATGACAGCAGCGAGTGAAGTTACAGCTGTTGAGAAAGAAAGAAGGCCAGAGAGCAATGGCACTAATGACTTATGTTTATATTGTGAAGAGAAACATCCCATAGTTAACTGCCAGCGACTAAAAGCACAACCACATGACGCTAAGGTAGAGTTTGTGAAAACTAATGGACTATGTTTTGGATGTCTGACTAAAGGACACCTCAGTAAAGACTGTAAACAAAGAATGACATGTCAAAACTGTCAGAGAAGGCACCTGACAATGCTTCACATGGAGAGGAGGGAAGATGACAGTTCAGGAGATCATTCGAGAGAGGCGAGGAGCACTGCAGCAACGCATGAAAAGACCACAGTTGGTAGTGCACTTGTTTCTATGAAAACCAGAAAACATACTGGGGCTGGTAAAGAATGTACTCTTGCTATTGTTCCAGTTCAAGTGAAACTTGAAAAAAGTAACAAGACTATCATTACTTATGCTTTCCTGGACCCAGGCAGTTCAGCAACGTTCTGTACTGAGAAACTTATGAAACAGCTGGATGCCAAAAGTAAAAGAACCAAGATTCTCTTGAGGACCATGGGTCAGGAAAAGCTGGTTGAAAGCTATGAGATTACTGGACTTGAAGTAGGCAACATCAAAGGTGGCACTTTCATTTCACTGCCAAAGGTGTACACCCAGAGAAAGATACCAGTCACCAAAGACAATATTTTAACTTCTAGGGATATCCAGAAATGGTCATACCTGAACGAAGTATGTTTGACAGAAATTGATGCTGATGTGGAGCTTTTGATTGGAGTGAACACTCCAAAAGCAATGGAACCCTGGCAGGTCATAAATAGCCAAGAAGATGGACCGTATGCGGTTAAAACCCTTTTGGGATGGGTGGTAAATGGGCCACTCAATGGTTGCACCGCTGCTCAGGATGCGGGACGTCAAAATGTATGGGCTAATCGGATCTCAGTGGCCAGTTTGGAATAAGTCCTCATCCAGCAATATAATCACGACTTTTCCGAAAAACAGTATGAATGGAAAACTGAATTGTCAGAAGAAGACCGTACATTTATGAAAATTGCATCAGACTCTGTAAGCCTTAAAGATGGTCATTACTACTTGCCATTACCTTTACGTAAGGAGGAAGTATTCATGCCAAACAACCGACATACGGCAGAGCAAAGGACTCATCATCTCCTCAAACGCTTCAAGAGAGATGAGACATTTTTGACTGAGTATAAAGACTTCATGAACGACATGATCAAGAAAGGTCATGCGGAGAAAATCCCTCTAGATCAGGTTACACAGAAAGAAGGAAAGATATGGTACCCACCATGGCGTCTACCATAAACAAAAACAAAAGATCAGAGTTGTATTTGACTGTACAGCATCGTATCAAGGCACATCCCTTAACAGTGAACTCCTGCAGGGTCCAGATTTGTCCAACACACTCCTGAGAGTTCTGCTAAGATTCCGTCAAGAAAAGGTTGCCATGATGGCGGATATTGAGGGAATGTTCCATCAAGTAAAAGTTCGACCAGATCATGTTGATTATTTGCGTTTCTTATGGTGGCCCGATGGCAACACAGACTCAAACTTGGAAGAGTATAGGATGACAGTCCATCTGTTTGGAGCCGTTTCATCCCCAAGCTGCGCCAACTTTGCACTTCAGAGAACCGCAGATGACAACGTTAACCGATATGATGAAGAAGTAGTATCTACCATCAAGCAGAACTTTTACGTTGATGATTGTTTAAAATCAGTAGCTACAGAAGAGCAGGCTATAATGCTAGTGAAAGAGCTCAGAGATGTTTGTTCTGAAGGTGGGTTTAAGTTGACAAAGTGGGTCAGCAATAGTCGAGCAGTGCTGGCTTCAATCCCAAAAGAAGACTAAGCAAAACAAATGAAAGAACTAGACCTGGATCGTGAAAAGCTTCCAGTGGAGAGAGCACTAGGGATACAGTGGAACATTGAGAATGATGCTTTCACCTTTCAGATCAATGTGAAAAGCCAACCACTTACCCGAAGAGGTCTTCTCTCAATGGTCAGTTCAGTATACGATCCACTTGGTTTTTTGTCTCCGTTTGTGCTGAAAGCAAAACTAATACTCCAAGAACTTTGTCGTTTGAAATATGGATGGGATGAAGCTATTCCTCAACATTTGTCTAGATCATGGATAAAGTGGTTGACTGATCTGAACCAGCTGTCCACTTTCCAAGTTCCCGCTGCATGAAGCCTGAAAACTTTGGTGAGATCAAGACAGCACAACTCCATCACTTCAGCGACGCTAGCGAGCTTGGTTATGGTACTGCGAGCTACATTAGATTGACAGATAAGAAAGATAAAATACACACTGCATTTGTTATAGGAAAAGCAAGAGTCACTCCATTGAAGCAGATAACGATTCCTAGACTGGAGCTTGCTGCAGCAACCTTGTCTGTGCGTGTTGACAGAATGTTGAAGACCGAACTGCAGATCCAGATGGAAGACTCTGTGTTTTGGACAGACAGCCAAACAGTGCTTAAGTACATCAACAATGAAACAAAGAGGTTCCAAACATTTGTTGCAAACTAGAGTAGGTGAGCAAAAGATGGCCGACCTTCCACTAGATCGCATCTCACCAGATCTGCCCCCCTTCACTCATGTTGGTATTGATTATTTTGGACCCATTGAGGTCAAAAGAGGCTGTGCTCATGTTAAAAGGTGGGGAGTCATCTTTACGTGCCTTGTGAGTAGAGCTGTTCATCTTGAAGTTGCCTGTCACCTGGATACGGATTCATGTATTAATGCACTCAGAAGATTCATTTGTAGAAGAGGCCAAGTGACGAGCATTCGAACAGACCAAGGCACCAACTTTGTTGGAACACAGAGAGAACTTGGAGAAGTGCTGAAAAGGTTGAATTATGAAAGGATTCAAAATGTTTTATTAAATGAAGGAATAAAATGGACATCAACCCTCCCTCAGGAGCCCATCATGGGGGCGTCTGGGAGAGATTGATCAGACAAGTGAAGAAGATTCTCAGTTCGGTGGTTAAAGAGCAAACATTGGATGACGAGGGTCTACAGACAACTATGTGTGAAGTGGAGCTGATCATGAATGACAGACCCATCACAAGTGTCTCATCTGATCCGAATGATTTAGAAGCTCTTACTCCGAATCACCTGCTGCAGATCAAAGGAAAGCCAGTCATGCCTCCAGGACTTTTCCAAAAAGAGGACCTCTACTGCAAAAGAAGATGGAAACAAGTCCAATACATCGCAGACCTCTTCTGGAAAAGATGGATACGAGAATATCTGCCACTCATGCAGGAGAGAAGTAAGTGGAACAACCCAAAAAGGAACTTCTCACCCGGTGACCTTGTTATTATTGTGGATGACACGGCCCCTCGTAACTCGTGGCTAATGGGACGCATATTGAAGACATTGCCAGACACCAAAGGCTTTGTTCGAAGTGTCCTTGTCAAGACCAAGACCAACGTCCTGCAAAGACCCATCAGCAAACTCTGCTTGCTGATGGAGGCAGACTAAAGAGGAATCTAGGAAAGCCCCTTTTTGTGTTAAGTTGTTTTTTGAAGTTTGGCTCCATGAGTTGGTTTTTGAAGTAATTGTTCTGTAAACAATTAGGGGCTGGAATGTTGGAGCCAAAAAAGCTTTATATTATTATTTATGAAAAGCCACTTGAATGGTACTTTGGCCCATAAAGACTTTTATTTTGTAAATGGGTGTCGCCCAATCTAAGGACACAATTGATATAAGGAAGTGATCTCTCCTTGCTTGGGCTTGATGAGTCCTGACACGTGAGGGTGCGACACAGTTTTTCAACCATCACGATAAACCACCACCACATTAGAAAAGATTTGTTGTTTTGTTTGATACACGATTTTGTTTGATACAAGTTTTGGTTTGATACAAGTTATTTTGTTTGACAACTTTGTTTGATAACTTTGCTTTTGAATTCCGATCGGGGATGGGCCCGACCCAGAAGTGACACACATACAAACAAACATTGACACACGCGTACATACCACACCGCGGCAACATATATTACTTTCGTTTGTTACTTTTATTTGGACTTTGGATTTTAAGACTACTTTAATTCATGGAAAGGTCCAGAGTTTTTGTCGCAAACGGAGGAAGGACAAACAAACAGGTGCGTTGAAACCAACACCCACTCATGCCAGGACGATGGCTAATTTGATCACTTTGATAGACATGATAGCCATTACAGTTCCATTTGTGGCTGACAGAACACATTGAGGACTTTGCGAGCGCACATTCTAACATAATTTTAAGATGATTGTGGTCAACTTGTGATAAATGTTTTGTATAACCAATAAGATGTTGACACAAAGCATATTGTTCTATGTGAGTGATTAAAACAGTATTGATGGAATACAATTTTATGTAGCATACAATCTATAAAACCAATAATTTATACAGAAATAATTCAAATAAATTAAAATAATGGCAACTGGGGGTTGATACTACATAATATATTTTTTTTCAAGTATTTATAAGCAAGTACAATTTACTAAAAAGAAAATGATATTGCTTGAATATATTTGATATAACACAAACACACACTTGCACGCACACACACACACACACACACACACACACACACACACACATACACACACACACACACAAAGGGGGAAGAGGAAGTCAGGGAGAACGGGTAGGGATTTGTATTCTCTTGAGGGGATCTAATGTGCAGATTGGCAATGGGTGTGCCTGCATTTACATGTTTTGCTTGAGCTGTGTGTGTGTGTGTGTGTGTGTGTGTGTGTGTGTGTGTGTTCACATGTTTGAGGAAACTGTGTTAGCCCCCAAGAGACAACGCTTCTGCTCCTAATTCCTTCTCTGAGAGAGAGACAGAGAGACCATGTATAGGAGTAGTTTAACACAGAGGGCTATGTAAGAGCACATGAAGGTGAAAGCACACACACACACACACACACACACACACACACACACACTTGCACAGTGTAGTTGTGCATGTTCAGCACATTTGTGTGACCCATGTGTTCTGCTCTTGTTGTAACCATACAGTACATCTTTAGCCTCTTCCTGTCTGCTCTCTCCCTCTCTCTGTTCTCTCTCTCTCTCTCTCTCTCTCTCTCTCTCTCTCTCTCTCTCTCTCTCTCACGCACACACACACAGAACAAAAGCCATGCTGAGTCTGTGTTTTTCTCTAAATTATTATTATTATTATTATGTGCCACGCTGCTTTCACTCATTTCCCCCCAAAAACAAAAAACAGTCCGAATCACAGGTGCTTGTTGATATGCTAGTTAGAGCAGGGTTATTACACACAAACACACACATACACACAGACACTCTCTCTCAGCCCTCGATCCCATCGTTGATAGGCGCGGTCTGCTCTTTCTCTCTCCCTCATTCAATCCCTCCCACCCTTACTCTCTCTCTGTTCCGTGTGGAAATCTGTAACCGGTGACTTGCTGCCCCCCTCAATATCTCTCTCTCTCTCTCTCTCTCTCTCTCTCTCTCGCTCTCTCTACTCCACATCTCGCTCTCTCTCTCTTTTTCTCTCTCTTTTTCTCTCTCTCTCTCTCTCTCTCTCTCTCTCTCTCTCTCTCTCTCTGTGTGTCATGCCTTGCGATGTGAAGTAGGATTCATTCAGCGTGTGTTCCGAGTGTGTGCGCTGCTCTCCATCTCTACTGCAGCAGTCTGGATCATCTGTGTGCAGAGCGTCTGCGAGCGTCTGCTTCTCTCCCCCCAACCAGGAGCACTCTGAGTGGGGGAACATTTCTGCCGAGAGGTGCACAGGGGTGGTGTGAGCAGGGGGAGAGTAGTCCCAGGACAGAACAGGCACCAAGCGAGGCAACCGGGGAGAAACGGAGTGAGCGGGGAGGAGGAGTGTCTCTCTACCTTGTCAGGCTTTGTGTTGTGAGGAACGAAGGAAGAAGGGAGGGAGGTGAAGAGAAAAAGCGGGGGGGAAGAAGGCATTTTCCTGAGGGTACTGTACCAGGAGTCCCAGAGAGGTTTGGGCAGCGGAGGAGGGTCTGTATTAGGGGGGGGTTGTTTAAAGTGATCTCAGAAGAGATCAAAGGCGGCAAAGGCTGAAAGAGAGGGAGCGTTTTTTTTCTTCCTCTATTTCTCAGTCTGAGGAATCAGAGAGAGTTGGAGGGTCTCAAGAGGGGGGAAGGGGGGGGGGGGGGGTAGCGGTCGGTGGTGAGATTAAAGCTGAGGTGGGGTGTCTGTTGCGAGATACGTTAGTAGGGAGGTGGGGGGCGGGAGCTGTGGTCAGAGGGGGGGGTGGGCGTCACAGGGTCCAGACCGAAGGGGGGATTGCGTGCCAGCCAGGTGAAGACTTGAAGGTGGTCCCTGAGGAAGAGGAAATAAGGAAGAAGAGGAGGAAGGAAGAAGGAGGAGGGGGTGTCCCTCTCTGAATCAGTCTTGTCTGGGGCTTTTTTATTCCCCCCCCCCCCCCCCGAGCTTCAGAGTCTGCAGGACCTCACCATGGCCGTCCAACACCACGCGCCCGAATCGGCTGTCTGCCTGCTTATGGTGAGTGTGAGAGTGGCCACGTTTTTTATAAACATGTTCAAGCACACACACACACACACACACGCAAGCGTGCACACACACACAGACATGCACACACACAAACACACACACACTGTGAGCTGTCTTGCATGTCTGCTCCTCCATACTGTAGACCCCATCCCCCGCATGACAGTCAAAGCACACTACACAGGGGATGTGCATGTCTATGTACTTCATCAGAGTGTTTCAGCGCTTCAGCCTGAAGTGTCTAATACCCTTTTTCCGAAGTGCTTTTGTCTAAGTTCCCCCACGTGCACACGGGGATGCAGCTGCAGTTGGATGCAGTGTGTGTGTGTGTGTGTGTGTGTGTGTGTGTGTGTGTGTGTGTGTGTGTGTTACACTCACAGACCTGTTCCGTATGTGTGATCAGCAATTCACTCTGACAGTACTGTTCACACACAGGAGAGATGGGAATTGAGGATTAGACAGAAGAGAAGTGGGAGAGGAACGAGAGGAAGAGAAGGATGTTGAGGAGATGTGAGACACACACACACACTCCCTTACATCAAAGAGGTCAGATTACAGCCCAGGTTTAGGACAAGTATAGAGTTGAAGTACAGCGGGGTGCTATGGGACAGGGTGAATGGGTGCTTGTCTCTGTGTATGATGGGGATGTTATTTTCTGTTCAGGGCAGATGAAAAGATCAGGCCATTTTTTGGGGGGGTTTGAAATGTTCTCTTTGTGTAGTTCGTGAGAGAGGCGGTGTGATTTGGTTTGAAATTAAACTTGCCACGAAGGAGCCAATGTGTCATGTTTAACATGAATCTGGTGGGGACCTTGTTAGGACCATGTTAGGACCTTGTTATGACCATGTTAGGACCTTGTTATGACCATGTTAGAACCTTGTTAGGACCATGTTAGGACCTTGTTAGGACCTTGTTAGGACCATGTTAGAACCTTGTTAGGACCTTGTTAGGACAATGTTAGGACCATGTTAGGACCATGTTATGACCATGTTAGGACCTTGTTATGACCTTGTTATGACCGTGTTAGGACCTTGTTATGACCTTGTTAGGACCTTGTTAGGACCTTGTTAGGACCTTGTTAGGACCTTGTTATGACCTTGTTGGGACCTTGTTAGGACCTTGTTAGGACCATGTTAGGACCATGTTAGGACCATGTTATGACCATGTTATGACCTTGTTATGACCTTGTTATGACCGTGTTAGGACCTTGTTATGACCTTGTTAGGACCTTGTTAGGACCTTGTTAGAACCATGTTATGACCTTGTTAGGACCTTGTTAGGACCTTGTTAGGACCTTGTTAGGACCTTGTTAGGACCTTGTTAGGACCGTGTTAGGACCTTGTTAGGACCATGTTAGGACCTTGTTAGGACCTTGTTATGACCTTGTTAGAACCTTGTTAGGACCTTGTTAGGACCTTGTTAGGACCGTGTTAGGACCTTGTTAGGACCATGTTAGGACCTTGTTAGGACCATGTTAGGACCTTGTTAGGACCTTGTTATGACCTTGTTAGAACCTTGTTAGGACCATGTTAGGACCTTGTTAGGACCTTGTTAGGACCTTGTTAGGACCATGTTAGGACCTTGTTAGGACCTTGTTATGACCTTGTTAGAACCTTGTTAGGACCATGTTATGACCTTG
>NC_137679.1:15814849-15822349 GCF_963989245.1 Nansenia antarctica | reverse complement strand
GAGTCTCTGTCCCCACACACATGCGCGCGCACCCACACACACACACACACACACAAACACACACACACAAACAAACACACACATATGCACACGCATGCATACGCATATGCACATGCACACACACACACACACAAATACACAATCATCTCACACATTCAAGTGTTCTAAAGATGCCCTGTGAATGAAAAAGAACATCGTTAGATCTGATAGGGAAGAAAGGGCCGTACAGCCAACGACAGTGACAAAATGGAAACCGAAACAAACGGAAGAATGTCGCTGTGAGGACGCATGGGGTGGAAGACATGAGGCGTTTATGAATGGAGGGAAAAACACTTCAATGCTTCTTCTCTGAGATGTGTTCTAATGGATAATCATTGCAATTAATTCCTCCGCCGTGAAGTCTTCAGTCTGTCGAGCATTCGTTAATTGCCTAGACCCATTAGATGTTAGATAGTCTTTATGGTGTAATTGCAGTCTTTAGTCCAAATGCACACACACACCGAGTAAATTGCACACTTTCATCACGTCCGTCCGTGTGGTAGCAATTGTACTGGCGAATCGGCGCTAGTGTTGAGTCTCTAATAACATCAGCCCTGGTTTGATGAGACTGAACTCCTGGAGAAGCAGAAGAAATGGAACATACTTGCTTCCCCAATACAGAGCTGGAGTCAACGAGGGATTGGTTGAACATTGGGAGACAGAGTCAGGAGGGGGGTGGGGGTGGGGGTGGGGTGGGGGGGGGGGGGGTGGGGGGGGGGGGGGCGTATGCAGAGGGGAGGGAAGCAGGTGTGGGGTTGGGATCTCAGCGAAGGGTGGCAGTGTGTGGTATATTGTCCCCTGATGGTGATAGTTGTCACCCCCCCCCCCACACACACATACTAGACATCACAATCCTCTCTCCCTCATCATCCCTGCTCCGTCTGGCCTGCTGGTTTAATGGTTAGATGGGTGGCTTGAGGGACGATGGGGGAGGAGTGTGTCTGTGTGTGTGTGTGTGTGTGTGTGTCTGCGTGCATGCATGCATGCCTGTGTATGGGCGTGTGGCGTGGTGTGTGTGTGTGTGTGTGTGTGTGTGTGTGTGTGTGTGTAAATGGCTGACAGGTTAACGCCCTCTGTCAGCAGTAATGCATGATGGGGATATATGGGGCTGTATGTCATCCAGGCTCCTGTAGACACATGGAGACAGTCCTGACTGAGGAGACACATTACCACCACAATACCCCTCACCTCCACATCACATTCATATTCATATAGAAATATATTCTGTTCATATTCTGCCTTAAAACCACGTGACGGTTTGTATAGAGATACTAATTGCCATCCCAGAGAAACTATATTCAGCCAACGTTATGAATAGAATAATACATAGACATGGACTTAGTGGGGGAGGATAACTCTATTACAGTACACACTAAATCAGACACGCACACGTACACGCACACAAGACACACAGTACACGTACATACATTCACCAGGGTTAAATGAGCAGGAGGAAACTGTCTTGTGTATCGCCTGACAGAGGAATAACCTGGGATCGGCTGCACCAGACACACACACACACACACACACACACACACACACACACACACACACAGGGGAAGGGTCAGATCTCCTGGGTATAATGCCACAAATTCTAAAGAGGCTCTTCTGCACCTCCCTGCTGAGCCTCCCACTCCAAAAACATAGCTGTTTTCCAATGAACACATCATCAATGAGTGTGTGGGGGGTTCACGGGGTAAGGGGGTGTGAGTGTGTGTGTGTGTGATCATATGATATAATCACACGGTCTGATGGAGTAGCTGTTTGAAGTGGGTAGACCGGGGGCCGATTTGCGTAGCGGACCGTGGGGGGCGATGTGTTCCGTGTGTGGCCCAATGAGCTTTTTGGAAAAGAAACTCATCGGGGTAATACTCCGGTCATTTTCATAAAGTGCCGTCGTAATGAGAAGGTCATTAGTTTTAATGATACGATCATTTCCATAACGTCGAGATAACGACAGATATAGTAGATGTAGATCGCTAGTGTCTGTCTTTGTCTGTGGCACGGATGGCTGCGGAAGCTGAGAGTTGTTGACGTGCCACAGGTGATTAGTTAGTCTGTGTGTCGGAAAACAGAGAGAAGGTTGATGATGTACCGTAGACGCAGTAGAACAAGAGAAATCCAGCACAGGGACTTACAGAGTTTGACAATGAGGGGAGGAGCGACGGAGAGGGGAAAATAGAAAAGAGAGAGGGGGTGAGAGAGAGAGAGATCGGAGAGAGAGAGAGAGAGAGAGAGAGAGAGAGAGAGAGAGAGAGAGAGAGAGCGAAGAGTGGGGAATGCAAGAATGTAGATACAGAGGAGGGAGAGGGTCAATTAGCACCGAGGGGAGGGAGACGGTACAAAACTCACTCCATTAATTATCGTTATCCTCCTAGTGTTGGACCAGCACCATGTCCCCCTGGACCAGAGGTCAATATCCAACCCTATGAACTCAAGACCAGAGAGATACATTGGTATTGTTAGTTCCAGGCCGTCGAGTACTAGATCGGATGAGCTTCAGAACCTCTTAGACGACCTCCACCCCTTTCCTAGGTCCTGATCGCAAAATGTAAATAACTGTTTCACTGAGGTTTTATATATATATATCGGTTTTAAATTAAGTTCACATTCGTTTTAGATGAGAACAGGCTGAGTATGAGAACTGCTGGACTGGACAGGTCCAGAGGTTATTGATCCGGGGCCCCAGCGTTGTGTGTCGGGGCGGTGATGTCTGTGTCGTCTACCGTGAAAATCGATGGGTATTTCAGCGTCTCGGTAAATTGCCTGGTTGTCGGCGCGGATCAATTACTGAACTGGCCGCCGCCAGTGGTAATTGTAGGGGTAGGGATGCACTAACAAACAGGTAACACGCACGCGCACACAGCCGTACGCCCACACGCACGCACACTTACACTGTGTGTTACTGAGAGAGATTTGCCTAATGGCCCTGGTTTTCGTCCCACGTTATGGAAATGGAACACGAGTCAAAAATCACTTAAACTTCGTCTGGTTCCAGATCCCTACAAGAGAAACTGGCGTGAACAAAAGGTTGAGTCTTTCCATCAGTATGACTGGCATAAACATAATGTAAAACCTAACAGGTCAGGTAACGATGAGTGGAAGGGTTATTCGTTCCAGGTCAGTAGCCTATCAGGTAGGTCGTATTAATTGGACTGGGGACTGGTGAGGGAATACTAATGTGACCTTCAGATAAATGTGTGGTTGATAATGAGAGGGATCCTCTCCTCTGTGGTGACGGAGACTTCGGGGTGGTTAATTGAATTTCCTGGTGCAAGGCTGGTATCTAGGTCAGGACGCGGAATACAGGCTAACGACATTCAGCTACGCTAGACTCATCTGCATGACAACCCGAGACGGAGAGGGAGGGAGGGAGGGAGAGAGAGAGAGAGGGAGGGAGGGAGGGAGGGAGGGAGTGAATGAGAGAGAGAGACAGAGAGGGAGGGAGGGAGAGAATGAGAGAGAGGGAGGGAGAGAGAGAGAGAGAGGGAAGGAGGGAGAGAGTAAGAGAGAGAGAGGGAGGGAGGGAGAGAATAAGAGAGAGACAGAGGGAGGGAGGGAGAGAGAGAGAGAGAGAGAGAGAGAGAGAGAGAGACTAATGCTCTGCTTCTACCATAGTGAATACTATGGCTCTATATCACAGAGAGACTGAGGGAGGACAGCAGGCCATGTGCACCTCCACCCCTGTCCTACAGGTCCTCTCACCTCCACCCCTGTCCTACAGGTCCTCTCACCTCCACCCCTGTCCTACAGGTCCTGACCTCCACCCCTGTCCTACAGGTCCTGACCTCCACCCCTGTCCTACAGGTCCTCTCACTTCCACCCCTGTCCTACAGGTCCTCTCACCTCCACCCCTGTCCTACAGGTCCTCTCACTTCCACCCCTGTCCTACAGGTCCCAGTCTCTCCCTGTACCGTAACATGCTTGCCACACACCCAACCGGTCCATAGGCAGCTCGAAAACAGAACAGCATTTTCACTGATCCCCACTTGGGCCGTGTTTCAACATCCGAGTTAGAAGTCCAGGAAAAGTACAAATGTCGATTTTTTTGGGCGGGGGGGGGGGGTAATATATAGCTGACTCGCCACGTTCGCGAAGTGGATCGGCGATCACGGAAAGGGGAGATGTAGTAGTGTTGTTCTCGAAAAAACATCATGGCTGTTCAAAGCCAATCGAAAGCCTGCAGTCCCATTCCAAACGGAATTGGCTGACACCGAATTCTACACATCTCCAAAGAAGGTACGAGAACAACATTATTTTCCCGGTATGGCGACGCGAACACATTACATGTCCAGGCAGGCAGGTTGCCTGGATGGATGGATGGCTTTTGTCAGGCACCATCTTCGGTGTGTGTGTGCACGTGGAGATTGTGTTTCATCCACACCTCCTCCCCTCTCTCCCCTACGGTATGGATCCCCAAGGTTCCCTTTACAGTTTCATCTACACATGATGAAATAGTTCCACTGTTCGCACTCATGTTCTGTAGGTCTAATGTTATTACAGGCGATGGATTCATCTTATTACGGTTGATGGATCCAGGTTATTACAGATCATACGTGGGAGCCTGTCGATGTACAGTACATGTGGAAGAAAGGGGGGCTAGATGGATAAAGATTATAGGTTTTCAGATGGTACTGCATGTGTCCCTGTAGTGTTACGGAGGAGGGAGAGAGAGCGGGATTCAGAAGGGCTTCTTTTTTAATGGCCTCAGTCGTTCTCCTGCTTTTGTGGTGACATGTCATGTTGTTGCTATGGCAACCCTGAGATGCTGCTCAGAGCAGAGAGGTTAGATTTCGCCCGGTTTGGTCCGCCCAGCAAACACACACGCACACACACAGGCAGGCAGGCAGGCATGCACACATGCATGTGCACACACAAACACACACACACACACACACACACACACATTACACAGGGCAGCCATAGTAGCTATAGTTAGTTCATTAGTTTGCTCTATTTTTGCCAAGTGCTTGTAAACTCATAAGGTTTTGAGAAACTGTGTGTGTGTGTGTGTGTGTGTGTGTGTGTGTGTGTGTGTGTGTCTGTGTCTGTGTCTGTGTCTGTGTCTGTGTCTGTGTCTGTGTCTGTGTCTGTGTCTGTGTCTGTGTGTGTGTGTGTGTGTGTGTGTGTGAGGGTGTGACTCATCCCCTCAGTTCAGGGAGAATAGAGAGAGATCAGGTTGCTAGGCATTCAAGAGCCGCTATTGTCTAGGGGAACAATCATGCCCCAGAGAGCACCCTTCCACACACACACCCTCTGACCCCCCCCCCCCCCCCCCCCCCCCCCCAGCCAAGGGTAAGAGTGGGAAAGAGAGAGACTGGAGGGAGGGGGGGGTTGACGGAGAGGAACATGGGGGGGGGGGAGGTGAGACACAGTGAGAGAGAGGAGAACACACAGAGAGAGGACAGGGAGAGCGATTGAGAAAGCTAGAGAGAGAGAGAGAAAAAGAGAGGGAGGAAGGGAGGGAGAGAGAGAGGAGGGAAGAAGGAGAGATAACTGGAGGAAGACAGACAGACAGAGAGAGAGAGAGAGAGAGAAAGAGAGAGAGAGAGCAGTAGGGAACCCTGGTTGGAGAGTTGTGCGGTGATAGAAGACCTGCGGTCGTTTGTCAGCGAACAAAATGCTGGAGGCAACAAGAACACTTCTTAAGGGAGCTACACTGAGGCTACTGTGCTGAATAAGGAGTGCGTGTACACACACACACACACACACACACACACACACAGACACGCCGATCGGTCGAGGGAGAACCACGGCGCGTTTGGCACTGTCCTCCACTTCTTCTTTCGCTCCCCTCTCTGGGTGTGTGTGCACGGCTGTGTGTGTGTCAGGGAGGGAGGACGTTTGTCACGCTCTTACACACACACACACACACACACACACACACACACTCTCCTCAGTCTAGCGTCTGGGCGGATTGGGAGCGCTGTGGTGGAGATGTTGGGGATGTGGATGAGACAGCATTCCTAACAGGATCTATTTCCCTCTGGGATCGTCAAGCGACTCACAGCGGAGAGAGAGAGAGAGAGAGAGGACCAGACATGGAGGGGCTGCTCTCCCCCATGAGAACCCGGGTAGGTGCCCCCCAAATGGTGTTACTATGGCAATGGTGGAACGACAGAAAACTTCAAACAAGGGTCCGTAGGATTTTCGGACGATACGGGATGGGTGTATACTGTGTGTGTGTGTGTGTGTGTGTGTGGGTTTGACATGACGCTGTCGCCATGGTGGTTATAGAACTCGAGCGTGGAAGTTGGTGGTTGGCGACGTTGCTAGGGGCGATGGGCAGAATGCTGGAGATGGTGTTCTGCAGGGTCTCTCAATTAGTCACACTATTCATAGAAAATGTGTGCGCGAGTATGTGGGTGGGTGTGTGTGTGTGTATGTGTATGTCTCTGTGTGTGCGATTCTGTTTTATGCCTCTATAGCTTTGAGACCTGGTGTTAGTGTTTGACTTGATTATACAGTTGTGTGTATGTGTGTGTGTGTGTGTGAGCACAAATTAACAAGGGGAGCCTTTGAAAGAATGACTCAGTGTTTGTTCACAGTGGTGCCGATGTCTCTACAGTACGACTGCCTCTCTTTCTTTGAACGAGGGAGAGAAGAAAGGAGGAGATGACAATGTATAGTGATGTGTGGATAAAGCTGGCTCATGCGTAGGTGACAGGGGTTGCCTTTGGCTGTGTGTGTGTGCGCGCCCGTGCGTGTATGAGCGTGTGTGTGTAAATGGACTGACTTATATAATAGCGCCTTATTCCAAAGCGCTTTACAATGGCCTCTCATTCACCCATTCACACACCAATGGAGACAAGCTACCATGCAAGGCGCCGGCCCGCTCATTGGGAGCAATTTGGGGTTAAGTGTTGCCCAAGGACACTTCGGCATGTGGCCAGCCGTGGCTTGAACCGCCGATCTGCCGATCATAAGACACCAGCTCAACCTCCTGCGCCACAACCGCCCCTTACCCAAGGGCACACTAGTGGTGGTGTTTTTGAACTCACAACCTTCCGATCACCAGTCCAACTCACTATCCACCAGATACCATGACCAATGTGCCTGTGTGCCTGTGTGCGTGTGTGTTTTTGCATGTGCGTGGGGTAGTGGTGGTCTAGTGGATAGTGAGTTGGACTGGTGATTGGAAGGTTGTGAGTTCAAATCCCGCCTGAAACACCACCACTAGTGGGCCCTTGAGTAAAGCACTTAGTAGCTTTGGATTAAAAATGGCAAATTCTAAATTCTCTGTATGTGGGAACAAGTGTACGTGTGTGTGTGTGCGTGCATAAGAGTGTGTTTGTTTCACGCTGTTTTCTTTCTTGACGGACATTCAGCGCTGAAACGGTTAAAAGGTGTTTGCCTAAATGTCTCCCAGAGTGTGAGTGCAGAGGACGAGTCAGGTCTATGTCAGCGGTGTGTACTCTACTGTTCACTGTGTCAGGTGTCCTGGCACCGAGGTGCCTGCAT
>NC_137679.1:15799849-15809849 GCF_963989245.1 Nansenia antarctica | reverse complement strand
GAAATGTAATCACCAGCATGGAAGACACACACACACACACACACACACACACCGTTGATCAATGAGGAGTGGATTAGTCGTGTCACCTCTGCTAGAGAGGTGAACTTTGCGTAGAGGAGGTGTCATACATCACCGTATCAGAGACTCTACATAGGCCAGACAGACAATTATACACACACAGACACACAGACAGCTCCCCACCACCCCACACACACAAACACACTCACTCACTCACACACACACACGCACACACACACACATCCACTGGGATCTGCTAGGGAACGCAGCTTTTTTCTCATCATCACCTATTCTTCTGTTATCTCCAGCCATCAGCCCCTCCACATTGACTTTCCCCCTCTCTCTTTTCGTGGGACCGACCAATTCTTCTTATCACCCATTATCCTCCTCTCCTCCCCCTCACCCTTCTCTGCTCCCTGCTCTCTCTCCTCTTCTTCACCTCTGTGTCCGTTCTTCCTCTTTCCCCTGGAGCTCAGTGAACTCTTCACTCCCTCTCTACCTGAAAAAAGAGAGGGAAAGTGTGATTGGCTAAGCCATAGCACGTCGATTCGATTGGTTGACCCTGGTCAAAATTGTCCTAAGGGCAGGGGGAGTGTGTGGTGTGTGTGTGTGTGTGTGTGTGTGTATATGTGTGTGTGTGTGTGTGTGTGTGTGTGTGTGTGTGTTTGAGGGAGAGAGAGAGAGAGACAGAAAACGGGTATATAATAAAGGCGTCGTATGCCTCTGGCTGTTGGTACACACATATTACTCTCTAGGTGTCTACCCACGCATATGCACACACACACACGCACGCATACACATACACACACACACACACATACACACACCCTTCTACTTTGTTAGTATCTGGTCTCTAAAACACAAACAAACAAAGATGTAGACACCGCTTGAATTCTAAATGCACTCCAATGTTATTTTTGGCAAGCTCCTTTTTTTTTAAAATGTCTATTATAAATAGCAACTTTGAAGCTTTAGCCTGTGAAATATCTTTGAAATATCGCTTAAAAAGTCTGCTTTGATGCCATAAAAGAATGCACTTGTAAACTTGCAGTATACAGTATAATGAGTTTCTAAAGGTTTTAAGAGTTGTTCGACCTTTCCCCCTGCGGAAAAGCATGCACATTTCCCTCTGTCAGAGTTGAGTCATTTTAATCATGCTGTGGTGCAGTACAGCACACGGATTAGCATACACTGCCTCTGCATCCACACTTTTTATGCTTAAGTGCACAAATGACTAATTCATGATTTGCATACAGTACACTCCTGGAGACAGAGGTACACACACACACACGCACGCACACACACACACACACACACACACACACACACACACACACTTAGGCACAGGTAGGCACAGTAGGCATGCACACGCACACACACATGCACTCAATCCCACACACACAAAAACAAACACACACACATGCACACGCACACACAAGCTAACGCTGTTTATATCCACCTACACACCTATACAGTACAAAACACAAATACACCATCCTACCAAACTGTCTGCACACCACCAACATATGACACATGCAGAAACACACCTGGACAGACCTGCACCACACCAGCCGGTCCTGTTAGGGCGGCCTGCTAGTTCTGCTAGGGTGGCCTGCTAGTCCTGTTAGGGTGGCCTGCTAGTCCTGTTAGGGCAGCCTGCTAGTCCTGTTAGGGTGGCCTGCTAGTCCTGTTAGGGTGGCCTGCTAGTCCTGCTAGGGTGGCCTGCTAGTCCTGTTAGGGTGGCCTGCTAGTCCTGTTAGGGTGGCCTGCTAGTCCTGCTAGGGTGGCCTGCTAGTCCTGTTAGGGTGGCCTGCTAGTCCTGCTAGGGTGGCCTGCTAGTCCTGTTAGGGTGGCCTGCTAGTCCTGTTAGGGTGGCCTGCTAGTCCTGCTAGGGTGGCCTGCTAGTCCTGTTAGGGTGGCCTGCTAGTCCTGGAAACCTGCGCTGCTTGGGAGCTGAACCTGAGGGGAGCACTGGGGGACATTGGGGAAGGGGGGGCGGGGGGATTAGGATGGAGGGAGGAGGAGGAGGAGGAGGTGGGAGGGAATCTGTGCAGGCCGGGGGAGCCGGGGGACGACATTAATCCTAAATGCCGTTCCCGGTTCCGTCCTCTTGATTTTCCAGAAGGCAGCGGTCCGTGACGTCCCAGCCGGTCGTCCCTCTCCCTCTCCACTCAGCCTTAATCCCGCCGCTCTTCCCCAGGCTGGGAACGTCGCTCCGGAGAGAGGCAGGGTAATAGATTTGTCTGAGTGGCCTGTGCTATACGGAGAGGGGCTTACTCACCAGGATTTAACACTCCCCTCTTCTCACCTAGAGAGGAATTGGGAAAACTGTTTGGATTTTGGGACTGGGACCGCAGGGAAAAAAGAAAGAATAATTAGGAATTCCGAGGTTTTTCCCCAAAGCCGCCCCCCTAGAAGAAACCCTTCCATGTGTTTTACGAGGTTTCGTGGCGCGGAAAAAAGATTTGCTTTGGTTGTTTTTGTCGTGGTTTTCAAAATGTTTGGGTGTGGCCTAGGGTGGTCCAGGGGTCTAGTACCACAGTTTATAATAATAATAATAATAATAATAATAATAATAATAATAATAACTTTTATTTGTATAGCACTTTTCCCGCAAACGTTGCAGCTCAAAGTGCTCCAATCATTATCATTACTATAGTGCACACACATGCCTATGTCAGCAAGGGCTTGAATCTAGCTGATGCTCTCTCATCCTTACTTTTCTGTCTCTATCCAATAATAATAATATATTTTTTGAAATACATATAAGAGGGACTGCCCCACACAAATAACTAACCTTAAAAAATAGATAAATGTTCATGATCAAACGTATCCATTAATATGTATTGGCTGTTCTCACTCACTTGCACTATCAAACCAGATCGTTAGTGATAAATGTGGAGCTGCAGTTGCCAGATTGATGCCCCGTTAACGTCCTCTCTCCCCATCTGTGGAGATGTCCCATTACACTGAATTAGTCTTAAATATGAAATGAAGGTTGCCAGATTGATGCTGGTTTCCCTCCCGGAGGAGTAGTTACATCACTGTAAGTGTCCCTGTGACCCTCCATGCTCTGTCATTACAATCCAGTTAAGAACATGAAACACGACACATCACATTCAAATCGGGGTGTTTGTGTCTGCATATGTGCGATCATGTGTGTGTGTGTGTGTTTGCATGTGTGTTCCTCAGTCCAGATGTGAGCATCTGGCAGTCATGTCATTAAAGTGTGTCTAGAGGTGTTTGTGTGTGTGTGCGCGTGAGTGTGTGTGTGTGTGTGTGTGTGTGTGTGTGTGTGTGTGTGTGTGTATAAGGTCATTAAGTAAAACTGTGTGACTCTCATTCTCCCTCCCAGAAGCAGAGGAGATGGGTAATTAGTGGATTGTGTTCCTTTTCCAATACACTAAACTTCCAAAAAGAGAGAGAGAGAGAGAGAGAGAGAGAGAGAGAGAGAGAGAGAGAGTGAGAGAGAGAGAGAGAGACCTAAGCTACTGTGCTGAAGAAAAAGAGACTTGAAGATAAGATAGGAGTTTGGTGTAGCCCTAATGGCTACGTCATAGTCTGGTGTGGTGCCAATGCAGATCTGTTGTTATGGCTACACAACATGATGGTAAGTAACATTTTGTGAATGGTTTCACCTTGAGGAGGAAGCTTTGTTCTGGATGACAGCACACACACACACACACACACACACACACACACACACACACACACACACACACACAGTATATACAGAGTATATACAAGTAAACATCTACTTTCTGAAATGGGTCAGATAGGATTGCCAATTTACTCTCTCCATCGAGGACAAAAGGTTATGTCTTAATCATGATGCAGTTTCACCACAATGACGCTTTGTGGTTAAAAATGAAAGATTTGTTGAGAGAGGGATGTCTTTTGAAAAAGTGTTTGTGTGTCTGTGTGTGTGTGTGTGTGTGTGTGTGTGTGCATCTGTGCGTCTGTGCTGTGTCCGGCTGTGTGTGTGTGTGTGTGTGTGTGTGTGTGTGTGTGTGTGTGTGTGTGTGTGAGTGTGGTAAGATTTGGGTCCCTCCACTTCCTGTAATACTGAGTGTTCTGTTTGAAGACCAGATGAAGGGAAACTCTGGCCCGGACCCCTGCTGTGTCAACCAATCAGATCACAGATCAAACCTCTGAATTCACTCCAGCTCAGAGGGCCTCAAAAGACCAACATCCAAGCGACACATACACACACACACACACATACACACACACACACACGCCATATATGCCTCTGCTGCATCTCTCTCTCTCTCTCTCTCTCTCTCTCTCTCTCTCTCTCTCTCTCTCTCTCTCTCTCTCTCTCTCTCTGTGCGTATCTCCTCTGATCACATTCACAGAATGATGGTGAGATGGGCTGCTGCACTATTGAAGCTGACCAGAAGAGTGCACTCTTTCATGAGAATCCCTCTGGTCTGCCCCCCTGATACTGTCACCAGCCCAGACTGCTCGCTCTCATCCAATCCTAGAACAGGCACTGTTCAACTCTAAACACACCGCATCAGTATGCCATTCCATTCAATTCGACACAACTTTATTCATAGAAACAAGGTCAGGAAAGACTCCTGGCCCTAGTTTGAAGGTACAGATACTGTAAGGCTGTGTGCCAGATGCCGTTCTGGGTTCTCCTTGTCATGCCTGATAGATAGAGCCAATCAGGAGCATCCCTGAGAGATCTGGCCCCTGTAATGAGATGTGGCCTGGCGACTGTGTGTGCGTGCGTGTGTGTGCGTGTGTGTGTGTGTGTGTGTGTGTGTGTGTGTGTACTGTCCACTTGGCCCCAATAAACACACAGTTTTATTGGATGTCTCTACACACACCCCTCTCATCTGTCATCACCCTGCCTGGATGACCTGGACACTAACAAGGGGACCAGGTGTGTGTGTGTGTGGGGGGGGGGGGGGGGTGTTTGTGTCTGTGTGTGTGTGTGTGTGTGTGTGTGTGTGTGTATGTGTGTGTGTGTGTGTGTGTGCATGTGCTTGTGTGTGTGTGTGTGTGTGTGTGTGTGTGTGTGTGTGTGTGTGTGTATAATGAATGACCCCATCCCGCTCTTCCTGCTGTCAAAGAGAGGCAGTGAGAGGAAAAAGGGATGGCTGGAAGGACGGAGGGAGGGAGAGAAATAGGCAAATGAGAGAAACAGACAGCGATAGATGGAATAGAAAACATATGCAGCATATGTCGCTTGATTAATAATTACTGCCTTTCCCCATGACAGACTGACAGGCTCATCACCCCTGCTGCCTTGTGGCGGGGCAATTAGAGGGTTCGCCCCTCCCCTCTCCCCCTTAACTCTCCTCCCATTCCTCCCCCCGCTTCCGTGTCCCGTCCCGTCCCCACCACCACCACACACACACACACAAACACCCACACACACACACACACACACACACAGACATCCACCTTGACGTCCTGACTCCCTCCCTTCACAAACACCACTATGAAGATAGGTATGGGTCAAAACTCGTGAGGTTGTATATTCGTTTTGTGAACTTAAATATTTGCACTTGTATCTTGAAATTTGCACTTGTAAAATAAATATTTGCACTTGTATCTTCAAATTTGGCGCTTCTATAATTTTTTTGGAGCTTGCATTTAAGTTCACAAAACGAATCTACAACCTCACGAGTTTTGACCCATATCTATCTTCATACACCATATCTAGCTTCATACACCATATCTATCTTCATACACCACCCCCCAACCCCGTGGGGAAGGGGTCCAGAATGTAACAGAGACAGATCAGATACAGATATCAAAGCACAGGGGCCTTGTCTCAGTGAGAGACAGGCCTGATCAAACCGTATTGAAGTGAGGCTGAGGGGTGGAAACTAGATAAAATAGATGGTGGGAGGGTGGGAGGGTGGGAGGGGGGAGTGTGTAAGGAGGGGGCGGGGGGGTAGGCCGGGTCACAGCTGTGTCTGTCACTGCAGATCCCCACTATGTCTTTCTGGATGGAGGTGCAGGAAAGGGACAATAGGGGGGGGGTGAGATGAGATAGTGACAGGTCCGTCTGTAGGGGGTCCCTGGTAGTGGGTCTGCCCCCCCTTAACCCCCCCCCACCCCGACCCAGACATACAAAGGTAGGCCTATACATCGACACATGTCGTCTCAGTGTCACATCAAAGTAGATCCGTCAACCCCCCCCTTGCCCCCCCACACACACACACACAGACACACACACCCGCACGTGTGCTATTAACCGGTTGTTCTAGCTCTCTGGTTAATGACGTTCCCGTGGGAGGAGGAGAGGAGGGTCTGGGACTCAGGGGTGAAGAGGAGCTCCTTATATTACCTCCCTGTCCCCCCCCCCCAGGGCTTCTCCTCCCCCCCTGCACACAACAAAGAGGCTCCGCCAGCCTCCCCCCGCTAGGTAGCATTAGGCCAACGTTTTTGGACCACGTCTGCCTGACAACAGAAAAAACAGGTGCACCTGTCATTGGTGTGGGTCCCATCTGTACAGTAGCAGTGCCTAGAGGGTTAGAGTTAGGGGAGGAGGGGAGGATGAGAGGAGGGGGCGGGGCAGAACTGAGCTTGGGTTACTGGACTCTTGGGGAAAGGGGGAGGGGGGGTCGTGGGGAGATGGTTAGCGGTTGGGGTCAAAATGATGGATGGTGGGGGGCGGTGATGGTAGGCAGTGATGGGGAAGGGTGGAGGGTTTTGGCGTATGATGTGTAGGTGTTGGGCGGGGGGGGGGGGGTTAGGTTTAAGGTGCGGTTGGGTTTGGAGAACAGGTGCAGTTAGGGGGAGGGGAGGAAGAGCACTACAGGTGCAGGCAGAGGTACATCATCTGTGGGGAGATGATGGTGACATCACTTTTGGGAAGGGGGGTAGGGGGTAAGAGGAGTCTGTTTGGGGGGGGGGGGGGGGAGGTCCTAGAGTCGCTAAAGGTCAGGTCAGGTATTTAGGTATCTATAAGGTATCTCCTTATGAGGTGGTCTGATGTTTCAACAAAAGAAACCCAATCATGTGGATGTCATCTGGATAGCTTTTGACTCCTCTGTAAATAGCTTATTGTAGGATTTTATTTGGATATGAAGCAGTTCTTTTAAAACTCCGGTTTAACCTCGCATCAATGGCGACCCAGTAGTGGTGGCCAGACCTCTCAGAGCGTGCTTCTATGTAATGTCCCGCGGGTGTCTGTGTCGGCAGGACTAGAAAAAAAACAGCTTTTAAATACGTCTCCTTCCTCAGACACGGACGTGATCTTCAGGGGAGCCTGAGGAGGCTCTGGGGCGGCCGTGGCTCAGAAAGTAGAGCCTGGGTCGGTGTTTAAATTAGGTATTATCACAGTATTTGCATTTTTTTTCTTATTGATTTATATTAAGGGGTTATTTTTAAAAATATTTATTTTTATTTTTATTTATTGTTTTTCATTTATTTTATTTGAATCATAATACAATGAAGGCTATCAAATTAACTTTTGTGGTGTAACTGGTGTGTGACTGTGTGTGTGAATGGGTGAATGAGAGGCATTGTAAAGCGCTTTGGAATAAGGCGCTATTTAATGAATTAATGAATTAATGAATGAATGAATGAATGGTCTTTATTGTCATTGCTATAGTACAGGTACCAAACAACGACATTTGGGGAGGGGTGGCTCCCCTGGTGCTAGGAAAGAAAAAAAAACTAAAAAACAAGAAGGGAAAGGAGCTGGTTTACATCAATAAAGGCTATGTACACTATCCACTATACTATACTGTACAGATAAGACGACTAGGGTTGTCATATTTCACATAGTGTTATTGCACATTCATTTAAAGTGTCGCAGTTTGCAGGCTTGAAATGTACACATTTGTGCCTCAGCACTACACCTGATTTTTTCAATATCTAAGTGCAGTCCGTTGACCATAGTTACCATAGTTACCATAGGTTGGACCACTTCCATTTGTTTTTCCTTGGTTGGAGACCAGCTCACAGAGACAAGCTCTTAGTTTGATGGATTCATGTGTGTGTGTATTGTCTATGTTATTGTGTTGTGTTGTAATCGTACGTGTATAGTGAACAGGGTGCACCTGCCAGCCTTGGTCTCAGTGGGTCTCCCTGTACTGGGTCAATAAAGGTTCATGAGATGAGAAATCGTCAACGCTATACTTTATCTGTCACTCTTTCACTTTAAAGCAAGTTAGTCACTAACTATTTCTATAAGAAAGATGGGAAATGGGAAAGACATCCATTGCAGCAATCTCCTCTGATGTCTCCCCTAGTACACACTCTCACACACACACACACATGCACGCCAATGCACACACCTGCACACACACACACACACACACACACACACACAATACGTGTTAACCTGTGTCTTCCCATGTTCCCCCGTACCCCCTGGGAGCATGATCATGTGTAGCCAATGTCCTCCTCTGGTCTGCCTTGATTATGGAAACTGGTCATGAAACATTGAACTACTACACACGGTATTTGACAGATCAGACCTGTTTGGTGCATGTTTGGGGTGTGTGTTGTGTGTGTGTTGGGGGTGTACAGTACAAATGTGTGTGTGTGTGTGTGTGTGTTTTAATTTACTTGCATGCGTGGGTGGTGGTGTTGGCAGACCTGCATGCATGCAGACATGGGGGGAAAAAAGTATGTGTACTTATATTACCTGTATATATGTGTGTGTGTGTGTGTGTGTGTGTGTGTGTGTGTGTGTGTGTGTGTGTGTCTGTGTGGTCTGTGTGTGTGTGTGTGTCAGCCTTCTCAGCAGAGGGGAAAGTGGGCTAAGTTTACTGGGGCAGAAAATGCGAGAGCGTGACTCACTCTAGTGAGTCCTTCATACCAGCCTGAAATATGCCTCCGCCGCAACTGTGTCTGCCCACCGCCTCTCTAACTCACACACTCTGTCTGCCCACCGCTCTCTCACTCACACACTCCAGGGCGGGATGTTTGTGCTGCCTGCTCGTTATGTAGGACAGCAGAGACCACTGTCTGTCCAGCTCTGACCGAGTTAGAGAGCGCCAAACAGGTCTGTGTGCTTTCGGAGTGCTGCTTCTGCATTCACGTGTGTCTGTCTGCACCGAGTCAAGTGTTTATCGTCTCTGAGTGTGTCGGTGGATCTCACACTGAATTCATGTGAAAAAGCAACAGCACCAAGTGTGTGTGTGTGTGTGTGTGTGTGTGTGTGTGTCACCTTTTGTGTTTTTGTTCTATGTGTGTGTGTGTGTGTGTGTGTTTGGGTGTGTGTGACTTTTACAAGCCAAGGTGACCTCCACTGCAGCAGGGATGACGTACAGTCGGTGGGAGGGGACCTCCCCCCTCCTCTCAGACCTCCCCCCCATCACAACAAACACACACACAGCCTCACAATGTGTTGCGCAGAGACAGAGACAGAGTGCAAAGTAACCCGGTAAAATGCTGCAAGAAGCACAGACACACACACACACACACACACAACACACACACACACACACACACACACACACACACACACACACACACACACAGAGTGGTGCAGAGGGATGACTCAGCAGAACTACCATGAGTCTGCACTTCCTGGTTGTCCTTGGTTGTCACTGGCAACACAGACAGAGAGAGAGAGAGAGCCACACAGACAGACAGAGAGAGAGGAGAGCCACACAGACAGAGAGAGAGAGAGAGACACACACACACACACAGACAGAGAGAGAGAGAGAGAGAGAGAGAGAGAGAGAGAGAGAGGAGAGAGAGAGAGAGAGAGAGAGAGAGAGAGAGAGAGAGAGAGAGAGAGAGAGAGAGAGAGAGAGAGAGAGAGAGAGAGAGAGAGAGAGAGAGAGAGAGAGAGAGAGAACACAGACACACACAGAGAGAGAGAGAGATGACACAGACAGGCAGGCAAGCAGACACACAGAAAGACTAGGCAGACACAGCCGAACTGACCAGAGAGATAGATAGATAGAAAGACAGTGATAGACAGAGAGACAGACACACACACACACACACACACACAAACTGACTGCAGTTGAACATAGTGTGGGTTTTCCCCTTCTCT
>NC_137679.1:15789771-15799649 GCF_963989245.1 Nansenia antarctica | reverse complement strand
CTGAGGTTAGGGTGGGGAGTTACCGACACACACTCTTCATAAAGCACGCACAGAGTTGTAGTTTATCCCAAAATAGGGTTAGGTAATTTATTTTTATTTATAATTTTTTTTAATCAGATTTTATCCCTTTTTCACCCAATTTGGTAGCCAATTGAACCCAACCTAGCATCGAATTATCCCCTGCCTATTGCGAAGGATCCGCCGCACGACCCCGTGGCCGGCAGTCCCAGAGGAGGCCGCCAGGCAGACTGGCTGACTGGCTCCTCGAGCCCAGCACCGTTATTCCGGCACCCAGGGGGCGCTGTTGCGCGACGGATCCTTGTCCGGAAATACTCCTATACCGCCCTCGGGAGCGGCCGCCCAATATGCCGCTCCCCGTGTGTGCCCCAGCCATATCCGGATCTGGCGAGCGGGATTCGATCCCAGTCCCCGGTGGGCAGCTTGCACTAGTGGCCAGTGCTTAGACCGCTACACCACCGCGGGGCAGGGTTAGGTAATTTAAGTAATTTATTCAACTCTAAACACTTTAAACTTTTCTGCAAAATAATAAAGTAATCGCAAACTCAAAAAAAATACAATACAGGCGATTTCCATACAGGTAATTCCAATACAGGGATGTGCATTGCGGTGCACAATGTGCGCGTTGTGTGCTGTGCGCTGTGCGGTCAGAAAAATTGTAGCTCTCCGCCATTAACCCGGCAAACATACTTTTCAGGCACCTATTTAAAGGCATCCTATCTGCAGGTGTTGCATCCTCTACGTCACACAGTCATTAGGTAAGTACCAAGTAGGTGACCAATCTCTATCATAAGGTACATAATCAAAAGGGTCAACAAAAACATTTCATCTAAACATATTTCATAATCATAACCTCATGACGTAACACAAAATATCGAATCTATAGGTTTTCTTAACCAAACTCAAAAAACGTCAATATGGCTCCAACAGGAGGAGTGAGGACAGGGTTGCCAGATGGGGCGGGTTACCGCCGAATGGGCTACTGGATTTAGCGGTTATAGACTGGTTAGGCTGTAAATTGTCAATCCCATCTGGCAACCCTGAGTGAGGAGGCGGAGGGAGGATGAGTAAAAAAAAAAGGAAAAAAGATGGTCTTTGAGGTAGTCGACCTGCAGTTCCTCTGTCAAAACACTGTCACTGCCATACAACTGCACCGTCTATGATGTCTTATCAGCGTGCCGCAATGCTTATTGCCCATGACGACACAGATCACAGCGCAGGTTGACTTTACTCTGCCACGCACCCAATCCTCTGCCAGCCTCTGTCGCTGAGGGCTGACTCTGCCACACTGTGACTCACACACATGTCCTGCTCTTCATCCTAGCCCAGATAACAAACCCACATCCCCCTTTCTTCTCCCCGTGTCTGACTCACTCTGCCTCTCCTCCAGCTTGATAATCTTGCTCTTTTTATAGGCAGAAACGTGAACATGGGGGAACATTCCAGTCGGCTTTCCCACTGAAAAACAAAAACAGCCTTGTACAAGCCCCCTCCAGTTTCCTCTCCTACTCTTCATCCCTTTCTTCTACCCCCACCCCATCCTCCCCTCCCTGCCACCCTTTATTACCCTCTCCTCCTCCCAACTGCATACCCTCTTCCCTCTCCCATGCTGTCTTCCACCCCCTCTTTGCCCATATCTCATCTCCTCTCCTCCACCCCTCCATCCCTCTCCCTCTCTCACTCCATGTTACATAAGCCTCCAGTCACAGACCCAGACCCAGTACATCTCCGTGTTTTCCCTCTGGTGTTTTTCGGGGAGCTCCAGAGCTCAGGGCCAGGCCCTTAATGAGGGGCCACAAAGGCCCATTGATGAGAGGTCCTGTGTGAGACCAGATGACCCCAGCCAAGAGCACCCTGGACGGGGCATCCTCTGGCCTCGGGCGACGCCGGAGCACAAAGACCTCCAGTGTGGACAGAGACCTGAAAGGCCAGAGAGAGAGGGAGAGGGAGAGGGAGAGGGAGAGGGAGAAAGAGATAGGAAGAACATTACAAGAGTAGTTGCATTTATCTGAGAGGAGAGAGAGCGTGAGAGAGAGACATAGAGAGAGAGAAAGAAAGAGGAAGAGTGGGAGGAGAAATTGAGAGAGAGAGAGAGAGCGCAAAAAATCGTAACGAGAGGATCAGACATTAACCGCCTCTGTGAATAACGGTGTCTCGTAAAGTCTATGCTTCCTCTCCTCTCCTCCTCTCTTCGTCCTCTCCGCCTCCTGGCTACCGCAGTGAGACCCACCTCTGCCCTCCCCTCTGTCAACTCAGTCTGCTCAGGCCAGCGTTCCTCTCAGAAGGATCAGATCTCACCTCAGAGACGGTTGGCCAGGCGTGGTGGTTCTTGTTCTGAAGACGACTCTGTCATTAGGGACAGAGCGGTGAGAGCAAAGCGGCTCCATAGAGATCCCTGAGGGGGGCTAGTAAGCCAGACCCGGCGGCCGGGGTATGGGGTCGACATCTTCAGCGAAGTCCGACCTGCTTGTTGAAGACTCCACCTGGTCAGCGAAGGGGCTCTGCGCTGTGTGGTGAAGGCCCGGTGCTTTCTGGAGATACTGTCTTTTTTTTTTTTTTTACGAGGGTTTCAGTGAGAAGGGCGGGGGTGTGCGTGCTGTGTGTCTCTCTGCTGATATCTGGGGCTGCTTCTCGAAAAACACCTCCCCTGATGGATGTGGTTTTGGACAGAGGCGTATGTGTAGTCTTGTGAAGACACGTTTCCACTCTAAATGGTTTCCCACCTTCGTTGAATGCTTTGGACTGTGCTGTGTTCTTCTGCAACTCTCTGGATTGTCTGAGAAGCGGAAAAAAGCGGAGGTTCTCGATCCAGAGGAAAAGATGACGCTGTCAGCGCACATCGAGGACTTAGAAGTCACCCTGGAGCATATGCTCATGGACGTGTTTGTAAGTGGACCCAAATTCCCTTCCTTCTCTCTCTTTTTGGGGGGTCTTTTGTCTTTCCTCCATGATACAATGTTCTTTGCTCTGCCACTGAGTGGTTTTACTGGAGAGTCAAACTCATCCTCATCTCTCTCTCTCTCTCTCTGTCTCTCTCTCTCTCTCTCTCCTTCTCTCTCTCTCTCTCTCTCTCCTTCTCTCTCTCTCTCTCTCTGTCTCTCTCTCTCTCTCTCCTTCTCTCTCCTTCCCTTATTCTGTCCTTCCTTTTGAGTGACCTCTTCTCTGTGTAATAGTGGTTGGAGGCCAGAGGCCAGCATATGTCCATGTCTCTGTCCAGATGCTCTTTCATTAATCAGCAGAGATTAAACCCAACACATCACAGTGGTAGAGAGAGAGAGAGAGAGAGAGCGAGAGAGAGAGAGAGAGAGAGAGAGAGAGAGAGAGAGAGAGAGAGAGAGAGAGGGTAAGCGTGACCCACCGGGGAAGATCGTGTTAAACCACTGGGATTGTCTTTAGCTCTAAGGCAATGACACCCACTGGCATGCTTCTCCATTTCGCTTGCACGTTTCTCTAGAATGTTCTTACAAACCAACTCTGTTACCAATGCTCTCTGTAACTGGTTGGGCCAATGCTGCATTACCTGAATAGAGAAGCATCAACTGCCATTTTCTTTGTACGATCTCTCCACTCACATGACATTAAGTCATACAAGCTTCTGGTGAAAAATGAGAGGGAGGGATGAATTGCGGGAATGACGGTTGAAGGAATGACAGTGAGGAAGATAGAGAGATAGAGAGAGATATCTGATAAGTATAGCAGTTGAGTATCCGTTGTCGGTGATGGTTCAATAGAGGTAGATGACTTCAGTCACACTCGTCTAGAAGGCATTAGGATTCTGGAAATTATAAACTGCTCTCAGTCACCGGAACACACACACACACACACACACACATAACATTGTTTACAGGCAAGGGCATCTGTCACAGTTCAGTAGTGTCTCATACAGTGTCCATAACACGCTGTATACTGTGCTGACACGATACTCACTTTAATTGCTGCTGGCCCAATCCAGTATCAGCCAATGCAATAGAACAGTCAATGCGAAGGTTGCGTGTTCAATCTGCACCGAAGAGTAACACTATAATACAACCAAGACAGAGAAGCTGAATATCATTTATGCATCATATGTGAGATGGAAAATGGCGGTAAAGACAACACAATTTTCTTCCACTGCACTTCCTCACAGCATCCTAATTAAGATGTTAATTTATTTATTTCTCTAATTGCTGGAGGAGGCTTGAATATAGAGGTTTATCTGCGCGTTTTGCATTTTTAAATTAGAAATATTCAAATTGCTCTGAGCTGTGCACGCACGCACGCACACACATGCGAACAGACCAGCAGGCACGCATGGGCACCCACGCGCACACGCACACACACACACACACACACCCACACACACACACACCTTCACGTCCACAGCTGAGAGCAGGCCTGTTCAACTGAACCGGCAAATAAAGGCAGAAGAAATGAAATGTATTTCAATATGCTTGGAATTTTTTCATTTACCCCCTATTAATAGAGAATCTTCTAGAAGCTGAGATGACCTAGCAGTGTATATCACATATGAAAACTCAATCAAAATAAATTGGGACAAGAATGTGTGTGTGTGTGTGTGTGTCTGCGTGCATGCGTGCGTGCATTTGCATGTGTGTGTGTGTGTGTGTGTGTGTGTGTGTGTGTGTGTGTGTGCGTGTGTGCGTGTGTGTGCGTGCGTATCAGTGATGGTGTGTGATTATGTAACCGTGCGTTAGGTCCGTAGGGTATATGGTAGGATGATTGGAGTACAGTATAACATTACAGTAATGTACTTCTCTTCTCATCCTCAGAGGAGAGGATGTCATACCTCCTAGGTCATATCGGGGAGTGTGTGACTGGATCCATGAGTACAGTTATGAATATTAATGATTCTGTAAAAGCTGAGAAGGCCCCAGGGGAGGGACTGTATAGGAGCGTCAGAGAAGGCAAGCCCGGGGTCGGCAGGATGGTTGTTTTCTCAAGTCAAGTGTTTACTGACTCAGATGAACGAGACGTCACACTGTGTTACAGGTCCATACTGTAGCTGCTCTCTGAATGATCATAGCATCATATATTCCACTTAGCTGATGCTTTTATCTAAAGCCGTTTACATTGCTCCGAGTGCATCCTTTTTTTCCGTATACATCAGGAGTCAAACCTACAACCAGCACTCGAGATGAGGGGGGATGGCATCCCCCCTGAAATAAAAACGGTCAAAATCATCCCCCTTCTAAAACTGCCATCCCCCCGGCCCCTTTCCATCCCTTGTATCATTTTATCAATGAATGTGGTATTACTGCTATTTCAACATATTGAGTAAAATACTGTGGGCGAGGGGGCATTTTTACCAAGTCACTGACACTGAAGTCACTGACGCTGTGGGGATGCTAAAATTGTCCTTATGATAAAATCCACCATCCCCCCTGATTTTCTTTTACAACTTGAGTACTGCCTACAACCCAAGCATTGTTAGCACCATGCTCTACCAACGGAGCCATAGAAGAATGACACGTATTGTTAAGTTATTGTCAGTGACATGTCCAGTATTATAAGATGAAGTAAGCTATAGGAAGGGACATGTATTTGGTTGTAATACGCCATTAAAGAGCTTCTAGAAAGATACAGAAGGTGGTGTTTGGAGTGTCTGAGATTACAGGACACTCACACACGAGGAGACAGATACAGTACACCAGTCACATGGTGTCTGTGGTCAGTTGACTCTCAGGTCAATGATAGGCTCAGAAAGAGAGGAGTCATTCACATAACAACAGGACATAGCAACGTACATAGCAACAACAAGACCTGCTGGACACAGACGAAACAGAGAAGTAATATGAATGAACAGTGTTTCTGCTCTCCATCAGAGAGTTGTTCCAGTTGTGTGTGTGTGTGTGTGTGTGTGTGTGTGTGTGTGTGTGTGTGCGTGTGTGCGTGTGTGTGTGTGTGTATGTGTGTGTGTGTGTGTGTGTGTGTGTGTGTGTCCGTGTGTGCGTGTGTGTGTGTGTATGCGCGCGTGTGTGTGTGTGCTTGTGTGTGTGTGTGTTTGACTATCTTCCATGCCTATCTGGAGAAGGTTCTTCATTGTGCTCTACAGAGCCTGACAGCTACATCAGGAAATGTAGTACGGTGATTAAAAATGCATTCCATCCTTGTGTAATTTAATTGACTTTCCTTCTTCCTTCCCCCTCTCTACCCGTACAGACCCGGAGGGTAAACCAGACCCCCACCTTCTCCTTTCCTTCTCTCCTCCCCCTCTTCTCTCTCACCTTCTCAGAGACAAAAAGACCTACATTTGTCTTTGTCTTACCACGTACAGTCGATTTTGTATGCAGGGGGAGTTCGCTGGACCTGAAGTGTTATACAACACACACACGCACGCACACACGCACACACACGCACACACACACACACACACACACACGCACACACACACACACACACACACACACACTTTCTGCTGAATGTGCTGGAGTTTCTGGGTGATATAACTCGGTGGCTGCAGGGTGCAGGGCCATGCTTTGTCACACGTCACCATGGGAACCAGACTGGACCACCATGACACAGCTTTATGACTGTACTCATCTGTGTGTCTGCATGTGAATGTGTGGTGTGTGTGTGTGTGTGTGTGTGTGTGTGTGTGTGTGGTGTGACCCGTACATGCGTGTGTTTGTGTGTGTGTGTGTGTGTGTGTGTGTCTCAGGCTCAGCAAACTCTCCTTGCATACAAAATCAATGAGGTCAGACAAAGATATTTGTTGTCACAAAACATGCCAGATGTCTAATGTCGTCTGTCTCTTCTTGTGTCTGTTTGTGTGTGTGTGTGTGTGTGTGTGTGTGTGTGTGTGTGCGTGTGAGTGCATACGTCTCAAAACTGTTCTGTTATGTAACCCCTCCCTTCCCCCCCGCCTCAAACGCAAACACACGATACACGCAGTCCGTACACACCCATCTGATGTGGTCCGTGTCTGTTGATCACGGTTTGTTTGATCCTCTTTCGCTGCTTTGTGTGGTTCGCTCAGGTTTCCATCTGTACGTGGCGTAGAGCAGAGTCACGGTTGGGTCCCTTCCATTCTGTAGAACAACCAGAGAGCACCACACACTATCCTGTCAACCACAGAGGACGTCACGGAAAAGCACGGTGAGCTGCCTAAACGACTACCGCCTGGTGGCACTCACACCAATCATCATGAAGTGCTTCGAGAAACTGGTCCGGGCCCACATAGTAACATGCCTCCCGCCCAACCTGGATCCATACCAGTTCGCCTACAGAGCCCACAGGTCCACAGAGGACGCCATCGCAGGGGGAACAGCTACGCGAGACTGCTCTTTGTGGACTTCAGCTCTGCTTTCAACACTATCCTTCCAGACAGGCTAGTGACCAAACTACTAGACCTGGGACTATCACACTCCATCTGCGCATGGATCAAGGACTTCCTGTCTGACCGCCCCCAGAGAGTGCGGGTGGGCTCCCACACCTCCACAGCCCTCAGACTCAGCACTGGGTCCCCCCAGGGCTGCGTGCTGAGCCCCATCCTCTACAACCTCTACACCTACGACTTCACCCCCGTCCACCCCAGCAACTCCATCATAAAGTTTGCAGACGACACCACCGTGGTGGGCTGCATCTCGGGGGGGGACGAGGCGGCGTACAGGGATGAGGTGGAGCAGCTGGGCAAGCTGTGCAAGGTTAACAACCTGCTGCTAAACCAGCTAAAGACCCAGGAAATCATCGTGGACATCGTGGAAATCATCGTGGAAATCATCGTGGAAAAAATCTGAGGTCCAGCCCCTGCTAGTCGATGGAGGGAGCGTGGAGAGAGTCTCAACTCTCCGATTCCTGGGGGTGCACATACAGGAGGACCTGTCCTGGAGGACCAACACAGCAGCCATCATCAAGAAAGCACAACAGCGGCTCTTCTTCCTGAGAGTCCTCAGGAAATACCACCTCAGACAGGAGCTGCTTGTGACCTTCTACCGCTGCACAGTGGAGAGCATCCTCACCTACTGCATTTGCGTGTGGTTCTCCAGCTGCACAGCCGCAGAGAGGAAAGCGCTACAGAGAGTCGTGAGATCGGCCCAGAAGATCATCGGCGGCCCCCTCCCCTCTGTGGAAGAGCTGTACAACACACGCTGTCTCAGGAAGGCCACCAAGATCTCCAGGGACCCATCCCACCCTGGGAACGAACACTTTGTTAGGCTGCGCTCAGGCAGGCGGTTCAGGACCATGTCCGCACGGACAAATAGACTGAAGCTCAGCTTCTACCCTAGGGCCATTCAGGCCCTGAGCACAGCAAAGACCTAGGTTCTAGGCCCTGGACAATCTAGACAATTTGATGGCAGCTACTAGATTGTAAACATAAGTGCAATATTGAAATACAACTGTGAACATTTCAAACCTGCAAACTGCGACACTTTAAATGAATGTGCAACAATACTATGTGCAATATGACAACCCTTGTGTACATAAGGTTCAGATATAGGAAAAGTTAGGATATCTATAGCATAGCATAGAGTACAGAACAGTGTTTTATTGTATAGTATAGTAGATGTACATAGCCTTTATTTATGTAAACCAGCTCTTTTACCTTTTTTATTTTACCCTTGGCCCTCTTGTCTTTAGTCTTTTTCCAAGCACCAGGGGAGCCCCCCCTACTAAATTTCGTTGTATGGTACCTGTACTGTATTAATGACAATAAAGACCATTAATTCATTCATTCATTCATTCATTCATTAATTCATTCAAATGAGAGGGCTCTGCATCTAGGAGAGGGTTCTGTCTGTGCTGTCTGTGTACCAACACACAGTGATGTGGTCATAGTACAGGGTGTGTGTGTGTGTGTGTGTGTGCGTGTGTATGTGTGTGTGTATGTGTGTGTGTGTGTGTGTGTGTGTGTGTGTGTGTGTGTGCGTGCACGTGTGTGTGTGTGTGTGTGTCTGTGTGTGTGCGCGTGTGTGTGTGCGTGGGTGTGTGTGTGTGTGTGTGTGTGTGTGTGGCCATTAATAGTGTGTTGCGTAAGGGACACATTCGCTGCCTGGCAACACCAAAGGTGTTGTGAAGAAGCTTTTCTTCCTCTGTCGAGCTGGTTGCTTAAGTCGTTGTGTAAGTCGTTTAAGTCGGTTGGAACAGTCTGGATTCATCTGTGTCAATCTGCACTTGCGTCTGGATCGCGACGGCATCAGGACTATCCATTTAAGAGCATTTTTGGCCTCAGGTTTAATTTTGTTTGAAGAAGTGAAACCTTCAAGACACTCCCCAACAGTAACACAGTCCAACTGTCGAGTGTTGAGTTGTTGAGTGTCTGGTTGAATAAAACTACAGAGACACACACTGAGAGCCCTGTAATAATAATAATAATAATAATAATAATAACTTTTATTTGTATAGCGCTTTTCCTGCAAACATTGCAACATTGCTGATATGCTAGCAAAAGGTCTTTCAGATATTCTGTGCCAGTGAGAGCTTTATAAACAAGCAGAAGGATTTTGAAATATATTCTGAACTTAACAGGAAGCCAGTGTAGAGTCTCTAAAATAGGAGTTATATTATGAGCTCTTCTGCTTGTTTTGGTTAAAACTCTCGCTGCAGCATTTTGGACTAATTGCAGCTGGCCAATAGCTTTCTTCGGAAGAACAGAAAGGAGACTGTTGCACTTTCTATCTGTGTCGTTGAAGGCCATCTCAGCCTTAGTGAGAGTATGAACCCAGTCGAATGGAGTAAGGGCTATCATTTATTCATACGCTAGGTTACTCTCTTATAGAGAACACAGAACAAGGTCATATTTCGACGTCTTTAGGACTGTATACTTCAGTGGCCTGCTCAATCCTTTACAAATGGTAATGATGCGCGTTATGTTCTGATACTTAGAGCACACTGGCAGTGGCACTGGTGAATGATAGAAGAGT
>NC_137679.1:15779771-15782271 GCF_963989245.1 Nansenia antarctica | reverse complement strand
CACAGTGTTCTCTCCGTGATGACAAAGTCTTACAAACGCTTACAAACGTGGAATGAACACCACCATGTCAGGTTCTCTTTTAAGCTGGAAGCTACGAAAAAGGGATGAAAGTGCAGCTCTGTTTGTTCTTTCGTCCGTCGCTGTTAAAGAAGTAGATAGCGAACAACGCTAGAGGCCTAGGAGGACCCTTACAGGACCGTTAGGTTGGCTCTCAAATGCATTTCTGCCTTTTTGTGTGGCCTGTTATAGATAATGTCCCACTCCTTGCCTCTATCGCCAGGCTATACAATACAAGACAAGGACCAGATCCTCTTCTGTGCTCCCTGTCTCCTGCCTAACGCAGACACGCTAGCTTCATGTCTGAAGATGTGAATATGTGCATTTGGTCCGATTTGGGTCTCCATCACCGTTAATTGAGTGGTATCTACGGGGAGAACACAACCGTTTTTTTGTTCACGGTCAGTGGTTATGACACAGCTGAACATGTCACGCCTCGTTAACCACCGAACAATGAGCGAGGAGCCACGCTCGTCTTTTCTCCTTCACACAGCTCCTACTCTCTCTCTCTCTCTCTCTCTCTCTCTCTCTTGCTCTCTCTGTCTCTGTCTCTGTCTCTGTCTCTGTCTCTCTCTCTGTCTCTCTGTCTCTCTCTCTCTCTCTCTGTCTCTCTGTCTCTGTCTCTGTCTCTCTCTCTCTGTCTCTGTCTCTCTCTCTGTCTCTGTCTCTCTCTCTCTGTCTCTCTGTCTCTCTCTCTCTCTGTCTCTCTCTCTTCATCTGTTTCTTCTGTGTTGTTTGTTCTTCTTGCTTGCCTGCCTGCTGAAGTAAAGGAGGAATGTGGACTGGCTAATGTATATTCTGACAGGATCATATGTCTGTAAAGAGGAATGTTGACGATGTATTGCCTCATTTTGGCTGCAGGGGCCTTATGTTGCTTGCATACAGTAAGTGTCTATGTAAAAATGTGACTTGTGGAGATGGACTTACCTCCTGCCTTTGTTGGCCCGCCATCTGTGATAAGCTACTGAAACAAACAACGAACAAAAACAACAACAACAACAAACTGAGGGAGAGAGAGAGCAAGAGAGAGAGAGAGAGAGAGTGAGAGAGAGAGAGAGAGAGACAGAGACAGAGAGAGAGAGAAAGAGAGAGAGAGACAGAGAGAGAGAGACAGAGACAGAGACAGAGAGAGAGAGTGAGAGAGAGAGAGAGAGGCAGAGAGAGAGAGAGACAGAGACAGAGAGAGAGAGAGCGAGAGAGAGGGAGAGAGAGAGAGAGACAGAGAGAGGGAAAGAGAGAATAAGCATCTACATTTTGGGGGGGCAGTGAGCGTTTCTCTCCTAGGAAACATGTTGTTGTCACTGGGGTTCCTCAGAGGTCTCAGAAGGGGGTTGGGAGTGGGGGGGGGCATCACTGCGGGAGAAGGAATAATTGCCTTGCACACAAACACACTTATACAGAGAGAGAGAGAGAGAAAGAGAGAGAGAAAGAGAGAGAGGGGAAGAATGTTAGCAGACAATAACCTTACTGTAGATTACCGCTGGGGCCTCTCTGTCAGCGGTAACCAGGCTAGGGGAGAGTGGTGAGAGTTGAGACAGGAATGCTAATCGATGCTCATTACCTATAAAACATCCCCTCTCCTCCAATCAGAGAGAAGGTCAGTTCTGGACAGCGGCATTCTGGGCCTTTGTCCAATAAGGAAGACCTAAGCCCTCATTAGGTTGATTCAATCCCGGGAAAAGGTCTAGATGTGATAGATAATCGGTTAATTATTTTTCACCTTTCTCTCCTCTCTGGCTGCGTTCCCTGCTAGATGTTCTATCTTATCGGGATTCTTTTGAACACTCGACACTGCCAAACAATGATGGCGATGATTGGACAGATACACAAAGGGCATCAGGCAGAATGTACACCCATGTGTCCCCAGCACTACCTTAATTAGACCCCTATACTTTCTCTTACTTATTTCTTTTTTTTGTTTCTTTTTTATTATTACTACTCCATCTTTTCAGTTTGTAAAGCGTCTTTGAGTGTCTAGAAAAGCGCTATATAAGTCTAAATAAGCTCCTACAGAACCTCGGTCTGTTTGGCCACAGTACCATCCATGACTTCCCAGGGATCCCCATTTAGCCCGAGGCTCTGACATGAGATAGGTGTCGTCATGGGCTCTGATGTGACGGGAAGGGGTTGAGGGTGGTGGGTGGTGGGTGGGGGGTGGGATGGGTGGGGGAGGAGGAGAAGACTGGAGAATGGGAGGGGTGGATGGCGGGTGTGTGTGTGTGTGTGTGTGGGGAGGGGGTGGTTCAAGCTAGACTTCTCAATGCCCCCCTGTGGTACCACGCCCTGTTCGGGATGAAAAGGAACCCCCCCACCCCCCACCCTGGAGCGGTTTGGAGGGAAAATATGTTTTTGAGAGAACCCACCCACCCCCCCACCCGCACCCCCACCCTCCCCTCATTCCCTCAGCCTCCTCTCTCTCTGTTCCCTCTCTTTGATCAGATCT
>NC_137679.1:15772271-15777271 GCF_963989245.1 Nansenia antarctica | reverse complement strand
ATCTCTTCCATCCCAGTATGAAACCTGTAAGCGTTCCCCACTGTAGCATATGCGTGTGTGTGTGTGTGTGTGTGTGTGTGTGTGTGTGTGTGTGTGTGTGTGTGTGTAAGCGTTCCCCACTGTAGATATTGGCCTGTCCATCCCATCTGCTCATCACAGGGCCCAGCAAACTGCTCTCTTCTCTGTTCCATCATACTGGTCACAGCTGCCGGTTCTGTCACCATGGTTACGACTGTCTGACGCTCCTCCGCTGACTGTTTACAGCAGGAAGAGATTTCGGCGACCTTTCCCATGATTCCAGGCGACACTGTGCACACACAGAGCCCTGGGAAAAACCATCTCCCTCTACATCCCCGGTCCTCCACCCCATCGCTACGAATGTTTACCCCCCCCCCCCCTCCTCAATGACAGTGTGTGAGAGTGGAACCGCTAGAGAACCCCCGACTGGAACAGCCTGGTTCGTCCGTGAGTCAGTGAGGAACTCACGCGTCAGGAATGCCAAACATTCCGGTGGAAGTTCTCAAGCCTTTGTGCGACCCAGGGCAGGATGAGGCCTTAGCTTACATCACTGTTTACACTGACCTTAGGTTGAGGAATTTGGTGTTATTATCCCCAAAAATGTTTTTTTAGGGCATTTCTGCTTTATGGGGATAGATACAGTAGAGATTGACAGGAAGGACGGGTGAGAGAGAGGAGGGTTAGATATGTTGAGGGTCAGAATCGAACCGGGAACCTTGCATGATGTGATACGGTATGCCCATGAGTGTGCTACACCACTTAGCGCCCCCAAACTGTGTCATTTTTGACCACACTGTTACTTTTTATGAGATAGTCTTGCGTCCTAACACAAACCTAAACACATTCCGTGGTTTTTACGGTGAAGAGAGTGATGGCGATGTCCTGAAGCATGTCTTCATAACGCTTACCAGCCGACACGGATGATTTGTGCACAACTATTGACATTCATTAGCAAATGAATGATATGAGTGTTTGAGAAACTGCACCATGGTTATTTATCCATATACACACACACACAGACACGCATACACACATATACACACGCACACGCACACACAAACACGGGAACACAGAAAAGCCCAACTCAGCAGATGTACTGTATGAGGGTTGACCGTGTCGATATAACGTCCCCCTATGAATCAGGCCAGGCTAAGAAAGCCTATTCAATCCATGAAGGAGGAGGAGGAGGAGGAGGAGGAGGAGGAGGAGGCGGAGTACTGTACAGCAATATCGAACTCACACTATTGATCAAGGCTTTCTGTGGAATTGTGGAGAAAAAAAATAATAAATGTAATCAATTCATATCAATGATCCTGTAGTAGGCCTTCTGGCAGGGTGTGTGGTTTTTGCGTGTTTTTTTTTTGCGTTTTTTGTGTTGTATATTTACAACAGCACTGAAGCGCACTCAATGCATCATGGGAAACCCTGAGGAGGGCGTCTATCGGGACTGACATGTACTGTATGTCGGCAAGGGGCACGTCATGGGGACTGCATGCTTGGAATGGACACTTCTATGGTGGAATGTTGTGGTTTTCCTCTGGGGTGGGTTTTGGTTGCAGTGGTTTTAGTCCCAAAATGCTGCTTTAAATGGATATGTTAGGATTGACATTTTCTATTGGTGAGGTGGTTGTTTATGGGTGAGAGACGAGGGGTGGGGCGTGGGGGGGGGGGGCGGGTGAACATGGGATACTTTTAGACTCCTAAGGGTCACGTCAGGCAACAACAGTGTCCTGGGACTTTTCGCCTTGAGAGGAAATTGTCCCTTTTTATAATCGAGGAATTCTGGCCGGATCCCAGTGGCGGCCCGAGACAGAGAGAGAGAAAACACTCCCGTCATCTCTCAGGAGACAAAACGTCAGCGGCTCTACTGACTGTGTGTGTGTGTGTGTGTGTGTGTGTGTGCGTGTGTGTGTGTGTGTCTGTGTGTGTGTGTGTGTGTGTGTGTGTATTCTTTCGGCTGGGCTTTTGGAAAGACGAGAGGCCAGATAGGGTTTCTGTTCTGACCAGTGGATGGAAAGGTGGGGAGCACCTTTACAGAGAGAGAAAAAAAAAAGAAACAGAGAGAAAGAGAGAGAAAGGGAAAAGGATACCTCCTCTGCCACCTCTCTGTCCCTGTCTCTGACCTGGCAGGTCCCTCTCTCTGTGTGTGTGTGTGTGTGTGTGTGTGTGTGTGTGTGTGTGTGTTTGTTTGTGTGTCAGCCTCAGGCAGGCTGGAATGCTCTGGGAGCTGTCGTTGCTTTAACAACAACAAACAGCCAGAGAGGAGAGGAAAGAGAAAAGAAAGGGGGCCAGAGAGAGAGAGAGCTGTTTCCTCTGTGGGAATGTTTGTGTTTGTCGTTCTCGGACCTCAGGACTGAGAGAGAGAGAGAGAGAGAGAGAGAGAGAGAGAGAGAGAGAGAGAGGGAGAGAGAGAGAGAGAGAGGGAGAGCGTTTCTTCAGAGCCGTCCGCAGAAAGGAGAGAAGGGATAGAGGAGAGGAGAGAGAGAGAGGGATAACAACGTCGTCGTCAGTTGGAGCCTTGTCTGGCGTCCGTGGGACGGAGGGGTTGAGGCGGGTGTGTGTGGCTGTCTGGCTTTACTATTTGCGGGAGCAATCAGAGGGAGCGCCCTGGGATCCCTAGAGGACAGAGGGACGGAAGAGGACAGCAGACAGAGAAAGAAAGGAGGAGGAGAGAAGGAGGAGAGGGAAGGCTGCATGGTTCAAATGATGCTCGGAGAAACGACCCGTCTCTAATACACCAGTGGAGCTGAGTCATCGTGCTTCAAGTGTACCTGTAACCATTACCTGGACTATACTACAGTATTAGTGGGGATGGCCTGTGTTCGATAGCAGGCCCTGCCTGCGCGTGTGTGTGTGTGTGTGTGTGTGTGTGTGTGTGTGCGTGTGTGTGTGTGTGTGTGTGTGTGTGTGTGTGTGTGTCCGTGTGTGTGTGTGTGCGTGTGTGTGTGTGTGTGTGTGTGTGTGTGTGTGCGTGTGTGTGTGTGTGTGTGTGTGTGTGTGTGTATGTGTGTGTGTGTGTCCAGCCTACCTAAGAGCCCTCTCTGGTCCACTCTGTGGAGGTCTATCTGGGTCGTCTATCTGCCCTATCGAGTGGACCTGTGTGTGTTCTCCTGTGCTGTGATGGAGGCCCTTCTGGTGGGTCTGGAGGATGTGGTCTTCACCCAGCAGGGTCTGCTGTGGACCCTCACCTCCTCTGCCCTGAGACGGCTCCGCATACAGGGCAGGAATATCCGGGCCCTGCACCTCCTACACACACACAGGTGTGTGCCTCGACCTCTCTACCAGGTACGCTGCTGCTGCAACCTCACACACCGACGTACGTAGTCTCGGAACGAAACGGAATACGTTTTTGGGGGGATCTGTTTTGACGTCAAAAAAATACCTGTCTAAAACTAAACATACGTATGAGTGTTGTGAATTCCGACTTGCATGGTGATTAGGCGGTATTAGCTAACTTTGAGTGGTTACGGTCAGGCATTAACTTTGACTGGTTCAGGTCAGGCATTAATATTAGCAATTCTAAATTAATTAATTAGCACAAAAAAATGTGTTTGTGTGCCCAGTGTGATTTGAACCAGCGTTTCGGGCTACCAATCGGGACGGTTCATACACTACACTACACTTGTGATGGATGAAGGTGTTGGATTGGCCACTAGTTTATGGGCTCCAGGGAACGTGAGGCTCCCACTGAGGTGAAGAGGCCCTATGTGTGGACACTAGGTCATGTGGAGGGGTTGAAGGGAGGGCAGGGCAGGGCTACAGGCGGTATGGGAGAGGGGAGGGCTCTCAGACACTGGATACTTACAGAGGTGAGACCTCAAGGCGATAGGAGCCAGAGATCAGCCGGAGTCAGAGGGTGAGGGTCAGACTCAGGGGACAGGCTGGAAGATGACTGATGGCTCTCATTGAGAGTGAGAGACAGAGACAGAATGAGGATAGGATTGTTGTTGTTGTTGTTTTTGTTGTTGTTGTTGTTGTTGTTGTTGCTGGGTTTCTGGTCTTACGGGGAACACGATGGTAGGTGATCAACTCCAGTAGGTGATCCTTTTCACCTAGATCTCTAGTGTAAATGGATGGACTACAAAGTCCATATGCGAATGCATATGCTGTCCAACGTTTATGTTGGAGAGTGCAAGCCATGGCCCATGTTTTGGGACTTTCAGTGTGTGTGACGGTATGTTTGTGTATACGTTTATAGGTGTGTGTATGTGTTTGAAAGGCAACGTGTATGTGTTGATGATAGCATAGAATAGCATTGATTTGGCAATCCAACTCTTTCACTGCCTATAAAGCAGACTGGTCTATATTAGTGGTATTCCAGGCAGATTGGCCAAGCTTTTAAAATATTTATCACAACAACATCAGTAACGAAGCGTGAGTGTGTGTGAGTGTGTGAGTGTGTGTGTGTGTGTGTGTGTGTGTGTGTGTGTGTGTGTATGTGTGTGTGTGTGTGTGTGTGTGTGTGTGTGCATGTGCATGTGCGTGTGTGTGTGTCTGTGTATGGAATGTGGGAGTAGGCCATTGACAGCTCTTTATAATGAATGAGAGGGTTGTTGTCCCAGTTCTTTAGTGGTTGTCGCTCCTGTTTTCCGGACACAAAACCTCAGATACTCAGGATTCACCACCGTACCAGGAAGCAGCGCATGGTTCTGGATCACTGTGGTGTTGCTAGGTCTGTGTTTAAGGGCCCCGGTAACTATGTCGATTGGACACACACATACACACACACAAACACACACACACACACACAAAGATACACATTCACAAATACAAACACACACACACACACACACACACACAAACACACACACACACACACACACAAAGATACACATACAAACACACACATACACATACACACACACACACACAAAGATACACACGCACAAACACACACACACACACACACACTTTCAGATTGATCTCCACGTCACCTTTGTGTTCACCGTTGCAACATAAACTGTTTTTTTTGGGTGAAACCC
>NC_137679.1:15757271-15762271 GCF_963989245.1 Nansenia antarctica | reverse complement strand
CACACTGCTTTGCATCTCTAGCTCAGGTGCAAATCTACAACTCCCGTTTTGCATAATGTCTGGAAGGCAAAAAATGTTGTGACACAGATTACCAAACCCCCCCTCATAAGGTAAACATGGTCTACAGTTGTCAACTAAAATCTGCAGTCCACCAGAGAAAGGAACAGAAGTGTGGCCCCTGCTAGCCAAAGTATAGCTTAAGTATAAGTCTTAAGTCGTTGCCTTTGGGTCCCATTCATTCAGGATTGAGCCCAGCAGATTTCTCCTAATACATACCGATGGGACATACTGTCTAAATCAGATGGTGAGGGAGAATGTGGATTCAGCAAGACTTTAAAAAAAAAACGTTTTAAGTCCCAAAGATAATTCACAGCTAAAATCCCAAAAGTTTTCCACACATTTGTATACTTTAAAAGTATAACGATTTGAGTATTACCAATGTAGTGTAACTTCAGGGCTATAGGACGTACTATGTGAACCATCTTACATATGTGTTCAGCAAGCCTGTCTCTTTGTGCTCGATTTAGTCCTCTTTTGTTCGGGGTGGGGTTTGAGTGAACGTTTTGGAAAAAGTCTTTGTTTGTGTACTAGAAATGGCATCGTTTTGGAAAGGTCTGGGAATAGAGCGATGTAGTAAAATGAGACCAAAGCAGACTTGGCTACAGAAATATCTTGAGTGCGTTTGAAGTGCTTGTGTGTGTTTCACATTTTCAGAGCCCTAACTGGAAACACATTTCACTCCCACACTCACTCAGGAGAGGGTGGGTGGAGCTCACACATGCAAACACATGCACACACACACACACACACACACACACACACGCGCACACACTCTTGCATGCACACACACACGCACACACATACGCATACGCACACACACACACACACACACACACACACACACACCTACACACATGTGCTTGCAGAGATACACACCTACTGCTTCCATGTGTTTGAAAGTGTACACACACACACACACACACTTCAACAAACAAAACAAAATCTCTTCCAGTCTCAGACTTTTCTCTAGACATTCCTGGCTGTGTTTCCGTGACCCTCCCTCCTCCTGCCTGTCTCACTCTTCTACATGGAGGAGTGTGGAGAGGAGGATGGAGTTGACCCTCCCTCCTCCTGCCTGTCTCACTCTTCTACATGGAGGAGTGTGGAGAGGAGGATGGAGTTGACCCTCCCTCCTCCTGCCTGTCTCACTCTTCTACATGGAGGAGTGTGGAGAGGAGGATGGAGTTGACCCTCCCTCCTCCTGCCTGTCTCACTCTTCTACATGGAGGAGTGTGGAGAGGAGGATGGAGTTGTTTCTAGACACTGATGTTCTTTCACTTTTCTATACCCCCTCAAGGATAACATGGAGATTCGAGCAAATCTCCTGTGAAAAAACTGTCTAAAATCATCCTTGATGAAGAACAGTGATATATACGTATATACTCCATCAGGATAACCGTGTGTGTGTGTGTGTGTGCGTGTGTGTGTGTGTGTGTATACTTTCAAGCACATGCATGCAGTATGTTTATGTGTGTATCTCTGCAAGCACATAATGTGTGTGTGTGTGTGTGTGTGTGTGTGTGTGTGTGTGTGTGTGAGTGAGTGCGCATCAGCCTACCGCAGAGCAGAGTCAGGGTTAAAGAGATTCTCCATCTTGCTTCAATTAACCGTTCGGCAGTGTTTATATGACATTCCACCGATATAGGTTACCTCTAGCCCCACCTCTAACCCTCGAGCCCCAACTCTGTACCCCCGCCGACCCCAAACTCCACCTCTACCCAACCCCCCCCCCCCCACCACCCCCACCCCCACCTCTCCTCACCCTACCTCTCCCCTACCTCTTCACCACTCCAAAACCTTACCTAACCCTTTCAAAAACATCTACCCTCACCCACCAGATAGACCTCTGACCACACCTATAGCCAGAATAGAATCCTGCTGCCTGCAGTATGTTGTATAAGGCCCGAGGGACGTCACACCTACTTTAACAGTCTTTCTCAACATATTCTGTGTTGCCATAAACCTCTAGGAGTCATGGAAAGGTTGTACGTAATCTTCGCTGGTCCTTAACTCACAAATCCCCTCACCTAGTGTAACCTTTCTTTTCCTATCCCCCTCTCCCTCACTCTCTCTCTCTCTCTCTCTCTCTCTCTCTAATCTAATCAGAGTCAGGACATTTCCCATCCATTCCAAACAAGCCCAGTGCATCATGAGTTCCGTTCAGTTCAACATTCAGTTGTCCCCCTGCCCTCCTCCCCTCTTCCTTTCCTCTCCAGCCCTTCTCTGTTTTTCTTTTACCCCCCTTCCCCTCCTTTAACCCCCCCCTCTCTATCCACTGTTTCTTTCTCTCTTTCCCCCTCCCTTGTCTCAGTTAAACAACAGGATCCTTGTGATAGTAACTCATAGAACAAGCTGCCAACAATACAGGAATATATATTAGAGAGAGAGAGAGAGCGAGAAAAGAGAGAGAGAGGGAGAGAGGAGATATGTATTAGAGAGAGAGTGAGAGAGAGAGAGAGAGAGAGAGAGAGAGAGAGAGAGAGAGAGAGAGAGAGAGGAGAGAGAGAGGAGAGATATGTATTAAGTCAAAGACAGAGTCATCTGGAGATGTTTAAATTGGACAGGCCAGTTTCCGGTGTCTGGAACAGGCCAAAAATATCCAGAAACAGAGAAATCTAAACCAGGAAGAAAAGGATCCAACTCCTTCCCTTCTCTTTCTCTGTCTCGCTCTGTCGTCCTCTGGAATACATACACAAGAGTTCTTCCCATTTCGGATGCGATTTGGGATTGAAATAAAACGGCATGTTGAATCTTAAAGCACCAAGACAATTATATATTCTTCTGTCAATTGGAGAGTTATTACCATGGAGCATTCGATGCCAACATGGAGGACAGTTTGATGAAGGTTGAGGATCTATGGCTGAGCTTTACTGAGTAATGTTACATCGATGTGGTACAAATGCTGTTGTATTTGGCACAGGAAACATTTTCAACAGAGGATCACACAAATCCAGCTTGATCCTTCAAAAGGCAATACATCTTGGGATAGAAGCAGATCTTGTTTTCCTAGCCCTAAGTCACTAAAATGTTCAGAAACCCGATAGGATCCACCGGGCTCCGTGATGCTACACTGACAACTGCATGGGCTTGGTTTTGGGGTACAGCTGGGTGGGCTCAGAGACAGTTGAGTTTACTTATGACTCCAACTGTTAGGCCACAAACTCCTATGGCAGGCCCACCCACCCACTCACCGACTCTTCTACACGCATGCACGCACACATGCAGACATATACACACACATACAGACAGACACACACACACAGATAGACACACAGACATACATACACACACACACACACACACACTTCTGTTAAACTAGAATAAAGAAAGAGGCTGTTCATTATTCCACTCAATCAATCAATCAATCAAATGTATTTATATAGCACATTTAAACATGACACTTGTCAACCAAAGTGCTTTACAGTAAAAGTACACCGAAAGTGTAAATAAACTGAAAATAAACAACCAACAGAAACAACAGAGGAACAGAACAACACGTCAAAACAAACAAGGCACGAGTCAGCGTGAGTCAGGGATCGCTAAAGAATACAGGAATACCACTATTGTAACAAGTCATGACTCAGCTACTATACAATGTTTGCAGGTCAATTACAGGTTAGACCTATACTCCCCAGGTATGCCTACAGAGTATCTTGTGTGACCATGCATTGCAAACGTAATCATTTCCATGTGTTGAAAAAGGGTCACAATTTGAATGAATGAATGAATGAATGGATGGATGGATGAATGGATGAATGAATGAATGGTCTTTATTGTCATTGATATAGTACAGGTACCAAACAACGAAATTTGGGAGGGGGGGGCTCCCCTGGTTAAAAAGGAAAAAAAACTAAAAACAAGAAGGGAAAAGAGCTGGTTTACATAAATAAAGGCTATGTACACTATCCAATTTGATGTCATGTAGGATAGGCCTAGATTAGAACATCCACACTCAGTGTCTGCATAGTCCAGGGTACTGAATAGCCTCCTGAAAAAACAGATCCATGTTGTTTTGTTAACGTGTTGTGGTAATAACGGTCACTCCAACTGTATTATGTGAACACACAGTGCGCCCAATTTAGGTCATTCAGAAACGATATTCAGTTTTAACGGCTGTAATGTGCAGCGCCAGGAATCACTCAAGCAAGCCAAACTTGAGGGGGGAGATCTGTTTTAAGAAACGCGGGCAGGAAAAGAGGCGGAAGCGGGCGAGTGGAGAAGGAAAGGGAGAGAGAGAGAGAGGGAGTCATTCCCAGTCCCAGATGATTTTTGGCTCTTGGTCTGGAGATCCAGATGTCTGTTTGTAGGTCGTTCTTGGGCTGCTCCATAGACTACACGCACGCACGCACGCACACGCGCAGGCACGCACGCGCGCACACACACACACACACACACACACACACACACACACACACACACACACACACACACACTCAGTCGTCTGCAGTTGCAGAAAATCCCCCCTTTTACTCCCTCTCACTCCCCGCCCCCACCGCCTCCATTATTCCCGTGTTTTCGAACAAGCAGCAGTGATGACAGAGGGAAAGGGAACGATAACCGCTCGAGTTATGGATTAATTCACATAAAAACGGCGACAGAATGATTTGATCCCGTCAGTCCCCTCGGTTATTCTCCGTTGGTACGGTCTCTCTCTCTCCCTGCATGTTCACAGCCTACACCGTTTCTGCACGGTGTCGCCGCCGGTGGTGGGAGTCACTAGGGAGAGAAACGGGGGTCGGCCGGTCCGAATAAGCCCGGTCCGAGTATAGCCGTCATCAGGGACACGAGGATGGACCATTGATTGAATATCCCCATAACTGGTTTGCAAAGGGTGCCAGCCAGGGATCGCTGTGAGAGTGAGAGACACGAGGGGGAGAAAGAGAGAGATGGGATGTCTTGGCTCCGTTCTCCTCTCGGGTTTGCGGTGCTGCTGTGAGCGT
>NC_137679.1:15744771-15752271 GCF_963989245.1 Nansenia antarctica | reverse complement strand
TCCTTCTCAGGCAGGAATGTTAGCTATGTCCACCAAGAGGACAGGGAACAAGCTTCCATTGGTCCAGAGTGTCTGGCGCTGTGGTAATCTTGTTAAGGCTGAGACGGGGGGGGGGGGGGGGGTTTAACAGGCTAACCGCCGCTCTGTAGAACACACTCGTTCGTGCGCTTCCATGTACCACAGTTACACGGATGTGAGAGTGTGTGTGTGATTCGATCAGGCCACCCGTGTGAAAGAACATCTTCAATGTTCATGTCGGAATCAAAGACCGTGACCCTGGCGCTGAAGTGAGGCCAATGGAATGAACCCTGGGAGGAGATGTGAACTTGGCAGCTTTGATTTCCCCCCTTTTTGTCCTTTACTACTGCTGATCAGTGCAATATCGCTAATCTCTGTTTCTCTCTCTCTCTCTCCCTCTCTCTCTCTCTCTCTCTCTCTCTCTCCCCCTCTCCCTCTCTCTCTCTCTCTCTCTCTCTCAGATGACGGAGGGGAGGCGATGTCAGGTCCATCTTTTGGACGACAGGAAGCTGGAACTCCTTGTGCAGGTGAGTGTGCAGGCATACACACACACACACGTGCACACACACGTGCACACACACACACACACACACATTCATCCACACTTAAGAAGGGGGGTAAGAGGAAGGAGACTGCAGTATGAATAGATAGTGGATGTGTGTAAGCTCCTCTCCTCAGGGCTTCAATTACTGCTGACAGTGGGGGAGGGATGACACTGCTCTGTCTTTCTACTCACCTGATCCCTCCTTAAACAAACACACACACACACACACACACACACACTCCCACACACACACACACTCACTCACTCACTCCCTCCCTCCCACACTGGTTAGGAGTGCAGTCAGGCACACTTGATATCTTAAACAGTAACCCTAGACCCGCCCCCGCCCCCATCCCGTAAACTCACTCCTCAACCCTCAACCCTCCTCCTGCCCTCCCAGAGTCTATAATGAGGACTAGATGCAGACGAACAGCTATCCCTCCTTCACCTCCCTCCCTCCCTCCCTCCCTCACCTCTCCACTTCCCCACAAACTGCCTCTTTAACGATTGAAGCTCTGTACTCTCTCTCGTCAAAAATAATGCTGTCACCCACCTCCCAGTAACACTCCAGAGCCTGTCTCTCCTCCCTCAGTAATGACCTCAGACAGCATCCATCCTTACCCGCCTCACCCCCTCACCTGCCTATCAGAGTGGCCATGCAGGCAGAGGCAGTCTGCTCTGTTTATCTCTCAACCTGGCTTCTGCTGCAGAGCATACATACATTATCCCATCCTCTCTCTCTCTCTCTCTCTCTCTCTCTTTCTCTCTCTCTCTCTGTCTCACTCCATCACCTTCAGGGCCCCTGGTGTGAGGGTAGTAGCAGATAGCTGCGCAGTGTGTTTGTGTGTGTGTGTGTGTGTGTGTGTGCTCTTTCTCTTTTTCTCTCTCTAGTTTTCTCTCTCTCTCTCATTTCTCTCATTTTCTCTCTCTCTCTCTCTGTCCCTCTCTTTCTGTCTCTCTCTCTCTCGTTCTCTCTCCCTTCACTTTGACTCTAGAAGACATCCGCACACACCCACCTTGATCTGTCCTTCTTCTGACTTGGCTTGACATTCCCTTCAACCCCCCTCTCATCCTTTTCCTCCCACCCTCCGCTCCCTCCATCTCACCAGTAGAAAAAAGAGGAAAGAATAGTTATTCTTTAAGAGGAAGGAATAAAAAAACTGAGAGAGGAGGACTCAATGATATGTTTGGATGGAGAGAAGGAGATAATAGGGAGGGGGAAAGTAGAGGAAAGTTCTGGATGGATAGACGGAGAGAACAGAGAGAGTAGAGAGTAGATGATAGGTTTGGACGGAGAGAAGGAGATAATAGGGAGTGGAGAGAAGCGGAGAGTTCTGCAGGCTGTCTGATTTGATTGCTCTGGTAAGGCTTGATCCTCTCTCTCAAATAGTGCCTTCATTTTTGGATGGATTTCTCTCCGTCTCTCTCTCTCTCTCTCTCTACCTTCTTCCACGCTCCCTCGCTCTCTCTATCCTCTTCCCTCTTACTTTTTCAACTCTCACTCTCGCTTCCTCGCTCTGTCGATCCTCTTCTCTCTCTCTCTCTCTCTCTCTCTCTCCATCTAAGCCTCACTTTGCACCGAAGCTCGCTCACATCGGCTCTTCATCTCCTCCTCCGCTCATCCCCCTCTCCATACATCCCGTCATCCCGTCATCCCCTCATCCCTTCATCCCTTCAGAGGGAAAAGAGGAGATGAGACACTGTGGAAGATACACTAAGAGGCATGAAGGGAGAGGAGAGTGGAGGAGAGCAGTGAACAATGTGGACAGGAGGGATGGAGGGATGGAGGGAGAGAGACAGCCGTTTTAGAAAAAGAGAAGCCATCGTTCCCGGACTGTGTCTGAACTTTTCCCGCATGTTGCTAATGCTGTCCATGCTGCCTCTGGCTGTCGTTAGCGGTTGATTGAAGCACCTATTCACAGATCTGAGGTCAGTCGCTGGGTTTGTGATGGCCCTCTATAGGATCTGCTGATGCTGTTTTTTATTGGGTGGAAACGGTTGTTGGGTGTGCTGCTTTATAGAGGTCCTGAAAAGAGAGGAGGAGAGAGCGAGAGAGGATGAGAGGGGGAGAGAGAGGGAGGAAGAGAGGATGTTATTAACAGACCATTTTCACCGTGCTCGTAATTCTTTCAGCACATGAGGATTTTTTTCCTCCCCCTCTCTCTCTCTCTCTCTCTCTTGCTCCACTTTTCTCTGTGTGTGTGTGTGTGTGTGTGTGTGTGTGTGTGTGAGTGCATTTGTGTGTGTGTGTGTCTCTCTCTCTCTCTCTGAGGGCGGATGTTCGGTAGGCCATGGAAGGGTTAGTGGGACCGTTGAGAATTCCAAAGTTATTCCAAGTTTTCCTGTGTGCTGGGGACTGAAGCAGGCCACCCCTTTTTTGGAAAGGATGACTTGTACCAAATGACCCTATGGAGAGACTACACACTCTGGTCCAGTCAACCATAACCTCACCCTCAGGCCAACCGGCCAATCACTGACAGAGAGACACACCTTCATCACCTCTCAGTCATTAACCCTCCTGACTCTGTGTGTGTGTGTGTGTGTGTGTGTGTGTGTGTGTGTGTGTGTGTGTGTGTGTATGTGTGTATGTGTGTGTGTCTTTTGGTTTATTTGTGGAGAAATGTCTCAGAGGACAGACAGTCACACACACACACACACACACACTGGAGAGGAGAACTTATAGATAGCCTACAGTACAGTCTATAGGACTATAGGACATTATGTAACCTCCTCTTATAAACTTCCTCTCTGACCCCCCCCCTCCCTCCCAGGCTCCCAGGGCTGAGGCTGGGACTAGGGCGTTTCAGTGGCCTGTGCTGTCTTGACATTGACTACTTTTAGAAGTTAGAATAGACTTGTTTGAACCCGTGGCTATTGGCTAGAGGATCTTTGTTCAGTAGGTTGATTTGAGGTCGTCATGTGTCACCACTCTGAAGGAAGCCGATACGGGTGGAGGTGGAAGCAATACTGTTGGAGCCTCCTGAAGCCCAGGGGGCTAGGGTGAGCATCACCTCCCGACTGAGAACATCAAACTGTATCTCCGGTCCTCTTCTGCTCTGCAGACAGCAGAAATGGCTGGAAGTCAGGTGGAGTGGCTTGGAGTTGACCTCTTTTTTTCCCTCTTTTTTTCTTCTTTCTTTTGAGTGGGGCATTCCCACTCTTATTATTATTTGTTTCTTTATTAGATGGAGACAGTGGAGAGAGAGAGAGACAGGCCGGGTTCCCACAGGCCCTTGAAATCCTTGAAAGTTTGTGAATTTGAGAAAAAGAAATCAAGGTCTTAAAAGTTTTTGAAAATAGACATGGGTCATTGAAAGTGCTTGAATGCCCCTCTCTCTCTCTCCCTCTCTCTAAAAATATATTTAAAAATGTTTTACTTAGCTTGTCAACTAGTTCTGTCTCAAACTATGCCGTGTTGGGTCCTTGATTGATTTGAGGGAATTGAGTCTTGAAAGTCCTTGAAAGGTGCTTGAATTTGATGTTTCAGAAGGTGTGGGAACCCTGGAGATATCTCTGTGGACCTGTTCTCTTCCCATCGTCACATCCTACCCCTGTCTCTGTAATTTAGCCTGAGTTTGATGACCTGTTTTGACTGAGGAGTCAAGTGAACCGTCTCTTAACGGTGATGCTTGTTTGATCCAGGAGGTTTACATGGGCGGTGGCGCTGTCTTAATAGGTGTATTTCCGCAGGTGTGATGACACACCCAGTACACAGACGAGTGGTTACTGTATCTGTCCGTCAGCCCAGATCTCCACTGATTGGCTATGTAAGTGTATATTTAGGAGGACTTTAGTCTTCTCTAATAGGCTAATGGTTGTTGCTCCTAGACTGTCATACATGGTCGTTAGAAAACACCAAGGGTTCAGGCAGGAGACGGAACTAAAACAGTCATTATAGCAATTACACACTGAACACATACTACATACTGTGGGGGGGACAGAGAGAGAGAGAGAGGGGGGGAGGGAGGGAGGGACAGACAGACAGACAGTCAAAGAGCCAGCCAGACAGACAGACCGACCGACCGACAGATGCACACTAACAACACTGCAGTATGATGCTAAATACAGAGCATCCGCTGTTATGATAGGGTTGACATGTAGTACTTATGTAGGCTTGTATTCATCGCCAAGGTTATAATCATCTTCAGTAGCCTCTCTCTCTCCAGAGTCTTTGTGTGTAGCTGTGTACCAGTGTAGGCGAAGCTCTCATTGGATCTAGGTCAGTGGAGATGAAATTGTGTGTGTGTGCCTGGCCGAATGACATCACCGCGTTGACTTAATATAGCTCCCAGTAGTTTTCGTCCATTGTAGCTGTGCAGGGAGTAGATAGTTAATGGCCATGAGGGGGTTGATGCTGTGCGGTTCAGAACGCAGTCCTTTATCAAGGTTGTGTGTGAGTGTGTGTGTGTGTCTCTGTGTGTGTGTGTGTGTGTGTGTGTGTGTCTCTGTGTGTGTGTGTGTGTGTGTGTGTGTGTGTGTGTGTGTGTGTGCGTGCGTGTTTGTGTGAGTGAGTGTGTGAGTGTGTGTGCGTGCGTGCGTGCGTGTGTGTGTGTGTGTGTGTGTCTGTGTGTGTGTCTGTGTGTGTGCATGCGTGTTTGTGTGTGTGCGTGTGTGTGTGTGTGTGTGTCTGTGTGTGTGTCTGTGTGTGTGTGTGTCTGTGTAGGAGACACACCCATGGTTAACCATAGGGTGGGGTGCTCTCTCAGAATGTCACAACCAGCAACACATGGCACCAGTGTGTGTTTGTGTACATCTCTCTCTCTCTGTCTGTCTCTCTCTCTCTCTCTCTCTGTCTGTCTCTCTCTCTCTCTCTCTCTCTCTCTCTCTCTCTCTCTCTCTCTCTCTCTCTCAGGCACATCTGCACCGTCAGCAGGACACCACACACACACACACGCACACGCACACATAAAGCAGAGCAGTGTCAGTCAAAGCGCTGAGTCACTGCGATAAATCAATAACCATTCTAATACACACCCACGCTCTGCCCATCACTGCGCTGATACGATTACCACACACTCCAGAACCCTTCCAGTTCACATAAGAACGTCCTGTTATAGACCATCCATCACTGTGCACAGAACCTTAGACTGTACTCACATTTTGCATTGTATTCTTCTGTTCTGTCTTCTGTATCTTACTGCCCTCCACTCACACACACACACACGCACGCACACACGCACGCGCGCACACACACACACACAGACACAGACACAGACACAGACACACGCACACACAGACACACACACAGACACACACACACACACACACACACACACACACACGCACGCACGCACGCACCCACACACACATACACACACACACACATCTAACCTTATGTGTCTCTGTCCCTGTAGCCTAAGCTGATGGCCAAGGACCTACTGGATCTGGTGTCCTCTCACTTTAACCTGAAGGAGAAGGAATACTTTGGAATCTCCTACACTGACGAAACGTAAGTGACCTCGACTCCAGAATGTCCTGGACCCAACACAGTGTTCAACGGTCAAACTCGGCACGATCCATCCATTTCAACCTTCACGAGTTGAGATGTGTTTGCGCTGGGCTTGAACAAAAGCCTTGTAGACACAGTACTGGCGCTCTGCAGGGCCTACAGTTGTCCAGTTGTTGTTTTTATGTAAAACTGTGAGATTGGATTGATTTCACAAACAAAAGAAAGGTCAACAAAGACTTCTATTTTGCTTCGAAGGATTACACAGATGAGTGTTATACAACGTGGTTTCCAATGGGGATCTCCCTGGACAATCGAACACACAAGTTCCCTCCTTGAGAGACACTCGACATTAGGCTTCTGCTTGGGTTTGACTTCCATAACAGCCAATGTCTTCTTCTTCCTGTTTTTTTTTGTTGTTTTTTTACCTCTCTCTGTATTCCCTTTTTGTTTAACACACTCTAGTTTACCCAATGTTGTTTGGCATTTTTAAAATATCAAACAGCCAGGTTACATGTAGATACATACATATACAAAGAGACAGACACACGCACGCGCACACACACACACACACACACACACACACACACACACACACGCACACACACACACACGCACGCACACACACACACACACACACACACACACACACACACACACACAAAGGGCCTTTGCTCTGTATCTCTCTCTGGGCTTCTTCAGTGATGTGTCGATTTGTCTTCAGGCTCAGACTGCTGAACTCTGACCACTCAGAGGGAGAGAAGGAGAGGGAGAAAGAGAGGGAGAGGGAGAAAGAGAGGGAGAGGGAGAAAAAAAACAAGAGACCAGGCAGGGTTACCACGGTGACAAGCTGCCTCTGCAGTTTTCCTGCCTGTCAGAGAGAGAGAGAGAGAGAGAGAGAGAGAGAGAGAGAGAGAGAGAGAATGACAGAGAGAGAGAGAGAGAGAGAGAGAAAAGAGGATTGGGGGATGGAGATGGCAGGGTGTATGGGAAGCAGAGAGGTGGAATGAGAGGAAGAAGCAGAAGTCGAAGAAGTAAAAAGGTGGTAGAAAAATATATAAAACAATAATAAAAAAACTACTATCAGTGTCAATGTGGACTGTTGTCTATTTTTGCCGTCTCGTATTCTGACTGCTCATTGGTGAAGGCGGTAGTATGCTGACTCTTCATTGGTTGTGTGTGTTGTGTTCTGGGTCCACAGGGGCCATTTTAGCTGGCTGCAGTTGGACCGGAGAGTTCTGGAACACGAGTTCCCCAAGAAGTCTGGACCCATAGTCCTCTACTTCTGTGTCAGGTAGGTGACACACACACACATGCACACACCTGCATCTGCACACACACACGCACACACAACCACGCACGCACACACTCACACACGCACACACTCACACACACACTCACACACACACACACACAAACACGCACACACTCACACACTAGCTTGACTGACGACAACAGGCACTCAATTCAGTGTGATTATAGCCACTTACAC
>NC_137679.1:15579914-15734571 GCF_963989245.1 Nansenia antarctica | reverse complement strand
TTGAAACCCCCGAGGCGGCTCTTATAGAAGGTAAAATAGGCACGGCTGTTCTAGTGTTAAAGACTCTCCGTGTGACTATGCGACCACAGCCCCTTTAAGACCCTTCCACGCTCCCACGTGACCACCGCCCCTTTAACACACTGATGCCAAGGAGGACAAAAATTGCATTATTAGTCAGAACCGATGAGCAAGGAAGGGGCGTGATGTTATTGATTCTGTGTGGTAAATGATGGGGTTCCTTAATAGCCGTAACCACAATTTGAGGGACGGCTTTGCTGTGTGAAGAAGAAAGAGAACGTGTGTGACGAGATGATGAAAACACTGAAAATGATTATGGTTCTAAAGACATATGTTATGGTAGCAGAGTCACTGGAGGATGATGAAAGCCCCGTCTGAAGAGACTTGGACCTCCTAGGAAATAGTAGTCATTCTGAATCTCTGTCTCTGTTCTTCAATTTGTGCAAGTGGTAGATTTTCCAGAGCTACAGGGCAGCTAAAAATAGCCTGTCTATGTTCTTACCACAGGAAGTGGTGATAGTGGGAGTGTGTGTGCGTGTGTGCGTGTGTGCGTGTGTGCGTGTGTGTGTGTGTGTGTGTGTGTGCGTGTGCGTGTGCGTGTGCGTGTGCGTGTGCGTGTGCGTGTGCGTGTGCGTGTGTGTGTGTGTGCCTGTGCCTGTGTCTGTGTCTGTGTCTGTGTCTCTGGGACTGTATGCATTGAATGGGATCCAGGGATTCAGTATTACGAAAGAGCCAGGCAGGCAGAAAGATGTCTCTGGTTTTACACTAAACTTTGTTTAGAACACATACACACTTTACAGTTCACTTTATGGTTAAAACACGCACACACACACACACACACATACACACACACACAACCACACACACATACACACACAGGCAAACAAAACAATGGCGACAACAACACACACACCGCAACACTGAGAGACACACACAAACACACACACACACACACACCACATGCACACACACACACACACACACACACAGAAGTGAATCTGGCTGTGGGATGTAGGGATTGTTAGTGAGAGAGATTCCACTAGGCTGAGGTAGCACTGTGAGTTGTTGATCTAACTGAATACATCACCACTCTCTCTCTCCTGGGGGACTTGAGAATGTGTGTGTGTGTGTGTGTGTGTGTGTGTGTGTGTCTGTGTGTGTGTGTGTGTGTAACAGTTTTGCCAGGGGTTCATCTCTTTATCAGGATGTGAAGTAATCACATTTACACTGAACTGAAACACACACACACACACACACACACACACATACACACACACACATACTCCATACCCTCCATACCCTCCATATGCCAGACAGTGTGTGTTTCATCAGGCTGACCCCCCAGGGCTCTGGACCTAGAGGGGGGGGAGGAGAGAGGAGGAGAGGAGGAGAGGAGGAGAGGATAGGAGAGGAGGAGAGGAGAGGAGTGGTGGGGGTTGGAATGGTGTTATTATTGGGGGACGGAGGGTCTCAGAGGAGGTTTCACCAGTGCTGGGAAAGTGAGGGGGTGTAATCGAGATAGATGATTTCCTCATTGTGTTTTTACTGGCATGGGTTTGTGTGTGAGTGTGTGTGTGTGTGTGTGTGTGTGTGTGTGCCCACGCACGTATCTGTGTGTGTGTGTGTGTGTGTGTGTGTGTGTGTGTGTGTGTGTGTGTGTGCGTGCGTGTGCGTGTGTGTGTGCGTGCGTGTGCGTGCTTGTGCGTGTGTGCGACCGACTCGTGACTCTTATGAGGGTCATCTGACTTCAGTGTGTTGTATCCCACTCTCTCTTCCAGGAGGAGGAGTTAGAGCGCTTGGAGCGGGAGTTTGCCATCCAATCGCAGATCACGGAGGCGGCCCGGCGGTTGGCCAGCGACCCGCACGTCAGCAGTAAGAAGCTGAAGAAGCAGAGGAAGACCTCCTACCTGAACGCCCTGAGGAAGCTCCAGGAGATCGAGAACGCCATCAACGAGCACCGGGTCCGCACCGGGAAGAAACCCACACAGAGAGCCTCGCTGATCATCGAGGGTGAGACACCACGCACGCACGCACACACGTCTCTGGTTTTGCACTTTGTTCAGAACACATTTGACAGAACTCGCGTTAGAGTTTGATATATGGTTAAGGCACACACCAAACACACACACACACACACACACACACACACACACAAACAAAACGATAATGACAACAACACTCCACACACACACTGAAACACACACTGACAGACGCACACACACACACACACTCGCACACACACACACACACACAGACAAACAAAACGATAATGATAGCAACACTCCACACACACACTGAAACACACGCTGACAGACACACACATACACACACACACACATACACTCGGAGACACACTCACACACTAACACACCATATCATCAAGAACACCATCTATGAATACCATATTCCCTCTGGCAGAGACTCTGACACAGGGTGCACGAGACAATTCACATCCTATGAAATGTCTCTCAGTAGGGACTGTCACTGTGTTCTCACTGTGTTCTCACTGTGTTCTCACTGTGTTCTCACTGTGTTCTCACTGCCTCTCTCTCTCTCCTCTCTCTCCTCCTCTCTCTCCTCTCTCTCCTCTCTCTCCTCCCTCTCTCCTCTCTCTCCTCTCTCTCCTCCCTCTCTCCTCTCCTCCCTCTCTCCTCTCTCTCCTCTCTCTCCTCCCTCTCTCTCCTCTCTCTCCTCCCTCTCTCCTCTCTCTCCTCTCTCTCCTCCCTCTCTCCTCTCCTCCCTCTCTCCTCTCTCTCTCCTCTCTCTCCTCCCTCTCTCCTCTCTCTCCTCTCTCTCCTCCTCTCTCTCCTCTCTCTCCTCCGTCTCCTCTCTCTCCTCTCCTCCCTCTCTCCTCCCTCTCTCCTCTCTCTCCTCTCTCCTCTCTCCTCCCTCTCTCCTCTCTCCTCTCTCTCTCCTCTCTCTCCTCTCCTCCCTCTCTCCTCTCCTCCATCTCTCCTCTCTCGTTTCTCTCTCCTCTCCTCTCCCTGTTCTCCCGTGTTCCAGAGGCCAACATCGGCTCAGAGGAGAGCTCCCTGTCTGACGCTCTGATCCTCGACGACGGTACGTCTCTCACACACTGACAGACACACACACACACACACACACACACACACACACACACACACACACACATACATACATACACACACATTTCCTTTTGGAGTAAGTGACAACAGACTTTAAGAGAAGACTGGAAACCTTCACTACTGTAACACAGATGTGTGTCATACAAATCTCACACACACACACACACACACACACACACACACACACTGAACTGGTAGACTCCGCCCCCTTCTCACTTCTCATCCACTGTCCCCTGTCTGTCTGTCAGATGACCCCCAAGTGACGGGGACCCCCACCTTTTCTCCGGCGTCGTCCCCGCATAAGGGCCTCCCTCCCCGGCCCCCGTCCCACAGCCGCCCTCCCCCCCCCCCAGTCCCTGGAGGGTCTGAGACACCTGCACTACTCCACGCGCGGCGACTACGACAAGTCCCCTATCAAACCCAAGATGTGGAGCGAGTCCTCGCTGGACGAACCCTATGAGAGGGTCAAGAAACGCAACTCTCACTCCAGGTGAGGTTCCACTCCAGGGGTCTGGTTGTGCTTTCGGTTCTCTCTCTTTGAGGGTTCCTCTGCCTCTGTCACGATACCTGTGTCATTGTTGTTTGTGGAAAGGGCCTGTTGTAAAATATGTCTCTCTATCTCTCTGTCTCTCCCTGTCTCTCTCTGTCTCTGTCTTTCTCTCTCTCTCTGTGTCTCTCTCTCTTTGTCTGTCTCTCTCTTTCTGTGTGTGTGTGTGTGTGTGTGTGTGTGTGTGTGTGTGTGTGTGTGTGTGTCTCTCTCTCTCTGTCTCTAGTCACCGGCGTTTCCCTAGCTCTGGTAGTTGTGCGGAGGCCGGGGGCAGTAACTCTCTTCAGAGCAGCCCCATCAGGAGTCTCCCTCACTGGAACTCTCAGTCCAGCATGCCCTCCACCCCGGACCTGAGGACCAGGGCACCGCACTACGTGCACTCCACCAGGTCCTTCACACACAACCTCTTTACAACCTCTGTAGAACCCTGTAGAACTGAACCACACACATCTGAGGTCCAGGGTAGCTCGCTAAAATCCACTTCCACCAGATCAACACCCAGGTCTAACCTTCAGACCACGTCTCCATTCAATTCAGTTCAATTAAATTAAATTCGGTTCAATTAAATTCAATTCAATTCAGTTCGGTTCAATTCAATTCGGTTCAATTCAATTCAATTCAATTCAATTCAATTCGTTTTATCGGCATGAGAAACAATCCTTTACAGTGCCAAAGCAAGTGAAATTACAAATAAGCAAACATTTAATAACCCCAAAAATTGAATAAAATATGTTTCAAAAGTTAATTCAGTGAGTTTCGAAAGAATCGTCAATTTGTCATTTGTCTTTTCTTTTTTTTGTTTAATGTTACATTATTGACAGTATACAGTGTTGTATGAATGTGCAAGTAGTTAAAGTAATAGATAGTAGTAGTTAAATAAGGGTTGTAATTGAACTAGAAAACCTTTGAACTCTCTCTCTCCCTGTCTGCCTGCCTCAGGTCAGTGGACATCAGTCCCACACGTCTGCACAGTCTGGCTCAGCACTTTAGGATCCGCAGCTCCAGCCTGGAGTCTCAGGGCAAGCTGCTGGCCTCCGACCCCGACACACACACACACACGCTGGGCACGCTGGGCAGCCCCGACTGCCTCTTCCTGGGCCCGGGGACGCGGAGCTCCAACGGTTCCGACCCGCTGGACGACTGTTCGTCCTGCACCAGCCAGAGCAGCTCGGAGCACTACTACCCCTCTGGGGGGCCCATCCTGGCCCCGGGGGGACACCCCAACTACTCCACCCTGGGAGAGGACTCCCCGTCTAAAGCCAGGCAGAGGCAGAGGCAGAGGCACAGGTGTGTGTGTGTGTGTGCGTGCGTGCGTGCGTGTGTGTGTGTGTGTGTGTATGTGTGTGTGTGTGTGTGTGTGCGTGTGCGTGTGTGTGTGTGCATGTGTGTGTCTATGAGAGAGAGACTCTCATTTTTTAACTTGACATTGTCCAAAAAAACGTTGTTTATTGCAAGCTTCCCGTCATAGACCTTCTTCAGGCATGACCGAAAGCTTGCAATAAACGACGTGAGTGTGCGGATGCTGTTATTTTGCATTATTTTTAAAAACCTCTCCTCTCCTCCTCCCTCCTCAGATCCGCCGGTCACCTGGGCTCCTCCAACTCAGGCTCCATGCCCAACCTGGCGGCCAAGAACGGCTCCGGCGGAGGGGGCGCGGGGGGAGGCGGGGGGGGCGGAGGAGGGCATCACGGGGTCTACCTCCACAGCCAGAGCCAGCCCTCCTCCCAGTACCGCATCAAAGAGTACCCCCTCTACGTGGAGGGCAGCCCCAACCCGGTGGTGGTGCGCAGCCTGGAGAGCGACCAGGAGGGCCACTACAGCGTCAAGGCCCAGTTCAAGACCTCCAGCTCCTACACGGCCGGGGGGCTCTACAAGGAGAGCTGGGGGGGGAGCGGGGAGGAGGGCGGGGGAGAGGGGAGCGGAGGAGGAGGAGGCGGGGGAGGAGGGAGGCTCACCCCGTCCCGCTCCCAGATCGTACGGACACCCTCGCTGGGGCGGGAGGGAGGAGGAGGAGGGGGAGGAGGAGGAGGGGGGAGGGCGGTGGTGTCGGACGAGCTGCGGTGTTGGTACCAGCGGTCGTCGGGGAGCCTGAAGGAGAGGAGTCACTCTGGCTCCAACGCTTCAGACGGCGGCGGCTCGCAGCAGGGGACGCTGGGACACGGGCGAGGGAGCAGGGTGGGCACGCTGGCCAAGGGGTCGCCAGGTGGGTGACTCGACGTGACGCACACGCACACACGCGCGCGCACGCGCACACACACCGATACGCTCGATGCCTATGCAATGTACAGTGTCCGTGGGTCGCTTTCCCATTACAATGCCGCTAGGGAGAGAATAACAAGATTAGGACGAGATTAGGATTAGATTAGAACTCGATTTTGTTTTAGAACAGTCAAGAGAGAGAGAACACACACACTCTGTGTGAGTCTCGAACCCATGCCATGACCTTCAGATGATGACTAAACTGCGCCAGCGAGGGTGTATAACGTGATCCCAGAACCCAATGGATCCTGTTAGACAAAGTGGTCACACACACACACCCAATTGAACCCACATCGCTGGGATTCCACTTCCCCCCCCTGGCCGTGTGTATGTGTGTGTGTGTGTGTATGCAAGTGTGTGTGTCAATTAGAGCTAGCAGAGAGGGGTGTATCAGGGGAGTGTCCCAGTATGGAGAGAGACGTACCGTGTGTGTGTGTGTGTGTGTGTGTGTGGGACTTTGGATGGCGCGGGTGGATGGCGCGGGTGAATGTGAGTTCAGGTGTGTGTGGTGTGTGTGTGAGTTCAAGTGTGTGTGGTGACTCTAAAACGGTGTGTGTGTGTTTGTCTCCCTGTAGCTGCGTCCCCTCACAGCCAGAGGAGTATGACCCCCTCCATCGAACAGGCAGCCACCCCCACGCCCCCCTGCAGCCCACAGCACATCCTCAACTGGCAGAGCGGGTAAGACACACACACACACACTCGCACGCACACACACGCTCACACGCACGGACGCACACACACACACACTCACACTCGCCTACGTGCGTGCGCACACACACACACACACACACACAAAATCGGACACTGACACTGACACTGTCTGTCAGTGTGAGCCAGGAAGTCACTATTGGACCCCCACCTCCAAAGTGATGAGTCGCAGTTGAAAGGCTACAGCTACAAACTCCGCCTCCTCTCCAAAGCATCATCTCCAGCTTTTTTTTTTCTGCCTCACCTGTGTCTAACCCACCTCTAACATACACTAGCAGGCACAACCTCTGTCTTTCTGCGGTGTCTGTGTGTTTACTGTTGGTTTACACAGCTCTCTTCTTCAAAAACACTTGGGCTTGACTTTGTCCCCTCCCCCCCTGTACTGCATACACTGGAGTGGCTTGTTAATATCTATTTATTCTCTCTCTCTCTCTCTCCTCCTTTCCCTTTCCTCCACATCCTCTGCCTCTTTTTTACTCACTTTTGTCATTCCCCTCCTCTCTCATTTCGTCTGTCTTCGTCACATTCTCTCTCCATTTCCCTTTTTCACTCCCCCTTCTCTCTCCGCCCCCCCAACCTCTCTCTCTCTCTCTCTCTCTCTCCTGTACTAACCCTCTATGCCTTGTGTGTGTTGTCCTCTCTCCTGGTTTAGAGGCACAGCAGACAGCTCTCCTACTGAAGACACCTGTCAGTCTGCCCCTCAGCCCAGCTCTGACGCATAGAGGTACTGTCTGTCTCTGGGCCGGGCTCCTAGACCAGAAACATAGAAACAGAACTCTTAGACCAGAACCATAGTAACAGAACTCCTACAACAGAACCATAGTAACAGAACTCCTACAACAGAACCATAGTAACAGAACTCCTACAACAGAACCATAGTAACAGAACTCCTACAACAGAACCATAGTAACAGAACTCCTACAACAGAACCATAGTAACAGAACTCCTACAACAGAAACATAGAAACAGAACTCCTACAACAGAACCATAGTAACAGAACTCCTATACCACAAACAAACACTTAGGTCAAAGTAGTAGAAAGAAAGTACTTAGGTCCTCTGATGAGGGGGGGGGGGGGGGTAGTTGGGCAAAAAACTATAAAAAAAAATCCTTCTAGGGAAAAGGACTAGAAATGCTGCATGCAATGCTATCAAATAGAACAAAAGTTTGACCCCCCGCAAAAACCCAACAACATAGAAGCAGAAAACCTAGAACAGGTATGTTGAAACACAACCCCCCAACAACCCCTAATAGAACCAAAGACAGGATGGTTCACATCAGGCTGAATTAACTTGACATCTGCTGTTCGGCAAAGCAGCTATCGATGGCAGTGGATGATTAGAGCAGAAGAAGAATTGAGTGATGCAAGTAAGCGTTTGATATTCGGCCTGTAGGGAGTCACTGAAAAAGTCAAGTTTGTTGTCCTTCCTTAGTAGGTCGGCTACTGACCGCTAGTCTATACCATAGCGTATTCAACTAGCCGGTTGAACAGGGTTCATGTTTGGTCACTCATGTGTTTCCTACTCAAAAACGGTGTCTGTTCTATTTGCTCTACTTCTATGGCTGTAATCTATAATCTGGCCTCTGCATGTGTTCTGTACTCTGCGTATGGCTCTGAATGTTCCTCTGTCTGCCTCTTCTCCTTCAGAACACACTGACATTAACACACAATCGGACGGGAGTATAGAAACAGAATGAGTAGAATAGATTTACATTCCCGTTTCCGAAGCAGCTTTCAGTCAGTCGTGCGTTAGAGCTGCCAAGCGGTCCTGTCGGGTGGTTGAGTGTTACTGACCTGCTAACGTCCGTCTCTCCGCAGGTCGTTCAGCGACAGCTGTTTCCTCAGCAGCCCTCTGTGCGCAGAGCTGGCGGACGTGCAGTGGTACGGACACGACAAGGCCAAACCTGGAACCCTGGTCTGAGCCCCACAACCCCCCCCCCCCCCACCACCAACACCACCACCCTCTTCTACAACACCCCCACCCCACACACACACACACACACACCGGGATCAACCCATCTCTACCCCCCAACCTACCAACACCCCTGACTGTCCCCTGACTAGACTGGACGAGAGCCACCCCCCCCCCCGCCCCCGCCACCCCCTTTGCACTTCTCTGTGTCCGTTGGTCCATCTCTCCCGTCACTCACGCCCCCCCCCCCCCCGAATCGGCTGAGCTGTGGGACTTTGCTGTGGAGCGTCCGACTCCCGGGAATCTAAAACATTGACCCCAAGAGACAGAGCCTGCCTCAGCCGCGGACCCCAGAGGGATTGGATGAGGGTGGTTTTAGAGCACACACACACACACACACACACACACACACACACACAGACAGACTCCTAGGCTCTGACTCATATCTATAGTAGCTCCTGACCCCATGACCTCGGACTCCAATGTTACTGCCAGCCAATCAGAGAAGGACACCTGCGGGATCGAAGCCCCACACACTCGTGTTCTGGATCCGTCTACGTTCATGCCCTTTCCTTTTCGTTCGTTTCACCGTTGTCGTTTTTGTCTTCTGTTCTTTTTTTCTGTGTACATAAAAAAAAAAAGACGAAAATGACACTGAAGAGAGAGAGAGACTTGTCTCTCCCACTTTTGAAATACTACATAACAGAGTATTGGAGTACCCTGGATTATCTCAAAGGCAAAACAAACAGTCGACATTCCCAACTATTCTCGATCCCATTTCCACCCCCCCCCCCCTCCTCCCAGAACCAAAGATCCACCTGACAGACAGACTGAAGGCACCAGGGCCAGCATAGACATTCTGGGAACTATGGTCTATTACACTAACATTTCAACCCCACCATACCGGGGGTCCTTTCACGCTCATACTGGACTGCCAGTCAGCTGAACTGGGGGTGGAGTGGACACAGACTCACTGGGGCGCCTGATCACTCAAACTGGGTCTCCTCACTGCTACTGGGGGGGGGGGGGGGGGGAGTCTCTGAGCTCCTGGAGTGGGATTGGACTGGGAGGGAGGGAGGGAGGGAGGGAGGGAGGGGTGTTTGGATACTTGGGGGATCTCTCCTCAGCCATCTCTGAGTTGGGGGAACGGGTGGGGCTGTAGCAATAACAAATGCTGTAGCGGTATAACGGTTGATTTGGGTCGAAGTGATGGAGTGAATATCAGCAGGCAAAACTCCAACCAATGCCGGCTCGCCTCCTCGTGTTGCTGGGAACAAAAGCCCTGAAGCTGAGGGTCTTCATAGATGACATTTACTCTTGCTTCTCTGTCATTCTTATCTATGGGATGCCGATTTGAATATCATTTGACAATTCGTTTTTTTTTTATTTCCAATCACATTGACTCGCGTCAGCAGAGGCTGTATGGACAGAGTCCGTCTGGCCTTACCCCTCGATTTGACTTCCTAGGGAGACGTGACGGATGATTGGCTGAGGTGAGATGTGAAAGCCGGTCATTGGCTGGTGGTGAAGGCTGTTTGGTTGTGTGTGCCTCCCTCTCTCTCTCTCTCTCTCTCTCTCTCTCTCTCTGTCTGGTCATGGCTGATGGCTGTATGCTGGACTCAACCCTACAGTACCTATCAACCTCCCCCCCCCCCCCCCCCAGTAATGGCGTACAGACAGAGAAAACCCTGTTTATGGACCAAGTCTGTCTATCAGTGTGTATTTGACTTCTCTCTGTCTGTTTTTCTGTCTGTTCAGTCCCACCATTGGTCGACCTCAACTGGTTCAGACGCCAGTGTGTTCTTGTTATTGTTGGTTAATGAGCATTTAGAGCAGGCATGAGGAGGACACCCATAAACCCCAGAGGAGACCTTGTGTGTACAGGTCAATATCTCAGGCTATACTCTTTTTTGCCCAACCTCTCTCTTTACAAACAGCACCGACCAGAACAAACACACACACACACACACACACACACACACACACACACACACACACTTGTCTCAGCTGTGCCATCTATGTATGTCGGTGCTTCAAGACTGTACTGTAACCCAGCACTGAAACAGCCACTCTGTAGACTACAAATCCCACAAAACCACGCCCCTAGTCCAGGGGGGAAATGTCTGCTGTATAATGTGGAGGATCTGCTAACCAGAGAAACAGGGAGCTGCCTATGTACTGTACCATTTAGAATAATGAACAATGTTTTTTGTCAATATCAGTTTTGTTCCAAGAGCACAACATACACAGTTACACAGTGGCTATTAAGACTACTCACTACTCTACATGAATGATCTGCCATCTCTCATTCAGACCTGTTGATAAGTCCAAGCTGATCAACTATATCTTAATCATTGCACATGACATAAGAGTAATTCCAGACTTCGTCCCACCAATATTAGAAACACATACACACACACACACACACACACACACAAACACTCTTGTATAGAGGACATCTCAACCAAACAGGGTGTTTATATTGTATCGTTGTGCTTTTATTACTGAAAATGATGCTAGCAGTGAGCTCTGACCTTGAGGCCCTGTCAATCTCCCTTGGCAACAGGACTGTGACGCAGAAAACATGAAGCCATAACCTTGAACTGAGAAAACAGTTTCTCACCATTTACCAGAATCCATGACCTTTCTGTCTCCAACACACACACACACACGCACACACACACACAAACACAATTATTGCCGCAAGCAAATTTTAAGAGCAGGTATTAAAAAGCACAGCCAATGGTGTTGTACTGGTGTATGGAAACCCTAACTTTGTTGTGATGCTTTGATGTGTGGAAAGTTGTTCTTGTCTACAAACACGAAACATGGCAACGGTGTGTCCCTCATGTCTCCAGGACCTATGTTCTCTCACATTGCCCATGTTTAATAGGCTATTCAATTGTTCTTTTTATGGTTGCACCATAAAAAGACAGATTTGTTTGAAGTTGTTTTGACAGAAGGTGGACTGGATTCTCACCGTTTGGTCTGAGAGAGGAAGGTACACTTGGTTACAGACAAAAGAAACAGTGTTCTGGGAAATACTGTGTTTCTTTTGAATGTTCACCACTGCTGGTACCCCAACTCTACCTCTCAGGGTCATGGTAAATGCCACCACTGTCTAGGCTACCTTACTCTGAGGTTGTAGCGACACTCCACACACCTGCATGGTAGGTAACAGCGTTTCCTCATTCCCCCCAGAGTGGACCCAGTCATGCTAGGCTATGGCTAACATACCGCATCAACCCCCTGTTCCTCCAGAATAGACCTAGGCCAGGCTAACTGAAGCGCATCCTCGCCGGAATGAGTCTGACAGAAACTAGTGTACCAACCATTACCCACTGGAAGAGCCAACATCACTGACTCACCCCCCCCCCCGCCCACCCCACCACACACACATGCTGTGTGGATCCAAGACCGAACGAAGAAAAACCCCAAATAGTCCCAAGTTGTAAGAACCTCCTTCCGCTTGTACCTCCCTGACTGAGAAACACTCCTGTATCCATCATAATGCCCCCCCCCCCTTCCCTTCCATTCCAATTGACCTTTGACTCTTGACCCCGTGGTAATCTCTGACCTCTGAGCCCAATGTGACAATGTGTGTTGTACCCTCTCTCTATAGTCCCAACGCGCCATACTGTCTGTACTCCATAGAAAATGTACAACTTTTTTTTTTATAGTTGAAGAAGAATAAACTAACTCTTTTATCAATCTTTTTCCTGTACGTACGGAGGGGCACTGTAAGCCTATGTGGGGTTTTTAACATTCACCGCTGTTTTAACAATGTTCCTTTTTTATATGAACCAGTATTCGTTTTTTGTTCTTGTTTCTAAGTTCTGACATAGTAACAACCCTTTCAGGTGCTACACAATGACCAGTTACTGCTTATGTCACATAGGATATAGACTCCTCCTCATTGTTATCAATAGTTTTAATACCAGTCGTGCAAAATGAAGAGCATTACTTTAACCAACAGTTCAGTAGGACACCCCTCTACCAGACTATAGAGCATGTAACATGGTTTTATTATTGGTTCTGTTCAACTGTAACCAGACATAAAAAGGTGTTGTAGAAAAAAAAATGTGGAATTGACAAAAAAAAAATGAAAAAAATGAATTCCACAGTTAATTTATTCTTTTTTCTATTAAGAATTTGTATAGTAACTTTACATTTTTCAAAACTGTGTTGTTGGCAACTGATGATGAATTTTCCAGATGAGAAGACTTGGTTGGTTCTTGAGATTATGAAAATAAATTATTGCTGAATGTTCTCAAAATGGTGTCCTGTCTCTTCCCTGAGTTCTCTGTTGTGTGTTCCACTTGTCAGACTCTCCCACTCGCATGCTGTACACCTTCACTCGGTACAAGCTATGGGCCAATCAGGGTTCCCACGGGTCCTTGAAATCCTTGAAAGTTTGTGAATTTGAGAAAAACGTTTTTGAAAATAGACATGGATCATTGAAAGTGCTTGAATTCCCCTCTCTCTCTCACTCTCTCTCTCTCTCTCTCTCTCTCTCTCTAAAATATATATATTCCAAAATGTTTTACTTAGCACGTCAACTAGTAAATAAGTCTCTGTATTGCTTAACTTTGCACATATTTTGCTGTGCTGTGGTAGAGAAGGCAAGAAACCACCTAGTGTTCACATTCAAGCCTCTCTTTTTAATTGTTGTCTGTGAGCGGATAGTTCCTATTATATAAATTCGCATCGAGATCTGTCTCAAACTATGCCGTGTTGGGTCCTTGAATTTGAGGGAATTGAGTCTTGAAAGTCCTTGAAAGGTGCTTGAATTTGATGTTTCAGAAGGTGTGGGAACCCTGGCTAATACATCCACCAGCTGACCAGCCTCCACTGGAACACACACACGGAGCCATCTTGTCATCTTGTCCCATTGAGAGGAACCCTGCATGGCTCTGAGTCATCAGAGGCCATCTCCGCTGCCAGCCTTATCAGGGGAAACCTCTCACCCTTACTCACCAGCGCTTCCCCTCTCCCAGACACACTCACTCTTATGTCATCAAGCATGTCCCCTTCAGAGTTCAGAGTGCTCTAAGTCCTTGTTCATTTCCCCCTTCATGGAACGTCCTGTAAGGAAAGAGGGGGGGCATTCCAAAACAATGGCTGTCGGTCATCACCGACAACAGTCTGACACAGGAAAAGGTTCTGTAAAATGGAAGGATCTCAGCTGCTTCTGTGTTGGGAGTTTGAAATCCCTGTTGTTGTGCTTGGCCTGAGAACTAGCATTCCTGATTTTGGGTCAGTGGTGCCCTTCTGAATTGACACATGAACTGTGGTGTGTGTGCCCTGGCTTTGTCAGCAGAAGCTCATCTTCTGGGGATTTCAGTCAACTCTGGTGTAGGAAATGTTTACAGCTCAGTTGAGACTCACTCTCAGGTCTTAACTCTAAGACGTTTTTAAAGTCGGACTGCAAGAACTTGAAACCTGCTCTCAGAATAAGGAGAACCAAAGGACACACACACGCACACACACACACACATACACACATACATACTGTACACACATGCCCTACATACATTCTTGTCAGGGATGGACCTTGTTTTCAAGGAGATCCTTACCCCCCCCCCCCCCCCAACTGGGCGTTGATACCTCCCCCCCCCCCCCCCCCCACTCTCTCCAGCTGTTAGCACCCCCTCTCCCTTACCTCTTACCACATCTCCCTCTCCCACCCCCTCTCTTTCCTCCCACTCCTTTCTCCCCCTCTGTCTCTCTCTCCCCTCTCTCCTGCTATTCACTAATAAATCCCACTTTTCCCCTCGTCCGCGTTCCCATAGCAGCGCTCCCAACCTCGGGACAGCTGGAAGCTGTTAGCCCTGCATGCCGTGAGAAACTGGTTCCTCTCCCTCGCCTTTTTTGAGCCTCTTGGATGTCTTTTACAAATAGTTGGTGCACGTTTGAAATAGTGTATGTGTGTATTTAGGCAACTGTGCCTTTTAGGAATAGGATATGACCTTGCTTTATAGACCTCTGGTAGTACAGTACCTGGAGACTCACTGTGAACCACTGAAGCACACCACCAGGTTCAACCTCTGGTTCCAACACATCAGATGCTCATGGCACAACACTGTGTGTGTGTGTGTGTGTGTGTGTGTGTGTGTGTGTGTGTGTGTGTGTGTGTGTGTGTGTGTGTGTATGCGTGTGTGTGTGTGTGTGTGTGTGTGTGTCTGTGTGTCTGTGTGTGTGTGTGACCCTACCAAATAAGATGGTATTCTAGGGTTAGATTCCAGAGGGTGCCCAAGTCCCATTTGGAGAATACTTAACATGCACTTCAATATGTCCATTGTTCTAGTGCTGTCCTCGTGCTTGGGCAGAAGGCAACGCCAGTTATGGTCAATGGATGCCATCTAGTGGCGGCCCTAGGAAGAAGTAGGTTTCTGCAGTCTGAGAGAAGACAGTGTCTGCTGTTTTTTCTTTTACCAGGGACAATATTGATCTAATCATGTCACTTACTGCACACAGAGTGCACACACAAGAAAACCAGCCTGCATTCATGCCCAAACCACTGTTTGCCCATCCCTGGTCTAGACCTATAGACCCATATATATATACCTATATATACCTATACCTTTCCTTACCTTTTTCTCATTTGCATAATCTTATTATTACAACGAAAGTTGAAGTGTTGAAGAGCCCACTCGATATAACAAACAACCGTTTTAGGATCACTAATACTTCAATCATTTGTGGATTGGATTCACTGTCTTGGCAGCCATGAAGAATCCAGGTGGGGGAGCAAGCTGGTATGGGTTGATGACTTGGAGATCCTCTGCATGCGCTGGTTGGTTCTGTGAGCCAGGCGCTCATCCTTGCCTTGGGCCAGGGCCACGTACAGGGGCTTGGTGGCCATGATTTTGCAGAAAATGATTAAAATATAATTGAGACAGTACGGTAAAATAATAGAAATTCATTCATTTTCATTCATTCAGTAGTATTGTCAACTCCCGATCAATCTTCTCTCCACTTACATTACGTCTGCATCCAAGATATGACATGTATACGTTATTCATCTGTGTAAATTTAGGTTGTATAAAAAGAACTGATGCATAATAAACTTTATGATAATTGTTAAGTGCCTCTTGCTAAGATGTTTCTAAGACGATAAATGATATCACAGCACTGGTTTATCAAGTGTAGGCTATATATAGCACACAGTTTGTTACCTCTATGCTGATGAAGGCTTTATGTCGAAATGTCTGTCCGTCTGTACTCTCTCTTTGTGTTAAGTTCGCGTTTGTTTTTGTTTTTTCTTTTGCGTGTTTGCTGAGCATGTGAGGAAGATTTAAAGGATATTTTTTTAAATCACTAATGATTAGATTTAGATTAGATTACATTTTTTCTCCTTCCTTCCTTGCTGGTCTTTGCAGCCTAGAATATGACACACCCACTGACGACGTGACTGTTCTCCGTTTTGGTTCCTTTCCAAACCAACTTATTTTCGGTCTGAACACGCCGGCCGGTTCCAGACTTGGTTTGCGAACGCGAACCGGAAGGGTTCCTTTTGCGGTATGAAAGCCCTACCAGTGGTCGGGTCAGACAGGCGTTTCCTTAACTGGGACCCTCTCCCCTCCATCCCTTCCTTCTCCTCCTCCCTGCTGACAGCTCCTCTCCTCTGACAGACACAGGCCCATCATGTCGTCCTGCTGCTTCCCTGAGAGAGAGAAGGGGGTGTAGGGGGGTGGGGGGCAGTCCCCTTTTCCTTCATTCTCTCTCCACAGACCTATATAGCAGGTGCCAACCTGCATAACAGCACATAACAGAGTATGAACATACCTGTGTGGTATTTGCCTTAAGACAATTTCCTTCACATCAATATTATTCTCCCTACAAATAATACCATGTTTCATTTTTCGATTTCAAGCCGGCCTGTCTAACCTCTAGGCTACCATTGCCGCCTTCATAAGAAAATAGAATGGATGTACTGAAATAATTCAGTTCAGCTGTTTGTATAGTAAAAGGCCAGCAACTAGCTCACTTGAAACTCACTGTTTTACATGCTAGGAGTCATGTGACTCGTAATAATGTCACCTTGGAATTTATTTCTTTTTTCTATTTACTTTGAACAGCAGCATGACAGGTCAACAATCAAACTTTATAGATCGGTACTTATCTTGAAGTTTAATCGTCAAAAAAGATTTGTTTACATTTGGAAAATATAAAAATCACAAATAGTGGAAGAGGAAGATGGATATGAGAATGCTCTTCATTGACTACAGTTGAGCATTGAACACCCTTGTTCCCTCCAAGCCCAGGCCCTGAGTCTGAACACCTCCCTCTGCAGCAGGATCCTGGACTTCCTCACAGGCAGAGGCCCAGGTGGGGAGAATAGGTCGCAATTAGAAGAATTGCAAACCCTTAAAACACAAATAATACATTGAGAGGATTTACCGGTACTATCTCTATGGTTGAACGATAAGCTGTCCTATGACAAGGACAATCAAGGACCCCAATTGAAATAAGCCAGTGGCTTTCTTGGGTTTTTATCCTGTTAGTTGACCTTGTATGTAATATGTACTGTCATGTACCTACTTCTGCAAATCTTCTAATAAAGTTTTCAATCAATCAATCAATCAATGAAATTCATATAATCTTACTTTCATAACAAGGCTTGCTTTCTGTTTGAGGCTACAAAGAAGCTTATCCAAGCCACTTTGACACCCCTCAAGGTTGAAAGTCACTTGATATTTATGCTAGAAATGTTGAGTAGATTGTTAGTAAAAAAATAAAAAATAATAGCCATGTCATGATTAGCCTTGGAATATCTGTGCAGTCTAGTGTTCCCTATGCAGTGCAGCAGTCTTTCATCAGGGTAATAGAATTAGGACATTATTTAGAAGAATTACAAACCCTTCAAAATACCAATAATACAAATATATATTAAAATTAATGTTTATGTCCATATATAGTTACATACAATTTATAGTTCCTTTATCCATATTTTGTATTTCTACACTGAACAAAAAAAGAAATGCAACACTTGCCAATATCCAGCAACTTAGAGTAGTAAAATAAAAAGAAACAAACAAAAAAGAAAAGAAAGTATAGGGGTCTAATTACTTTTTAGATTACTAAATCTAAATGTCTTTGTAGGATACAGGTCTACTCTGTATACTGCAAGTATATCTAGATTTATGATATATAATATATATGATAACATGATAACATATATAGGATAACATGATAACGTTACAACCGGTTTCATTTTCATTTCTTTGTGCAGCGGAAGCAGGTGTACGTACCGGAGTTTCCGACCCTGGAGGTTTTTCCGACCCTACCAGATCCGGTCATAGGTTCTGCCCTTTCCGGGGGGCGTGGCTAAGTATCCGATATAATACCACCTCTGAACACGAGCCAGGTCGGATGTGGGTCGCATTTCACTGCCGTGTGAACCCTAACACACATTCAAACAAATTTGTGATCAACATTTGAGAGAAATAGGTCTTAGATCTTTGATTTCAACTCGTGGAAAATTGGAGCAAAAACAAAAGTGTTGCGTTTATATTTTTGTTCATTGTCAATGCAAGTTTAACGTGGGCACTTTTATTTCGAAGGAATAGACATTTGCATACACCCGACCCGACCGTGTCTGTCTGGCAGAGCTGCACCGGTCCTCCTGGACAGAACAGAGACATTACTACACGATGGCTGAGGTAAGTTTGGTTCGGGATGTCCAGAAGAACACTGGCTAAAGTACTTCTCTTGTCTGATCATTTCTGGAAGTTAATTGTAGTTGGTCCATAATAATACATCACAAAACTCTTCGCAATTGTTTTCGAAACGAGTGTCACCCCGGTAGATTAGCTGGAAGTAGCTAATTGATTAGCTTGTTTTGGCGCTTGTTTTTAAAAGACAAGCTAGCCACAACAGACCTCGCAGCTCTGGACGTGTCCTTCATGTTTACTGTCCTTGCTCAACCCAGTATCTATAGAAGCTGGTTATATATTATATATATCTATAGAAGCTGGTTATATTTAACATCACGAGTGACTGGAACCGTGGCAAAGTTTCATATTTTTGGAGGGGGATATTCGACATTCACCTCATAGCTGGAATAGTTGTCTCCCAGTGTTGGACCTCAGAGTAGCCAGGTTTGAGTTCGTTGTGATCATAATAATACATATTCATAAAACGTATTTGTATAGCGCGTTTCCTTTGACCTACACTCACTTCCACACCACAAGGAACTGTGTGTCTGCCTGCATGTGTCTGCCGGTGTGTGTCTTCTTGTGTGTGTCTGCCTGTATGTGTGTACTCAAACAGCTGTGGAGGCTGGTGGAGGTAGAAATCGGAGGACAGGCTGATCGTAAAACATGGAATGGAATTAGGGAATGGTATCAAACCCGACATCCGATTTCTCCTCCCACCAGCCTCCGTTTCAGGTGTAAATAAGCCTAGCCCTGTGCCAACGGCCTGTCTGCCATCTCCCCCGTTCAGATAGGGGACAGTGACAGCGACGTGGAGGCGACCACCCCTGTGAAGCCTCCAGCCAAACGGCGTCGCGCCATCGACCCCTCTTGTATTGCCGCTGTGTCAGTTTACTCAAACAAGGTGAGTTTACCTATGGATGCAAATACAATGAGTTGCTCTGAATAACGGACAATGAAGGAACATCCTGCATTTGCCCAACTCTGTTGTCGTGGTAGTTGGCTGGACCATTGATAGAAATAACAATAATAAACTTTCTTTGTGTAGCACCTTTCATACATGAAATGCAGCTCAAAGTGCCTTCCATTTGAAGCATTACAAGAAGAACAAATAAATATGTTAGCATAGACAACTAATTTGTAGAAATAAATGTAAAAAAAGAAAGACTTGTTTAGTGGTCATTTCATAGCAAGCCTAAGGTGACACTGCCAAGTAACAATTCCTGGAGAGAGGAACCAGTTAGAAGAAGTGTATTGACCTCACCGTAGATCCCCAAAAAGCAAGTCAGGGAAAGAAAACACGTTCCTAGGCACAGTGGCAAGGAAAAACTCCCTGCTAGGAAGAAACCTTGAGAGGAACCAGCCTTAGTGGTCCACCCAACTCAGGCTGGTCAGGTGAAACTATGCTTTTTTAAATGTTTTGCTTGTTGTCATGTTTGGGTTAGCTAAAAGCCTTCCAAAAAAGGTCCTGTAGAGGCTTCTTAACCATCAAAATAGTCTCTACATTATGGAGGACCAAGTCTCCAAAAAATTAACAATAAATTATAGATACATAAATGAATGTATGAACAAATAAATGAATGAATACACACAGTATAACGAAATACATTTCTATATTTATTTATTCTTTTACGCATTCATTCTTTGTTTTCCACTTTCATTCTTTGTTTTCCACATTCTTTTCCACATTCATTCTTTCTTTTCCACATTTATTCTTTCTTTTTCACTTTATCAGTTCTGTATGCAAATATCTGGGGGCGTATCTTGCATGTTGTCCACGCCCCTACGCATTTTCATTGGTTGATACCGCGCGTGACGTGTGAAAGCAGCGACGCAGTTATCATCACAGACGGGGAGAGAGTCGTTAGTCGTCTATAGCCCCGTTCTCACACAGCCTGTTTCTCCCTATAATTTCCATGGAATCCCAAACTATTCCCGTGTTGTCCCCTTTCACACATGTCGGCAATGGTCTATACTAGTCCATCAGCACTGTATGGGAGAACTTGGTGATAACCACAATACCAGTTGACTCAATTAGACATATACGCTCTGGGCTATGCGCGATGCAAGACAGCTGAGAGTGTCTCCACTGCGTTTATATCACAAAATGTACATTTGATAAGTAAAAGTAAGCTAGCTAAGTAAGCAATCTAGCTGACTATGACTGGAAACGAAGTACTATCCAGTTAGAATTATAGAAGATCTAGTTGTGTTTTCCTGCTGGTCTCGCTGCCTGGGTTTGAACAGACTTGTGGTGACTAAAAATGGCTTTAAAAAATGCCTTTCCACCAAAGAATATATATATATGCCATATATATGCGATATATCATACCTCCACTATGATTCATATGCCCTAACCCTTTTTTAAAAAAAAAACATGCTATGATTGGAAATTAAGTAGTGTCTGCTCTTGGCTGAGAGCTTCATCACGTCTCGCGCAGTATCAACCAATGAAAATGCGCAGGGGCGTGGACAACATGCAAGATACGCCCCTATATTTGCATACACATCTGATAAAGCGAAAGACAATGTTGTTTTCACCTATCTATTCACATAGAATAGTTTGTCTGTCAGATGTGTATGCAAATATAGGGGCGTATCTTTTTAACTGATTATGTTTTGGGCTGTTTTTTTGTTTTTACTCTGTAGCACTCTGCTGTGTACCCAGGCTTGAGACAGGGTTTTATATTGTAGTAATATTAATGTAACTTAATTTACGTTAAATTTACAGAAGATTCCTTGTTTGTAGCGCCTCTAAGTTGTAATGAGATCTGCCCCAATTACTGCACCCTGACAATATTTTAGTTTAGAATAAGGTTGGTAATTTAATGTCAAACTAGATGTATTCCTCTATTTCAGAGACCCGCGCTAGTTAAGGCACTAGGTGGGCCAAATGCTACACCTGTTTAGTCTTCTACGAATAATTTACAATTCAAACAGTGCAGTTTTACATTTGTTAACTTAATGTTTTCCTTTTGAACCATTTATCTAGGAATCAAGGTAAGGCAAATACATTACAAAAAAGAAACAATATTACAGGGGGGTAGGTGCGGAAACGTGACCATAGCTCAGCCTAAGAAGGTCTGATCGACTAGGGGTCGATATCTACTGTTCAGGAGACTCAGGTGCGTAAAAAACCCTCTGGTCTCATGTCTCTATCACAACCACAGCCCGACCTACGAGCGAATCATACAAAGGGGAGCAAGATATGGCAGGGGACTTTTTCTGGCAAAACTCTTTTTTGAAGAAAAGCAGTCCATACCTTTAAGAGGTGATAACCACTAAGCTGCCAAACCAAAAGGTCTATCATATCAAAACATAATCTAGGGATGTAAAGGAATTTAAAAAATCACATCTAGAATTTGCCCACCCAGATGGTAATGAAAAATGGTTTGGCCCAAGGACGATCTCGACTTTGTCGCTTTTACCACGTCACGCGCGGTATCAACCAATGAAAATGCGTGGGGCATCAACCAATGAAAATGTGAGACACGCCCCCATATTTGCATACAGATCTGATAATCGGGGAAAGAATGAATGTGGAAAACAATGTGGAAAACAAAGAATGAATGTGGAAAACAAAGAATGAATGTGGAAAAGAATAAATAAATATAGAAATGTATTTCGTTATACTGTGTGTATTCATTCATTTATTTGTTCATACATTCATTTATGTGTCTATATATTTATTGTTAATTTTGACAGGTCCTCCATACTACATGGGTGAGTCGTACGTTCCAACAAACAGTTCCAAAAAAAGACAGTGTGACGCGTGTATAAAAATAAACACTTTTTTTTTTTTTTGTGTGAATATATCTCCATCAGCATTATCCACACCGATCCTGTCGGCTACGGTCTGTCACTGTCTGTCGTTAAACTGCTGTTGAAACGTGTTTGCTCCCACCAACATTCCCTTTGCTGTTCCCTTATATCCCAAATATTCATTCATCCTGACCACAAGGGGGAAATGACCACAAGGAAACATCTAAATAACATACAATAGGGAATATAGACTTAGAAGCAAATATGATCATAATTAAATTAAAGCAAATATGATCATAATTAAATTAAAGCAATCAATATCATAAGTCAATAATTCAAAATTAATATTAGAAAATTAATATGAATAACATGTAGGACTAAATGGCTCCTATAGGTCCTCAGTGCCTGCCTGTCTGATATGCATGGGCAAGGCGTTCCACATGGTGCATGAAAGCAGCTTCTCTGCTCTGTTTGTGGAGAACCCTGGACAGGATTAAAAGCATTGGAGGATCTAAGGGCTTTTAGTGGTTGATGGGATATGAAATAGTCAGAGATGTATGAAGGTACTATGCCAGAGCTTTGAAGCTAATTAAAAGGACCCAATCAATTCGTAAAGAAACAGAGAACCAAGTGCCATTTCAGCTCCAATAGGAGCGATGTGCTCTCTCATCTTGGTCTTTGTTAAAAGTCTAGCGGCAGAATTCTGTGTGAGTTCCAATACTGTAGTTGAATGTGCTTTTTGGGGGGGTTTGTTTGTAGGTGAACAGCAGTTTACAGCTGAAGCCAAAGTCGACTGTCTTCACACAAAATGAAAACGCAGGTAACTTAGACAGAAAGAGGGTTGTGTGATTCACTTTGATTGTGATTAATGGATGAAAACTGTAACAGGTTACACAGCAATTTGTACGTTGCGTAATCAAGAAACGTGGCGGTCATATTACGATAGGGGGATCAGACCAAATTACTACTACTACTACTAATAATAATAATAGGGCAATTGTTGCCTGGTAATGTTTGAATTCACATTCAATGGATCTCATGTCAATCAGGTGACAACGTAGAGAAGGCCAGTTTGCGGGCTAATACTCCGCCAGCAAACAAAAAGCCAATCACCGTTGTCCTCACTGACTCCGAGGAAGACTCTGAGCCGGAGGAAGCAATGGGGGGGAAAGATCCGTGAGTTGACATGTCTGATTCATGTTCTTGTTAGTGTTGCGCTGTTCTCCTTTTTCACTTGCATGGTGCATGTTGTTGTACTACTTCAAACCACCAGAATGAGGCAGTAGCGGTAGCCTCTCTCTCTTTCTCTCTCTCTTTCTCAGGGTAGACATCCGCTCCCCATCTCCATCCCCACCGCCAGGCAGCCCCCGTATAAAAGTATCCAAACGGGCCAACAGAAGTCTTTTGTGAGTCGAGCGGTAACACAGCATCCTACTGTCGTTCAGCTGTTAAGGTTTTTGAAAACTCAAAATGTCACTCACTCACTCGACCCTGCCGGCCTCTCCGTTGCACCCATCTGTCGCTCACTTTTCTCACTCTTTTCTCTTTCTCTCGCCGTCCCTCCCGTCTTTTTCTTCTTCTTCTCCGACAGAGAGTTCAACCGAGCTAAGTTAAGCGCCGTCAGCTCTCTCTTATCTCCGTCTCCCGAAGCCAGGGGATGCCCGGGCCGGCCGCCCTCCCCGCCGGACGACGACGACGACGACATCATCATGGTGCCCCCCCCCGCCTCGAGGCCCAGGAGCAGGCCGTCCCCCCCTGCCTGTGATGACAGTCCCTTGAAGTCCCGCGAGATCCCACTCAAGTTCCGGTGCCGGACCGACATCTACAGGATCCCGGTGCTCTCGGTGAGGACAGGAGACGAGACCTTCCAGGATGTGGTCGTGTGTTCATGTTTGAGCGTCTAGCCGCCAGTAGAACCTCGGTGTAGGCTCCGTTTGTCCCGGGTTAGTTTTAGGCCCAATCCCATTTCGTATTTTTACCTCCTACCCTACTCTTTTTTTCAGAGTGCCCCTCGCGTTTCGACTTGCCCCCTCAGAGTTACAAGGGGTAGTGGTTGAAATCTTCCCCAATGAAATGGGGAACAACGCTTCAAGACCCTGATACGTCATCAGTAGTGTCCTAGAAAAGCATGGACGCTCGCGATACTTAGAAGTTTCACGCCATCAATCGGAAGAAGTCATCAAATAAAAAAGAACAATGCTTTATTACCAGGCCAGTTCATGACAGAATAGCAAAGCTCTGTAGGTGTCTATGTTGCTAATTGTGCTTCAATTAATTATTTCCCTCATTTCGATTGCAGGCAGACAGATTCAGAGCTCAAATGCAACTCGAGGCATTCAGTGTCCTAGTGAACCTTACCCCCAGTGAAGTTGAAAATGCTTTGAATTAGTTGGGATTGTACCATCTGGGACATGCATTGAGCAACACTGTCAAGGAGACACAGGACTTTAGTGTTTCAGCTAAATGTCTTTATGAAATGAGATCAGGGCAACATGCTTAACTTGAACTGGCGACAATGATGTGTTTTTTCTGTGTGGTTGTTGCTTTATTAAGAATCAGGAGACTTTCCTGTGTGACACAATGATTCTTCCAGGTATTCCAAACAGCTTTTGTGTAGTTTATACATCTACCCTGTGTTTTAATGATGCAACAGAGAATTGCAATGAAATCTGTACTACAGGAAGTCTGCACTGCAGAATGAGAATATTTCCCAGAGAAACTTGGTTTGCAAACAACTTAAACTTGCTTTAAAAAAACTAAACATACTATAAAAGTACAATACAAATGCAAGAGAATAGTTCAAATCAGACCATTTGAAAACAACAATCATATAAGTACACTACAACACACCACATAATTCGTACGGTACTACGGTTGAAAGTGTCATAAGACATGCCAGGGCGTTGTAGGATCGTCTGTGCAGTGCTCTGGAGCCCTACTAACACGAGGCTTTGGTCCGCAGACGGAACCCTTGAGCAAGGCAGTGGAGCAGCTGTCCGTCAAGCTCAATGTCCCGCCTTCGCGCATCCTGCTGCTAAGGAAAGCTGTGGCGCTTCCTGCCCAGTCCACAGCCAATGAGCTGGGACTAGGCATCGCAGACATCATAGGTGAGATGGACAGGACGACACCGATAGGCTGTTGGTACAGGTCAAGGGTTTCCTCCACGAATGGAAACAAGTAAAACTGCCCTTAGATCAGTGAGTTAATCCTACCCGGCTGCTCAAACTTCTATTGAAAAGGACGTTTTTGTCTTTTGTCTGTGTGATGCCATGTTTAGGTTTCTGTTTGTCTAAATTGTCCACCTTCCCTCCCCCCTCTTTCACTTTCTGTCTGGTCAGATTGCGTGGTCATAGCAGCGGATGACAGACAGGAGCCAGAGGAAAGACCTGGCATGATCACACTGCGACTTCAGGGCAAGGAGAAAGGCTCGGCGCAGGAATACTCCGTATGCAAGGTTAGCGTTAATAATATCTACTGTGCACTCCACTCCACTCCACTCCCCTCAGATATGCAAGGGTACGTTTTCAGGGGCCTTTTGAATAGGGGCATGTTTTTCATTTGAAATGCAGTGTTGCGTGAAATGAGTTATTTGCCCTGACCTCGTAAGAAACGGGTATAGATCTGAAAGGATGGGACGGCTGTTTGGTAGCTCTTTCGCTACATAGCGTATACCCAGGGATTAAAGTTTTCTGTCGTGACGGATTTCCGTCAATTTATTCCAAGTTGCGACGGATTTTACCTGGTATAATATGATTTGTAGAGGCATACAATCTATTTTGATGTCGGTATTAGGTATATAAATTATATACAGTGTTTCCTCTATATGCATTGATTTGTGGCGGGCCGCCAATTAACCTTGTCTCGGTCTGCGGGAGCGACTTCGAATGCGCGTTCTCACCACTCCAAACAACACAGAGCAAAGCGAACTTTATCCTAAACTCCGTTTCAAGTGAAGCAAATGTTCTAGTGAGAACACCCCCTAAATCGCTCTCAACACGCGCAAGGTGACGCGCTTGCAATACAGTTTTGTGATTGGTCCGAATTTAGCGGGAAATTTGGATTTCAGGAAATCCCTCTCCTTTCCCTCTCTCTTCGCCGGTCCCTTTAATCCCGTATCCTAATCGAAAATGGAACATCATCAGTGACGACTGTGGGTTATTGCATTTACTGCTGTTCTCTGGTTCATGTTCTTATACCAGTAGGCTCATGTAGGCCTACTTCGTATTGATGAGCTGATGATCTTTCTGTGTGTGTGTGTGTGTGTGTGTGTGTGTGTGTGTGTGTGTGTGTGTGTGTGTGTGTGTGTGTGTGTGTGTGACTGTCAGTCACAAGTTCATATTCTACGGATGTCGTTCAATGCTGTATGCGTGTTCCCGGTTTCATGTGTACGCTTGTGTAATTCATATTTGATGAGCTGATTATCTCTCGTGTACTTCATATTCGATGATCTTTCACTGTGTGTGTGTGTGTGTGTGTGTGTGTGTGTCAGTCAGTGTCTTGGGCGTATCTGTCAGTCACATGTATATTATACGGTAACCTATGTTCAGTACTGTATGCGTGTTCTGCTGCAGCTGTAGCCTCAGGATATCTTGGTATTTGATCACCTGCTATATAAAACCACCTGCTCGGCTTTAATGGCTTAACCGCTATTTATTTCCGCACGCGGAAACTCACCGCCCCGCACCAGCCCCGACTTGGCCAGAATTTCTTTCTGTGAGGAGATTTTTTGGGGGCTTTAATATACCTGTGTATATTATGCGTATACCTGTTTTGCAGCGGCGGCAGGTGCTGTTCAAGATCAGGCAGGACGATTTTCTTCTTTATGAACATGGCCTTAGTTCTATTTACCTACCCACCCTGGGCATGATACACACATTTACCAGTGTTCCCACGGGTCCTTGAAATCCTTGAAAGTTTGTGAATTTGAGAAAAGAAATCAAGGTCTTAAAAGTTTTTGAAAATAGACATGGGACATTGAAAGTGCTCTCTCTCTCTCTCTTTGTAATTGTTGTCTGTGCAGATAGTTCCTATTATATAAATTCACATCTATCTCAAACTATGCTGTGTTGGGTCCTTGAATTTGAGGGAATTGAGTCTTGAAAGTCCTTGAAAGGTGCTTGAATTTGATGTTTCAGAAGGTGTGGGAACCCTGATTTACCCACCCTATACCCATCCTAAGAATGCTACAACTTATCCTACCAATGAAAGTTTATAATGCAAGGGCACAGGAGGGAGAGTTACATTGGAGTAGTCAAGGTGACAGTGACACATTCATCACTGCCTTGCACACTCTTCCCTGCGTCTAGCTGATTTGTCACCAGACGGAAAAAAAATCTCCAAGCTAAAGCTTCATACCATTTAACCAATAATCACTACACAGCCCTATGTTGTCACCATATAACGATATTTAGGAAACCAGAACTAACACACAACCAACCAACACAACAGTTCCAATCCATGTCTACAGTCACAGAAAGCAACACGCAGTTTAGCTGTTACACCCATGGCAATAAATAATAAAAACCGAAATGTTACGTTCATTCTGAGGAATTTAAGTGTTGTATAGCCTGCCCAACTAGCTAAGATAAAAAGCATTCCTCTGTGTTTGACTCAGGTTGGCGAGTAGGCTAAATTAGCTCCATTAGCTAAGTGAAAGTGAAAGAAACAAACAAAACACAACAAAATATAGCTCTTTGAGTCAACTACTCACCACACTTTGTGCACTTGTGCTAGCTGTAGCTTATACTTATATTAGCTTGCTAGATTTATTATCTGATCATTTGATTGGATGGGGAAGACGTTAATTCACACTGCAATATCTCTGATAGGTTCTCCGGAAGTGGCCATAATCACTGTGTACGGTCCTCCACTTCCTCTACTAAGGAGCCTCTGCTGATATCTTCTTGTCCTTTTCTATCTAAAGGAGTGGCCTACACTAGTCACAGCCACCAAGAAGGAGCTCGTCCCCTATTGTAATCAAGGAGATAAGGGTGTCTTGACCTTAACAAAACTGTGCTCTTTTTCCCTAAGAGTGTTGTCAGATGGACACCTTGTTTACATTTCTGTTGCTCTCTTGCACTAGTCCCATGTGCGCTTACACACCACTTCCATCCCCAACATATGCATCTATGCTTTTTCTAAAATGTGTTTCTTTTTCCTTTCCTAAACACCAGGGGAGCCTCCCCTCCTAAATTTCGTTGTTTGGTACCTGTACTGTAGCAATGACAAATAAAGTCTATCTATCTATATGGTAATATCATTGCTGAGTAGTTTCTCTGCTCTGGACAGCTAAAAGCTACTTTCCGGTCACAATCGCTCACAATGTTGAGGAACCAAAGCCAAAGAATTTCACTCTTGTGTACTTAATAATAAATAAAAGGGTTCTGATTGTGATTCTGATGTGGGCGTGAGGCCGCCGTGTGTGTGTGTAACAGCCCAGGCTCAAGGGACTGTACACAAAATAAGGGGAGACCACATGCTTTAAATCAGAACAAAAGTATTTATTTAATAAACTAACTGAAAGTATTTCAAAGTAACAATAGATATGTTAATCAGTATCATCAGTAGTGAATGCAGTGTATGGATGAGTGGAAGGTGTAGTGTAAATGTTGTAGGGTGTGTTAAAGTAAAAGTAAAGAGAGCCTAAGCTCAAACCAACCAAACCAGTGGAAGGAGGAGAAGAGGGAGAATCAGAGTGAGCAGCCAGCTTAAGTAGGCAACTCACCAGGTGCCTCAGATCACCTAATCAAGCCTCTGCCCAGCCAGGACGCGTCCTAACGATTCCCACCGTAGTTGGGGTAGACCACGCCCACGCCACGCCAACTTCTGGAATATGTAGGGGTGTTCTCTGTATCTTGTTCTTCCGCCCCGCAGGTCGTTCCGCAACCCCATTGGATTTTAGCTTGTGACGTAACACGGGGTGCACGATTAGATAAAGGTTACCCATCTCTGTATGCAACTCGGCGGCGCTGAGTGTGCCGCGGGCAAACGGTCAATGTTCGCCGCGGGCACGGCCGCAGGCGGCCGGGCGCGGCTCTCATTGCCCTGTGGGCCCTGGAACGCGCGCCTATTCTTAGTGTCAGTGATTGTGTTTGTGTTTGAGAAAAAAAGAAAAAAAACACCCCTACATATTCCAGAAGTTGCCGTGGTCTACCCCAACTACGGTGGGAATAGTTAGGACGCAGCCAGGACCTGCAGCAACCAATCCATATATGGTATGAGCCCACAGCACCTAGTGAGAGGGCTGTCACAGTGTGTGTGTGTCTCCACTGTTGATACTGAGGGAAACATCCCTCTCTCTCCTTTTCCTTGTTTCTCTCTGGTTCTCAGGAGGACCCGCTGGGCTCCATCCTCTCCCAGTATCTCTCTGGTCTGGCAGCCGACCGGAGGCGCAAGGTGCACTTCCGGTTTGACGGGTCCAAGATCACGGCCAGCCAGACGCCCTCCCAGCTGGACATGGAGGACGGAGATGTGATCGAGGTGTGGGCTTGAACACCTCAGCTGAGAGAACCATGTGTTTGTATATATAGTTTATTGTTTATTAAAGTCTCTAATTAAAGTTTATTAATGTATTATTTAACTAAATTAAAATCCAAGTGTTTTCGGTAGTTGCAAACTTTTGTTTGCCATGTAGTCATGTAGTAAGCTACTGTCAGTCCTAAAAAAACATGGGAATTTAACTTCTATTACAGTCCTTCAACTTCAGATGTCGTTACCTTTATCTGGTATCTAGGAAAGTATTTTTGCAACTGAGATACAATAATTAGCAAACAAGGCATTTCCTTTATTTTCAGGTGTGATTGTTATATTATATTTATTGTTATTGGATGTTTGGTGTTACCATTAAATATACTTTATAATATCGTTTCTAGTACAATAATATATACTACACCGCCACCTTTTTTTAAGTGACATTTGATATTGTATGTCAATAAAATGTAGAACAAATAAAGACACTGAATACTGTACGCACGCACACACACACACACACACACACACACACACACACACACACTCAGATGGCTGCAATTACTGATTCAGAGGTTGAACTCTCTTGTCTCCAGTAAGGGCTCTGTGTGATCATCTGGGTCCTGGGAAAAGGGACAATAATTGATTAGCAGTCTTAATGCCTGTGTGTGTGTGTGTGTGTGTGTGTGTGTGTGTGTGTGTGCTCGTGCGTGTGCACGCTTGCATGCTCTTGCCTGTGAGAGGCGGCTGTAGGTCTGGCTATGGGGGCCACTGTAGCGGCGTAGTCCTCTCCAAGACAGGAAGAGTGTGTAGATGGACGCCAACAGACACTGCACTGTGAATAGTATAGAGCTGCCCTTTGCCACATACGCACCCACACGCTACGACACAGGGAGGGTGACATAAAGATATTGACCGGGGTACACGTTCAGAATACATAGATGGAGGGGGTGAAGTTTGAAAAAGAGGATGAAGGTCAATAAAATGTAGATAAGGGAAAGAGAGAGAAAGAGATGGAATATAATCATGAGTTTAGACATAAGTTATGATGATGTGCTCTCTTGTGTGGAGGGCGTAGTCACCTGTTGGTCTGTGTTGAATGCTTTAGGCTGTGCAGTGTGTAGGCTGTAGGCCAGTAATGCACAGAATCCCAGTAGCAGGCTGAATATGTTCAAGCCCATCAGTGTGATGACCTGCTCACCACGCGCACACACACACACAATACCAATTAATTCAGCAACTCAACTCAAACTAAATAAAGTCATTTGAAGTGATAAAGTGATTTGCATTACAAAATCATTGAAATAAATAATGTTACGAGATGATCAATTGAAAAAAATGTTATGATGAGCATTATCACTTATCACATCACTAATTTGATGAGTTATGCATGGACTCACTTTGAGTTTATTTGGTTTCCTCTGGACTTCCACCGCTAACCCCCCAGTGGCCACATACTGTAACAACACATAACAAACGACCTCAAACCACATGCACAAAATACACGAAGTATGTGTAGTGCAACCCTATACCCTAAAATCTATACTTTTAAACTAACTAGTAATCACTATGGACTTATTACTGCTGCAACCCTACCCAAAGGATAATGTACACTAACTACTGGAGTTACTGAGACATAAAGATGAATGGAAGCACCCAGAGATAATGCCTAGACTTTAGCTCAGTGGGCTAACTCAGTCTTAACCCAGATAGTGACCACCGGGTTTCAGACTCACAAACATGCCAGACCAGGCTGGAGTTGTCATGGAGACAGAGCAGCTGAAGCTCACACAGGCATACGTAACCGTGGTGAGGATGGAGGCCAGGGCACCGAACATCTGCACCACCTGAGAGAGAGGGAGAGACAGATTGAGGATGAGTGAGAAGGAAGAGAGACATGAAGACAGTGAGTGGGTCTGATTGGAGGAGAGCATTCCTAAGGTAGATCGACCAGAGGAAATTTGCCGTTGTTGAAATCTCACCCCAATTATGAGGAGCCGAGTATTAACAACTGTCCCAAACCAGCGACCAATTCTGACCTCCCCCAACTCCTCCTGATTGGTGGTTGCAGTGACTGTGCGGGACGAGGATGGTTCCTTAAAGAACACATGGTACAGCCCCTCCTGAAACATGTTCTGAGTCATCTGTGAGCACAAACAAAACATGTCACTGCCTGATGATGCAAGAGGTACGACTGCTGATACGAGTGAAACTGAAAATCTATTTTTCACATTAGGCTACTGTAAAAAACACACACACAGACACACAGTTGGGCCCGCAATGTTTCGCTCCCCTCTCCCACCCACCCTCTCTCCCTCTCTCTCACCTTCAGCCAAGCTTCCCTTCTTCTTCGACCTGCATATCCACAATATGTCCACAATATATCCCAAATCCACAACAGCTTAATTAAACCCTCCGGAAAAGAAGACATGAAGACTTCCAGTTACTCATTCACTGCGTCTCATACCTCCGCCCTCACCCAGCCGAGATCCATAGGGCCAAAGGTCGTTGGAGGCTTTGTTTTTCTTTGTTTTCTTCCAGGTTGATAAGGCCCACCTCTAAGGAAATGAAATGGTGATCCTATTGGCCAGAGTGAGAGCAAGAGTTAGTATGTACAGTTAGGTCCATATATATTTGGACACAGGCAGAATTCTTGTCATTTTAGCTGTTTACCAAAACATCTTCAAGTTACAGTTATATAATGAATATAGGCTTAAAGTGCAGACTCTCAGCTTTAGGGTAAGGGTATTCACATCCAAATTGAAGGAAGGGTTTAGGAATTACAGCTCTTTAATATGTAGCTCCCTCTTTTTCAAGGGACCAAAAGTAATTGGGACAATTGGCTCAAACACTGTTTCATGGGCCAGTGCAAGCAGATTAGACTTTGCCAAAAAACATCTAAAAAAGCCAGCCCTGTTCTGGAAGAGCATTCTTTGGACAGATGAAATTCAGATCAACCTGTACCAGAATGATGGGAAGAAAAAGGTATGGATAAGGCTTGGAACGGCTCATGATCCGACGCTTACTACATCATCTGTAAAAAACGGTGGAGGCGGTGTGATGACATGGGCATGCCTGGCTTCTAATGGCACTGGGTTACTAGTGTTTATTGATGATGTGACAGAAGCAGACGGATGAATTCTTAAGTGTTTAGAGATATTCTGTCTGCTCAGATTCAGACAAATTCAGCAAAGTTGATTGGATGGCGCTTCACAATACAGATGGTCAATGACTCAAAACAGTTTTTTAAGGCAAAGAAGTGGAATATTCTGCAAGTCAATCACCTGATCTCAACCCGATTGAGCATGCATTTCACTTGCTGAAGACAAAACAACAAACAACAACTGAAGACAGCTGCAGTAAAGGCCTGGCAAAGCATCACAAAGGAGGAAACCCAGCATTTGGTGATGTCCATGGGTTCCAGACTTCAGGCAGTCATTGCCTGCAAAGGATTCTCGACAAAGTATTAAAAATGAACATTTTACTTATGATTATGTTAATTTGTCCAATTACTTTTGAGCTCCTGAAAATAGGGGACTGTGTATACAAATGGTTGCAATTCCTAAACGTTTCATACAATATTTTTGTTCAACCCGTTGAATTAAAGCTGAAAGTCTGGCATACAGAGCCAAAATTATGGAAATTGTGTCACTGTCCAAATATTTACGGACCTAACTGTAGGTCATTGTTACACCCAGGGCATTGTAGACACTGCACAGCAAAGGGTTATCTCACAGGGACAGCCAAAGGACCCTTTTTTGTCCTAGGTATACTTTCTTTTTTTAGAGGATTGAGACTTTCAGTATTCAGTATGTCGGTTGGCACACATCTCCAAAGTGCAACACATTGACTGTGTTCCAAAATGCGTTCTTACACTCTATCTAGAAGATAGTGTAAAAGTGTAAAGTATCGTATACACTCTAGTGCAAGAACGCATTTTGGAACACAGTCATGTTGCCCTATCTGTACACTAGAACCACTAGAACATCTTTACTAACCTAAGTACACAGCGTGATGTCTGGAGACCTCTATTTGTTGACACTAGGGTAAGAGTCTAATCAATGAATTAGATCAATACCATGCAAAACATAATCAACTGGTTGTGTTTAGTCAGGACTGAAGAATCTTCCTCACATTCTTCACATCTCACATTTCTTTATGCAGACACACACACACACACTGTAGTCTGCATACACAATGGAGGAAATGTCATAGGATTCTCATTGAAAACAACGTCTAAATAAATTGAGAGAAAAACTGTGTTTTGACATATGGGTGCACTGGCTTGTACGTATTCACATGTACTCGTGCATTGATTATGCAGATAACTTTTATTGTCTTTCTGTCTGTGTGCGACCCATTATGGGTGAGTGAGGAGTAGGTGTTAATCACGCTCATGACGTGACTTGAGATGCTTTTATCAAAAAAGACAATTTAAATGTAAATTTAAAAAAAAGTGTAACAATTGCAGAATAGCCTTTAAAAAACATGATTGTATTGAAACGTTATTATGAAATGTTTTTAAGTACAACATTTCCCATCAAATATTTTGCTGGTACCTACCATGGTTTTGGAAAGTTACTGAAAGTTTCTGGAATTTTGCAACTCGAATTAGGAAGCAGAAAACAATAAAGTATTAAAATCACAACAAAGTAGACTATAAATGATAATTTTATCATTATTTATTATCTTATTTTATCTTCGGTTCCTATGAATATCTCTCTTTCTCTCTCTGGGGTTAGTGGTTAATGGTTAACACTAGTTATTTATTATGACCAGGGGCGTGCCACAAAATTCTGGGCCCTATACATTAACAATCTCTGAAAAACAAACAACAAACAAAAAACAAATGTTAGTCCTATAGGACACACTGGAGGGAGAGGTCCTCATCATGCCTCCTGGGTTAACAGACTGTAAATAGAAAATATTTAGTCTGTTAACCCAGGAGGCATGAAAGAGGACCTTTCCCTCCAGTGTTTCCTATAGGACTCCACCCTCTCCCATTCAAATGTATCTTGTCTGAAATGTTACCTACAAAATGTGATACATTTGTTTTTTGTATGAACTATGACATATTTACTATGTTACCCCTTGGTCAACTTTGAGTTACATATATACATATATATAGTGTCCTAGTTAACTTGCCTCTTTATTTTTCTATGTCAATGTTTTTCCATGAGCCCTATTGATTGTTTGTGTAATCCTGATGACCCTGATCATCAACACCTGTGTAGGCCTGTGGCCCTATAATAATTCATAGTTTGCAGTCACGTGACTTGCGCAGAGCCCTGGCGGGCAAAACATAGTGGAAACTCTGTAGAACTGCAGCACCGACCGGTAATTTTCCCACCTGTTTCAAGCAACGATTATTAAGATCACCTCTCAAAAGAAGAAAAACAAAGATATGTGAACAAACTACACATTTTGGACACTTGTGATCCATATACAGCACCCGTATGGGCAGAGATCTGTGCCACTAGAAACTGAATTTGAATTACTGACATTTGAATTTGAATTGCTTAATTTGAATACTTTAATTTAAAAAATGAATTTGAATCACATAATTTGAATTTGTATTATTTAACTTGATTCAGTTTTTCAATTCAGTTATTCAAGTTAAACAATACAAATTCAAATGATGTGATTCAAATTCATTTTTTTAAATTCAAATTGAGTCAGTAATTCAAATTCAGATTCTAGTGGCACATACAGTATATCTCAAAAGTGAGTACACCCTTTAGATTTTTGCAAATATTCTGTTATATCCTTTCAGGGGATAACATTATCCTACTGAAACTTTGATATAACTTAAAGTAGTCAGTGTGCTGCTTGAATAACAGTATAGATTTATTGTCCTTTGAAAATTACTCAGTACACAGCTGTTAATGTCTAAACAGCTGGCAACAAAAGTGATTACGATCACATGATGACCGCCATTTTTACTCATCAGTAATTTTGGCTGTTTATAGATCTAATCTCTGTAGCTACCTTAAGATACATGGATGTTGCGCGCGGATGTTGCGCGCGACAGAGAGAGACAGAGAGCGACGAGAGAGAGTTTAGGTGAGAGAGAGAGTTTAGGTGAGAGAGAGAGAGTTTAGGTGAGAGAGAGAGACAGGTGACAGAGATGGAGTTTGATACAGCACTCAAGTTTTACTTGATGCATGATATGTATCCTCCTGGCATGCCCAAGGTTGGAAACCTTAAATCAAGGATTCGAAAGGCGTCCAAGAATTACTTGATGAAAGGTAAGTCAGTGTGAATAACTATGTTATATCCACTCTTGAAGCCACTGCTTGAAATGGCGAAAATGCATAGGCCTATATCAAAATTGAGTGTCTCATTAAGCATCTGCTAACTATTGTGTGCATAAAACCTGTTTCCAGTGGCTTTATATTTGCACTTCTAAATGAATGCTGTATTTTTCTGCTGCATCAGGTGAGGAGTTGTACTATAAGTGCAAGGACAAACTTTGCTTGGTGGTGTGCAACAAAGATGGAGTTTGTGATGTCCTGATGGTAACTTTCATATCTGACTTGAGTTCTTGTCCATCATCTTTCCCAATTATGACAAGATTATCATTGTTGGAGACCTCAAAACCTACTTATTCAATCTCGCCTTTTAAATGTCTGTCTTTATTGTTGTTTCATCTGTTCTATTGTTTTATCTTCTTTGCTCTATGTGAAGCACATTGTGTCACATTTTTGTGAGAAATGGGCTATACAAATGAAGTTTGATTTGATCTGAAGGAGTGCCACGACAACCATGGGACTGGGGGTCATCCAGGGAGACGCCGAACGCTGGAGAAGGTGATGGCGTCCTACCACTGGTCCACCTTGCGGGAGGATGTCACAAAATGGGTGAGTGTTTGATGTTATTAGTGCATGGTGTGTGTGAACATTGTAATTTATACACTGCCCGTTAGCAATGATCTTTTACTCAAAGATCTCCAACTCTTGTGTAATTCTCATACTGACCACAATCTGATTCTGCACTGGAACACCCAGACCATCATACAGGCCGCAGCCCCTCAACCACAGCGGTTCTGCACCTAAGGCACTAAGCCCAGCAGCTGACCACCACCACCAACATGACGCCTCAACCACATCAAGAATTCTCTGACTCTAGATAATTTCCTCTGAAATGTCACTGTTTTAAAGGTTGATGAGTGCCCCCGCTGTCAACATAATGAGAAAATAAAGACAGTTGCACCTGTACCCATCCAAGTGAAAGAGGCATGGAGTGTCCTGGGGATTGATCTCATTGGTCCACTTCCCACCACTGCAAAGGGCAAAAGGTAGCTACTGAATGTTGGGGAGAAGTATGTGTAACCCCTTTTGGTTAAAGCTAGTGAGATAAGCTGACATCATGTATTGGATAAGTCAATAAAAGTTATGAAGCAAGTTTTTGGTGGACCCCATGAGGAATAGCTGCTGCAATGCTGTAGCTAATGGAGAACAATCTGCATTTTTCATTGCAGATACATTCTGACTGCAACCGACCTCTTCACCAAGTGGGTTGTGGCAAAAACCCTCTACACCAAAACAGCCAATGAGGTGTCCAGGAAGATAGTCAACATTCTTCTTGATTTTGGACTGGTAGAGAGGATCATTAACGACCAAGGACGGGAATTTGTGAATGAGGTACAGTTATGTATATAAGACACAGTGTATGTGATGTGTGACATTTGATCATTGTAATTTAATCTAATTTAATTGCATACACTAATGCATCTGCAGGTCAACCGTGGTGTTTTTGAGGCTCTGGGTGTCAAACACTGCATCACGTCAGCCTACCACCCCCAGGCCAATGGACAGGACGAGCGCACAAACCGCAACGTGAAGACTGCGCTTGCCAAGTACTGTGGGGAGGGACAGAACGACTGGGATGCCCATTTGAGGGGCGTCGTAATGAGCATCAACACCTCTAAGCAGGTAGCCTACTATTGTGTAACAACTGCATATGTAAACAATTCAAACAAACATAGAAAGAAACAAAAAACAATTCAAACAATATAGAAAGATGGTGAAATGCTATTGATTGTACTTTTGTTTTGTTTTACAGCGATCAACCAAGTACACCCCGTACTTGGCACTGTTCGGACGGCACCCTCGCAGCCCAGGTGTCATCAACACAACACAGACTGAGGAGGGTGACGACTCAGCTGTGGTTGTGGTTGATTTGCCAGAGGAGGATGTACAGGCGAAGACTGTCGAAGTTACAGATCTACATGCAAAGGTGATGTAAAAATGGCAATTTATGCATAATAATATCTAATAATAACAGTCAAATCCTTTGACTTCAAAGTTGGGGATGAGGTCCTACGGGCAAACAAGCGGAAGGAGGGACGGAAAGGAGGGTGACTGGAGGCCAATTGGTTTGGGCCGCACATCATATCCTCCATCTCACCCAAGGGTGTGGTGATGCTGTCCAGCACCAAAGGGCCTCAGCTAAAGCAGGGTGTGAACGTTGCCCAGCTGAAGCCGTTCATCAGGCCTAATTTGAGAGGTATTATTATTGTTAATACAAGGACACACACTAAGTGTGTATGTGCAGTAACTGTATGTATGTGACGTATGTGGTTAGATGTGTAGACTGAAGCTCAGCTTCTACCCTAGGGCCATACAGGCCCTGAACACAGCAAAGACCTAGGTTCTAGGCCCTGGACAATCTAGACAATTTGATGGCAGCTACTAGATTGTAATCATAAGTGCAATATTGAAATACAACTGTGAACATTTCAAACCTGCAAACTGCGACACTTTAAATGAATGTGCAATAATACCATGTGCAATATGACAACCCTTGTGTACATAAGGTCCAGAGATAGGAAATGTTAGGATATTTATAGCATAGCATGGAGTACAGCACAGTGTTTTATTTGTATAGTATAGTAGTATACAGTAGTATAGTGGATAGTGTATATAGCCTTTATTTATGTAAACCAGCTCTTCTCCCCTCTTGTTTTTAGTTTTAAAAAAATCCAAGCACCAGGGGAGCCCCCCCTCCTAAATTTCGTTGTATGGTACCTGTACTGTATTAATGACAATAAAGACCATTCATTCATTCATGTGGCTACAGGCCCCACGCTTTCAACTGCCAGGCTCTCCCTCCGTCTCTCTGGGGCCTACGTCCAGGATCGGCCTGGTGACAGACTAGACAGCATTATTAACATTGGCCATGGAATTGTCCTGCCGGAGACCGGCTGTTACCCATTGACGCATCCTGTCTGTCCATAGCTCCCGCTCTGTAGCATCTCCACTCCTCCTTATGGTGGTGACAATACCCGGTCCCTTGTGGGGGTCACTACACTCCTCATTGGTGTGGTTAATCTCATGGTTCTGCTTGTTTGAGGTTTTCCCAAATAAGATATATATGTATATGTACACATGCTATATTTCGGTTAACCTACACAATGTTTTTACTTGATTCCAGCTAATTTGTGAATGAATACGTTTTTGTTTGTGTATGGTCAATCCATTTTTATGTAAATATGGTTTCATGCTGTATTGATTTACAATAAATTCATTGCATTTCATTAAATCGTGTTGCTTTACTACAAAAAACGCATCTGATTGAGGAAGACTACAAAACATTGAGAAAGGATTTGGTAAACCAAGTATTTCATGCGTCATTATGGTAAGAAGAGGGGTGTGGCCATAGTAATTAATACATCTCTACCCTTCTCTGAAGAGAAAGTGATAAAAGATATGTAATGGTTGACCCTATTACATTAACCATAGCTAAAGGTAATGAATCTTTTCATTTCATACCTATTAGTTTACTCTAACGAATTAAAATGATTAACAAGCATAATGGCACAGAGAATGCAGAGATGTGTATATATACAAAGGGTTGAAATATATGTTATTATTATTATTATTACTTTATTATCACATAACAGCTATTTGAAGCACGCGCGATGCGCGCGAAACACACACACAACACACAGTTTCAGATCTACTAACGGGTCTTCGTTGTCATCGTTGGCATCGCGAATCATAGCGAATCATAGCGCTACCTATGGCCGGAAAGGGCAGAACCTATGATCGGAACCGGAAAAGTGGTAGGGTGGGAAAATCCGGTACCTACACCGGCAGTAACATTTCACTGTACATTGTACCTGTACGATATGCACGTGACAAATACAATTTACTTTGACTTTGACTTTATGGCGAGCGAGGGTTGCCGTCTCCTCTCTCCCTCAACACTCACTCCCGCGGCCAGTCTGATAGCAGCCGCGGGGAGCGTACCGTTGTTCCCCGGGTCCTCGCGGGGGGTTCGGGCAAAGTTCGGGAAATAACGCACATTTTGTCAAACAACTTGGTAGAACCCTGATAAAATAGCTGGCAGGCAGCGGAAGAAAGATTTGTTTTGCCCGCCAGCCAGGTGGGCGTTCCCATTATGTCGTGACGTCGACACGTGCAAACTATGGATAGCATGTCTGTCTGTTGCCTGGTGACACTGATGATGGTCGTATGGTCGTATGACCACTTTTTAAAGAGCATGATAAAATAAAGATTCTTATTTTTTCTTCTAATCTCTGTCTATGGAGTTTTCCTTAAGGTTTATGCAGTGTGCGAGTTCCTCTACACTCACTATTAACACAACATGACATGGACTTGTTCATTAATTTGAACCAACAGTATTATGGCGTTTATACAGTTTGTTTAACCCACCTGAATTAACGAGGATCATGCACAAGGTTGAAGGTTTTAACATAACGTGGCTTCACTGGCTTGTTTATTGAGGAACTATTGGCTACTAGCTAGAGCAGAAACCTCGATGTCCCGCTCCACTAGCGCCTGGCTGGTGGAGTGAGATGGAGCCGGGGGGTTACCGTTGTGTGGATAAAATCACAAAAATGACTAAACGTGTTTCAGATTAAATTTTCAGGGGGGAAAGCACGTTTTTTAAGCCAGGTATGGCGAGTGCCATAAATTGCCATACCAAAAAGATGCCGAGCGAGCCACAGACTTTTAATTAATAGATTGAAGAGCCGCACACAGACAGGTAAAGTCAAAGAGCCGCATGCGGGCGGCCACCCCTGGACTAAACCATTTTGCGCCAAGGGGGGTCTCACAGATCTTCCAATATTTTGGGAGAACTAGGACACAAAGTTAATTCTCCCAATTGATGTAATCAACCAACTTAAACAACTTATGACACTAATTCATTCGAAATAAAGAACATTACAAAAAAAAAAACTTTAATTCCAGGATTTTCAAGGGCCCTCTCCCTGCTGGGGCCCTGGGTAGTCAGGTCCACTTTTCCCCCAACTAGTGCGCCCCTGATTATGACCACAGTGTCCATAAAACACTCGCTGATCCAGGATACGGTTCACTGTGCTTGATTAACGTTCAACAGAATCAACATATCACCTCTGCACCTCCAGCTGTAACAACCACGCCAACCTGACAAACACTTTGGAATCATTTGAATCAATGAGTGAATGGAATGTTGCGAGTGAAATGTTTCCAGTATGGATTAAACTTCCTCTTGTTTCAGGTAAGCAGAGCGGTTGCGGTTAGAGTAGTGGATTACTGTCAATCATAAACTTGTTGGTGAGCTTTTGAGAATACACTACGCACAGATTCTCTGTACGAGTTGTCATTTGTTTCAACCGCTGCCTGGGCTCTTCATTGATGAGCAGGTTGCAGGGTATCCGCGGTGTCTTGAAAAGTATTAAACGTTGATAAAATCAATTTTGGGAAAATCAAGACCCTTAATAAGTATTAAAAAGTCTTATCACGATTTTATGAGGTCTTGAATTTTGTAGGTATTTTTCTGAATTAGACTCTGTCCAAAGAGTTTGAGTCCAAAAAAGTTTAGTAAAAGTTCGTGAATTTATTAGTTTTATTAAAAAACAAAGATGAACCGGAAATTCTGTTGTATGATAGTGGTCTAGTTTCTCAACCCTCTCCTCGGGGCGCCCCAGCCGCTCCACATATTTGATCTGTTCCACCACCAGCACACCTGATTCAACTAATCAAGTCCAAAGCAATTATGATTTGTACTTGATTAGTTGAATCAGGTGTGCTGGTGGTGGAACAGATCAAATATGTGGAGCGGCTGGGGCGCCCCGAGGAGAGTCTATTGCAAACTAGTTAAAGGTGTCACTGATGTCAACGGTGACAGCTCGAAGTGGCGGTGAGGTCTGGAAAAATAAAAAAATAAAAAATAGTCTTTAAAAAGTCTTAGAAAGGTATTGAAATTAACCTCAAGATTCCTGTATACCCTGGGTTGACAATGAGCCACAGGTGTCAAAGTGGCACATCAAAACTGACTGAAATTCTATGAGGTTTGTGGCTGTAGTTCTCCATTCAGATGATATTCCAAACACTGCACTATACTGTATGGAACCTAAACAATGTGTGCATGCTATAGAACTACTATGCTGTGATCTTTTCAGGTTATCATCATCACCCAGGGATTGTGTGAAAAGGAAGGACTATGTCAGCCGAGCCTCAGTTCAGACTGCTCCATCGTCAGAGAAGACACTAAACACCTGCAATGGGACAGAGGTTTGAGCAAAGGTAACACAAAATGAATCAGAAAATGAATATTTGTATTAAACGATCAAGGGTATTGACCTCCTTCCATGACAGCTGATTTACAACAACAGTTCATATCTGTGACATCTGAATGAGTAAAAATGCTTTTGAATGTAATCAAAGTCGGGTAATGGTGGAGACCTGTGTAGCTGAAATGCTTTGGTAACAGAGTATGTCAGGTAGGACCTTGCCCTTCTGTCTGAGATAGAGAAAGGGCAGGGAAAAAAGGGTTGGGAAAGAGGGAAGCCTTGTAAACCAGTTGCATGCAGTCTTTATGTTGACGTGCTGTAAAGAAATGTGTCCTCTAGCGTTAACGGTGGCCCTCTACTCTCCTAGCTGTACCTGTGCTGGAGTTCCCACGGCCCTCCTCAGGTCAGAGGAGGAGGAAGCGCGACTGGGTCCCCCCTCCTATCGGTGTGGCAGAGAACGGCAAGGGCCCTTTTCCCAACCGTATCACACAGGTACTGTACACACCAGTGGAGGCAGAAATAGGAGGATGGGCTCATTGTAATCCTTTCCATGCATTACAATGGGCCTGTCCTCCAGTTTCAATTTTATTTTTTAAGTATTTTTTTCCGAGTGGGGCAGTCCCACTCATATTTTCATTTTTATTATGACAGAGACAGTAGAGATTTGACAGGAAGGATGGGTGAGAGAGAGAGGAGGGATGACATGCAGGATATGTCCCCGGCCGGAATCGAACCGGAGACCCTGCGGTTACATGGTCAACGCTTAACCCGCTACACCACCTAAGCGCCCCTCACATGTACAATATTGTACTGCATGTGTCTCACAGCCGGCTTTCTCTGCTTAGTAGTGTCCTATTTGTTGTGAGTGTGTTTCCTGTGGTCTTCAGATCAAATCCAACAGGAACGTGAAAATGCTGTATAAGATCACCGTCCCGGGAGCAGACGAGCCTCCTATTGGCCGCTTCACTATCGAGAAGAACTCTGGTTGGCTCAGTGTAACGGAAACCCTGGACAGAGAGCAGCAGGCCAGATACGCTGTACGGTAACTTACTGTCTGATTAGAAAATGGAGGATATCCATTAATAGGAAGCATGGATTTGAACTGGTTATTTTTTGGGTTGTTATTTTATTTTTGTTACATGTATTTTGATGTGTGTTAGGTATCATGAAGGTATTTGAATACTTCTCTTAACAATAATTGTGATGGTTTTCTTATAATCAGCCTATGTTCTACTTACTAGGAGTTATATCCTCTTACAATAAGACATTATATAATCCAGTTGCATGGTATGGTATTATATGGGACATCTACTACCCCCTCCTGAGACATCTACTACCCCCCAGCACTGTGTCTCCTGAGACACCCGCCTTTCCCCCTTACTGTGTCCCCTAAGACTTCTACTGGCCCCCTTGTACTGCTTTTCTGTTCCTCCAGTGTCTATACAAAAAAAAAAATCCTTCTATCACGGAGACTGCCAATGGCCCGGGGCCTGAGCTAGATTACTCTTCCTGCTAGGACTGGTGGATTGATGATTCACTTGCTTAGTCAAATGTATTGATTGTAAGTCACTTTGGAATAAGGTGTCTGCTAAATGCCAAAAATGTAAATGTAAATATGGAACGATGTGTCCATGTCCAGCTGTTTGCCCATGCAGAGGCTCTGGGGATGGGCCAGGCGGAGCTGCCAATGGAGATCATCATCAATGTGATTGACATGAATGACAACCATCCTCAGTTCACCCAGGATCCGTCTCTAGGCCGTGTTCCAGAGGCTGCAGAGATAGGTAGAGTTGAGTGTGTTCACAGTCTAACACTGACAATGCATCATATGCCATTTTGGCACTTAATAACCAGCCCAGCACTGATGCAATCAATTCAAATGATCACGGTGTACTTAGTACTGCAGTGGCTAACTCTTAGCTTAAAAGTAGCTTCCTTATAGTCTTGTCTGTCTGTCTTTAGGCTTTGAGTTTATGAAACTAAACACCACAGATAGAGATGAGCCGGATCAGCTCAGCTCTGATATCCGCTACAGCCTCCGCAGCCAGGAGCCTCCCCTGCCCGGTGGTCTGTTCTTCTTAAACCCAGTCACCGGAGGCATCCAGGTGGCCTCCCCTGGACTGGACAGAGAGGTGAGTGGGTGAGGAGAGTGAGGTGAGGTGAGTGAGGTGAGTGAGGTGAGTGAGTGAGTGCGTGCGTGCGCGCATGCGTACATGTGTGTGTGCGTAACTCCATATCTGTCTCTTCAGACCCAGCAAAAGTACAAGCTGGTGGTTGAGGCAGCAGATTATGCTGGAGATGGCCTCCTGACCACATGTACGGTTCTCATCACAGTGGAGGACAGCAACGACAACGCACCACAGTTCACCCAAACAACGGTGAGAGATTGAGACTACTGAAAAACTTTACTGTCTCTATGATTTCATCACAGTAATAAGAATAATACATTAGTTGCTAAATATCAGACATGTATCCGATGTAATACCACCTCTGAACGCGACCCAGGTCGGATTTTAAAAAGTCCGATTTCATGTGACTTGCGCTGTTCCCACGGTCATGCCTAAATCAGACCTGAGTCGCGTGTCGGCAAAGAAAATCGCCTAAAGGCTAAAGGCTCCCTGTGGCCGCGGGACCACTGGCCTTGTTTTGTGAACATTTGGGTCTAAACAAACTTTTAAGCAACAGTTGAAAATAAATAAACACCATCGTCCAGTTTTTCTTGTTTAGGGGGGGGGGGGGTGGCGGGGGTAGAAAACGACACCGTTTTTTCAGCTCGCCCGCGAGCTCATCGAAGGAGAAATAATTCACCGGTAGAACAAGCGATTGTCCAATCAACCAAAACAATGTAACAGACATTGTCTAATGTTATGCCAGCTTACCTAAACACTGATGAGCTGATCTCCAGCTTCACTGGACTCACCGGTCCCAGTCGACCGTCTCTCATCACCCTCCTGTTTCCCTTCTCTCAGCATTCAGCTTCAGTCCCTGAGAACCAGATGTCTGGTGTGGTGGTGAAGATGGAGGTGACAGATGCAGATGAGCCCCACTCCCCTGCCTGGAGGAGCAGGTTCAGGATAGTACAGGGAGACGACGCAGGCCTCTTTAACGTCTCCACGGGGCCCAACGGGGAGGAGGGGATCATCACCACAGTTACCGTGAGTGGATACTTGCATGTCTTTAGCAGCCTCATAATAGTGATTTTATATTTACCCACCCACCCCCCTCTTTCTCTCTCTCTCTCTCTCTCTCTCTCTCTCTCTCTCTCTCTCTCACTCTCTCAGGAGCTGGACTATGAGAGCTGCTCTCTCTTCACTCTGCTGGTGGTGGTGGAGAATGAGGTGGTGTTCTCTGGGCCTGTGTCCACTTCAACAGCCACAGTCACAGTGACCGTGGAGGACAGGAACGAGGCCCCGGCCTTCAGGCCAGCAGAGAGGGTCATCTCGGTCAGTGAAGACATGCCAGTGGGCAGTGATCTAGTGAGCTACACAGCCACAGATCCAGACCTGGCCATGAATCAGACTATCAGGTACAGCACCAAACAATGCATACATACATACATACATACATTTGGACTGAGTGAATTGGAGACACAATCCTAACGTTTGACTCGAGTATGATATGTAGAGCTGACCTACCGTTATTTGTGTCAGGTGAAATACGCTGTGGCCGTAATCCTGTCATATATGCAGATGTGTGTCTCAGGTATAGGATTGAGAGCGACCCTGGTGGCTGGCTGAGTATCAACAAAACCACGGGTCATCTCCTGGTCCGGAGTCCCATGGACAGAGAGTCTGCCTTAGTGACTGACGGCAGATACACCGCCCTCATTCTAGCCAGCGACAATGGTACGCAAACAGAGATTTCAGAGGTTTCATATGCTGGCTATCTTTTTGATCTCCAAAAATCCCAAATACCTTTGGGCCTACTTGGTTTTAGTAGTCCATATTTGTATCCGCCACCTACATTTTACAGAATAAAGCATGTTGATTATTGCTGACTGCTGTTGAGCAAGATCCAAACAAGACTAACAAACACACTCCCTCTAGAAAAGGAGTCAAAGGTACCGAACCCGGTATCCACTACAAATAGTAGCAACACACACTGAACCAAACAATAGCAGAGTAGCTTAAGCTAACTAGCAAGCAACACACGGTATAAGACACCATAGAACACACAGTAACAGAAGCTAAAGCTTTAACCACACACAACTCTGCAGTTGTAGACTGGCCCACTGGCACTATCTGAAGGTCAGTCCCAGCCTCTATTACTTGCTGTGGTAAATCAGAAATCAAGTCATTGAATGTCATTCAGTCACGGTCAGTCAGTCACTGTCAGTGAAGCGTTGTTTGTTTGTCTGAGTTTTCAAAGGGGGCGTGGCTTAGCGATAGGTCCATTGTATCCGCTTGTTAAGTCGTGACGTGTTTCCGGGTCCAACGTTGGCTGAGGCGCTGTCTTCGAAATGCCGAAATAATAATAATAATTAATTATATTTATATAGCGCTTTTCCGAGGCTCAAATACCCTGACAATATGGAGAAAACGGGAAAGTGCTGTGTCCCTTGTTGTATGAATAGATCCGAGTCTAAAAAACGATTAAACTGTCATTCTACCGCTGTAGTTCACAGGTACTGTACTCTGGTGCGGGGAATTTCTGGTTTGGACTCGGAAATGGCTAAACGTCACTTTTGACGTCAGACTTAACAAGCGGATAGATACCTCTCTCTCTCTCTCTCTCTCTCTCTCTCTCTCTTTCTCTGTCTCCTAGCTGAGGTCCCAGCCACAGGCACAGGGACGCTGGTGATTGAACTGGAGGATGTGAATGATAACTTCCCCATCATCGACCAGAGACACCTGACCTTCTGCATCCATCAACCCCAGCCCCTGGAACTCTCCGTCAGAGACCCCGATGGACCTGGCTTCTCCCAGCCCTTCAGAGCAGAGCTGCTGGGAATGTCCCAAAAACACTGGAGTGTCCAGATGAACGACACAAGTGAGTGTGAGATGATATTATTCACTAGTAGAACATATCTGCCTGTCTTTGTCTGAGAAGTGGTCATTCTCTCTGCATGTCTGTGTGTCTGTCTATGTCTCTGTCTGTCTGTCTGTCTGTCCGTCTGTCTGTCTGTCTGTGTCTGATTGTCTGTTTGTCTCTCTGTCTGTCTGTCTGTGTGTCTGTCTGTGTGTCTGTCTGTATGTATGTCCGTCCGTCCGTCCGTACTCTCTCTTTGTGTTTCACCTACATGACTATGACCTTTGCCCTGTCTGTGGTAGAGACTGGTGTGTTCCTGAGTATGAAGACTGCTCAGAGGAAGGGAGAGCATGAGGTGGTCCTGCGTGTTTATGACAGTCAGGGTTCCCATCAGGATTCATCGTTGCAAGCCCAGGTTGGTTTTGAATGAATGAATGAATTAATTAATTAATCTTTATTTCGAACATGATTTAAAAATAAATAAATAAACAAATAACTAATACGAAGAGTACAGGTTTCACTGTTCGAAAGGGAGTAGGATGAAGCCTAATCTTATCATGTCCTACCCCTATCCGTCACTTTCAAGTGAGAACAATTATACTTAAATTATATAATCCAATTAATTAATACATACATTACAGTATCAACAGTACTCATCATTTTTCATTCTTAATATTGAAACAACACAAAATAAATAAATAAACATAATTTCCCATTCTTAATACTGAAACAACAAATAAATAAATAGCAAACATCACTATCCGCAATGTAATACAAAAGGGTTTTCAGTGTCACATATCATTTTATTCTATTCCATAAAGGCACTACTATTACAATCGAATTACAAACTGAGCCACTCATAGTAAAATATAAATACAGAAAAATCTAAAGTTGACAGTGTAGTGGTCGTCATACAACGGTCGTATAATGTTTTGAAGGAAATTCATATGACTCTAGGATGTTTAGAAGTGTTTTTGAACCTGTTTTCAAGGAAAGAAAATATAGAGTACAGACAGTTGTTGTTAAAATATCATATCAACATTGAGTTTTCATATGTTTTGCTCTGGGGCCCAGGTCTGTGACTGCACAGGAATTGCCCTCAGCTGCCAAGAGAAGGTGGCAGGGTTTGCCATGACTGAGACTCTGGGGATTCTGGGTGGCGTTTTGGCTTTGCTTTGTAAGTTATGAAACATTATACAACAGTTAGTTCCGACCAAGTAATTTGATTGGACAAGAGGCATTCCATGAGTGCTGATATACAGTATAACAGCACTGGGACTTTTAACTATATGTATCACTCCGCCGCACAGATGTTCTACTAAATGACCGTTAATTAGACTACATTGTTTGTGTTCAGGTTACTAGGCAACAGTCCATTTGAAGTTCAGTTGCGGAACTATTTTTTATTTATTTTTATGATTAAATAAACAAACAAATCATAATCTGTTGTCGCTTATTACTGTTAACTAATAAATCGTGCTGTAGAACTGTTGTATAAAAGCAATATCACACTCGAGGTCGTGCTGTTATACTGAATATCAGCACAGATGTGATTGTCTTTGGTAACTCGGCCTGCGGCCTCGTAGCCTACGACCGAATCACAGCCGTGCTGATATTCAGTATAACACACTCCCTCTCGTGTGATATTGCTTAATTGTCCATTGTCTTTGTCACCGAGTTGCTATAAATGCAAGTGCTATTGACTGAACTGTCACTAACTATTTGCTGTTGCATTTCCGAAGTGTCCCTGCTAATGCTTCATTCACGTGTGTGTGTGTGTGTGTGTGTGTGTGTGTGTGTGTGTGTGTGTGTGCGCGAGTCATTCTTTCGTCTGTCCCTTTCAGTGCTGCTCCTCCTGCTCTTGCTGTTCCTGAGGAAGAAGAGTTCTGTGAAGAAGAATGTTCTGCTACAGGAAGATGAAGTCCGAGACAACATTTACCACTACGACGAGGAGGGGGGAGGAGAAGAGGACCAGGTGAGAGGAGGAGGGGACCAGGTGAGAGGAGGAGGAGGAGGAGGGGACCAGGTGAGAGGAGGAGGAGGAGGAGGAGGGGACCAGGTGAGAGGAGGAGGAGGAGGGGACCAGGTGAGAGGAGGAGGAGGAGGAGGAGGGGACCAGGTGAGAGGAGGAGGAGGAGGGGACCAGGTGAGAGGAGGAGGAGGAGGAGGAGGGGACCAGGTGAGAGGAGGAGGAGGAGGGGACCAGGTGAGAGGAGGAGGAGGAGGAGGGGACCAGGTGAGAGGAGGAGGAGGAGGGGACCAAGTGAGAGGAGGAGGAGGAGGGGACCAGGTGAGAGGAGGAGGGGACCAGGTGAGAGGAGGAGGAGGAGGGGACCAGGTGAGAGGAGGAGGAGGAGGGGACCAGGTGAGAGGAGGAGGAGGAGGAGGGGACCAGGTGAGAGGAGGAGGAGGAGGGGACCAGGTGAGAGGAGGAGGAGGAGGAGGAGGGGACCAAGTGTCCGTTTGGGGGGTTAAGGGAAGGAACAGGTGAGGGGAGATATAGATCAGGTGATGGGTGAGAGGACTTTGTGAGGGAGAGAGAGGGAGGATGTTGATGTTGTGTTCTGGTTTTCTTCAACAGGACTTTGACCTGAGTCAGCTGCACGTTGGTCTAATCAACCAGCCTACCGCGGTTACCATGGCCACACCACTCTCAGCTGAACCCGAACCCAAGCTAATTGACCTGTTGGCCATTGGAAAGTTTATTGATGATGTGAGTGTATTTTCCTCTGTATTTTCTTCTAAAACTCTGTAGTTGAGAGCACTTTTAGTTTCGATACATTTCGTTAAAAAGTCTCTGTGTAACCATCCAATAACTCACAACTGACTGCACGGTAACCTCCTCCCTCTTCCTCCCAGAAACTGCATGCTGTAGACACTGACACCACGGCCCCACCCTATGACTGTCTCCTGGTGTTTCACTACGAGGGAGGAGGCTCATGGGAGGGCTCTCTCAGCTCTATCAACTCCTCCAGCTCAGAGGAGGACCAGAACTACCAGATTCTAGCCCACTGGGGGCCGCGCTTCAGCGGGCTGGCAGACATGTACACTGGGGGGGAGGAGGAAGAGGAGGAAGACTGAACGTACCAAAATGCCACCATAACCAATGTCATATACAGGACTGTACATACTTATATCATACTTAATATTCTGTACTTTACGTTGCTACTCCTGAGCATTCCATTCATCCACTTATGATCATTACTGAATTTGGGCCCAAGTCTTCATTCTAGTGGCTCAATTCAGTGGTTTCACAACTAGACATTATGCGGAATGTAAAGTGGCTACTCTGGAATGATGTACAAACGACAATACATAAAATGTCGTAAAGCAGAGCGCAGATGGAGAAAAACAAACCTTCAAGTCCACTGTGATTTCCATTTTTCTCTAAGATCATAAACAACAATATCAGTAACGCCTGCATCCTTTTCAAAACTGTTGACAGACTAACAAATCCCCCAACACCCATTGCTCAGGAATTTCACTTGACTAGTAAATGCAATGAGCTTGCATCCTTTTTTTAACAATAAAATAGAAATCATTAGACAAGGCATTAGCTCTTCTGTGTCAAGCATGAAAAACATGTCTCCATTAAGGCAGTGGAACCTACATTGCGTTTTAGGGGATTGGAACCTAGGGGATTGGATGTCTTATTATGTTGTTAATTGTTTATATCTATATGTGTTTTTTTCCATTTTTTATTACTTCTGTATTTCTTTTAATGCTATATGTAAAGCACTTTGAATTGCCCCTGTTGTATGAAATGTGCTATACAAATAAACTTGCCGTGCCTTGCCTTGCCATAGTTTGGAATACTCCAATCCCCACAGATTATGTGTGCTCAAACCCATCAAAGGCTAACAAAATGAGAAGTGTGTTCGCTAGCTTGTGTTGTTATCCTGAGATCTTCTGTAAATATCTGTATTGGCTGTGTTTGGGTGCTTGCAATGTGGCAAGTATCCCCTAGAAACGAGATTGATGTTCTGTACAGAAGGTCATCTTCAACTAATTCTGAGATATGTATGATGTGACATGTAATATGATGCAACGTCACTTTTGGATTATACATTGTTAATAGGGTTTTTTGCAGATTAAACAGGATAGTCATTCGGGGACTGCAAGGCCATATTGGTGAGACATATTTCCACCCCTAAACACTACTGTGGACATTACATGAGAGTTACAGGTAATCTGAAACATCAGTTTTTCTTGAGGAGGGGTCAATAGGTCGACATAAGCACTCAGACTGAAGGGATGTAGATTGTAGACCTGCATCCCCACACTGCCACCTAGTGGACCTTTATAGGGACATGGGCATTATTTGTTCAGATGGTGGAAGGGTCACAATTAAAGTCATTTACATACGTATAGTAGCATCATCATGTCAGTCTCGCTTGTCAGGCTCTTACCTTATGTCCTGATCTGTTTCATTAATAATACACACTAGGTTACACAAAGTAATATGTTAATTGGTGTCAAATGATCATATCTCTCTCTCTAGATCTAAATAGATATTATCTATCCCTGGTAAGCCCTAGACAATCTTCATACATTTCAATCCCTGACTGTGCAATTCAAACTCTTCCTCCTCAGACTTAAACTTACAGGGGTGGAGACAAAAGCTTGGCCAAAAATGTATGTAAAACGACTGTTGCTCACGATAGAGACTTTTGAGCTGAGGCCGGGGGATATAAACAACATAAACACATAGTAGGTCTAACCCAGAGTGCAGTCCAATAAACAATGGTAACACTTTACTTTACTCGAGCTACAGTTGCACATGCACAGTTTTGTTTCAGATACTCAGAAAATATATTTACCTAAATGACCAGGGGGAGATATTGAACTGAAAATAGTATGTACGTATGTAAATCAGACTCAGAAAAAATATACTATAAATATATATGATGTATCATGGGACTATTATATTTACAAACGTTTTCTGCAGTACAGATAATGTACAATACAATAGATGTCAACATGAATAGAGTACTTTATAATAAGAATAATACAAACAGTGTGGTATAATGTACTAACTATAGTAGCCAACACCTAACAATATTGTCTATGTGGTAATTATGAAGTCGTTATAATAAAGGCACATACAGTAAATCGAACATGATAATACAGTACATCTCAGAAACAAATGGGACAGGAATGTTAAGTCAGACAGAACAGAAGAGACAGAACAGCCTTGCTAAACTCTAACCACAGTAAGTTAGAGGACACAGTGATCTCTTCTAATTTGGAAAGTCATGGCGGCACAGTACACTCAACCATCTCATGCCAGAGGATTCACCCTAGCTATGATCAATAAAAATATCATGCAGTGGCACATCAAGTAAAATGTACAAAGAGAAATAGATTGATGGAGAGAGAGAGAGAGAGAGAGAGAGCGAGAGACCAAGAGAAACATTGGACACAAAACACTCCAGCTAACCTGAACCTGGAGTTCATCAACCACCACACAGTGAAGTGTTTTTGTCTTCCCAAAAAAAATCCTCTAATCTGCTTCTTTTAGAGGGGTACCTGCAGTAACAGGTCAGGTCAGATCAGGTCACACCCACTCTGTTTTCCCTGGCAGTGTGTCTGTATCCGTGTCTTCCTCCTCCCCCCCAGTGTACATGTCTGCCAGCCTGCTGAAGCGCGGCCCCCAGTGGGCTAGCCTCTGGTAGTTCTGGTCCTCCTCTGAGCTGGAGGAGTTGAGAGAGCTGAGAGAGCCCTCCCATGAGCCTCCTCCCTCGTAGTCAAACACCAGGAGACAGTCATAGGGCGGGGCCGTGGTGTCAGTGTCTGTAGCATACAAGTTCTGGGAGGAAGACAGAGGAGGTTATTCCGTGAATACACACACTCTCAAACGTCTATGCAGTACATAGTCACACACACCTACACAGGTACACACACACACACACACACAGAGAAAAATGTCCTACATGTTCTATGAAGTCGCCTATGGTCTCGTTCTGCTGCGGTCGAGGGCGATACCAGGGCCTGGGCTCAGTCAAAGGGGCCACATCTGTACAGAAGACCTCCGGCCGGTCATCCAGCCCTCTGTGGAGCTGGCCCAGGTCATACTCCTGACGGGACAGACGACAGCATGGTGACCTTAATAACACTGAAATAGATTCCTATCTCACAGTCTTATGCACCCCCGCCACCACCACCACCTCCTCCCCTCCTCTCTCCTCTCACCCGGTCCTCTTCTCCTCCCCCCATTTCATCGTAGTGGTAAACATTGCCGCGGCCTTCGTCCTCCAATAGCAGAACATTCTTCTTCTTCACAGAACTCCTCTTCCTCAGGAACAGCAACAGCAGGAGGAGAAGCACTGGCAGGGACAGACGAAAGAATGACGTCAAAGACATCGAAAAACGAACAGCGACAGGCAAACGGGAAAAAAAATGTCACGTACAAAGCATTCCGAGGGTGGCTCCCAGAACTCCGACGGAGAGGGTGGAGACGCGGGTCTGGGCTTTCGGGGACGGGAGGAAGCAAGCCGCCACTGGCCCGCGGCACGGACACACCTCCACCTGCAGCGTGCTGTCCTGATAGAGCGCCCCTGCATCGTACACACGCAGCAGCACGTTGTACTCCCGAGGAGACAGCACCCTCCTAGGGGCCAGAGTGGCCATGCCACCTGGGGGGGGGGGGAGGAGGATATTTGGGTTCACTGTATTTTTGCAGTTCAAGTTGACCTTTATTTCACTTGTGTCCACTGACATGACACAGGGTTCCCATACCTTCTGAAACATCAGATTCAAGCACCTTTCAAGGACTTTCAAGACTCAATTCCCTCAAATTCAAGGACCCAACACGGCATAGTTTGAGACAGATCTAGATGAGAATTTATATAATAGGAACTATCCGCTCACAGACAACAATTAAAAAGAGAGGCTTGAATGTGTGAACACTAGATGGTCTCTTGACTTCTCTACCACAGCACAGCAAAACAATATATTGTGAAATATGTGTAAAGTTAATCAATACAGAGAGAAAGTAAAACATTTTTTTTTTGAGAGATAGAGAGAGGGGAATTCAAGGACTTTCAATGACCCATGTCGATTTTTTTTCCCTCAAATTCACAAACTTTCAAGAATTTCAAGGACCCATGGGAACCCTGATGACATGATGACAGTGTATGACAGCATCACCGTCAGGTTCAAGTGTGACTGCTGTTTTGTGGTTTCACTGTTACCCGTTACTTTTTTTGGGTTGTGGTGTGGTGTAGTGTTTGTGGTGTTCTTACTGGTTTTGTGTCGTGTGTGTGTGTGTAGTGTTCTTACTGGTGGAGTTGGTGGTGATGGTCCAGTTGGTTCTGTGTTCTCCCTGCAGCTGCATGGTAAACGGACCTGCGTTCCCCGGCCCGTCCGCGTCTGTGATGTCCAGCAGGGCGGGGGAGGGGTCCTCGCTACACAGGCTAACGTGCCTCTGGCTGATGAGAGGAGGGTTGTCGTTCACATCCACCAGCTCCACCACCAGAGTCCCGGTGCCTGTGGCCCGGACGGTATCTGGGACAGACAGAACCACAACACAACACACCACGTCACATCAGATCAGACCACACTCCATGACACAGCACTGTAGGTCAGAGTTGAACTCATTGAGTGCCAAGGGGTGAACAAAGTTGCCCAAATTGTCAACATTTTAGAGCGCCACGGGCGACTTTATTTAGCAAAAATGCATGAATGATGACGCATCATTTTGTAGCCAATCAAAGTATTGTTGCTCTGTAAATACCACATAAAACACTTGGCATTCTAGGTGGTGAGTTTCTTTGTCAGTTAAGGATTTAAAAGGTTCATGCAGGGGTACCGCCAAGGGGGTGCAGGGTCATGTAGTACATTAAAACAACTTTCATCTCCTAACAAGATACAGGCTAGATGGATCTGGTCCTGGAATTGCATGACTTGGAAGGCGAATGTTCGAGTTTACAAATTCAAATATCAAGTACCGTTGTCATAGGCCGAAATGGTCACTGTGTATTTGCCGTCTCGGACGAAGGATTTGGATTCTCTATCCATGCGGTTCTTGATTTTGACCAATCCGGTGTCTTTATTGATACTCAACCACTTGGCAGAGTCATTGACCAACTGATATCTGAAATACATAGATGGATAATACATCTGAATGAAAGTGCGTGCATGCATGTGTATGTGTGTGTGTGTGTGTGTGTGTGTGTGTGTGTGTGTGTGTCCAAGTCCATTACCTCACACTCTGTTTCCTGGCTGTGTCTGGATCGATGGCTCTGTAGTCGGCCACAATGCTCCCCACAGGGGCGTCCTCTGACTTCTTCACGTGTTTCTCTGCTGGCCTGAAGGCCGGGGCCTCGTTCCTGTCCTCCACGGTCACTGTGACTGTGGCTGTTGAAGTGGACACAGGCCCAGAGAACACCACCTCATTCTCCACCACCACCAGCAGAGTGAAGAGAGAACAGCTCTCATAGTCCAGCTCCTGAGAGAGTGAGAGAGAGAGAGAGAGAGAAAATGGAAAAAAGTGTCAATAACATCAGATCTAATGAGCAATATTCATTCTTCCATTAACCATTGAGAAGGGATTAGCGGTAAGGTACGAGGGAAGGCACGAGAGAGAGAGGGAGAGAGAGAGAGAAGAATGAAGAAAAGAGAATTGATAAAAGTGTCAAAAACATCAGTTCTAATGAGCAATATTCATTTTTCCATAACCATTTTGAGTAGGCGTTAATGGTAAGGCACCAGGGAAGGCATGTTTCGTTTGTACCTTGACTGTGGTGAGGACTCCCTCCATCTTACTGGGGCCAGCGCTTACGTTGAAGTGACCCCCCTTGTTGCCCTCGACGATGGAGTATCTAGTGGTTGCCATGGGAGATCCAGGCTCATCCAGGTCAGTGACCTTTAACCTCGCCACCTCTACGCCCACCTCATTCTCCCGGACAGAGACAGAGTACTGTGGGACAGGAGGTTAAAGTTTGGGTTTGGTTTTCCATCATTTCAGCATCACTTATCCTATTACTATATTCATGAATGCAATGTATGAACATTAAATTATATTTGATGGATTCACAGTTGCCAGTGTGTGAATTACTGCACTGCACTGAATTAACTCACGGTTGTCATGGTAAACTGAGGGGCGTGGTCGTTGCTATCGGTGATGGTGATGATGGCGATGCAGGAGGCTGTAAGTCCCCTCCCCTCCATATCAGCAGCCTCAATGACCAGCCTGTACTCTGGATGGGTCTGTGGTAGAGACACGTCAGGCATGTTTATGTTGACGCAAAGTCAACTTTTGGAGTGAGAGAAGAAGACAATGTTAGGAGAGAGGAGAGCAGAGGAGAGGCAGGAGTCTGAGAGAGGAGGATTAGGGGCAGAGAGGGAGAGGAAGAGAAAGTCAGAGGGAGAGGAAGAGAAAGTGAGAGGAAGAAAGGACAGAAGAAGAGAAGGGGAGAAGGATGTGGGGGAAATGAGAGGAGCGCGGCCTACATGTTCTGTACCTCCCTGTCCAGTCCACCTGACACCACGCTGATGACCCCGCTCACTGGGTTGATGGCAAACATGTCCGCCCTGGGCCACTCTGGGGCTTGACTCTGTATCTGATACCTCACAACCCCATTGTCTGTGTCAGGATCATCCAGATCCACTGCCTTGATACTCAAGAAGGAATGATCTGAGGGGAGAATAAGGGGGTTGCATCTGTAAAGGAATTGAAACTCATTGATGGTTTCATTATTTTCTGCCATATCAGTGTTTCAGTACAAATTGCTGCATTTTTGATTTCCAATCCATTATCCCTATTGCAGATTTGAGATGACAATTCTGTTACCCTTCCTCCGAGTCTTTGATTGCTGCTTTTGTGATGTGGTTGTATTTAACAAATTCAAATTTTAAGCACTTTGAGATGATTCGTGTATAATGAAAAGTGCTTATAAATCCAATACATTATTATTATTATGATTTTTATTATTATTATTATTGTTGTTGTTGTTGTTATACATATTATAATATATATAGTTATAACAATGAACAACAATAATAATAATGATGATGATAATAATAATAATAATAATAATAATAATAATAATAATAATAATAATAATATAAGTTCTATCACCTATGGATGCACTCTCACTGAGCCTGCCATGGAAGGGATTGTGGGTGAATTCAGGTTTGTTGTCGTTCTGGTCTATGACTCTGATGATGATCTCCATAGGCTCCTCTGCCTTAGTACCAACTGTCAGCGCATGGGCCATGAGCTGGAACAGAGAGCAAGGTACTAACACGTCATCTAACCAAAGACATCCTATATCATTACTGAAACAACAGAGGATTTCATTTCAGGAGGAATACTCTATGATCTAAACGTTGCTCACCTTGTATTCATCTTTTGTCTCTCTATCCAGAGCCTGGGTAACAAACATCATCCCTGAGCGTTTGTCAACTGTGAACAACCCCTCAGGAGGCTGGTCAGCTCCCGGCCCTGAGATTCTGTATGTGATCGCTATTTTGTTGTCATTGCTTGACTTGATCTAAAACACATCGACACAAAAGACAAAGACAGACCATAAAAGTGGTACGTATTTGCGTTGGTAATTGTTACTCTCCATTCTCAGTATGTGCTTGAAGTACCTGAACTATGACTTTTGGATAGGGACCCTTATCGTTTTCTGGGAAGCTGATAAGTGGAATGACCCAATCCCTCTTTCTCCTACTCAGGCCTTTGGGAAACCATGGGACCTCCATGATGGGAATGTTCTCTCTGTCCAGGCTGGATTGACCCTATTTGGAGATTCCACATCAACATTGAGACGATGGAACAAATAACTTCTTATCACAAAAAAGGCTTTAGAGAAAAGTGACATGAATTAAAAACACACTGATTATGTTTACAGTGACATGTATGGATATGATATGTTCTATAGCCTCCTGTAGGGAGGACAGATGTTTGGTAAGATAAAAGTGAAACTGAGCCATACAACGTACAACCTCTGAATTCTCAACCTCTGAATTTCTGCTCTTCGTGTTGTTCTTCAGGCAACATTGTGGAGTCTCAGTCAGCACGGAGGCAAGCCAAGACTATCATGGACAGAAAATGTGACCAATCAGATAACAGCCTGTACAATACCTCAGCATCTCAGATTCTGCAGTGCATCAAAGCAGTGTCCTGGCCTCCATGTTGGGACTGTCATCTAATGAAATGTTCAATACACCACTCTTTTTTTCTTTTCTTTTTTTTAAACCTTTCACTATATAGTTTATGGTGGTACTGCAACTGTTGCAGACAGTTACAAATATGAATCAAATTCATCATTCATTCTAAATAAAACAGGTATTATTTCCTGTCTGCCATGTTATTGATTACTGATTTCAGTTTGTGATTACAGACTGATTGGTAATTGAACTGTTTGACGATGAGAGTTACAATTTATAGAAGAGATTCACAGTAATGGAAGCCACAGTAGGCTATGGTGTAAGGAAATCATTTAGTTTAGTTTGTCAACACTTAATTGATTTGTGTGTCTTATGTAGAGAATAGTGTTAATTGTTGCAAAAATGTGTAAAACATTAGTATTTTGTGTGAAAGCAATGAGAAATGACTGTTTAGCTGAAAATTACTGTTGTTCTCATGTATGTTATTGCTGTGGTCATGTGAACTTCAGTTTCATACAAATGGTGTAAGCAGTCAAAACGGTATACAGCAATTCAGATATGAAGCAGTTGCTTCAAAAAGAAACATTTAGTGAATATGCCATGTTGGTACAATTTCACTTGAATGAACTGTCATTTGACATATTTTAACTTACTAATTTAGTGTCAATTCTAAACACAGCCTTCAGCGAAGATCCTTTAGCTTACATGGACCACCATCCAACTCTGACAGGCAACCAGCCAACACTCACCTGGCACAGAAGGAAGGTGAGCCCCACACCCCTGGTCCTCCACATCAGTCCTTCTGGAGACAGCTGCTTTATCTCCCAGGCTCAAGGCTCTCACTGTCCCAAGACAGATGCAATACTAAATGGTTAAATTATGCAGTTCCTCAACCGTTTCTGTAACAGGAAGAAGCTGTGTTAGCTGGTGGTTCCTCTCTCCTTGTCCCTATGCTGACTGTCAGTTTGATAGTAGCAGCGTACAGAAGCTGGTGGTAAACAAAAGGAAAGGTGACCTTAGTTACTGACAGACAGGCAGGTGTGTGTTTACTACGCAGGTGTGTTGGCACTGTCTTCATCTCACACACTCGCCTCCCTCTCTGAAGCCAGTGCGACAGGCAACCTGAGATGTACTACAAACGATGATACGAGCAAACAGAACGGACAGGGAGCTGTTCACACACAAACAGCTTCTTTGTAGGATAGGACTTTCAGTCTGTGATCTAAAATAAAACATTCAGATCTCAGCTATTCCTGTTTCTCAGCGTCATCTATCACTGTGAATCTTCTTCACCCCCCCACATGGACCCCAGCATGCATTTGTTTACAAAACACTGCAGTTCAGGCATACAGGAGGATTGGCTCCTACAGTACGCCTGGACTGGGGAAACCAGTAGCATTCTGTCAGCATTACCTGTGTGTCTGGGGTTATCACAATTCTTAACACACAAGTTAGCTTTGTTGTTTGCCATGAAGACAGATGAGTTGGCATTATGAAGGAACTAATGTAAACAACACACATAACGGAAACAATGATTCCTCCACAGAGGGAGATCCAAACGTATTTGATTGACTCAGAAGAGAAGATGATCAATTTGAGCTAAAGATTGAAATGAACAGAACATACATTTTTTGTAAGTTAAAAGTGCACACAGTTGCCTACGGAGTGTTCATTGTACTGAAGTATTATTGTTGGTACAATCAGGCATAGGCTAACTTCAGGAGAACAGATAAGGAACTACATGTGTGGTTAAAGGATGTACCGGTAAGTCATTCCATTCAAACACACACAACTGGTGATCAGGGGACAAAACATAACACTGAGTTGGATGGTTGGTTGTGTTTAGTTGCATTTCAATTCAGTCAATTCAAATTGTGAGCATTTAAAGTCCAATTCATGAATTGAATTTAACTTTAACTCATCAAAATTGTGATAAACTGATGTTTGTGGTGCTGGTATCTTTATTGTACTTTATCTTTACCTTTTCTTTTTACTGTTTTACCTTCACAATTATTGGCACCCCTGGTAAAGATGAGTAAAAAGGGTTAGAAAAATGTGACCTTTTGGTGAATTAGCTTAAAAATATGTCATCAAGAAATAATTATTTCTAACAAAACCATGTGTGCTACAATTATAGAAAATATTATGAACAGAATGTAACTGAAGCATTTTGTCCATTTATATATATATTTTATATTTTACATTTAATTATACAACAGTTAGTTCCGACCAAGTAATTTGATTGGACAAGAGGCATTCCATGAGTGCTGATATACAGTATAACAACACTGGGACCTTTAACTGTATCACTCCGCCGCACAGATGTTCTACTAAACGACCGTTAATTAGACTACATGTTTGTGTTCAGGTTACTAGGCGACAGTCCATTTGAAGTTCAGTTGCGGATTTTTTTTTTTTTTAAGTTGATCAGAGTGTTTAGGAAACTTTCAAGCTGTAATCTATGACTTCCTGTTTCACTGCAGTATAAATATGAGGTGACAGAGGCCATATTCCCTTAATTGGCAAAGGGAGGTTGTACAAAGTATTAGATGCAAGGGTGCCAAATTGCCAATAACTGCCACACGTGTGACATTAATCTAATTAACCAAAAGGTGGCATTTTTATAACGCGTTTTACTCATCTTTACCAGGGGTGCCAATAATTGTGGAGGGCACTGTATATGGCTGAGTGATTTCACATTCACACAATGCATTTCAATTCATCTTCTGAAACTAATCATAATACACTTTCCCACTATTTGCAGATGAAAGTAGATTTTGCACTACTGCTTGTTTGCACGTACCATATGTATTATATTGATCTGTAATTATACATCCCTGAGGTTGACGGCTGCTCCATCTCCACATTTCCCGAAGTCCTTCGTCACCTCCCACCTGGACTATTGTAATGGAGTCCTGTTCGGGGTTCCCAGCAAAGACCGAGACAGGCTCCAGTATGTGCAGAACTCAGCTGCCAGGGTCCTCACCCACACCAAGCCCTGGCATCACGTCACCCCCACCCTCATTCACCTCCACTGGCTTCCGGTCAAGTCCCGCAAAATCCTCTTCTCACCCCCCAGTACCTAACTGACCTTCTCTGCCAACATACATCATCCCGGAACCTGCGGTCCTCAGACATGGGTCTGCTTTCCACCCCCCGCAGCAACGTACAGAACTTCGGGGACAGAGCCTTCAGTGTGGCAACACCCACCCTTTGGAAGTCCCCTACCCCTACCCTGGACACCTTCAAATCAGCCCTCAAAACCCATCTGTTCATGGGTTCTTCTGTTTTCTGTGTCTTCTGTTCTGTCTGTCTTACTTTCTTCCAGTAGAATCTGTAAAGCGTCCGTGGGTTTGTGAAAGGCGCTATATAAAACCAAGATATTATTATTATTATTAATGAGACGTCATTGCAAATACACTGATTTATTACATCAATGGCAAAGTAACAGCCTGTGGTATCCAGGCAAGTGAAACATAAGGATCTCTAAATGTTTTATGACCCAGTAGAGTAGAACCACAGTGGTAAACAGAATATGACAGAAGCATATTCTGCGACAGGAAATGACACGATTAGCTGTGGTGGTTTCTGAGTCAATATGTGTGTGTGTCTGTCTAGCCAAAAGTCTCTCTCTGTCAGCTGTGGTGAGGTTTCACCAGGTCAGAGTTCAGGTACACCACGGTGGCTGTGATGTCGTCTCTGTACATGCGTGCCAGGTCCTCCGGCAGCGACAACATGGAGGCCAGTCTCTCCTGACACAGCTCTCCGTACTCCCCGGTGCCCAGGGCGTGTCTGATGAGATGTGTGGCGGCGTTGGGGTCCAGGGTAGGTGTGGCGAGGGCGCGGCGCCTCTGCAGAAGCTCCTGCATCTGGCCCAGGTTCAGCTGCCTCTCCGTGGGAGAGACCGGAGCCTGGGGGAGAGGAGAGTCAATAGAGAGAAAGACGAGAGAAAGGAGAGGAGCGAGAGTTCAAGTAGATGAGAACTGACTCACTGTCTCACACTGGCTACATTGCATCGTAAACACTTGATATGTACATGTACTTCATAATGTATTACACAATGCTCCTAAGGCAACTCCAAAACAATTACCTGTAGGTGAAACCCATTTAGATGTTCGCCAACTAGTCGTACCGCTTCCTCGCTCTCCAGTTCATCCCAGAGCCCATCAGAGCCCAGAATAAGAAAACGGTCCTGCGGGCGCAGCTTGTGATAGGTCAGTTCGGGTGCCACGTCCAGGTAGGGCGGGCTCAGGTAGTTGGGCGGGGTGTACTGGTACAGGTTGAGAGAGTCCAGGTCCACGCCAGACTCCAGGCTTGCTAGAACACTCTGCTGCAGCTCACGACTCCACTTAAACCTCACGTCACCAAACCCACGCAGAGGCATCAGCACCTGAGATGAGACCAAAAGGAAAAGACACAACGGTGAGATTAATATCACTATTCTTCAACAAGAGAGTATCTGCCGTATGTATATAGTGCATCTGGAAAGGAAAGGATGAAATTATTTTTTTGCCTCGAAATTCTACACGCAATACCCCATAATGACAAAGTGAAAACGTTTACGTTTTTTTTAATCTAAAAATAAAACAGTCAAATATCACATGGGGTATTGCGTGTAGAATTTAGAGATTTAAAAAATATATTTAATCCTTTTTAGTATAACGCTGTAACATAAGAAAATGTGGAAAAAGTGAAGGGGTGTGAATACTTTCCAGATGCACTATAGAGGATTATTCAGAGCACATGGAAGCGAATGGAGCTCTCACCCCCAGAAGCCTGTCCTCTGTGACCACTGTGTCTCTCTCTGAGAGGGGGTGTTGGGCTCTAATGCGCTTCATCTCAGCCTGGTTCTGGGAATTGTGATCCCAGGACAGGGGCAAGGCGCTCCAAGTGCCGTCCTCCTCCTGTACCCCCAGCACTGCCCGGCAGTCCCCTGCATTGGCCACGTGGATGCCCTCCGTATCCACATGGGCCACACAGGCCGTGCTGCCTGCAAATGCCACCTGAGTGGAAGGACGTCAGTGTTGATTAGGTATCCCAACAAATATGTATACAAAAAGACACACTAGACTGGGTAGAATCTAGTTGGACGTGAGAACTCAATACAGACGACCTATGTATAGTTGCAAAAAATTCTTTATTCTAATAATAACACAAAGTACAACAAACAAAAGCTGTGAGTATGGCTACACGGACAAAAACTGTGTGCCCATCCCAGTCTGTAACCACCTACACCTGTGCTGGTGAGCTCACCTTAAATGTTTTCCTGCACCTATGCTCCCACCCAGTGTTCACAAATAAGTATTACAACAAATTAACCAAATAATCATCCATACACACATAATGGCTGCAACATAAAAGTTGGCAGTTGTTTTTTTAAGAATATTGAAAAAACTGCCAAGAAACATTGCTCAAACATTGCCCTACAAAAAAAAGGTTTTCCATTGTTACGTTGCTCAGGGTAGCGTATATATATTATAGCGTTAATTCCTGAAAAAATATCCAGGGATCTACATGTTCCGTTAGATCTCAGCAATTGAACTAGCACACGGTGCTACCTGCCTAGCAAAACCATGTTTGTTTAGACATTTACCTGACTAATAGGCTATGCAAACATTTTACACCTTAGCTGTAGAGTGGGGGTGTATAGGCTACACAATCAATGTTGCAATAAATTCTGCCTCATTACAGCAATATTCTCGGAGCTGCCTCATTGATATGTTTCAGTATTCCAGGAGGCCGCATCGATGCAGTGTTTCAATATCAGTGGAATGTTTCCCTGGTAACCTGGCCAAGAGCGAATGCACACAGGCAAAAATGAGCTTCATGGATTAGGGTTAGGGTTACACGAATGCACCCGGAAATCTGAGCGCAGCGAAGTGCAGGTCTAGGCTACATTGCTAAAATGGGCTGAGTTTACGACTACAAAATAGGGCTATAAACGATGTCAATTTCCGAGGTGCAGGAGCTCAGCTCTAATTTGTTCTGATCTGCCTCTTGTATGGGCCTTAAGGAGAAGAGCTGGCCTAAAACAAGGCTGACGCCACTTTCACACATAGTTCCCTGTAAATTACATGGAATCCCAACCCGGGTCCAGGCTTGTATGTGTGAAAGGGGTTTTAGTGACCTGTAAGGGAACACTAGGCTACCTGTATGGCCGTGCTTCTCATCAGGTCGCTGGGGAGAGGCACCTGAGCCTCCAGGGAGATGTCGGTGTCCAGGCGCCTAAAGGCATAGTCAAGGGCTTCCCGCGGGCTGGGAGGAAGAGGGAAGAGAGATATGGAGAGATAAATGGATTTTGAGTGGGGATTGAACACTGTCAGAACAACCGAGATGAAAGTTAGATTCATCTACAGAATATGCAGGCAGTTCTCATCAAAAACTAATGCCTCGCTCATAATGTCAAACACAAAGACACAAGCGTCCACACACACACACACACACACACACACACACACACACACACCTCATGCCGTCCCCATGTTCCTCGCTGTCCAGTAACTCCTGCCAACAGACTCTGAGGTGTTCTACATAGAGGGAAGTCGACTCCCGGCAACTATAGTCCCCATGGTTTTTGTACCACTGTAGGATGGGGAGGACGGGCCTGCCGTGCTCCATACACCTCTCCAGCTGCTCCAGGCTTCGCTGGGACATCATGGCTACAGCCACGTAGTACAGCAACCGCTCACTGATGGCCTGGGCACACGCCCAGCCCCCGTGCCCGTCAAACACACCAAACAACATACCCTTCGTCTGAGGGGGAGAGAGAGAGACAAAACAACACAACTGTAATCTGGGAGAGATAGAGAGGGAGAGATAAAGACAGAGTCAAAAACAACAGAGTGAAGCAAGGTTGAGTAGAATGGGGGGAGAGTGGGAAGACGGAACAGATGGAGGGAGCAGAGCAAAGACAGACACGTACCTGTAGGCATGTGGCAGCGCTACGACGGTCCTCGTTGGGTGTGTTAGCCGGCAGCTGGTTACTCTCAAACCTCCTCACAGCACTGAGGCCCCGTCCATCAAACTCTGGCACACTCACAGCCTAGATTACAGAGTTAAACATGCGCCCATTGTAAACAGCGATTCCCACATAAAAGTAGTTTTCTAAGTTTGCTGCTTTTACATGGCCATTCTACTGGGTTATGCAAGAGCTGCTTAGAGTGTACATTCTTCAAAAGGGAACGCAGCCTACAAGGTAGAACATAAAGAAATACACTTAGATTAAGAGTAAGTCATGTTACTTTAATTGTCTATCTTCTGTCTTGGTGTTGTATATCTCCTTCTAAAATGAATATGGCTGTAAGGGATGAGCTGTGTTAGTGATACCTGCTCGTTTGCCCGCAAGATGCTGTTGATCTGGACTCGGCTCAGCTGGAAGTCCAGGTCCTGCCGGGTTGAGAGGAAGCGGGAGCCCCAGGAGAAGAGGCGGACATGATGGGCCAGCTGCCTTCGAGAGGGCCAGTAGGGGACGGACGAAAAAAGGGCATACTGGCCACAAGAAAATGAATAGATCTAGTTAATTGAATGTATTTGTGGTTACGCATGTGCATCCAATAGTCTACTGTAGATTCATGATATCCCTTGTCTGCAAGAGTTCTGATGTGAAAATGCCTGCAGGTGAGCAATTCCCAGTTGCCATTGAGTGCTTTACACATTGCATGTCTCCACAGCGTGCAGTTAGCGAGCAACCCACCTGAGGGGAGACAGGGAGGGGGCAGCAGTTGGCGGCTCTGTGTAGGATGCGGACACACACATGGCCAGACATCTCAAGTCAGGGGAGAACCACACACTTCCCCAATCACGCAAATCAACTCAGAGTACTGGGAGCAGAAGAAGTCATCATGTTACAGTGTATTCCACTCGTATATTTAAAAACAACAATGTCTCTATATGTTGCTGATATGCAGCTGTCTCTACACAAATTGGAGTGCTGTTAGTACATGTCATTACAGGTAGCAAGCAGTCAGCAAACAGCTAACATGGTAGTTTTCGGGGGCTACGCTCGGTTCAAGCAGGTAGCTAGCTACAGCGCAACTCAGCTATACGCTACTGGGCTAACTAACGTTTAGCTACTTTGCAGATATATTTTCTAGCTAGCGAGCAAAGACCACGAATTGTCTTCAACATCAAAGTGAACATACCGCTAGGAATGACGAAGAGTGAATCAACGCTCATCTTGTCGTGCTGAGTTCAGTGAAGCCTGCTGCCAGATCTGTGTTCTCCATGCTCCGTCTGAGCAACGCATCCGGGTATTTTGCCACGCCCCTTTTTAAATACATCAGGAAATAAATAATTATACAGAAATGAATGTGTAAAAGAATAAATAAATATATAATTACTGTGTGTATTTATTTATTAATAATCAAATTGTATTTATTTATTTCCTTATTACTGTGTGTATTAATTAATTAATGTATTCATTCATTAATTTATTTATCTATATATCTATATATTTATTGTTAATTTTGACAGACTTGGTCCTCCATACACAACCACCGTTTCTCATTAACAAACGAAAGTGTTACAATGTATCTAGCCAGTAGACTGTCTTTGAGAGATACAATTCGAATGCTAATCTTTTAGGACTATTTTCTTTGTGTGTTCTTTGTGTGATCTGTATGCTGTTCAAAATGCGGCCTCTTTAAGAGAAGTGTTCGCTGGTCGCTGGCAGCTGTGTTGTGTGAACGGCAATAGTGAAACTCCGACCACTTAGCTCGGGTGTATGTAAATAATTTCTTCAAAATAAAAGCATCCACGTTAAACTATTTTAAGCATTTATGAATACTAAATATGGACCAAAGAACCACCAATCATATGTAACTATCTCTGGAAATAAACATGTAATCGTCTAAATGTATTATTTGTTTTTGTAAGGGTTTGCAATTCTTCTAATAACCTAATTGCCCTGATGAAAGACTGCTGCACCTCATAGGAAACACATAATGGACTGTACACAACATATTTTCCAAGGCTAAACATTATTTTTTAGTACCACTTTACTCAGCAACACAAGTGTGTTTCAACCATGAGGGGTGTCACAACATATTTTCCAAGGCTAAACATCACGTTGTGGACAAGTCATTATGTGTTCCCTATGCAATCTAGATGTGGCACTTTGAACTGTTCAGTAAAAGGCCAACAACACTTGTTGAAATTCACTTGATATGTATACTAGAAGTGTTGTTTAGTACATTGGTGGTAAAAATCATGTTTCACCTTGGAATATTATTTGTGTACAGTTCATTATGTATTCCCTATGCAATCTAGAGGAGGTTCTGCACTGTTGGGCCACTGTAAAAGGCCAATTACACTTTGTATGACATCCCTCATGGTTGGAACTCACGTGATATGTATACTAGAAGTGGTGTTAAGTAGACTGGTAAGAATATGTCATCATTATCAAAAATTACTTTTCTAAAATGTTACATCCTTTCTGTTACGAAATATTTCCTCAATAGGCTAGGTGCACGATCTCACTACTTCCTGAAAGGCACCTGGCATGAACATATCCTGTCTCACTCTATTGGTTTAATTGATTAATCAGCTGAGCGGTAAACCGTTGGAACACACAGTGCACAGCTGATTAATCAATTAAACCAATAGAGTGAGACAGGATATGTTCATACCAGTTGCCTTTCAGGAAGTAGTGAGATCGTGCACCTAGCCTATTAATGAATGAATATGATGAAATATTGTGATCCAATGACTTTACATTGAATCGATTACCTCGCACTTTTATTTTGATGTCAAGAAAACGAACCGGAGGAAGTCTGATTGTCGGAACGTGCCGGTTCTGAACGTTCAGAGAACACAGCTGTCGCTGACGTCGACGACATTTCCTGGTTTATCTCGTCTCACTGGAAAGGAAAGCAAACAACAGATACTTGAAACAGGTTATTATAGACGGGCGGTGGACGTAGGCGTTGTCTACGAATTCGAATGCAAAGTTCAACAGGACTTCAATGCGATATGTTGTTCCTCTTATCGGTGACCTCTCGCCTTCTTTTCCATACGGGAATTTGATTCGGAGAGATCAATGTGTTTACTTGGGCGTGAGCGGGGTGGACCCACGGAGGATTTCCTTGCAACACATTGGCAGGTGGAAGAGAAAAGGCGAGCGTCGGAATAACCACAGCGTTATTAATGAAACTTTGTTCTACATTTCGCTCTGGGTAAGAAACTTTCTGACAGCTTCTTTTGTCCTTTACCCTCAGAGTATGATCAACAGGCGTGTTTTCAAGGTGCCTTATATTTTGTCACAAGATTAAGAACAAGTATCGTGTTAATTTGTGCCATATCGGTGAACATGAATTTTTCACAACATACATTTTTCTCCTGCGCAGAGGCATATTGATATCAGAAAACGCCCTCTTATCTGTGGCGATGGTGTTTCATATCAATGTGCTTGAAACTGTTTGTACCGGAGCAATATGTGTGATCTGACAGTGGCAACAATGTAGGCTAATGTTGCGATTGAAAAGTCAGTGCAACATTGTATCACGTCAATGTAACATATACTACTTAACCGATAGTAAATATCACAATAAGGAAGTGCGCTTGCATTGATTAGGGAGAGACGGGATTTCGGTTATGCTAAGTGGTGTCATGTGATCCCCTGAATTGTTCAACAAGCTTCTTCTTTTTTAAGCTGTGTTTATTTTTCGTAAATGTTCTGGTAAAAACAATTTGCTTCAGCTCCACGGTAACAGAATGACACTAGGACTCAAATATGACACTTTGAAAGGTATGCCAAACAAAAACCCTAGCAAAGTTTAACAAGCTATACAACTATATGCACTTAGTTCTAGCAATTCCAACTGAAAATTAAACAGAAAAACACAGTAACTGCCAGTTCAAAGTAAAGGTAACATAATGACCCTAACGTCTTCCCTTTTTTTTTTTTTTTTTTTTTTAATGTAACCACATTTCCCCCAAACTATGTCTGCTCCAAATTAAGATTCAAAGATGTCTGCATAAATTGTGGGGTGTTAGTTATGGTACCGTAAGTTTGAAAATGTCTCTTTTGGTTGTTGGTTCTTTTGATACAGTTAGTGAAGTGGGTTTACATGATCTGGCAACAGAGTGACAGTAACATAATGACTAGCCTAAATACAGTCATGGACAAAGTGCTTTTTTGGAGTTCTGTGTGGAATGATATCAGATCTGGCTTTTCTTCTCTGCTTTTTTGTGTTGTTCCAATGCAAACAAAAGAAATAAACATGTGCCAAAATACCAAAGCATTTGTAGTTGCAACAAGTACAAGTAGGCTACTACTTACATTTGGGTACTTGCCGATACAGACTACCGATACAGAGTACTTAGTAGTACCATTACAGTTCTGATGATCAAATTACATATAGGCTATTAATATAATATTAGGGCTGTCACTGTTAACGATCGCGGTTAATTTGAAAACCTTAACACGCAAAAAAATGATGTTTTACGCAAATTAAGCATATTATTTATAATATCATTCAGTTCTACTGATATGCGGCAAGCGCAGATAACACACTAGAGGGGTTTCAAGACAGACTGAGTTGGGTTGAATGATGACAGTCGTTGGTTACATTCCTGACCACTTATCATGTTTACATATATAGACGCTAATCACTCTCTCTTCTGGGTGCTTTCCCAGATGAACGAGCACATCTAACAGACATCCTTTCATTATTGCAACACCAAACATGTTTTTTTTTTACACTCCCCCCCAAAAAAGATACAAGTAAATACTAGTATTTTAAACTTGTGATTAATCATGATTAATCAGATTAATCACAGGCTATTATTGTGATTAACTTGATTAAAAATGTTAATCAATTGACAGCCCTAAGTAGTATATAATTATAATTATAATATTTTAGCTGGTAACAGACAAGCTAGTCTGAAATTGTCAGAATGAATGTCAGTCTATTGCCTTCAAAAGTTTTAGGTTGGTCATAAACATTGTGTTTATCTCTCTATCTTCTGCACATGCTCAGCAAACACACACAGACACGCATACTCTTTATCTTGGATCGAGTACAATTGCAATTGCGAGTACAATTACAATTGTGTCTCTCCTACTCCCCTTCGTGTGAATGTGTATTTGCTTATTTTTTTAGCGATTATGCTCACACGAACTTTGTGGACATTTCTATGCTAGTAACAGAGTAGCTTGCTAGTAAGAGAAAGTGTTTCATACACAATAGTGTATATTTATTTAATATACTGCAGTGCAGGGGTCCCCAATTACTTTTCATAACAGGCCACTTTTAAAATGAACTGGGAAACCGTGGGCCACTCAACCTCCAGCCCCATCACGCAACCAAACACTCTTATGGTGTGACAGGTTGAAATGTGTTCAGATTAATAATTTAGTTACATTAATAGCCTACCATTTTTTTTAACCTAAGTTACGTAATATATGGGAATATTTATATAATATCTATATATCAGTTATAGGAAAATTGATGTTTGCTCTTTAGTCCTCCAAGTTTGTTGTTGCTATGCGAAGGCACTGGTCAAGATCTTTTGATCACGCTTCATGAATAACTTCAACAGAGTGCTCATAAGCAAGTAAGTAAGCAATGCTCATAAGTTTAAGCTAGCTATCTTCTGCTTCTTGGTATCTGATTTTGGTGGGAATCTTTCATTGAAGCTGCTGTGTTTTGCTTCGAAAAGGTTCTTATGACCGCTACTTGCTGACCGCTACCGCTGACCACAAACAGATTAGGCAAGTTGGTTTAGCATTGTCATGTCCAGGTAGAATGAAGCAAAATTGATCAGTCCAATCTGCATTAAACAGTCTGTTTTCAATGTCAACTTCACGTTTCTTGGTAGCCATTGCAATTAACTTACTTAGCTGTCTCGCTTTTCTAACAATGCTAACATTATGTGGCGTGCCAAGGAACAGAACTGAACTATACGGGAAATGCGGGGTGAAAATTAAGTGGGAACATTTCTTCTTTGATTGATTGCTGAAATTATTAATTGTGTTTGGAATAGTGTGTGTGTCCCCCCCCCCCCCCGCCCCCTAAAAAACAAATGCCACACGGAAGAAGATTTTTTTTCCCCTTAAAATCATAATTTCCCTTTCAAATTATAATCTTTTCCTTCGTCCAGTCCTTCCTTCAATTCTCGCGGGCCTTAAATCAACCCATCACGGGCCGGAAGTGACCCGCGGGCCACCTATTGCTGTAGTGGAAGATATCTGAATTTCCAGTGAAATAGCCGCCATTGTTGACATTTTTGTTCATCCCGCCCCTTCATCACTTTGATTGGTTTCTTGGTTCAAAGAACTACTATATCCTACTACATTTGGCCAATGAGACCGAGGGGAGTAGGAATCTGGGAGAGAGTAGGAAAATGGTACAACACCATAAAGTGGTATCGGGACGGACGTATCGGGCATGACATCAGTATCGGTGCATCCCTACTCACATCCATTGATGCGCTCGGCTAGAAATACAGTGGCCTGGGTAAGTAATGGGACAGTGAAGCATTTTTCCTCTTTTTGCTCTACACTCCAGAACTCTTTTTTTAACTTACTGGTAGAGATTCAGCTTATGCTCAGTTTATGGTATTTCTGTATATTGCTTTCACCATTCAGAAATTACACCACTTTTTATGCATAGTCCCCTTTTCAGGATAAATAGGGAATAGAAAGGTTCTCACCAGACCAGGTTAGTTTGTTAGCTATCAACTAGGCCTACAGTATCCTGTCATACCTGTGAATAGAGACGTGTGTGTGTGTGTGTGTGTGTGTGTGTGTGTGTGTGTGTGTGTGTTTGCGTGCACGCACGCTTGTCCCGTTACTTACGCAGGCTACTGATGTCATGTTTTCTTTAGAAGGAAGCTAATAAAACCGCCTTTATAAAACACAGCTGCAGAGTAGTCTCCCTTTCGTCCAGTGTATGACATAATGTCTCATAATGACATAAGAGGCTACTACTAAAAGCCCCAAACAACATGTCCCATAACGCCTTCTGTCATGAGAATGCATGGGTGTATCGATTTCCTGTTCCGTGAGTGGTGGAAGTGCTAGTTTGTGTGTTGCACCATAATTGTTTGCCACATGTATACATATACGGTAGGCTACAACCTTTCCCTCTAAAATTCTGCTATAGTCATGTAATTGGATTTTGGTGGGATTGTAAAAACATAACACTTGAGCCACTACTCTTTGCCACCTATATATCAACAACTAGTCAGAAGTCAGGACTGAATGTAGACTTAGAGGTTTAACATCACACCTCTTTGTTCACAATAGGGCTCAGCTTGTGTCACATATTTTTCCTCAGCATGTTCCTGAAGTACAGTACCATGCAGTGACAGTCATCTCACTAAGTGTAGGAATGAGTGAATGCACTTATTACACACGTGCACAATATGTTTTTAAAGAGACAAAAAGACAAAAGAAGAAAAAAATACTCATGTTTTCTGACTGAAAAGACTAGAAAAGGTGAATGCACTTATTGCACACTTGTGGACCATAAAATTATAAGCTTTTGATATGTGAATGGAGGTGATGTAAATACATTGATATATGGATACAGAATATACTGCTACTACTATAGTGAGCTTACACGTTGACATTTGAAACAGAGCATGCTAATGAAGAATTTCAGAGTGTTTTGATACGTTATGTGAATGAACGTATCAAAGCTCTCGGCCACTTTAATTTTTTCAAAGTAGCTCTCAGATGAAAAAAGGTTGGAGACCCCTGATCTAGGCCTATCTTGCGGATATTACCTGCACCCAAGCTCTTTGTTTTATATGAATGTCTCTTGGTCTGTCGAGAGAGAAGGACATAGAAAAATGTGACAGTTGGAGATTCTCTTCTCTATATTCACAGTTCACTCCTTAATTAAACAAACAATCTTATCTCAAAAGGCAAATTACTCATCCACTCATCCTCTCATCAGTAATCTCACCGAACTCCTAATGAACCATGGCTTCACCAACCCTGTCAGGATTGGGACTGGGTCTCATGTACAAGTCTGCCTGTCTCTCTCCTGCTCTCTTGTCCTCTCTCCCTGTGTCTCTCCCCCCCTCTCTCTCCATGTTCTATCTTTCTCTATCTATTCACCTTCTTTGGCTCTCTAACTCTCTCTACCTTTTGCTCTTTCTCCCCCTTTCTCACCATCTCTCTCTCTTTCTCCTCCTCTTTTCATTTCTTTATCTCCCCCAACTCTGGTATACCAGGATACACTGTCTGACCTATATAGGCTACAGTAGAGAGAACATGCAGGGGAGACACAACCCTGAAATCATTGCCCTGCTTCCCTTCACTTTCCCTTTATTTCTCTTTTAAACCACTGGATTCCCCGAAGAGGTGAATATACCATGTCTATGTCTCATTCTAGTGAGGGGAGTGTATATTCTGGTGGTTTCTTTTCAAGTGTCTCCCATTAGAGATGACGAGTAGATGGGTAGGCTATTATTGTCTCCTGCACGAAATTGAGATGAAAGATATTCTGTTGTTTGTCTGGCAGAATTGAATGACTGTACAATATGAGGGGTGACTCATTCATATCACAAACACCTGTGTAAAAATGCACTGTAATGTGAGATGCACATGTGAGAGCATTATCATCAGTGCATGAAATGATTGCTGCCTGGACCCCTTTACTGTCTGTCACTGCTGAGCTATGAAATGGCCTAGTTCAAGCCACTGGCAAGTTGCAACTAAGCTTAACAAGCTAGCCTAGTACATAAAACATATAACAATGTTTTATAAACTGTCATAAATAAATGTATGATTACTTACTAGCACTTCCACACGTAGTGTGAGAATGGTCTTCCTTTCTACCATATGCCATGGACATTTCCAAGTAGCAGCTTCATTCTCTCGAACTGCTATGACTTCATTGATGTTGTTGCCTTCATCGCAAAACTCTCCTCTTGGATTTTGGTCTTTTACCACCTCAGTTTGAGGTTGTTTGTGCCCAGTATCATGCTTCACAGGAATCTTTGAGTCAGAATTATTATGACCTAATTGTGATTACAATTACTCTTATAATTATCTCTCACATTGTTAGTCAATCAGAGAAAGGCATCCTGTGCATTGTCTTAATTTCTCTTGTCTGTAGCCTTCAACTTCAGAACAGAACCCACAATACTCCAATTGATTCTAACCAGATCCTTTTTCTCCCTGCAGGGATGCCATACGTCATGTTAAAATAAAGACCAAGATCACAGTGCTTAACATGCTAAAGAGATTAGACAAAATCCGGTTCCGGGGCCAACGGAGAGACGAGTTGGATCTGGCCGAGTCACCCAACACATCTGACAATGAAGGTAGTGACGACATTCTGATGAAGGCAGGGCCCTCGACAGAAGAATTGAGAGACCCGGTGAGTGGTGCCGAGATTTAGTGATTCCCTTTGTCTAGTCAAATGTCTGTAGCATTTTATTTGAATCTGTTTAGTTGAACTAATGGTGCACATAAACTAGAATACAATGTTATAATTTTGTTAACTAAAAGCCCACATTACATCGTATATTAACTATGCATGTGATGTAGGCATGGGTATTGATATGGACCTCATGAAAAAGTCTACTTTCATCTGACACAGCCCACATGTCCAAATGAGTCAGGTGGGCTGTGTCAGAGCTATTCTCTTCTTTGACACGAAGCAAGGGGCAGAGAACGGGATGCCTAAAGGCTGAATTGGGAATGAATGACAGTGAGGAAAGTTAGGCTTTGTCTGGCGTAGGGCTGGGCAAACAATCAACATTTCTTTTTCGATAATCGCAAGAATTAACGATCAATTATCGATTAATTGATACGTTTTTTTTTTTTTCCTTGGGGAAAAAACTTTATTTGTGTTGCTATTGCACACATTCATTCATAAACTAGACACTACAGTCAGATAACAATCCTCTTAAACAAGGCAGTGAGTAGCCTAAATTGTTTAACTTAAAAACACATTTTACGTTATAAATACAAATATAGAAAATAAGTAACTCACCATAGGAGCAGTAAAAAAACAGTTACTCACAAATAGGAGGATGACTGAAAACGTTAGTGTCCTTAAGAGCGTCCAGCTTAACTTAAATTTAAACTCCAGCGAGAGACTGTAGGCGGCAGGCCTACTGGTTCTTGTTCAGAAAGATGATCATGTTAACATGTTCAGGGGTGAGAGACGAACGCAATCTGGTGACACGTGGACAAACTAATTTCCATTATTATTATTCTTAAAAAAAAAAGAACAAAGTAATGATTATCGAGCAAAATATTTTGTGATCGACCAAGATCCTTATCGATCGTCGATCATTGATGCCCACCATGTTTGGCGTTGATGTGATGTGAGTTAGCTGAACTTTGTGTAACAAAGGTGTCATTACAGAGAATAACACCCTCTTTACCTGCTAATCTGAATTACATTCAATTACCATGGTTCCCTAATGTATTGTTTTAACTGTGACACTTTGCTTCACATGGTTGTAAAATAATCACCAAAAAACAACATGAAGATGCCAATTTAACAACTTTTACAAGGGGGTTCATCACAGTTTATAAGAATAAAACTCTTTTGTGCTTGCTATGGTACAAAAATGATGGTGTCATCACTGAAGAGCTTTTGAATAGGTTCCTTATTTGAATTATGCAGTTGTGTTCATTGCAATGTTGGAAGCTGCAGCCTTTAGTTACTCTCTTTCCCTTAATCCTGACACAATAAAAGCAACAAAAAAAAACATTCCCAATCTAATGTGGAATCTTCCAGACTGCCTCATTAAGTCCACTCACTCTGTCCTGAAGTGTGACTGGGGCCAGGAAGTTTGGCCAAAACGTTCCTCTTTGATACACAGCGTTCCTGTTTATTCAAACTGTTTCCTGTTGATCTATTCCTCTCAAGCCAGGATGGAGAGAAAGGTCTCTCCAGGGGGTGGATTTAAAGGTCCCATAGTATACTCCTTTTCAACAAGTTAATATACGTCTCTGAGGTCCCCAGAACATTTTTTATTTATTTTTACTGAAAATAACACCCAGATTAAGCATTCTAGCATGCCTCTATACCCCTGTGTTTCAGTCCTTTTTTCGATGGGCTCTTTCTGTTTTCTGTAGCTTTAAAAGCAAATTAGTTGCTGCTCATTTGCATTTTGACACAGATGACATTGATCAAACGAAATAGTTTTGCATGTGGGAAGATAACATTTGCAGCAATTTATTGAGTTCAATGTTTACTAATGCAACAACTAGTAGACTCGTGTTTTGGATTGAATTGGATGAATGCGAGTGTAGGATACTCAAGAATGACTCATGTCATACATTTAACCTGTTGAAACAGAGAAAAAACATATCCAAGTCTGCCACTGCCCATCACATCACAGATCAACTAAGTCTATACAATGACAGTCTCTGTAATACTATACTTAATACTGACAGGTGTAATGCATTATTAGTTGTATGTATGCATGTATGAGCCTTTTAATAATGTTATCACAGTCATAATATGGTATGTGTCGCCATGTGGCAATTTGCTGGTAGTAAAACATTATAAGCCTCTCCCTTTTTCCTCCAAACTTAACAATGGTCGTTATGGCCAAACGGTTACATTTTTCGGGTCTTTTTAAGATCAGTGTCCCCATGTGCAGTTGCAAACCATAGCTTTTTTGTGGCGGTTTTGGAACAGTGGCTTCTTCCTTGCTGAGCAGCCTTTCAGGTTATGACGAAATAGGACTCTTTTTTACTGTGGATATCGATTTCGATGCCTGTTTCCTCCAAACTCTTCACAAGGTCCTTTGCGATTGATTTGCACTTTTCACACCAAAGTACATTCATCTCTAGGAGACAGAACACGTCTCTTTCCTGAGCAGTATGACGGCTGCGTGATCTCATGGTGTTTATACTTGCGTACTAGATGAACTTGGTACCTTCAGGCGTTTGGAAATTGCTCCCAAGGATGAACCAGATTTGTGGAGGTCCACATTTTTTTTTCTGAGGTCTTGGCTGATTTCTTTAGATTTTCCCATGATGTCAAGCAAAGCAAATAATCTGTCTGTAAACAATTGTTGGAAAAATTACTTGTGTCATGCACAAAGTAGATGACCTAACCGACTTGCCAAAACTATAGTTTGTTAACATGAATTCTGTGGAATGGTTACAAATGTTAATCACTTCAACCTAAGTGTAGGCCTATGTAAACTTCAGACTTCAACTGTCATTTTGTTATCCCTCAAGGGAAAATCAGCTGTTATTGTATAATAGAAAGGAGACCCTGTGACCTGAACTGAGCTTGTGGTACTGCATCCGTCTCCTTCTTTCATTTCCTCTTTCAACCCTAACCCTAGATGAGGTTATTATAGTGCATGTATGTATGCTATTCTCAGCACAGAATAAAGTGGTAAAAAACATGGTAATAATGCAGTAACAATTAGGCAGGAACTAGCCACAATAGGATCCATATTTCTATGTAGTTATTGAATTGCATGTTAACCACCCATGTAATTAATCTATCTGTATCTGACCCTGTATTAGTGGCTAGAAGTTAAAGGCCTATTCTATTGAGTGGAGGAATTCTAGGGGAAGTAAAAATATGTCCCTCGTGCTCCTTCAATGTTGCAACCATCAGTATCTGATCTATCTTCAGATACACCTGACATAGATAGAATTTCCCTATCTTTTTCTTCCCTCTCCCTCTTTCTCTCTCTCACTTGATTGCTTTACCCTTTTCGGTCTTGTGCCACAGTGCAGATTACAGCATACAGGATTAGGGAGATGGTTCTGGTTCCATCTTGGCATTCAACATGGAACATTCAAAAGTGGTATTCAAACTAGGAGACTTAAAACTCACTCTGCTTGTCTCATGTTTGTTTACCTGCATGTTTGTTTACCTTTGTTTATGTGTGCGCGTGTGTGTGTGTGTGTCTGCCCTATATAGGCTGGTTCTGGGATGCTCGCTATGGCCGCAGACATTCAGGACTACCAGAGGACGGAGGTGGACCACCTCAATGAAGTTAAAGGCCACCTAGAAATTGCCTTACTGGAGAAGCACTTCCTACGTGAGTACTTCCTACGTGATACCTCATTCACCCTCAGCCCACGTACAGTACATGTGAAAGTTGCTGGTGCACAATATGTGAACCTTAGGCCTTGGAGGCCTACACTGTGTGGTATGCCTCTGGCGGCTGAAAACACATCGATATTCTCAACTGGAACCGGTTCCTGATTCCCATCCTTAGTTGCCACACCTTTGCTTATCTCTTGTGACCCAGACTTAATTTTAAATGAGTGTAGGCACAAGAGATCGTATATAGCATGTATGCACGAGAGATCTCTGCACAGGTCCACACACACTGATGGGAGCCGTGATCCTAGTTGATTTATAAGCACACGATGCATTGATATTACACTTGATTCTGGTTGATGAATAATTTAACGATGCATTGATTGATGACAGTTTCCAGATGGCTTATAGGCTGGTCAATCAGGCCTTCGTCTTTCTGGTTACAGAAGGTCCACAGAAGGATTGGTTTTGTCTTAGGCCAAGCTGCCATTCCTATACTCCGCATTGTAAACGTGTTGACTTCAATGTGCTCTGACCTTTCCACTGCTTGTAGTTTAGAAAGGGTTGAAGAGTAGTGTTGTTGAGTTGAAGGAAACAGATCTGTAGACTAGGGGTGGGCATCGACGATCGATAATTGATCGATAATTGATCGATAAGGATCTTGGTCGATCACAAAATAAAACATTTGGTCGATCACAAAAAAAAAATTTTTTTTTTTTTTTTTTTTGTGATGGACCAAATGTTTTATTTTGTGATCGACCAAGATCCTTATCGATCAATTATCGATCGTCGATGCCCACCCCTAATGTAGACTAGGGGTTGGAGTACAGAAACGTGAGTTCTGAGTAGGATGAAAGTACATGGGAAGTTATTTTTAAACCTTGTGCGAAACCAGGTGCTACAGAAAGGGAGGAGATAAAGAGGTAGGTGTAAGCAGACAAGCGATTATGAAAGTGTTACTGTAATAGACAGTAAATGCACTTCTCGATCAGATCAATATATTGAATAAGATAAATAGAATTAAAAAGTTGCTCATGGGATTGCAACCGGAGGGCAACCAAGCTTTAAAATGTGGAAGGGGATTCTCTGAGGAAATCTTCTGACTATTACAGAGGAAATTGTTCATGTCTTGAACATGTTTATTTCATTTTTTTTTACAAAATAATAAGCACATTTTAGTGTTAACAGTAAAGATTGATGAGTATTATGTCAATATGAAGTCTAAATTATGCTGACCTAATCCAATTGCTGTGAAATGGTCGTGCAACATTTCAGGCATATTTAATGAGAAGTTGCCTTGTTTGGTTCAAGGTGAATTAGTTTTATCAGGCCCATGGCTGGCCCACCACAGTTTTTTGTATGAAAATGTTAAAAAGGAATCGGAAACTTTATTTCGGTCGATTATTCCTCCCCTTTAATAATACCAATTGGTATTGAGAAGAATATTGCAGGGAATTTTGGCAAATTGCCGCTACCCACACGGTTAGCTGTGTTGCTCATTCCACGAATGCATGACCCTTACAAGTTGTACCTCGTTGTAAAGGTGACTAATCAGGCTTTCCAACGATATAAAATACAATACCAATAGGTATTATTAAAGGGGAGGAATAATCGACCATAAATAACGTTCCTGAACTTGTCTTGAGGAGTTTAGTAACACAGCCTTATATTTAGTGTTGAAATCAAACCAATCTTCAAATAGCCTATATATGGTGATTCAAATATACATGGATGTTATTAGATGTATTGGCAAGGCCTGCAATCCAGTCTGCCTGCTTGGAAAGTTGGGTAATCACCAATATACAAAGAGTGCCCTGCTTAAGTAATAGGACAGCGAAGCTCTACACTTCAAAAGTTTGGACATAAAAACAGCTACTTTGAGGTTAAAGTAGAGAGAATTTGGGGGCATTTGCCTGCACATGAGCAGACAAGATGTTTTTCGATTAGATTAGATTAGATTCAACTTTATTGTCATTGCAGAATACAAGTAGGCCTACCAGACAACGAAATGTGGACAGCGAAATGCATGTTTCTCCACTGCCTTCAGCAGTTACAATCAAGACAAGTTATCAAGTTCTAGTGGCAGCTATACATGTCCAGACCTAACACGCCATGCACCATTCTTCACAGATGAGGTGGTATGCTGTCAATCTTGGGCAGATCCTTTTTTTCTAAGCGTTCCTCTTGTAATCGCTCTGGTCCATAATACGATGAATCGTAGCTATCCACAAACTCCAAAAGCAAATGCAAAGCCTAGAATCAATATTACAGTAGATATTGACATCTCGCTTATGCCTGCCCAACATATGTGACAGAATACACCTGTCAAACCAATTACCCCATTACCTTTGGGGGACTCTGCCTAAAAGATGTTGTCATTATTTTTTATTTTTTTATTTGTTTTTCTGATTTTATCCCTTTTTCACCCAATTTGGTATCCAATTGCACCCAACCTAGTATCCAATTATCCCCTGCCTATTGCGTAGGATCCGCCGCACGACCCCGTGGCCGGCAGCCCCAGAGGAGATAGCCAGGCAGACTAGCTGTCTGGCTCCTCGAGCCCGACATCGTTATTCCAGCACCAGACGGGGGCGGTGTTGCGCGACGGATCCTTGTCCGGAAATAGTCCTATACCCCCCTTGGGAGCGGCCGCTCAATATGCCGCTCCCTGTGGGCCCCGGCCATATCCGGATCTGGCGAGACCGGGATTCGATCCCAGTCCCCGGTGGGCAGCTTGCACTAGAGGCTAATGCTTAGACCGCTGCGCCACCGCGGGGCTAGATGTTGTCATTTCTGAATGGTGAAACCAGTATGCACATAAAAACCATTAAAAAAAAGCTGAGAATCTGTACTTTACCTCATAGTAATTGTTTGATTCCAAACTGTTGGTGTGTGGAGCTAAAAGAACAAAAGAAATGCTTTACTGTCCCATTACTTACTTACTCACTGTATATAGTAAATATACACTCACAAAACACTTTATTAGGAACACCTGTACAGTCCAAGCTGGTGGAGGTTGTGTAATGGTGTGGGGAATGGTTTCTTGGCACACTTTGGGCCCGTTAATACCAATCAATCATCACTTGAATGCCAAAGCCTATTTGAGTATCGTTCCTGACCATGTCCATCCCTTCATGGCCACAATTTACCCATCTTCTAATGGCTACTTCCAGCATGATAATGCATCTTGTCACAAAGCAAAGGTCGTCTCAAACTGGTTTCATAAACATGACAATGAGTTCAGTGTTCTTCAGTGGCCTTCCCAGTCACCGGATCTGAATCCAATAGAACACCTTTGGGATGTGGTAGAACGGGAGATTCACAGCTTGAAAGTGCACCTGTGTGATGCAATGATGTCATCATGAACCGGTAGGGGCTAGTATGACCTACGCATTTTTTCGGTCAGTAATTTCTTGCCAAGCCATTTCCCTCGCCTTGTTAATTGCGGCAGTATTGCCCTCTTTTACTTTTCACTGTCATTTTCCCGTCTTTTCCAGTATCTTCTTTTCGACAATCGGCTCTTCTGGGCTCGTTCTACCTGCGGACGAGCGCCCAAATCGAGAATTTCCAATCCGGACTTGTGTGAACATAGATGAGACAAGCCTGATTCTCATTTGAGGAATCACTTGAGGCTTGAATCCCAGTCGAGAGTTGCCTGAACGAGGCCTTTTAATCGCGACTAACGATGATAATGCATCTATGACTATACTAATCAACATACGTGGAATACCCCCCAGGACAGGAGAATCTGTTGGTCACTTCTGATAAAGTCCTAAACCATACAAGATAGAGAGTGACTCTAAGAGTTCGTATAAAGTAGCCTACTGTACCAATTCATCAACCTTTATTTAGAGAATTATGAATAATATTTCATGAAAATTCTAGACGTACTGTAAAACTAAAGGGTCAAAAGAGTATGAGAAATGCCAAGTAGCCTACCGTACATCAAATATTTCATAATATCATTGTATTCCAAACAGTTTACTAAAAGGAAAGTAGACATTGTTTCTTAATTGAAATGTTTTGTTTTTTTACGCATATTAAAATCAGAGGTCAACCTTTATTCCTAATTTTGAATGTAGGGATAGAATCACAATCAACTGTGTGGCCTACACAAATGGAACTGGTAGAGGGCAGAGACTACGATACAAAGCTAAAGCTATAGGAGTAATCTCTCCCTTGTGCGCACATTATACAACATTTTTCAACGTCATTAGTGACCTTATTTTATCTCTTGCATCATACACATACACACACACACACGCACACATACACATACACATACACATACACACACACACGCACACACACACACACACACACACACACACACACCTTGTGGCACCAGCTGGCTCGGTCGAGGTTTTTAAAAAGCCGTTGAAGACTGTGTTGTATAGACAGGCTTTTGGATAGCCCCTAGGGCCTGTATTTCTGTGTCCTGCTGATGATGTTACGTCTGTTACTTGTTTTTATTTTCACTTGTTTTGCCTGTTTTAACCTGCTGTGGCTTTTCGATCATGTATTATGTTTTATTTGTGTTTTCTCCTTGTATGTAAAGCACCTTGTGACCCTTGGTCTGGGAAAGGTGCTGTATAAATACATTTTACTTACTTACTTACACACTTACTTACTTACACACACACACACACACACTCAATATCTGATGGAAATGGACATGGTCGTCTTGGCTGGCCATGTACACACCGTCATGTGCCATGATTTACTAGTTTAGTAACACCCAAACATATTTATAGATTCTCCACCCGAAACACCACACGCCCACACATGGCTGCGTGATCTCATGGTGTTTATGCTTGGCTGCGTGATCTCATGGTGTTTATGCTTGCATACTATTGCTTGTACAACGTGGTACATTCAGGCGTTTGGGAAATTGATCCCAAGGATGAACCAGATTTGTGGAGGTCCACATTTCCTTTTCTGGGGTCTTGGTTGATTGATTTAGATTTTCCCATGATGTCAAGCAAAGCAAATAATCTGTCTGTAAACAATTGTTGGAAAAGATAGTTTTAATGTCCTAACCGACCTAACTATAGTTTGTTGACATGAAATCTGTGGAGTGGTTAAAAAAATAGTTTTAATGACTTCAACCTAAGTGTATGTAAACTTCAACTGTATACACGCACACACACACATGCACTCTGTAATATCTGATGGAAATGCACATGGTCGCCTTGGCTAACCGTCATACTAAAGTACACAATCATGTGCCATGATTTACTAGTTTAGTAACATGCAAATATAGTTATAGATTCCCCACCCCAAACACCACACACTCACACACACACTCTCTCACACACACACACACACACACACACACACACACACACACACACACACACACACACACACACACACACACAGCCATAGTCATGTGCTTTGCTGATCAATTACAGCCAATCAGCCCCACATGCAATACATTTGTTAAACAGACAGTACGCTCCATCTTATCAACCTCTATGACCATTTCCATTACATTTCTATCATGGCTGTCACACTCACACAACTGGAATCATAGTGCCTGTTTTCTCCCCTCCTCTCAGTCTTGATGTGTCATGCCTAGAGTGGATTCAGCAGTCACCTCATAAGATAGTTGCCTCTGGTGTGTGTGTGCGTTTGTGCACACGTTTGTGCGTGCGTGAGTGCGTGTCACGAGGGCTCTTCATTACAAGAGGACGAGAAAGGTCGTACGGAGCCCTCCTTACTGTGCCAGTAAATAACTGTTATTAATAGCTTGTATTACATAACCTCTCCACTAAAGTCCTCTTCATCCCCCACTCCCCCCCTCTACAGTTCCTCTACTGTTAATAATACAACATTTTGTGGCCTGCGGTGGTCCAGTGGTCTAGCACCGCGGTCTACAGTGCACACTTATGCCCATGTCGGCATGGGTTCGAATCCGGCCCATGCCCTGCTGACATGTCCTCTCTCCCTTCTTCTCCTTACTTTCCTGTCTGTCTTCACTGTATCTGTCCAATACAATTAAGAATATAAATGGGACTGCCCCATTCTTAAAAAAAGAAATACAACATTTTCAAACATTTAAAAGTAATCCTTCCTTCCTCTAGCATTGTGACAGCCAGTGGCACATTGTCCTAGCATATATTTCGTCTTATGATGGCTGATGTTTAGATGATTCACTTACTTTGGACAAATGTACTAAGTTGCTTTGGATAAAAGCATCTGCCAAATGTCAAAAAAATTTCTCTTTCAGTCAACTCGGTTCAACATCTCACTATGGGATATGCACCCCTGTGTACCCTACTCACTAAAACCCTATTCAATCACACCTGGAACAGGCCAGGAACACTTTGTTATGGCTGACCCTGCCCCAGCCAGCCTATAAAGGCTACTGCAATGTGCGCCGATTTCATTATTTACACTCTTCACTTGCTTATTCGCAAGCCAGTCTGCAGTGTTCCGATACAACCTGGCTAACTAGTAAAAAGAGTAAAGGTCACGTGAGGTTCTTATACTCTCTAACAAAGGTCCTCCGTCAAGGTGAAATAATATTTGTATATCTTGATTTTTCACTAAATAACCATGCATGCTGTATTCTGATTATTTTTCCTAGAAAACCTAATGTTTGACATTCCAGCTTGTCTGAGTTTTGTTTGGGGGATGAGGGTTTAACGTTAGTGAATGTGAGTGTCTCCGCTGGCATGCTGGCATCTCCTGTTTCGAAAATGCACCAAAGTAGAACCCCCCCCCCCCCCTGTTGCAAAAGGCATAGCCTCTAGTTGTAGTAACTATGATTGACTGGATCAGAACAGTGACTATTGGTTTAAATTTGATATCTAAATAAAAATGCAATGTTGACAATTACACATTAATAATTTCATTTATTTTCACATTTAGTTAAAATGGACCATTAATAGCATCATACTTTACTGTCATGTTGTAGTTGTGTTAGACGTTATAATATCAGTTACATTTTAACGGTTGTTATTCATGGATGTGTTCTCGTGAACACTGTCAGTCTAGCTGTCCAGCTTCTGTTTGCTACACTTGTATTAGCCAAGTAGCCATGTTAGTTTGGTGCCAAAATGGAACCAGTTTTGGTTCCTCACCAGGTCTTTATGGCTCCAGACCAGAGAGAAAGTCACATGATTCTTGCTCTGTGGTGACATTGTGAACTGCCTGGGTGCAGTTGCCTAGTGATACCCCTGGAATCTTTCTAGCCTTATTCCACTTACCATTTTGACGTAAGTATGACAGATTGTTTTGAAGTATGACAGATTGATTGGGAGTCTCATAGTATCTGTAGAATATTCCAATGTAAATAGAAACCACTACTATATTTCATTTTCATTCTTATCTTGTCAGCCACAGACTCTTGAACAGTTGATAGCATATAACAGACTTGAACTAGCTATCAAACTTGGCCTGTGCCCAATGTTAAGGCGGCTGGGGCGGCTCTGGTGCAGGAGGTAGAGCCGGGGATTAATGATTGCAAGGTCGACAGATTGGTGGTTCGAACCCCAGCTGGCCTCATGTTGAGGGGTCCTTGGGCAAGACACTGAACCCCAAATTGCTCCCAATGTGCGGGCCGGTGCCTTGCATAGTAGCTTGCCGCCATTGGTGTGTGTGAATGGGTGAATGAGAGGCCATTGTTAAGGGCTTTGGAATAAGGCGTTATATAAGTCAGTCCATTTTGAAAGTACCTCTGCTGTTTACACTGGCACTCCTTTTCCTGGCGTGGTGAAATAACCACTAAATCAAATCCAATTTTATTTGTACAGATTTTCAGATAAGAACATGTTTTCTATCCATTTCACTTTGTTTTAAAAAGCAAAAACATAATTTAAATATGATTTACAAGCCTTGAATGATAGGTGGATAGAGCATTCATTCTGTTATGCACTTAGAAGAGGTCAACTATCGTAGCAGATCTTTTAATATCTTAGATCAGAAGGTTCTCTTCAGAAAGCAATGACATCTTTAACAGAAAAACAAAAACAAAAAACAGACAATGTTAAAACACCATGTGCAAAAAAAGTACAATATTATCATTGGGTCAATTAGCTGCATGCCAAACATTTGTATGCTAGGTATCATTCTAGGTATCATTCTAGGTATCTATCTATACGGTATATAGTGACAATAGAAAGTCATCATACCCCTTCACTTCTTTGACATGTTGTGTTATAGACTCAATTTAACATTTATTAAATACCAAAAATGTGTCATCAATCCACACACATTATGGGGTATTGTGTGTGGATTGATGACAATGTTTTTATTTTGTTATTATTTATTTATTATAATATTATTATAATATTATTATTAATGTGACAATTAAATCAATTTTAAATGTCGTCTATAACAAGTGGAGGGGTATGATGACTTCCTATAGGCACTGTACACTTTATCACAGTGCCCAGATAAACCATGAATATGCTTATGACTCTGAGAACCAATCCTGACGGGACCTCACAGGAACATCCCCCAGAACCCCCCCAGAGCTCAGCTCAGTGAATAGACTGCCTGTCCCCACAGTCCTCATCAAGTCCATAGGCTTCGCTAGGCATAACAAGCCATGCGTGTGATGAGAGGATGCTCTCTAGCGCTTGGTTAAATACAGACCTCTATACAAATGTTGACTTACATAACTATCTGGGACGTCCACTGCTCTCTATTCTCCCCTCACAGCTCTGTAGAGCTATGGGCAGGTTAGAGTACAGCATTTCAGGGAAAAAAGGAGTCAGTGAAGTAGCAGTGCTGGTGACCTGAAAATCCTTATGTATCCTGGAGAACTGGTGGTTCTCAAGCCTAATGGCCCATGTTTCCGTAGAGGGAGGTGGCTTGATGTAGAAGTACACCCCCTGGACATGACGCTGGTAATGTCGCAGGGTCTTACCCCCAATCCATCCCTTAATTCTGAGTGCCAAGCCGGGAGGCATCGGGTACCATTTCTATAGTCTTTGGTACGACTCGGCCGGGAATCGAACTCACAACCTCCCAATCTCAGGGCGGACACTCTAACCGCAAGGCCACTGAGTTGGTTGAAAGGCCTTTTCCTGTAGAGTTCCTATATCGGGGGTTGAGCTGTTTCCATCAAAATGTTGTATCTTCAATAACCTAAAATCCCTAGTCATTTTTCCTATAGGTATTATTTCAAATTTCAAATGCATTTGGTACTCTAATAATTCTTAAATTATTTGGTCTCTGGTTTATTTATTTATTTTAAAATTGGTAATTTTGGTCATGAACCAAAACAAGTTCAACAAACTGCATTTTGACGGCACGCTTTAGAGCCCGATAGAGGTCAAAGCTATTGCTAAAGTTGAATGGCGACAAAGATTGGGGTGATCAAGAGGTGAGGTAGCATATTAACATATTAACTGAGTGATTTCTGTACACCTAACCACCAGGCACACACCAACTGAATTCCTCACCTGCCTCTTGTTCTACACCCTATGCACTTATGTAACATTGAAAAGATGTAAGCAATATGCTTACTGCTCCATCTAGCCTTTTAATAGGAATTAATAGGAACCACCAGGGTTAAAACCCGATCGGAACCATGGATGAATTCGGACATTCTAAATGCTATGAAAGTCAGAGACCTAAAATGCTCTGAAGTTCAAAAATGCAAATCAAAATTAGTGAAACACTTAAACGAAGATCACAAAACCCACTTTGAGAAAATTAAAAAACAATGCAACAAACTATGCAATCAGGTAATTACCATGACCAAATCTGCTAAGAAAGAATACCTCGATAACAAAATCGAAGAAAACTTAAACAAACCACGTGACCTTTGGAAGCTACTTAATAGCCAACTAGGTTGCAGTCAAAAACTCAAAACCAGGTCTACAAACATCAGCATAAAATCTGGTGATTCTCTCCTTACAGACAAGCTGGATGTGGCTAAGTGCTTAAACACTTTCTTTACAACCATAGCCACTAAATTAGTTAACAATCTACCACCCCACTCAGGGCGTTATGGTGTAGAGCACATCCGTGAGTTCTACAATAAACTGGGTGTACGCAATGATGATTTTAAACTCTCCATGGTGTCAAACGATGACGTGTTTAAAAAGCTAGGCGCTCTACACTCAGAAAAGGCCACGGGCCATGACAATATTCCAGCCAGATTTCTAAAAGACTCAGCTGCCTCCATTACCCCAATCATCACCCACATAATAAACCTCTCCATCAAACAGGGACACGTCCCCCTTGACTTTAAAATAGCAAGGGTTACCCCACTGTATAAAAAAGGAAGCAAATTAGACCCAGGCAACTACCGACCTGTTTCTATTCTTAATTCCATCTCGAAACTTATGGAAAAAATAGTTTATGAACAGGTCGATAGGTACCTTACCGAAAAAAAGCTGATGTATGAATTTCAATCAGGATTCAGAACATCCCATTCCACTGACACATGCCTTCTCTATTTGAACGACCACATCAACCATGAGGTGGACTCGGGCAAGTACTGCGGCATGGTCATGCTGGACCTCCAGAAGGCCTTCGACACAGTAGATCACCACATATTGTTAGATAAACTGAAAGCAATTGGGTTCGATAGAACATCGGTGAGCTGGATGCAATCCTACTTAGAGGGGAGGGAACAGGTGGTTAGTGTGAACGGAACACTGTCCCCCCCCCTCCCGGTGACCTGCGGCGTTCCACAAGGAAGCATTTTGGGACCTTTACTGTTCCTAATATATGTGAATGACATGTCATCAGCATGTAATTGCAATTTGTTCCTGTTCGCGGATGACTCGGCTCTGCTGGTCTCTGACAGGGACATATTGCAGGTGGAAAAAGCGCTAAGCACTGAACTGAGTAGAATCTGCATCTGGCTAGCTGACAATAAACTATCAATACACCTAGGTAAAACTGAAACCATCCTATACGGATCCCCATCTAAACTCAGAAAGGCTGAAAATTTTAAAATAAAAGTGGGTAACATTAATATCACAAGAAAAGAGGATATTACATACCTGGGCTCCATCTTAGAGGCAAATCTTTCCGGAGATAAAATGGCAGCAAAAGTAATCAAAAAAGTGAACCATAAAACTAGATTCTTGTACAGGATATCCTCACTTGTCAGTAAAAACACACTGAGGACCCTATCAGGAGCTCTCATTCAATGTCACTTCGACTATGCCGTAACATCATGGTACTATAGAACCACAAAGGCCCATAAAACAAGACTCCAGACAGCCCAAAATAAACTGGTTAGGCTTCTGCTAGGCCTCAACCCTAGGACACATCTAACCGCTGCTCATTTTTTGAGCCTTGATTGGCTACGAGTAGTTGACAGAGTGCAGCAGCTTGCACTGGGCCTGGTCTTCAAGATACGCTACACCACAAAGACACCCAAGTACCTGTCAACATACTTCCAAAAAGTGAACAACGTCCACACATACAATACCAGAGGAAGCTCCACGAACCACGTTCAACCGCGTTGCACCACAAACAAGGGGTTAAACTCGTTTGCAAACTATGCAGTAAAAATGTGGAACGCCCTTCCTATAATCTTAAAGGAGTGCAAAACACTGCCCACCTTCAAAACCACTCTCAAAAAACACTTACAGGAGGCTGCAATCCGTAACTGGACCCTCTAAATCAAAAATCAGATTAAAAGATCCGAACTACCCACTGTACATACTTTGTGTTTTGTCCCCCGCCCCCACCTGTGGTGTATGTCCCCACCTGTCCTACCCGCTGTACATACCTTATGCTTTGTTATATTGTTCTTCCCATGATGGATGTATGTTTATCTTGTAGATAGTAATAGTTATTTGTCTGTATTATCTTGTAGATAGTACAAGTTTTTTTTGTCTGTCTTACTTGTAACGATGAATTGAGAATCAAGGACCCCAATTGAAATAAGCCAGTGGCTTTCTTGGGTTTTTATCCTGTTAGTTGACCTTGTATGTAATATGTACTTTCATGTACCTACTTCTGCAAATCTTCTAATAAAGTTTTCAATCAATCAATCAATGTTTTCCATCTTGCTAATACCCATTAGTCTCAAGTTTTTTTTTTTTTTTTTGAAACAAAATACCAAAAGGTCGAATTTCCTGTGCGTGCATGTCCCTCTTATCGAGTTATTGGTCCATCTTAATTTAATTTAATTGTTAACTGTCACAAAGACAACTCATTTGAGAGATGAGATGACAGACATCATATGAGAGACAACTCATGTCTGGGTAGATAAAGGTACCATGGTAACAGGGAGGAGTGAGGAGTACAGACATTACAAGTGTGATGACATTATGCATGAGGGGAGAAAGGAGGCAGATATGTTTAAAATGTGACAGTTTACTCATTGGGGTAACTCTGGGAACATGACCTTTTTGAATATTAATGACCTGCTAACATTGTGCCTTGGCTATCATGGGGTTTGTTGCTACTGTGGCAGACTTTCCAAATAGGTTGATGTTGCTGCACCTGTGATTGGTTGCCACAGAAACCCCATTCCTTGTGTCTATATTGAATAACATTGTTTTCCAAATGTTCTAAATATCATTTTAGAACTTGGTATTTGCATGTCTACTGATAAGGTCAATGGAGGCCAAACCTCCTTTGTAGAGTGCATTAAAACCAACCCATTAAAACAAGATTACAGGAGATTTGGGGGATTTTTGCAGGAGAGGCCTCTGTAGAGTGCATGTGAAAAAGAATCCTCTTTCTGGAGGACCCAGCACTCGAGTTGAGGGGGGATGAGGGGGCATGGCATCCCCCCCTGAAATAAAAACAGTCAAAATCATCCCCCTTCTAAATCTGCCATCCCCCCTTTCCATCCCTTATGTCATTTTATCAATGAACGTGGTATTACTGCTATTTCAACATTTAGTTTTGCGCATATTGAGTAAAATACTGTGGGCGAGGGGGCACGCACACATGCAATGACATTTTTACCCAGTCACTGACATTGCAGTCACTGACGCTGTGGGGATGCAAAAATTGTCCCCATATGATAAAATCCACCATCCCCCCCTGATTTTCTTTTACACCTTGAGTGCTGGGAGGACCAGTTAAGCTTTTGTTACTGTGAAGGACACTAAATGCAACTGTTGATGGCGCTAGTGTGAATGGGGTTAGCATTAATTATTTAGTTGCCACAACTGGCAAAAGGGCTATCAAGACTTCTAACAGAATTCAGGATGTAGTGAGCTGAAGTTTTGATATTACTAACAGAACTTAACAATAAAAGTTCTGTGTCCCCTTCATAGAATCGTATCACTCCAAGATCCAGCACTGTATTCATTTAGGAGAGATGGTTTCTGTTGGTCAGAATTCAGAAGCTTCCCCTTGTATTATTCTTTATGATGGCCTCAATCCGGTTGGAGAGTGGATCTTTGAAATGATGACACACATTACAGGAGGCTCTAGCTTGTTGTAGTTGGCTAGTATTTCACTGCTAAGCCTACGTACATTATTACATATGTGGTCTTAAGAGAAAGTTACCTAATGCCAAGGCTTAAGCAACAAACTTGTGAGAAACGATTCAGCCGTTTCTGACCCAAATCTCTTGTGTACTTCTCACTTTTACTGTAGTAAAACCCCTTCAATTTATATTAAGTCAATTCACGAGTTTTCCATTGTTTTCAATTAATTCAATTTGATTGACTTCTGTTCTCTTGTTCTTTGTGCACACACGAACGGACGTAGCAACTTGACAATGATATGCCACGATTGAGTAAAAGAGTATGGTGATATGATAAACAGTTGGTCGACTGTCCTATTGCGTTCACCTTGACCCATCTTCTTCTTTTTATATTTCATTCTGGAAATATGGGGCATCATCCCTCATTAAAATTACATTCTCTCTCTTTTCTACATCCCTTCTGCAATTACCATAATGTAGTTGGCTACGTTCTTCTGTGTCTGTATATTCATTTTTAATGTCTGCTAACAGGTACTCAACGAGACAGGTTTTAAGGCGCCTACTTTATCTTCCTCCTCCAATATTTCTGCCTAGTCTATTACGGAAATTGTTTTACGACTGCTTCAAGCAGTGGAAGTACCAGCTTTTAGAATATATGACTGTAACTATTAAGAAGGCAGTATGATCTTGATTACACCTATATTTTCGTATGATTATATATTTGGAGAGAAATCTAAAGGTTACAAATGTAACCCAGGTTCTCTGAAGGAGATGAAGGAGACCCTATGGGACACACACTCTTGTGTACCTTTTGCTGAAGACCTCAATTCAATCACACAGGCCGGTGACGCTTGCAGAAGATTTTTGCTTTTTGTGGAGGCAAAAATGACATTAGAGACTAAAATAAAACAAGTTTCATGAATCTGGTTACGATAAGTAATTAATCAGAAAATGTTTTACTTGCAGAAGCAGGCCCACTAATGAGCTAAACGACAAACCAGTGAACCCATTTTTCCCAACAGAAGAATCAAACTTATTGGCTTTCATTGACATGTTTTTCAGAGGAAGAGTTGAGAAAACTTCGAGAAGAAGCAAATGTCGACACACTGAAACAAGAGCTTGAGAAGGAGAGATCGAAAAGGCTGGACTTGGAACTGAAAATTAATGAAGTTCTTAAAACAAGGTAAGAGGCTCTAAATGGTTACGTCCAAAAGTGAGTGATGGCTAGGAATAGATGTTCTGGGACATACACGGCAACCCACAGGGAAATGCTTTTCAAAGTTTGATCTGATTCTTTTAGTAATGCCTTGTCTCCAGCACTCAAGTTGTAAAAGAAAATCAGGGGGGATGGTGGATTTTATCATATGGGGACAATTTTAGCATCCCCACAGCGTCAGTGACTTCAGTGTCAGTGACTTGGTAAAAATGTGATTGCATGTGTGCATGCCCCCTCACCCACAATATTTTACTCAATATGCGCAAAACTAAATGTTGAAATAGTAGTAATACCATGTTCATTGATACAATTACATAAAGGATGGAAAGGGGGGATGGCAGTTTTAGAAGGGGGGATGCCATCCCCCCTCAACTTGAGTACTGATTGTCTCTGCTCTCATACAGTAAACCTGAAGATTCCCCACCAGAGCCTCCCAAATCACCACCCCCTCCTACTGGCAATGGTACAGGTAAGCAGGAAACTTTTTTTTTTTTTTAAGTATGTACTTGTAATTGAATACAGGACTGTACAGTCTTTTCTATATTCCTTTCATTATTTTGGGGGGAGAAAGGAGATTCGAATTCTACTTCCCTTCCCAGTTTCTACTTTATTTAGACAGTGGGAAGCTTGGTGGTGGAATAGAGGACATGAATGAACATGAGTACTGAAACTGAAGTACTGAAACAACAAAATGTAGTGTGTCATCTAACCAAAAGACATGATATTGTAGACAGTGCATGTTATTACAGTGAGTATAAATACATGAATGTAATAAATCCTGATCTACACATTGTGTATTTGATTCCTATGCAAATCAGAGACCCTATATAAAAAGAAAGATATTCATTACAAATCATCTGGGGTATTGTGTGTGGATTGATTATTTTAATTTAATACATTTTACATTGAGTCTATAGCACAAGAAAATGTGGGAAAGTGATGGGGTTTGAATACTTTCCGAAGGCACTGTATATTAATCAATTGGTGGGGTCAATGCAAATGTCAACTCCCTCAATGCAAGAAGTGAATTCAAATGTTCAAATGTTCAATTCAAATGTTCAATTCAAATGTTCAAATGTTCAATTCAAATGTTCAAGCGTCCTTGGGTTTGAGAAAGGCGCTATATAAATCTAAGATATTATTATTATTATTATTAAATTATTTGCAAAATCCTCATGGAAAACTATGGCCAATTCTGAAATCATTAATACAATTTCAATTCATGGCCGGCTTTCAGTGACCTGAAACTTGAATTGACCTCAATCCTGATTTGAATTCCCCTCTACGGTCTTAACCTATCCCCATATACTGTACGTCTCTCTTCCTGCAGACAAGCAGAAAGAGACTGCTTACTCGCGGCTTCAGAGGTGGCTGTACAACAGGTTCGGTTCTTACATCGAAGACTTCCGCTTCCAGCCGGAGGAAAACACGGTGGAGACAGAGGAACCACTTAGTGCTAAGAGGTGAGAGTTACTTCTGTTAATGCTTCACATAACTCAAACAAACCTACTGTCTCTTCCCTACATCTACAGTTATGTCCAGAAATATTTGGACAGTGACACAATTTCCATTGGCTCTGTACGCCACCACAATGTATTTGAAATTAAAGAAATGAGACGCAATTGAAGTGCAGACTTTCAGCTTTAATTTAAGGGCTTGAGTTTTATTAGTGCTCCCCGTTTTGTGGCTTCATTCAGCGAGTCAACACAGTCTTGTGGCACACATATGTAACAGGCTTTGAATCTAATTCAGTTTGTTGATCGTACACCAGGCCTCTGTCTCCAACTATGGTCTTTGAGAGTTACAGGGTGCACAAGCATTTGTTCCAGCCCAGCACAAACTATCCTGTTTTAAACAATAAACTAATTGTGGTCAGTCAGTCAGTCTACTCTGGGCGACAATTAGTTGGTCCCATTCATGGAATGAATGCAGGTCTCCATGGCTGGACTTAAAGAGACTTGTATAACCAGTTCAGTGTTTCACATAACATACGTTTCATAAGTCTATATCTACAACCACTATGAGTCTAGTATGCAAGGCCAGGCATAAGTATGAAAATGTCGCCACCCCTAATTAACATATAATGACCATTTTCGTCAAAATCCCTTACATTGGCTGTTTTAGGATGTTAACAGATTGTACTAGAACAACATGTTTTCTGTTTATTTCACTTTCTTTTAAAGGTGAAATCATATTGTGTATATTAGATTAGATTCAAATGTATTGTCATTGCAGAGTACAAGTACTATACTTACTATACAACGAAATGCAGTATATATATATATATATATATACATTTGTAAAGGACTAAGTCAGGTCTGTGTATCCCGGCTTCATTGTTTCGCATAATATAAGCAGACAATTGTGGTGATTTCTTTACTTGGATGCGAGCTGAGGGCCTGCCAGCCACTGTCGTCGTCCGGTTAAATGGCTGTAAGGACTCGGTACACACTATTTAGAGAAAAGGATAAAGTTGACGGCTTTGCAAGGGGCCTACAGTCTGTCACCGTACTGTTCATCACCATCAACACCACCTGTAAAGTATGGCAGTTATGATGTGAGCTAATGGCTCTATGAGCTCACCCTTATAGCTGATTGGCCTGTGATTACAACTGACTGCCAATCACATGGCCTTCAGCACAGTGGGTTTTGGCGACAGGGTCGATGAAGTGGGAAGACTGTCTGACCCTTGGTGGCGGTTTATGTGCATTACAGCAGGATTCTTCTGCCAGTAACTGTTTTCCTCCGGTCCTAATTTTAACCTATGGCTTTGGCCCAATCCCAATTCACCCCTACGGCTCCGTTTTCACCCCGAAGGCTCTGTTTTGCGCGTTCACACGTAGGGTAGGGGCGTCCCAATTCTTGTTTTCATGTAGTGTAGGCCTAAGCCGTAGGGCTATTCGCGGCTCCGTTTGGAGATTTTTCACGACCAGACTATGTTTGGAGACACGGCCCTACCTTCCAGGACGCCTTGCGACTCATCTACTGATTTTGCTCTAGTCAATGCAGAAGACACTCACAAATGTAATGACTTTTCCTTTGTTAATAAAGATTAGAAAAATTATGATAACCATCTTATTATCTTAGTTTAATGTCATTTCAGTGCATTATAGACCTTTTCTTTATAACAAGCATAACAACAACAAAAAAGCTATTATGCCGATGTGCTGCGCCTATGCTTACAAGTCCCAACATAGAAATAGACCGTTCTAAGAGCGCTTCAGCCAAGTTTAAGATCTGAGGGTTTTGGTGCTCAGCAGTAGAGGACAATATAGCAACACTATTACCTGGGCCCCTGGGCACCATAAGACTACCCAAATTGTTTGACTTCAAAATCCAAACTGTTGGAATATAATGTGGAGCTAAAAGAAGACAAAAAGTGTGCTTGTGTAGTATAATAAAACTCTCCTCTTGTCTTGTCGCCCATTCTCAGGTTGACTGAAAACATGAGACGACTTAGTAAGTATTGTGAATTCTGTGAATCTGGATATATTGAGCGTATATAGCAATATTATGAATATGAATATGAATACGGTTGGCTTAACTTATTGGCACATTAGTGTTTGTGTCTGTCAACCACATCTTTGACACTACCTCCTCATAACATTATATTTCTTGTCCAGAACGAGGTGCCAAACCTGTCACTAACTTCATGAGGAACCTTTCTGCCTTATCCAGCTGGCACTCCTTTTACACATCAGCCATCGCCTTCATCGTAAGTATACATACACACACACACACGCATTCTCTCTCTCTCTCTATCTCTCTCTCTCTCTCGCACGCATGCAAGCCCACAACCTGTGATAATTATGGATCATAGGACAACATCTGGGATGCACCCATCTACTTTAATTAAACCTGCTTCCATGTGCTGTATCCATCCCAGATCACAGTGAAGGAAATCAATAGCACTGTATTTTCATCTACACCTGTGTTTGTAGCTACAACATCTATATATATGTATCTAGCCCCACATGGATATTCATGTATAGCAGGATCGCCATATACATTTGATATTCATAGCATTATGATGCAAGGTTCCATACACAGTACACAGATTAATCGAAAGTAATAGATTGCAATACTTGCTCATGGGGTGCAAGCGTAAGTGCGTGTATAGGGGGTTGTGTACGAGTTGTTTCCCCCCTTCCCCCATCCATTCTCTATCTTTTCCGCAGATCTATATGAACGCAGCGTGGATCGGATGGGCCATCCCGTTGTTTTTGTTCCTGGCCATACTGAGGCTGTCCTTAAATTACCTCATTGCAAAGTTAGTTGCATGTTGCCCTTTGGTATTTCATTGACATTACATTTGGAATGTGTAGGAGAGTAGACAATGTGCTTGTCAAAACGTGTAAGATAGCTGTTGCATTAGCTTATTAATATATTTCGTAGAAATGTGTAAGCATTCGTCAGTGGACACACCCACACGCTAGTGGTGTTTTGATACCACACATTTTAAATGGCATGCTAGTGTGAATGGTGGTTGATAGCTAAAGCTTAGATACATTTCTCTCTCTCTTTCTCTCTTTCGAAGAAGAAAAGTATGTACAGTAGTGTATATATGTTCATACCAGTATGTACCGTAGCAGGGGTAGGAGGAGATTTAGATGACAATGTTTGGATTCTGTCATCAATCCTTAATCCTTAATAACAGAATCATAAGGTATCTGTTCCACGCAATAGATTATTTTAATGCTCTGTAACACTGCACTCTCCTGAATAAGCCACAATAATGTCCTTTGTTTTTAATGAAATTAGTCTGTTTTTTTCTCTTTCTATTCTCTCCTCAGAGGCTGGAGGATTCAGTGGAGTATCGTGCCTGAGGTCTCTGAGCCTGTGGTAAGAGTTGGATGATGCAACTAGCCCCAAATGACATGATTCCTCACCAGAACCAGTGAATGTGATCATATCACCCATCGATCATTCTATCATCATTGCATTGGCTGCCAGAAAAACAGCACAGACATCAAGGCCTTGCTTTTTAACTCCTCAAAAAAAGTTCAGAAACGTTATTTCGGTCGATTATTACTCCCCTTTAATAATACCAATTGGTATTGTATTTTATATTGTTGGAAAGCCTGATTAGTCACCTTTACAACGAGAGTACAACTTGTAAGGATCATGCATTCGTGGAATGAGCAACACAGCTAAACGTGTGGGTAGCGGCCCAAAACAATGTGCCAAAATCCCCAGAAATATTCTTCTGTTGGTATTCACTCTCCTTTTGAGTTGCTTGGTGGATTGGAGGATTGGATGAACACCGACATTTACCACTTTTAGGACTAAACTCTAAACCCACCTTTTTAGATCCGCGTATGGTTGCCTTTAGAAACTCCCCCTACCATCGATATAACTGTGTACCTATATCATATATACTCAGAGCCTCCTGAACATAAAACATACTTTTACCCATCAGGCTTATAAGTCTAAGTCAAAGAGTGTTGTGCTTTTATTCTTAATGAATCTTAATGAAATGCATCATTCTGTACGCGTACCTTATCGAATAATCTCAGCTAAAATATAAATCTGCCATTAGGGGTCTAGCAGAAGTGGCTAGGTAGCCAGCCCTACTCCTGGATACCTACCCTCCTACAGTCATTTGTTCAAAGCATTACCTAACACACTAACTACTAACTAGCTGATAGGTCCTTGATTAGCTGAGTTGGAAAAAGGCACACAGAAGCTCTCGAGGAGGAGGAGGGTGTAACAGTCTCTCTTCTTTCCCCCAGGACCCACCAAAGGAGGATCTGACTGTCACTGAGAAGTTCAATTTAGTCCTTGATGTAGCACAAAAAGCCCAGGTGAGCTGTGACGGAATTGGCACCGTTTTATTTAGACATTGTGAGAGACAACTCAGCAGCCGCTAACACTTCTGTAATGGAACTGGGATTTAGAAGTTCTATACTAGTTCTTGTTGTGTGTTTTCACAAGAAATGTGTGTTCTCTTCACAGAATCTTTTTGGGAAGATGGCAGATGTCTTGGAGAAAATCAAGAAGTAAGTTACTATTTGTGTTGATACTACAGTCTTCTTACGCTAGTCTGCAGGTTCAGTTTATGAAAGTGTTTATTGCTTGATTGTCCAGTAGGTCACTGTTTAAAATATGCATGTTTTCATCGCAGTGGTGGGCTACCTCTATGCCACCACTGCAGAAGATAGTTGTGAAGACATGTGATATGCTGTGAAAGCCACCACAAGGTGGAGTCAAGAGCTGTGAACGATGTTTGAAGAGATCCATACTTGGGCTGACATTTTTATGTTCCCTCCTTGTAAGAAAATAATTGCTAAAATGAAAATAAGAAAGCGAAGGGTTAGGGTTAATCACCTTGCTAGATTACCTCCTTGCAGGAATGGCAGAATATCTCAAAATTAGGTTTATATTTTCGTTGTAAGAAATTGTTTTCCTTCGAGACAAGAAAGGTTTGGTCCAATCAAAATTCTTGTCTGTGATTGACTACGGCGACATAATGTATATGCATGCAGCTTCCTCTCTGTTAAGAAGACTGGATTCTGTCTATCATGCATCTCTGCGCTTTATTACATATGCCAAGTCGACCACACATCGTTGTTGTGTTCTTTATGAAATGGTTGGCTGGACCTCTCAACAAATGTATGTTTTTATTTTGAAAGCCATCATTGGTAAGCTCCCACCTTACCTTTCAAGCATGTTATTCTACAGTTTACAGTTATTAAACAGTGAACTACTGTAGTTATTTTGCCTGTCCATTGGTGCATGTGCTTGTATGCTAATTATCCCTCCAATTGTCTGTGTGTGTCTGTTTTCTGTGTGTTTCAGCCTGTTCATGTGGGTGCAGCCTGAGATCACTCAAAAGCTCTACATTGGTCTGTGGGTGGCCTTCATCTCCTCCTGTCTCCTGCCATACAAACTTGTGGGCTTCATGATGGGTTAGTACAGTAGAATGATGGGTTAGTACAGTAGAATGATGGGTTAGTACAGTAGAATGATGGGTTAGTACAGTAGAATGATGGGTTAGTACAGTAGAATGATGGGTTAGTACAGTAGAATGATGGGTTAGTACAGTAGAATGATGGGTTAGTACAGTAGAATGGCTTCATGATGGGTTAGTACAGTAGAATGGGCTTCATGATGGGTTAGTACAGTAGAATGGCTTCATGATGGGTTAGTACAGTAGAATGGCTTCATGATGGGTTAGTACAGTAGAATGGGCTTCATGATGGGTCAGTACAGTAGAATGGCTTCATGATGGGTTAGTACAGTAGAATGGCTTCATGATGGGTTAGTACAGTAGAATGGCTTCATGATGGGTTAGTACAGTAGAATGGGCTTCATGATGGGTTAGTACAGTAGAATGGGCTTCATGATGGGTCAGTACAGTAGAATGGCTTCATGATGGGTTAGTACAGTAGAATGGCTTCATGATGGGTTAGTACAGTAGAATGGGCTTCATGATGGGTTAGTACAGTAGAATGGGCTTCATGATGGGTTAGTACAGTAGAATGGCTTCATGATGGGTTAGTACAGTAGAATGGCTTCATGATGGGTTAGTACAGTAGAATGGGCTTCATGATGGGTTAGTACAGTAGAATGGGCTTCATGATGGGTTAGTACAGTAGAATGGGCTTCATGATGGGTTAGTACAGTAGAATGGCTTCATGATGGGTTAGTACAGTAGAATGGGCTTCATGATGGGTTAGTACAGTAGAATGGGCTTCATGATGGGTTAGTACAGTAGAATGGGCTTCATGATGGGTTAGTACAGTAGAATGGCTTCATGATGGGTTAGTACAGTAGAATGAAAGTACAATGAATTATTCATGGACGACTGTATATGAAAACAGTATGGTGTAAAGTACACACTATATTCATGCTGACATTGGCGGACACATCTATAAATCTTATCAGCCACTTTGGTGGGTAGCCAACAGGTTCATGAATACTTTAAATAAATAAATAAAATGTATTCAATCCACAATTATCGTCACCATTTATTCTACATTTGTGACAACTCCTGCTGTACCTGCCTACTTCAACTGGCAGTAACTGCTGTGCATCTCACTCGTGCATTTCTTCACTTTCAAACTAACTTTCTCAGTTACAACCAAACAGATTATTATTATTATTATTATTGCATTAACAGAAAAACATTAACCTTAAACCCAGTGAATGAAGATGAAGCATTAATAACTGCCCAAGGAGACCTCAAATAACACATTTCTAACAAGAAAACAAAAAATGTATAACAATAGTTATGCAAAGATGCATTATGATTTTTTACTGCAAAAAGACTTGGAAAATTGTCAAATATAGGCAGGTAACACTCATGTATAATATGTGTGATAAACAAATTCAGTCTCAGAATGTAAGAATGTAATGTTTCATTCAGCTTTTGAGCCACAAAAGAACATGTTTTACATGAAGTCCTATCCAATTAATGAAAGACTATTTTGTATCCTTTGAATTTCAGAAACTCACGCTTTTGACCATGTATTCTCATCGTCTTGTGGGGGAGCAGATTTTTTGTGTTTACGGACTTGTGATTTTTCACAACAGGGAACTTATGCTGGTGTAATTACAACAATCTGCCACCAGAAGGTGTTAAAAGTGTTGATTAGGATTTCATGCTCAAGGCAGTACTGTGAATTGATTGCGTCCAGACAGTTTACCATGTGTTTAAAGACATTGTTACCTATATGCAACATCGGGCTTTAAAGGCCAATTCAAATTCAACTACAGGAGGTTATATGCAGCTAGTGGCTGGTGACTAAAGACACCTTGAATTGTAAACTAAAAAGTACATTTTATGCCCTGGCTCCAAGCTAGGATTCTTGCTGCATCTCAATTATAGTGATTGTAAACTAGGCTTGCAGGTGTTACCACCACATCTATTACACCATGCCATACTCCTTCAATCCATGTGGGGGAGGGTAAGTCCACGCTTCATGAAAAACATGTAGAAATTTGGGATGCAGTTTGTCTCCCACTCATCCCTCTCTTCATCCTCTCTCTCCAGGGCTGTATGCAGGGATCAAGTTCTTCATCATCGACTTCATATTTAAAAGTTGTCCTAAGCTTAGAGACAAGTATGACACACCCCATATAGTCTGGACCACCCTGCCCACCGACCCCCAGCTAAAGGAGCGTAGCAATGCCACAATGTCCAGACGGGTGAGTGTGTGTGTCTACGGGTGAGTGTGTGTGTTTGTTAGTGAGAGGCATTGTGTGTGTGTGTGTGTGTGTGTGTGTGTGTGTGTGTGTGTGTGTGTGTGTGTGTGTGTGTGTGTGGGAGTGTGTGTGTGTGAGTGTGTGTGAGTGAGAGAGAGATAATGCCAGTCATCATGTGTTTGTGTATTTTTGTTTACATTTGTCTGGGTGTGTGGGAGGAGAGTGACTGTAACTGTCTGTTTGTATCTTTGTTTTTGTTTTATATTCTGGATCCAGATCTGTGTGCTTTAGCCAACTCCAATGACACTAGCTGCCATGTCATACAGTCTGGCTCCTTATTATACTTGACAAGACTTTTCACAGTGAGTCAATATTGGCCATTGGGTGTAAGTGCCTTCAGCTTCAGAAGATGACCTCTTTCAGGGAATACCTTGAGAGACAGTCCTGCTTCATTAGACATAAATATACCAGGTTATCAATGTAATTCAACTACTTTATTGTCCAGGGCTATAGCAAAGATGATAATGAACCGCAGGGTACCTGGTGACGTGCCTCACAACCACCTGCTAGTCATAGAGACTGTAGGCAGTGCACATGCTATTCAATGACAACCATGCACTTATCAAGCTGTTATGAATGAAACATGTTCAGTCATAGCGGTCTGACATAGCAGTCACTAGCACCAGCCAGGCTGTTCTGGTTGCCAATCCTTTTGAGAAGTTGGCTAAGCACATACAGATCTACGTCCAGGCTATTGTTTTTGTACATTATTCTCCCTTTTTCTGTCAGATATTGTGTTCATTATACCACTGTCTTCCCATGTCCTTGTTTGGTTTGTGTGTAAGATAGTACATACAGGGCCCTGTGTAAGTAATGGGACAGTGAATCATGTTTTCTTCTTTTGGCTCTATACTTCAAAAGGTTGGATTTAAACAGTTTAATGAAATACTATGAGGTTTACAGTTTCTTACGGTCGCTAAGTCACAGTGTTCAATACTGAAGCCACAGTTTCACAACTCTTCATACAGTCTGCATTCGTAACACTCATGTTGGCCAATGACTTCATTCATGTCTCAAAAGAAGCTTATTCAACCACACACTGTCAACAATGTTCACTCAGAAGCATACACTGTCATTCATAACATTCTGACTTACAAAATACTAACAACAGGGAGCATTACATAGTTTGAATGATTTTCACAAGAATGAATATTTCATTATAAAAATGGTTTGATTTATAGTAATCATAGACAGAATAGTTGACTGTACAACTGTAAAGTATTAGGCAACAAGAATGAATCAGAAATGCCGCAATTTGCTTGTATCCTTTATTCTATCTTTTGCTTCTATCCTTTATTCTATGTTTTATCCTTATTTTTCAGTATCTTTGCAGAAAGTAAGTTACGGTACATTTACTTCAAAGTACACTACATTTACTTGTGTAAAATGAAAAGTGAAAAATAAAGTGGAAGTTCAAAGTTCAAATAAAAAAGAAAAACAGAAATTCCAGGGCTACAATACAATAGCAATCACACCAAAAATGTCTCACTCCTGAGGGTTTTGGTCCACCCTCTGGTCTGCATCTGGTCACATCTAATGTCTTCCCTGGCAATGCATCTAGTCTATTTCATTTCATTGTATATATTCTACTAATATTTTCTAGACATTTCAATATGATTACTGCAAATAGTGAAAATACCACCGCTCATCCGTTATCAGACTTTGCTGAGGTTCTGGAACTGAAGAGTATCAATAGAGTGCAAAATAACAGCATCTGCACACTCAAACACTGTGCAAAAAAACTGTTTATTGCGAGCTTTCTGTCATATATGATAGGAATATGATTACTGCTAAATTGCACCAAATAATTCAGTTTTGAACGTGTTCTTCACAGTTTTGAACACAGTGGTTTAACAATGAAAAAATGTGTTGCAAATACATAGTATTTTGCAAGTGGGGGAGTTTGAATGAGAGAAGTGTTATGGCATTTGGAGAATGTAGTCATTGAATGCATTCTGTATGAAAGCAATGCACAAATCACAGAGAAAGAGTCACAGTTTTGTTCACATGGGTTTCTGCTCTGCTGACTGTATGAAGAGTTGTGAAACTGTGGTTTCAGTATTGAACATGGTGAGTTAGCAATCGTAAAAAACTGTAAGTATAAATCGTCAGCTTTTATGTTGGTTTCACCATTCTGAAATGACAGAATGTTGTACACATAGTCGGCCTTTTTCAGGGCACCAGAAGTAATGGGACAGATAATGTTCAAATGAAGCACTTGTGTTACGTAATAAAGATGCAGAGCATCACTAGAGAAGATACCCAGCATCTGGTGGGGTCAATTGGTCGCAGGCTTCAGGCAGTTATTACATGCAAAGGATTGTCGACCAAATACTAAACATGAGTGCTTTATTTTGACACTATGATTTTTTTTCCAATTTTGGAGCCCTGAAATAGGGGAAGTATGTTAAATGTTGTACTTAAATGGTGAAACCAATCGGAAAGAAAAAACATTGAATTAAAGTTGAAAATCTCTACTTGGACCCCATAGTATTTTTTTATTTCAAATCCAAAGTAGTAGTGTATAGAGGAAAGTATTCAGACCCTTTCACTTTTTCCACATTCTGTTGTGTTACAGACTCAACTATACACGGTGTGTAATTGATTCCAATGCAAATCAAAGATCCTATAAAAACAAAGATATTAATTCCAAAAATACATTAACTATATATATTGCATTAAGATGGACTCAATTCAACTTATTGAGTGATCTGTTGACAGCATGTTTGCATTTGAGCTCATTTTAAGAGTGCCATAAAAGGCTCTGAATACTTATGGCCATACAGTATTTCTGTATTTAAATGTTAATACATTTACTGACATTTCAAAAGATTATTCACTTCGCAATTATGGGGTATTGTTGTGTGTAAATTGATGGCACATTCTTTTAATTTGATCAATTTTAAATTGAGTCACAACAAAATGTGGAAAAAGTTAAGGGGTCTGAATACTTTCCGAAGGCCATGATGTACCGTGATGTACATGCATACTTGTATCAATTTACAGTATGTGCGTCATTTTGGCAATTTATCCCTGATGTTGGCGTTCACAGTAGCTGGGACTGTGGGGAAATTGTTTTGGTTTCTGTCACATGAGTATTTTGTTGTTTCTCTCTCTCAGCTCTCTGGGTATGAAAAGGTAGGGCTACCTAGTGTGCACTTTGGTTTGACAGTGCCTGTGTGCCACAACCACCAGCTGTGTGTGCGTGTGCGTGTGTGTGTGCGTGTGTGCGCGTGCGTGTGCGGGCACAAAAGTGACAGCTGTGAGTGTCTCTATGAAGGATCAAAATGTGTCCTAGTATTTAAATGTGTGCATTTCCCAATCCGCTGTTTTGATGTTGCACGATTAAACTCAGAATAGAGCTCCATTTAAAGTGTGTCGTAAGTCACATGTTTTGACTATTTCAAAATAGATAAATAATACACAATCAGATTGATCCCTAGACATTATCGGAGTTATACTGTATGTGTGTTGTGGGTAGAAGTCCTTTCAAAATGCAGTAGTTTCTTCGATAGAATCTGTAGTTAGTTCAGTAGTGCAGTTGCATTGGGGCAATGTCTTTCATAACATCAGAACTGCCAAGTCCTACTCTCCCATAACATCCTACAAGCTATTGAAGGATACATGTTTTACATGATAATCTCTCATCAATATTCCGTATAAGCTTTGTCATAATATGCTTGGCTTTTCTTATGTTATACATAGTGGTATGTTGTGGCTTGTGATTTGTGTTAGACTATAGTATTGTGTCCCTCACTGGAAAAGTAAAGAGTCTTTTCCTCATATGCCATGAACATTCATTGTTGTTTTTAACATAACTCAGGTGTTATGAAACTTCTCAAGGGTTATTTTTGGTAAGAGATAGATACTGTATGTACAGGTCTATTCCTTGGAATTGGATTTTACTGTTATGCTAAGATAATATTCTGTCCTTGTATTTCATATTTTTGCCTAGATTTTATGCTGGAATAATATGGTCTAGTTATATTGGAATTAGTTAATGTCTCATCATGGTTAAAATGGGGGAATGTTTTTTGTCAGTTTTTCCTTATTTGTTCTTAAACTCTGATTATGAGGATTAGATTCAGATGACCATTGACCAGATGAAATAACCAGAGACTGAGGTTAAGCTGATCATGTATGAGTCCAAAGTGTTATGCTTTGCATGAGACCCCAAACCTTGCAACACAGGCTGCCGTGCAGGTGCCCGTAGGCTTCCCCAGCCAAGGCTGTCCACTGCTTACCAGAGTGAGGCCCCTTCCACAGCCAAGGCTGTCCACTGCTTACCAGAGTGAGGCCCATTTCACAGCCAAGGCTGTCCACTGCTTACCAGAGTGAGGCCCATTTCACAGCCAAGGCTGTCCACTGCTTACCAGAGTGAGGCCCATTTCACAGCCAAGGCTGTCCACTGCTTACCAGAGTGAGGCCCATTCCACAGCCAAGGCTGTCCACTGCTTACCAGAGTGAGGCCCCTTCCACAGCCAAGGCTGTCCACTGCTTACCAGAGTGAGGCCCATTTCACAGCCAAGGCTGTCCACTGCTTACCAGAGTGAGGCCCATTTCACAGCCAAGCCACTGGCTTGTGAAAGGCAGCAACCACACACAAAGCTGTTTGGGTCTTTCCAAGGCTGAACTCTTTCTCTCATCTCTGTCCTTCCCTTTCTCCATCCATTCTTCAACACTTTATTTCCCTTCAGATCCAGCCAGCAGTTGCTCGTGGCAGCGTAGCGACAGGCGTACCTTGTAACATCAATCGAGAGGAAGAGAGTGGGCGGCTCTACAGCACTAAGAAGGGGGCTTTCCACGAGGTGTTCAACCTGCCCGAGGAGGAGCGCCCCCTAGCGGGTCAGTTGAGACTGCATGGATGAATCTCTGGAGTAACCATTTTTGTCTGGTTTGACTGTAAAACTCTGATGCCCCTCTATTTTAACCGCATTTCAATGCTTTGAATGAGATCGTCCTATTGTGTTTGTTGATTATGTTTGTGTGTGTAAGGAGAAATGCCAGTGATGCTGTGGAACAGAAGTCTTTGAAGGCAGTGTTCAGACCATATGTTTGTGTTCAATCTTTTCTTTGGCAGTGTGTGAGAATGGGTGGCGATGTTGCTTGATCAATAGGGATAGGAAGATGCCCACCGACTATATCCGTAATGGTGTACTTTTCGTTACGGAAAGGTAAGCTGACCGCAGCCAATGACTTCCAAGAATTGTGTGTGTTTACCCATGGTGGTTTTTGCACATGTTTGAATACAAACTTGAACGTATACACTGTTGACATGGCTTTGAAACAACAAGCAAGTTATGATTTTCAGCACTTACTGTATGGAATTAATTAATTAATTTCCTTGCATTCCCAGTTACCTATGCTTTGAGAGCTCAAGCTCCAGGTCAAACTCCTCTAAGAAGAATAAAGTCATTAAACTCATTGACATCACTGACATTCAAAAGGTGAGTAATACATCTTAAATGTTTACCTCACTTTTTCCCCCTTATATGTAGCTTGAAATTGATACTATACCTTGATAACAGAAAATGTTATTATAAAGTGATGCAGTGGTGAAACCTTGAGAAGTTCAGTTGAAAGCTGGTTTAAGGGTGATTTTCTTTTCTTTTTTGCTACAGTACAAAGTTTTGTCGGTATTGCCTGGTTCCGGAATGGGAATCTCCATAGCAACGCCATCCACCCAGAAAGTAAGAAGACAGTCTATTTCAGACCATTTTATCTCTAGGCCCATGTACTGTATGCAAGTTTGTTTGTTAAATATGCTATTAACAAGTTGATATGTGACAAGATAGGCTGCATCATTTCATGAAAGTGAAATCTGACAGATTGATTGACACTCCTTCTCTCACTCCCTCCCCTACTCTCTCCATCTTTCTCTTCCCCCTCAATCACCTCACCACTTCTCTCTCTCTCTTTCTCCCCTCTCCATCACCTCATCACTTCCCTCTGTCTCTCTCCCTTTCTCTCCCCCCTCCATCACCTCACCACTTCTCTCTCTCTCTCCCCTTCTCTCCCCCCTCCATCACCTCACCACTTCTCTCTCTCTCTCTCTCTCTCTCTCTATCTTTACTCTCCTCCTCTCAGCCTTTAGTGTTTGGTGCCATGATTCACAGGGACGAGGCCTTTGAGGCCATCGTCACACAGTACATGAAGATCGGGACCACGACCACAGGCACCAGCCCCGAGACCTAGCGCACCAAGACTGATGCCTTCACCAGTGACTTCCTCTAGTGCACCTAGATGACAGCCTTTGCCAGCGACTTTGTCAGACTAACATGGGAAGACTAGTACACAAAGAGAGCGGCCATCGCTACCTGCCTAGTACTTAGGTTAGAACGTGAAGATGACGTCCACTCCTCTCTCTGACACACCTCGGCGGGTTGATAACCATTTGCGAGGGAGGAAGAACTCCTAGACCTGCCCAGCCTTGTGACCTCCTGTTTCACATTGATTGGGTTGAGGCTGTTGTGTCTGTGTTAGTGACAACTCGACACGCCGTTTTCTGATGTGTTTAAATGTTTGTATTGTCTGGACTGGGGAAAGAGCCTATCAACTCCTTTCGTTGTTGATGTCACTGTGTTTGTAGGTGTGCGTGCACACCTATGTGTCAGTGCAAATGTACACACATGTAGGAATGTGTGCTGCTAATAACCATGTGAGGTGTGTGTGTGTGTGTGTGTGGGGGGGGGGGGGTAATAATTGTGTCTTCAACACTGTCATGGTATGGAGGCTGGATCTCCCTGCCTGTATCTCCACATAAGTGTGTATCTTTGTTCCTTGACTAAAGTTCTCCACTTCAGTCTTTGATAGGATTTGGATCAATCAGATATCATCGGGGACTTCGAACAGGTCGTACATTTTGTTATAGCAAGTGCTCATGGAGGTAGTAGAGTCAGAGTCATACAAGTCAGTAAAAGAGTACCAGAAACCAAGCCCTTCTTTGTTTCTCTAGAAATAAATGTTTCCTCAGTGTGCACAATTAGAAATGCCTCAAGCCTGCCTGTGCTCCAGCTAACGTGCTTTGAGGATTATGCCAAGTAAACATTAACCAACTGATTTTAGTGGAGCAAATCTAAAATAAACACATCTGTAATCACTGGAAACATGAAGTAATATAGTGTGAGACCAGTAGTGACCAGGCAACTGAAACACATACTGTACAGTAGTAACTGCATCAGTCGATTATGGGTTTAGTATCCTCATTACACTGCATATAAATATGGATATGAGCACATCATGACATTGCTATATTCTCAGAAGAATCCATTGCAGCAGCTAGGTAGGATATTTAATGGTCCACATTACAACGGTCATACCGATGAGTCATTTTGTTTTATTTTTTTATAGTGAGTACTAAAGCTTGACATTGAATTTGGTATTGAATATGGGAAGAATGATCACCAAAGTGTTGTTTTGCTTGAAAATAATATTGCCAATGTTTTACAATTAAGCCTTTGGTTTTGGTCATCAACAACAAAAAGAGCTACTAACTAAATAAATCATGAGGTTAAAATTAGGAGGTTGGTTACCATTATCACTATTCTGAATAAAAGCTGGACATGTTTCTTCCTAAATGGTACAGATACAATTGGCAGTGCCAAGCTGTTCTCCCGCAACTTACAGATGGTACAATAGTTAAGTTGACAAATAAAGTAGGTTTGTTGGTCTTTGCCTCAAATGTTTGTAAAATGTCCTTCACTCACATTTTGTGTTAAGATTAGGTAGCGATTTATCTACCCTGTCTCAAAAAAGAGTCTCAATGCATCTAGAAGCATCTCATAAACTAAACATAACAAAATGTATACATTGAACCTTTTTCAAGCATTACATTGCATTTCTATTGTATAATAGTGTGTCATTCGTAACGTGTGGCATTCTGCATTCTGTCCTATCATTAACATTCTGTGTAGCTGTTATGTACTGTTTCTACTGGTGTCTATACATGTATTGAGTGTTTTATGAGACGGACTGCATGTAAAGCAATACCCAAAATGCTACTCTAACTCCAAAGAGCAGGAGCTTTGGCCCACACACTGCCTCACTCAGCCACGCCCAACAATGCCTTCTCTCCTTCTCGCTCACATTTTGTGTAAGAGCCTTTTCTTTTGGTATTGATAACTTAATGAATATGAATAGCATTTTGAGTTAAAAATAAGAAGTGAGTCTAGCTAACTGGACATTGCTTTCTGATGCCTTTTAGTCTATACGATGTACTCTGGTCTTTCACTCTATACGTCCCTCAAGACAGATTGGATATACATAAGAAACACAGAATGTACTGATTGTGTGGTAGTCCTTTTTTGCCAAAGTGATGCCGCATTTCATGTTGTTCCTGCCTAAGACTGTAACATTTACAGAGGTTTGGGTATTAACTCCATTGTTTAAAGCCTGTCGGATTCCTTATCAGAATATAAGGGCATGAAGACTTGCCTGATGACTCGTTGTGGAGTACTGGTACCATGACATTTCTGCAGACTTTGTCTGGTCAAGTATTTGTTTAATTTTGCTCGGTCATGTCTGATCTCAATCTTTTGTTTAAAGTATTTTATTCATCCTCTTTTTAGACTGGATAGGTGGAGCTCAGAATGAAGGTAGAAAAATTGCACTCTATAGATCTATATACATCTCTATAGCTAGTGCAGACAGCTAACTTTGGCAAGCCTCTAGAAGTTAGCGACTCATTTTGTGTCCTGAGGAGTTGTTGACGATAAGGTACAACCAGATTCGGTAGACTTGGAAGACAGCAGGCTTCCGGACGGTATGCTGGGAGCATATGCAATGTGTGAGAGGAAACACGTCTGGCTATTTGTTTGTGTAATGTTTCTTTAAAATGTTGCTTGACTCATCATTATTCCAACAATGATATTTATTGCTGTCTACTTGGGTGTCAGCAATATGTCAATATTGGCAAAGTCTAGTGCTTGCTATGTTTCTTAAACTGCACCTATCTAGACTTGTGAGATCAGTTAACAAGTCATCAAGGCCCCTTTTCCATGGAGGGGATTGACATTATTGTTTAGTGTCCTAATCTGATGTCCAAAGGTGGTTTGAGTCTTGCCTACTGAAAAAAACGGTACTGATGTACGTCACTGCGAACGGTATTGTTTGAAACACCTGACATAGTTGTGAACTCCTCTTCATAATATGCATTGTCCACTGACAAAAGTTTATTTTATATTTGAAATTATGTAAATGTACAAATCCCTGTAAAGTTTTTAAAGGGAATTATGTCTATTGTATAATGTGATGTACATTTTTTATTTAAGTAAACACACTTAAAGTAATGATGGTTTTGCCTTGTTTTGTTGTGGTGTCAATTTATTATTGATATTATCTTTCTTTGCAGGACTTTGGTATCTGAGGTGAATAAAGACCTGCATTGCATGTGTGGTCATTGTTTAGACAGTCTTCTTAGAAGAAGAAAAAAATACACACAAAATAAAACTATTTCATTGATGATTTACATTGCTACCTGCATGTGTTAGAATTCTCACATATACAGGTGCATCTAAATTAATGTTGTGGAAAAGTTCATTATTTTCTGTAATTTAATTCAAAAAGTGAAACTTCTAGATTCATTACACATGAAGTGAAATATGTAAAGCCTTTTTTGTTTTAATGTTGATGATTATGGCTTACAGCTCTTGAAAATCTAAAATCTATCAAAGCAATCTGGGCTTTATAACACCTCAGCAGTGCCACAGGCTGATTGCCTCCATGCCACGCCGCATTGATGCAGTAATTTGTGCAAAAGGAGCCCAGACCAAATATTGAGTGCATAAATGAACATACTTTTCAGAAGGTCAACATTTCTGTATTATAAATCTTTTTTTGATTGGTCTTATGTAATATTCTAATATTTTGATATACTGGAGCCGTAATCATCAACATTAAAACAAAAAAGGCCTGAAATATTTCACTAGAATAGAATAAAATAGAATAGAATAATGAAAGTTTCACCTTTTGAATTAAATTACAGAAAAGAATGAACTTTTCCATGATATTCAGATTTTTTTATACACGTTTTCCACAACTCTTTCTCCATTCCCAACCTGCTTGTGTGGATAATATTTTCTTGGCACTCTTTGGGCCTGTTAATACCAATCAATCATCACTGTTAGGGAGCATAACAGCCTCTGCAGGCTCTTTTAGGTACTTTTAACATACGGTAACTGTAACCTTCCTATCCTACTTTTGTGACTAACTATCTTGCAGTGTAGACTCTGATGTCTGCTGGTGAAGTCTTCTATGGATGGTAGTCTCACACCTACCTCCTACCTAGAGAGTGTTCCTGATCTGTGGGACAGTAGTTTTAAGTTAAAAGACAAAAGCTCAGAAGACAAAACAAATCAATCTCTCTTTAAAGGCCTAATGTAATGCTACTGTATATTAATACTAGAGGGGACACTTCCCTCAGACATTATATTTATGATGTGACACTATTGTAGATCTAAATGACTTGATAGATCTATAGATAGATCAATTACTTTGATGGGATTTATATGCACTTTTTCATGTTGCATATAATGCAAGAGCAGGTCAAAAAGAGTAGCTTTACCCTTTCTGCTCACAAGCGAGTGAACTGTTCTAGCTGTGACTCTTGACACTTATGTTTCACTCATTGAAGACTACTTTGATGTACAGTAGGCTTATAATCAGTCACTCTGTGTCCTTCCCTTTCACTCTGTTCAAAAGAGTGCTTAAATTGCACCATTGGGAATAGGGTAGTCAATAAGACGCTCAGACACTCCTTCTGAGGTTGAAGTAATCTTTATTCTGTGATTTATTAAGAATGTTCCACTTCCAAGCAAATAAAAACTACCAGTCCATAAATTGTTTATAACATCTTAAAACCTGCATGATCACAATGGAGGCTTTCTTTTCTAAATTTTTACCAGGGTTAATCTTTGACTTATGTCAGACGGAGAGTTCCCTGTGTAGTGATTAGGGCGTGAGTGTGCGGGAGAAGCTTGTAAGCCTGTGTAAATCAGAGTATGTGTACACTGCTCCCCCCCCTGTAATGTCCCTTGCAAAGATACTACCATTGTCCTTACGCCAGCCCCGTTCTTCGATTGTCCTCTATCCTGAGGCTTTTTTCTTGGTCTGAATTTCAACCATGGAGCATAACAGCTCTTTGGCGCCCTGCATAAATAATGGGACAGTGAAGCATTCTTTTGGCACTACACTCCAAAAGTTTGGATTTTAAATTAAACAATTAATATGAAGTTAAAATAGATATTCTCAGCTTTTATTTGATGTTTTTTTCTGTACATATCGGTTTCGCCATTCAGAAACACTTTCTATGCATAGTCCCCCCTATTTCAGGGTACCAGAAAATGATGGGACAGATTTATCAAATGTCCAAACAAATCCCTTTTGGAGTGTAGAGCCAATAGAAGAAACAACGCTTCACAGTCACTTTACCTACACAGGACACTGTACTGTAATGTACAACATAAAACATCAAAAAGGTGTTTCGCCTGAGATACTTCGAGAAACAAACTGTCAGGATAAATCAGTTAAAGAAAGACAAATATCATAGTGTAAACCTAAAGTAAAGGACCGTTTTCCAAAACATTTCTACAGCTGGAATATCACTCAATCTCACAACCAACATCTCCATGTTACATGGAGACTGAGAAACTTGTTTTCAATTCAGGAAATTAAAATGATTCAGAAAAAAATCTAATAACTCTCCCAATAATGTAGAGTATACTCTGACCCCTATCCTTCATAGAAACATGACCCATAAGGGTCAAACAAGACAAACACAACAGTTAAAAATCACCTGCACAATATAAGTAACAGCCAGCAAACATGGGGGGGGAGACAGCAGAGACTATGACAGTGATGGACAAACTTTACTCACACAGTGGGCTCTATTGTAAAAGGTGTAAAATAGACTTGGTCCAAATGCAGGCGTGTTGGCTATTTATGTTGGTGGTAACAGGTGAAATTACCACAGCGCTGGAGAGCTGTCTCACCTGTGCTCAGGTGGGTGGAGCAGTGGTAAAAGAGGCTTGTTCATTAAAATGATTAGGCCAAATGCCATCAGTTACACAGACAAATTATGGCCTTGAAAATTATTTCAGACACACCCCCAGGGGCCAGTGCCCGCTTTTCACTAAGACTGGATTTTACTCTGTTCAAATAAAGCCCAGAGTCTGGGTTGTTAGTCACAGGAATCTAATAATTTAAAAGTAGTAGTCAAAAAGAGGTTGCTACATTGTACTCTGTTGTTGATTTAATGTCTTACAGCAGCTACATGAGATTAACATTTAAATAGTTCTTTGTGGCACTGAGGCAGTTACACGTGTAGTTAAATATAGAGATCTTGATTCTAGCTAGCTAAATTAAGTGGGACAAGAGTCCATAATCTTATCTAATCTTCTATGGTTCCACTTTGAAGCTCTGAAGTTGTAGGCTAAAGCAACAGATCTTAGATCAGTTTCAAAGCTTGAGCTTCTATTCACAGGCTGAAAGAGGGCTTTTAACCTGGATACCACTAAATGCCAGTTGTATTGTGTGCTGAGAATACTATAGGACTTTGGTACAAGTGAAATGGGGACTATATTTAGCAATATAAAACAAAATTGAAGACTGTTTAGTTATGACAGACACCTATTCAAGATGGAGAGCACAGCCAGTCTGATAGGACAATAGTTTGTGATGCTTTTCACCATACTTCTTATCTCAACCACAGACTTGGATCTGGGTAACCAAGTGGGAGAAGACAGTCAACACCATCAATTGACCAATAAAGGAAACAAATAAAACGCCCTCTGGGACTAGTTTTACATTGTGCACTTAAGTATACACCAGACTTTTTGGACATAAAAGACAGACAAACTCACTTCACTATGACTACGCATCACTTGAGATTGGTATTTTGTCAGATAAACCTGGTGCTATTAACTATTGCCACAGCATACTGAAATTCAGCACCATGAATTGCTACTAGTTTACTCATCAACTACAAGACCAGCTTGACAACACAAATAACAATGACATCTAGTATAGATGGGTTAGTAGTGAGCAGAGGATGACTTGGATCAGAGCAGCCAATCAGCACCACCGGTACAACAAATAACATTTTCTGTACAGTTTTTCTGACAGTCATTTCAGACAAGTGAATATCACCATGGAATGATTTTGCAAGAACAGCAGAACCAGTCTGACAAATTATTTAACTGCTATTTTTTTTCCCTATGGAATCATGTTTTTTTTCCATTGCATAAACACGTGTTGATTCTACATAGGTATGTTTTGTAACTGCTCATGTGAATTTTAACCAGTGAACCAATAGGACATTTTGGCCCTGTGCAGTAACAACCCCAGACCCTAACTCCTAGACACTTGTGAGATAATACTAGCTCTGATAAGAGTTCAGTAACTATTATTATACGGTCACTTGCACACTGCTAGCATGTTAGCTGCTAAATTGTAGTAATTTCTTCAGGATAGAAGTTTCGGTAACAGCATAACTGTATACTATTTATCCCTCTTGCAACGAAGATAAGGGCTTGAGATTTGTTAAACCAAGTATGTTGTGGTGTTTACTCAATTCAATGTAGACCTAAACCGGCTTAATAAAAGTTTCTTAACCAAACAAGAAAATATCAATTGAAAGAATATGAGTAGGTTTGGGGAATACATTGGTTGCTTGCTAAGTGTCACAGCTGCGTTCATAACATTTTAGTTAGTTTTGTGTTTTCCCAGAAGAGTTAGAGTTGAAGCCTACTGTGTGCTTATTTATAATCACCTCATTTCTAACCGCGTGGGATGTGTAAGAGTGCATTGCAATAATTATAATTCGATTTCAGAGATCATGGATGTCAGAGTCCTAATGAACCTACATTTATTGCACTACCCAAGTGTGGGCTAGGGGTTGTTTTCTGGATGGGACCATCAAGTTTGGGTAATCGGTAGGGATGCACCTATATGAACATTCTGGACCGATAGTTATATTTAATTCACACCCCTCCAAAAAAATATTAAAAGCAGCATCCGCACTCAAAACTGTGCAAAATCAATGTTTTTATTGCGCAAGCTTTCGGTCTTTCATAGACCTTCTTCAGGCATACTGAGACCGATAGCTTGCGCAATAAAAACATCGATTTTTGCTGTTTTGAGTGTGCAGATGCTTTTTTTACATTTAATTTGATACTCTTCAGCTCCAGCACCTCAGCTAAATCGGATTACGGATGAGCGAAGGTATTTTCACTATTTGAATTCCCCAAAACATAAAAATGCACTGCAAAACATAATCTAAGAATAACTTTATTCCAGCCCTCCACCCTCCCCAAGACGAACTTTAGTGAGGTGGTACAATCTCCTCTCCTCACGACTCAACACACTTGCGTATAGTGCTCCATTCTGTTAAACTGCTTGATAAAGATAACATTGGTCTCTAAAATTAAAGGATACTAGCTATCCATTTTAACTGGTAAAATAAAGCTTGGTAAAGATTGGTAAAGCATGTCTCATTGTGTGACTCCTTATACCAAATAACTCTCTTGTACAGTGCTAACTGTGCTATTGACTGCAGTTCAATTGGGCACCTATTTGTGTCCTTTTAAAATCTTGATGTAAATAGTGATGTATATATATTTTGTAATCAGGGGAAAAAAGAGACTCCTCTGAATAAATAAAGGATAAAATAAATAAATAATAATCATACATTTTACAGCAATCCGACCCCCGATTGTGCAAACTATTGCTGATATCTGACGATATTGATTGTTGACTGATTGATCGGTGCATCCCTAGTAAATGGTTTGTTCAATATCACATGACCACATTCAGGTAAGAGGATTGGTTGGTGTCTGGTGACAGCACAGAAGGACTGGCGCCTCTTGATTAAAAATTCAATTTGCGACGCAAGTTTACTTAAAATGAATTGCCAAAATGCTATTTTCAAACATTAAATCATTGCAAATATTATTTTTTAAAGCACGGACAATTATTCTTAACAATGCATTGTTTAAGTATGACAAAAATACATTGCAAGCAGCTGGCAACTTTTACTTCTTTAATGGTATAATTTTTCTAACCTATTATTTACAAAACAATTGTTCTATTCTTGTTGTAACAGTTATTCATAATTTTCAGCAGCATAGATTCTAACTGGTGCAAAAGGCAATTCTAAAAATATTCAACAGTAACTAATGTAGGACTCTCATACTGTTTCTCTCAACTGCAAAAAGACAGCAGAAACCATTCAACAACAACCACATTTAACACTTCATAATTCCTCTTAATCTAGTGGAAGGACAACCTCTTTGAAAGTATACCAGACACCAGACAACCATTGACCTGAAACCTTGTGACCTAAGAAATGCAGTGAAAACAAAACAAAAAAAGCACTACAGTTACATCATATAAAGGCATTGAACATGGGTATGGCCAAGAGTTCCTCAACCACTGGGCCCTAGTTATTTTCCTGGTCAGGTCACGTGGTTAGGTAAAACTCCTGGCCTTACACATAGGGAAGGTAGTAACAGCTGTGAGTGAAATACAGTGGGACAGTTCCAGTGACTTAGACAGGGCAGGGTGTGGGGGGGGGGTCTATATTGCACATGGGGTGGTCAGGTCCTCGAACACAGGCTGCTCTTCAATCCCTCGCGCAAACAGCTTGATCAACTGGCAATGCACCCTAGAAGACAGAAGGGGTTTTAATGCACCCTAGAAGACAGAAGGGGTTTTAATGCACCCTAGAAGACAGAAGAGGTTTTAATGCACCCTAGAAGACAGAAGAGGTTTTAATGCACCCTAGAAGACAGAAGAGGTTTTAATGCACCCTAGAAGACAGAAGAGGTTTTAATGCACCCTAGAAGACAGAAGAGGTTTTAATGCACCCTAGAAGGAAGAAGAGGTTTTAATGCACCCTAGAAGAAGAGGTTTTAATGCACCCTAGAAGAAAGAATAGGTTTTAATGCACCCTAGAAGAAAGAAGAGGTTTTAATGCACCCTAGAAGACAGAAGAGGTTTTAATGCACCCTAGAAGAAAGATGTTTTGTCACATACCTACAATCAAGTTGCGGTAAAATGTCTGTTTTGAGGTAAAATGTCTGTTTTGCCTGTGAGTGATTGTCTTAGTTTTTTAATTTTTTAAATGTTTTTATAGTTCGCACTTCTGCATTATCTGAGTATACCAATACAATTACTATACTCCAAACAGCAATAGCAATCCTAGTAAAGGTAAAGGTGGTAAAGGTTTAGATAATTACATGATTGATACAGGAGTTAGTGGCTATATGATTAAAAACTTGAGGTGTGGTTGAGGCAGGAAGTAAATCAAGCACAACGTATGTTTTTGAAACACATTTCTAATGATCAAATCCAAAAAATGCATTTTGCCCAGGTCTGGTATAGCTATGTGTGATTGACATGACACTAACAATTCCTAAATTGGATACTTCATGCTTTATCTATTTTAAAATATGTTTTTATTTAATGATTGTTTGATGTTATTGTTGTCTTGTATGTTAATATCAAAGGACCATGTTGGAAATAAGTGTTCACACTTTCACATGTCATCCCTTGGATTACTGTTTTTACTCGATCCATGAATAAACTCAATCAATCAATCAATCAATCAATCAATCAATCAGTACCCGACTTCGATGGCTGCGTGAGGGAGGATTTCTCCGTCGCAGTTCCAGCTGCTGTAGGCGGGGCGGCAGCGGCAGGCCGGGTGCTCCCTGCAGATCTGGCTGAAGAGGCGCTTGCCGTTCTCCCTCAGGTCCAGCTCCAGCTCTGAGTCACTCTGGCAGTGGCGCGGCGTGAAGCGGAAGCGCCGCACGCGGTGCACCTCCACGAACGTCAGGTCAAACTGGGGAGGAACACGGTCATGTTGGCAAGAGAAAGATGAAATGAGTCAAACTCATACCTTTTTTTAATTTAAATGTTTTTTATTTATTATTACTACTCGATCTTTTCAGTTTGTAAAGCGTCTTTGAGTGTCTAGAAAAGCGCTATATAAGTCTAATGTATTATTATTATTATTATTATTATTATTATTATTATTATTATAATATCCAACCTTTAAACTAATAAAATAAAAAGTAAAAAGGCTAAAAATTGAACTGTACCATTACCAATTTAGGCTGGCACAGAATTAGAACGAGTTCTGACTAGAATAGATTCTACAGCAGCTGGATCCGCTACTACGCTACCTGGTCGTCTTTGCTGGTGTGACGTAGCAGGTGACGCAGGAAGTTGAGTCGAGAGCACTTGCGGACTAAGATGAGGTCAGTGGTGCCGTCTGCCAGGTGGGCGGCGGGGGACAGACCTTTGGGGCTGCGGGGACAGGCACAGCTCATACTGGCCGCGTTGATGGCAAGGAACTTCCCCCGGACCACCCGCCACTCGCTGTCACTCTCTGGAATAGAACGGAAATGATTAGTGGTCTTGCTCAACTACTGTTCTTCAACATACATATTACTATTATATGGGAGGCTTGCTTCACCATTCCAGCTTTAAAAAAAATGAAAAGAGCTCTAACTTGCGTTGCTATGACTTTTGGTTTTGATGCCAATTAATTAAATAATTATCGGTATTGTGACAGGTAATAAAACAACCAAAGAAATTCCAGAACAGCCTAAGGGAAGCCATAGTGAGATTATTATTATTATTAATTATTTATCCTTTTTATTTAACCAGGGTATTCATATTGAGACAGTAGCCTCTTTTTCAAATGAGCACTTAATTAAAATAACACCACATACAGTATAAAAACATACAATATACAACAGAAAATAACAACAGAAACAGTGAGCAGATACCCTAACCACATACATAGATAACCTAAGCACATTTGCATGTATGATTCAAAGTCTCTGTAACATACAGTTTAAAGTCAGAGAGTGGAATGAACATGTTAAGTTTCCACGTTGATGGAGCATTGTAACAGAATGCGGTTTTGCCAAATTCAGATCTAACATTTGGCACATTAAAGAGAATGCTGTTATTAGACCTGAGGTTATATCTACTGTTTACTGCCATTGAAAAAACTGATAAGTAAGATGGTAACAATCCAATCATTGCTTTATTAATGAAAATAAACCAGTGATGCGGTCTACGTATTGATAGTGGTGGCCAACCAGATAAACTGTATAAGTTGCAATGATGTGTGGAGTACCCAGCCGTAGTTATGAAAAAATATGTGCTTCACATAAGCCTTTCAATAACAAAAGAGGAGATTGGTATTGTGAAGATGACAGGCAGTTCGGCTTCATTGTTGTGACTTTAGTCTGATGATGACTAGCGATGTGCTATCAGTCAGCACATCGCCACTGACGGAGGTCAACTCTCTGCCAAGACAGGTGGCAGTACCATATCCTAAATGATGATGCCACCTTCTCACTCACACACTCCCCATCTCTATTAATATCTCCATATTATTTCCCTCTTCTCCTCATAGTCTGATGTTTACTACAGAATGCATTACACCTATAAGATGTTCAGCCTTTTGTGAGGAATTTTGATTTTGGTTTTTCTAGGTTTCTGTGTGACAGTGTTTCTCAACTTTCGTTTTTGTATCTAAGGGAACTAAATCAGTGTCAGCTAACTATCTAACTATCTAAGAGAACAGAACGCAGTCAGAACTATCCCATGGGAAGGTGCAAGTCTGCATAACGGGCTGAGAATTACTGAATTACTGAATTACTGGGACTTGACGTTATGTCGTTGATTTTTGTGGGGTCTATTTGGAAGAATGAAGAGACACTAACCACTGTCTGAAATGTCTTGGTCGCTCTTGCATTTCTCTGCTTTATCCTCAGAGTACAGCTGTGCGTTGTGCTGGCATATGAGGCACCTGAAAAATAGGGAAAGGGTGAAGATTGTTGGAATCCAATATCTTTACTGTGGCCAAATGGGCAATTTTGCATGTTGATGTTTACACTGGCTGAATTCCATCAAATATGTAGTGATATCAAATAGAGCATTGTGGGGTTTCGTGTTCGAAATCATAAAAAGGCATAGCATTTAAGGGAAAGTTACTCAAAATCTAAATGTGTCAAATGTTTACAGGCCTCCTGTCCTCGATGTTCCTAGCTTTTCAATTAATTAATTTGGGGGCATTGCTTAATCTACACACCAGATGGTCAACAGAGAACACTAGGTGAGGCCTCTTACCCTGCGGCACACCTAGACCTGTCCCGGGGCGTCCCCAGGATGTCAGTGGCTGGTAGGAAAGATACTGTCCCTTCATAGTAGTGATGAGTCAGAAATGTCTTAAAACCTGAAGGAACAGCAGTGTTAGATACCATTAGCATTTAGCAACAGTCTTATCCACAGCATTGCTCCTTAAGCGTTAAAGGTGTTGTGCATAATAATGTCCTCTGTAACATGTGGCCACAACAACATAATAGTCGACAACAGTAAAAACAAAATCAGTCTGGAGAAAAACTGAACAGAGAAAGAGTGTGTGTATGGGGTAGAGAGTGGTCATTTAATGTACGTATTATGCCTTTACAATATTTGTTTCCAGTCTACCTGAAAAGTCATATCTTGCTGGTCCCATCCACCTCTTCCTCTCGCTATCAGTCAGCATATCACCATAGAAACCGTATCCAAGCAGGGAGACGGAGTACCTCAGGAATGTGTTGTTGTGGTGGACCGAACACACGTCCATAGGCTGGGAGTCCCCTGTCAAGACAAACCCCCTCCCGAATGAGTCAATAACCACTCACTGTCTGGGTAAGTGACTGCAGCTAATAACCATGTGTGCACGCACGTGTTGTCAATTTCAGCCCGAATCCGGCAAGAACCAAAGGATCCCTGCATAACTAGTATTTCTTTTTTCTTTCTTTTCTACACTCAAAAAGTTTGGATTTAAGAAAAATAAAAAGCTTTTATTTGATGGTATTTGTGTATGTATTTGGTTTCACAGTTGACACACTTGCAGTTGACTGAAATCTTAAATAAGAGGTCAATGCTGAACAATTCAGTTGAGTGTGGAATCGGACAAATGTGACACAAATTTGTAGGCGCAGTTGAACTCCGGGAATTCCTTGGCACGAGAGAATGGCTGACACCACACATCCTTGAGTATAAACATTTCAGTTAAACCTCTGTGCAACATCCATGTAAAAAAAGTGATACAAATAACATTCCTGAGAGTTATGTCATTAGTTACCCTGTACAGTTTGAGTTGAAATCGTATGGTATTAAGATAGATGTCTTGCTACTAAGATATCAATATTTACTCCTGGACTCACCCACTATGATGTGTAAGGCCGAGGTCACAGGGTCGTTGGCGCCTACAGTTGCATAGCAGATGCAGTCCGTTGAACCTGCGGAACACACACAGACAAACAAATGAGTCAATGACACATCAATGGTAGCAATACGAAAATCGTGGTAGGGATAAGGATATCTATCAAATCAATCACAATATTAAATACGGAACAACGTTTTAACTAAGGCCATGCAAACTTAAATTGTATTAGAATTATTTAATAATTATTTTTTATATTACAGTGTATTGAGTGTATGAATATCCATCTTAGATGGAAAAACATGAAAAGTATGAGAAATATTATTCTACATTTCAGTATGATTATTAAATACATACGTATTAATGGTCCCTAAGCGAGATCTTAGCTTAGGTCATTTCAATTATGGAAAGGTGAGACCGCTGTAATAACGTCATTATGTGATTTATAAGTAATATTTATCAAAAACCAGGGGTAGGCCTATACTGTATACAATATATGTTTATACATTACTGGGAAAATGGGTGAAGTTAAATGTTAAATGGGCACATTTGTATTAAAATGATATGGTGAGCTATTCACAGTCACATATGTTCTGTTTAGTTAGCATTTCTAATTCAATAAGGGAAGAGGATGTCAATGACTTTCTTACTTTCCATATATGGTCGTGCTGAAAAACATCAAAGGGAACTTCAAAAGTGATGAAAGGTACTGCTGGGGAACATGTATGCATGTGTATGTTCATTTGCATTTTAAAATGTGCATTTACACACATTTGTGTGCCGGTTAGTGTATGTGTATGGGTGCTTGAGTGTTTGTGTGTGTGTGTTTGTGTCAAGCGAGCAGGTTGGTTGGTTGGTTGGTTTTCTGCTCTTACCTGCAGGTATAATTCCGATGCGGAGTGGACAGGGCTTCAGTCTCTCGTCCGGACAGTTCTGGTCCACTTTGTTGTCCCTCTGGGTCCGTGAGATCAGCCCATGGACCACCTCACTGAACATACCGTCGCCACCTACACACACCACACTGTGGGATCAGAGGTCACAGAGAGTTAGTCACAGAGAGTTCACCACAGAGTGGAGTTGATTGAGCTTGTCTGTCTCTGCCCCCTGACCTAATCCCCACTGAAAACCTGTGGGCTGAGCTGAAGACGAGGGTGCACAAGAGAGGACCTGGAGAGATTCTGTAAAGAGGAATGGTCTCAGATTCCTGACCATACGTTAGTATCCTGTATTGTGTTTATTGTGTATGAGTCTCTTCTTAGACTAAATAATTTATCAAGTTTCCCAGGCACATATTGTAACTGTAGACTGCTGAAGTACAAGCAAATGTTTCCAATCTCATTGGATACATCTCATCTTCATACAGCAAGACAATGACCCCAAACATACTGCCATAGCAACTAGGCCTTTTCAGGGTCAAAAATATTAAAGTGGACAAGTCAACCACCAGATTTAAATCCAATTGAACATGTTCATATGCTGAAGTGAGAACTTAAGACAAAAAGACCACAAAACAAACAGCAGCTGAAGATTGCTGCAGTACAGGCCTGGCAGATCACCAATATACCCATTGTCTGGTGGTGTCAATGAGTTGCAGACTTCAGGCAGTTATTGCATGCAAAGGATTGTCGACCAGATGCTAAATATGAGTGCATTATTTTTTCTAATACTGAAATAGTGTTTTGTTTCCCCCCCCCCCAAAAAAAAGGTTTTGTTTTACAAAAATATTACTTTCTAAATGGTGTATCCAGGGAAACCAACACTAATCAAGATGAAGTACCTACATCGACATCTTTTATGGACATAAGTTGACAATCATGACCGATGACTCACCCGTCATATTTCTTTAACTCTGCCTCCGTCTCCAGATGCTCCCTGGCATGATTGGCATGCTGTGTAACTATGACAACACATGAACATGTTAGCACATGTCTCAGCATACAGCTAAAATAACTAATACCTTCTGCAGCAAGTTATTCCAACAATTGCCAAGACATTATTATTAAAACAAAGTTGTATTGCCGCATAAACAATTGTTCATAATTGGTGACTGTGAAAGATATAAATGATTCCTCAACCATGAGCCTTTCCCATTTAGTGGCTAGGTTTATGGATGGCAGCTGTACATTGTGTCATATTCCTGTGCAAGCTGAGCAAATTTGGACCGTTGTGTCGACAGTGAGCAATTTACACCCTGTCCAAAAACAGCCCCTAGGTATACATATGAGTATCCAAAAACAGCCCCTAGGTATACATACATCTGAGAGGACTGTTAAGTTATAACAGCCCCTAGGTATACATCCATCTGAGAGGACTGTTAAGTTATAAGCTAAAATGGTACAGACCTCAGTCAGCATATTTGTACCCAGAAATCCTGTCAGGGCTTGCAAGTCCAACTATTGATATTCCTATTACTTAAAAATGGGCTTAGGTGGGCTTGCTGAAAGCATACTAAATTAAAATGTGTGTGTCTCATTTATCAAGTCATAGAGGTTAGTTTGATTTTCTACAGTGACTTTTAAATAAGGGGAGCTGCTGCTCTACTACACTTTCTTTCAACTACCCAGTGACATTTTCCACAACCAAAATAAGACCAAAAGTGCAAGCCCACACATTTTCTTCTGGATCTTCGTTTTCTAGTATTAAAGGCTACCATTATGTAGTTGGCAGGAGGAACTCACCAATCACATGTGTGGAGATGGAGGCGTGAGCGAAGAGAGGGGAGACTTTCTGCTCGTAGATGCGCTTCCCTTGCTGTTTGCCACCATAGGGATTGATGTACACCAGCAAGTGTTTGGGTCGGCCAGCTGGAGAAAGAGAAGGGAAGAATATGGACAGCTTTCTACCACAGTGGAACCTGTCACATGTATTCAAGTACACTTAACCAATAGAAAATAGGAACAATCACCTATTTTTCTTTTATTCATCTGTCTATGTACAACTGTGTCAACCTGATTATTGTGTTGTTGTCCTCGTATTGCATTTTATTATTTTTTATACTGATATGGACCTATGTGTCTGAAATGAAGTTAAAGATTGAGCGCTTATATCAACACCTCTATATACTAATCATCATAGTCTCTGATCACTGCACCTGCTTTTAAAAATAACTTCCCCCTACTCTGTTTTATGTACTGTAGCCTCTGTTTGCCTGTTGGCCAGGTCGTCATTGCAATTCAAAGTGCTTTACATACATTATTAAAAATTACAGCAAGAGGAGCATAGTAAAAAAAAAAGAGGTAAAATGAGGAAAAACATGTAGGCTAATATATATATATATAATTGATTGATCAATAACATTGATATTTGTAACATAATGTGTTTATATATAGGCAGGGGTGCACATAACTGGTGCGCCAGTGCGCATGCGTCGCCAAAATGCATGCTGCGCGGCAGATCAGCCGCATGAAGGCGCTTTTGCGCACCAACAGCTGGGTCCAAGAAGCAAGCCCCACTAAGTAAGTAACTATTTGCCGTCCCCTCAGCCGAAGGCCCGACGAGTAATCCATCACAACAGTCGACCGACGACGACCACGGCAACTCCCCTCACGAAAACATTCGGAAAGTATCGTAGCCTAACTCGTACTTTCATTCCGCGTATCGCGTATCGCACGGTTATCACGCCGACACGTGAACATTCAGTCCCGAACGACTCGTCGCTAAAAGGAAAACCAACACCAAGGGACTTCACGTTTCTTTTCTCTGAAGCTTTCAAACGTTCAGACGTTTGTTTTACAGCTTCATTATCGGACCTAGACCCCTGACCCAGGGAATATGGTTGGGAATTCTATTAGAAAAAAGAAAAAAAAAGACTTTGTTGCACAATCAAAATAATGAGCTATTTAAAGTGATAGCCTACATTACAACATCCTCTACCATGGTTGAAATTGAGGACAGTGATAACTGTCAAGCGTGGTGGGGGTAGTGGTGGTCTAGTGGATAGTGAGTTGGACTTGTGATCGGAAGGTTGTGAGTTCAAATCCCGCCTGAAGCCACACCACTACTAGTGTGCCCTTGGGTAAGGCACTTAGCCCTCAGTTACTCCAGGGGGAATGTCCCTGTAATTCGTAATTGTAAGTCGCTTTGGATAAAGGCGTCTGCTAAATGGCAAAATTATTAATTATTAAGAGAGCAGTGATGATGATGATTAAGCTTGTAGCATAAATAAATGCTTAGGCTGTAACTTTTTGTTGAAAAGTTGATTTCAGTGTTTACAGAACAGAGCAGTGCTTAAAGAGATGTCCGTTTATTTCAGTGTGTTTAAAGAACAGACATTCAGTTAGTGCTTAAAGAGATGTCAGTTGATTTCATTATGTTTAAAGGAGTCTGACAGACTTTCATGCTTAAAGAGCAGTCATTTGATTTTGCATTTGTTTATTTTGTTTTGCACACAATCATTTGTTTGTTCATCTTTATTTATGAATAAATGTCGTTTTGCTAATATAAGTTATCCATGTATCCCTTTTTCATCCATCCTGTGGGACGGGTCGTGAGTGACTCGCGAGCTCGGGGAGCACCAAGCAGCATCCCTAGGTGCTCCTCTGAGCACTGGCCCCAAAAAGTTATGTGCACCCCTGTATATAGGCTATATATAGCAATAGTGATAGGATATTAAGATATGTATATCTTAAAGTAAATAGCATTTTGTAAATTGCTATATATGCTGAATTTGATTCAGTGAATAAGATTGATATGTGTAGCATAAACACTTATAAACACATAGACACTTCTTAGTGTCCCCCTGCGACCTCTGCTGATATTGAAGAGCATTGCAGCCTTGGAAAAAAATATGTGTTTTAAGGTATTGATTTGTAATCATATTTGTCTTGTAAACAGGTCACACCTGCAAAGGAGACCGTGGTCTCAGTGTGTCTCCCTGGTTAAATAAATGTAAATACAATGAATACAAAGCCCGTCATATGCAATGCTTACAGTATGGAGTCAAATGGAATACTCAGTACTAATAGTATACTAGAAATGACTAAAATAATGATCTAATAAATGGTATTTATAGTTTAGTTCCCCTCAGTTATACTAACAACACTGAATGCTATTACACCCTCTTCAATAAGTCATACTCAGTAGTGCGAGCTGCTCTCTGATGGTCTGGGCCCACAGCTGACACAGCCCTGCTTCTGGACAGAGGAAGGTGACCTCACTGCACCGCCAGCGGTGCTGTCGCGCTCTCTCCACATAGAACACTGAAACATCATAGAATAACGACACGTCTGTGTTAACCAGACATGAAGCTGAGGTACTATGCCATTTACTGTAATGCAAACGATATGGATGGATTTTTTCATCTTATGAATGTTTTAACATTATATGTATTCCTGTGGTATTCATTTTCATACAGAATGTGACAGTATGTTTCCATGAGGAGTGTTCCTGTGGGATTGTTGTGAGTCTGACTATCCGGTTTGTGAACACAGAGCTGTTTGGGCCTTGTGTTCGTAAACAGTTCGTTTAGGACTCGCTGTTGGTCCCACGGGAACTTACTCCCTGTTCTCAGACTCGTTATCAATGTTATGACTATGTTAACAATATATCAATTGTACTATGTGAGAGTTTTGTGTCAGTCTCTTTAACTTCCCAATTCCCATTGAGAAGTTGACTGTCCGCTCGAGCTGTAAGATCATTTTCTTCAATAAATACTATACCTAGATTTAAAGCAAGTTCCTATTTTGAGTCTCATTAATTAATCCACAACAGTCTGTAGGTGTATAAAGGTGATAAATTAATCCCAAAGTAATGTTAGCATACTATTGATTGAAAGTGTTGGCAAACCAAGTCTAGCATGCTAAGCTTCAGCGGACAGTTAATGATGTTACTGACATGTGAAATACAGGATAAAAGGGCCTCATAGGTCTACCTGTGAATGCAAATGGGTAGGCCTCCGTCGGTTTCTGGGGCATTTTCTGCCACCTGCCATCATCTTTACTTCCACTGGTGTCCACATCTAGCTCCCGCACTGCAATGATCTCCGACACTGGAACAGTGTGGCAGGTACCTGTTTAACAAACACACACACGCACACACACACACACACACACACAGGGGTCAAAGGTTAAAGGGGGTCACCCACACAGGTAGGGTACTCTGGAAGGAGGGACAGGGGTCAAAGGTTAAAGGGGGTCACCCACACACATAGGGATGGAGAGAGGTGTGTGTGTGTATGTGTGTGTGTGTGTGTGTGTGTGTGTGTGTGTAAGAGTGTGTGTGTGTGTGTGAGAGAGGTTTGTGCATGTGTGTGTGAGAGAGACTGCCTTAAAATACGAGTATTTACTTGTATTTTGGGGGAGAGAATGTCGGAATAAAGAAATGCATGACAAACTGGTTAGAGGAATCTGAATTGTTTTAAACTTTATTTGTCTGACGTCAAACGTGACGTTTAGAAATTTCCGGGTCCAAACCAGAAATTCCCTGGACCAGAGTACCAGTGTACTACAGCGGTAGAATGACAGTTCAATTGTTTTTTAGACTTGGATCTATTCATACAACAAGGGACACAGCACTTTCCCGTTTTTCCCATATTTGTCAGCGTCTTTGAGCCTCGGAAAAGCGCTATATAAATATAATGAATTATTATTACAACTTTGGACCCGGAAACACGTCACGACTTAACAACCGAATAACAGTGATCTGTAGACCTGTGAACTGGCCAGGGGCGTAGTCATGGCAACATTTGACGCATCACAATCCAGTGACCAAACTGGATTATGACACATTTTAGAATTAGAATCATATTTTTGTTATATTGTAGCCTACACACATGCTGTGATCATTCTTGTGATTCACTCGAACATTCAATGTTGACTATTGCTAACAGTTTAAATAGAAAACTACTACCGTCTCATTACACAGGCCCAAGACAAGAGAGAGTATTCAAATCAGCTATTATGGATACTTATACTCCTGTGAGTATTTAAATACCTTTTAGTTACCTAATAATAATAATAATAATAACTTTTTTTACAAATAACTTTTATTTGTATAGTGTTTTTCCTGCAAACGTTGCAACTCAAAGTGCTCCAATCATTATAGAATCATAATTTAATTATTTAGTCATTTAAAGGCAATGTAAAAAATGCAATCATAATAATAATAATAATAATAATAATAATAATACATTAGACTTATATAGCGCTTTTCTAGACACTCAAAGATGCTTTACAAACTGAAAAGATCCAGTACTAATAATAAAAAGAAACAAACAATGTTTCCGTATCTGTCATTGTGTCAAAGGACGATGCTGCTGCGTTGGATACCAGCACAGATGAGGGAGGCCCGAACGCAGAGCAGAACAGCTCCGTGGTGAAGTCAACTCTCTGGATCCAGCTACTACAGGAGGGCGGACATGGACATCCCACTGTACAAAAGGTACGTAGCCTTGACAACTAGGGGTGTAACGGATCGCCCCCCACGGTTCAGCACGCATGTGTACCGCGGATCAATTGCACAATTTTAACAAGTAATAATATTACTTAATATCTCTTGTAAATCACAATGTAGAGTTGCCATGAAAAGATAGACGCGACAGTTGCGGGCTTTGTTTTACTCTAAATCGCAATGATAGGTTGATAATGCGGAAAAAAAAGAATCCGTTGTTTGCTCACTACACGTGAAGCTGGGAATCCACAACAACAAGGCTGCGTTCGTAAATCCGCTCTGGAATCTGATCAGCATTCAAGGAACGCCTCTTGTCCAATCAAATTACTTGGTCGACAACTAGGTAGCTCGACAACTTCTGATAATGAAGGCATTTTTTTCATACTGTAACGTCCCGACTTGGACAGAGGTTGAAATAATGACAGATAGCTTCTCTCATGTAATCTGTGCGTTTAATTGTAAACTATCTCATACACAACTTTCTTAGTTCACCGGAGCTCTCTCTCCCAACCGTCTCAACCACACACACAGCACCCGCCCCCTCCCGTGACCTCCACCGATCACAGGGGTGCATTGGCACACAACACAGTAACAGTGCGAACATGAACATGAACTCAAGCATTAATGAACATTAATGAACAGGGTTGCTACAATACCATGTTCAAAATATGGGTTCACTTTATTATTTAGTTAAAAGTGGCAAAAAAAAATGTTTATTCGTCTGCTTTAAAGAGCCCAGCGATTCACTGCTGCAACCAGGCGCCTCCCTCTTTCATATTGCACTACTTATAATTTAAGTTGAATGTGTATTTCAGTATAATATGTAATGTTTGAGTGTAGAATATGTTTTATATATATATATATATATTACCAGTTTTGACATCTTGAATGTTGTTGTGTTTTTTCACATAATAAAAGTGGTGTTTTTACAGAATTCAAGGAAAAAGCTGTTTTTATAAAAAATAAAAATGTTTTGTGTTGATCCGAAAAATGATCCGATCCGTGACTCAAAAACCGTGACCCGATCCGATCCGTGAGTTAGGTGATCCGTTACACCCCTATTGACAACCGATGGTCCTTGAGCCTAATGGACCTTAGGGCAGGAGCCCATCTCCTGTTTCCGGAATGGTTTTATTCTCAGAAAAGACAAGGGTTCTGTCTTGCCAAATACATTCATAGACACTAGGGCAGCAACGGTCCAGTTCGGTATGAACCTCGGTTTTCGGGGTCACGGTTTCGGTATGTGTTTTGTGCGTAAGGGGATTTTTTTTTAGATGTATTTACATACTATTACTTTACTTATACTTATGGAACTTTAACATTCAGACACATTCCAGAATATGACTGGTATTTTATAATATAAAGTATACATAAACAAAAAACACTTTCAAATGTAAAAAATAAATAAATAAATAAATACTTTCAAAATGTAAATGTATCTCTTAGGCTTGACTACTGGTATGGGAGAAGAAGAATTAGAAATAAAAGTGCACTTTAGGCTTGACAGGTAGACCACATGCGCTATGTGCATATAATGCGCATATACGACACGCATGAAGCAATTAACGTTTCTGTTCATTGTTTTTACTCTGTTCTCTCATCATTGTAGGTGGAGGAGGTGGTAAAGAAGAGAGAGGAGGAGGAGGTAAAGAAGAGAGAGGAGATAAAGAAGAGAGAGGAGGTAAAGAAGAGAGAGGAGATAAAGGAGAGAGAGGAGGTAAAGGAGAGAGAGGAGATAAAGGAGAGAGAGGAGATAAAGAAGAGAGAGGAGATAAAGGAGAGAGAGGAGGTAAAGAAGAGAGAGGAGATAAAGGAGAGAGAGGAGATAAAGGAGAGAGAGGAGGTAAAGGAGAGAGAGGAGGAGGAGATAAAGAAGAGAGAGGAGATAAAGGAGAGAGAGGAGGTAAAGGAGAGAGAGGAGGAGGAGATAAAGAAGAGAGAGGAGGTAAAGAAGAGAGAGGAGATAAAGGAGAGAGAGGAGGTAAAGGAGAGAGAGGAGGTAAAGAAGAGAGAGGAGATAAAGGAGAGAGAGGAGATAAAGGAGAGAGAGGAGATAAAGGAGAGAGAGGAGATAAAGGAGAGAGAGGAGATAAAGAAGAGAGAGGAGATAAAGGAGAGAGAGGAGATAAAGGAGAGAGAGGAGATAAAGAAGAGAGAGGAGATAAAGAAGAGAGAGGAGATAAAGGAGAGAGAGGAGGTAAAGAAGAGAGAGGAGATAAAGGAGAGAGAGGAGATAAAGGAGAGAGAGGAGATAAAGGAGAGAGGAGATAAAGAAGAGAGAGGAGATAAAGGAGAGAGAGGAGATAAAGGAGAGAGAGGAGATAAAGGAGAGAGAGGAGATAAAGGAGAGAGAGGAGATAAAGGAGAGAGAGGAGATAAAGAAGAGAGAGGAGATAAAGGAGAGAGAGGAGATAAAGGAGAGAGAGGAGATAAAGAAGAGAGAGGAGATAAAGGAGAGAGAGGAGATAAAGGAGAGAGAGGAGGTAAAGGAGAGAGAGGAGATAAAGGAGAGAGAGGAGATAAAGAAGAGAGAGGAGATAAAGGAGAGAGAGGAGATAAAGAAGAGAGAGGAGATAAAGGAGAGAGAGGAGATAAAGGAGAGAGAGGAGATAAAGAAGAGAGAGGAGATAAAGGAGAGAGAGGAGATAAAGGAGAGAGAGGAGGTAAAGGAGAGAGAGGAGATAAAGGAGAGAGAGGAGATAAAGAAGAGAGAGGAGATAAAGGAGAGAGAGGAGATAAAGAAGAGAGAGGAGATAAAGGAGAGAGAGGAGATAAAGGAGAGAGAGGAGATAAAGAAGAGAGAGGAGATAAAGAAGAGAGAGGAGGTAAAGGAGAGAGAGGAGATAAAGAAGAGAGAGGAGATAAAGGAGAGAGAGGAGATAAAGGAGAGAGAGGAGGTAAAGGAGAGAGAGGAGATAAAGGAGAGAGAGGAGGTAAAGGAGAGAGAGGAGATAAAGGAGAGAGAGGAGATAAAGAAGAGAGAGGAGATAAAGGAGAGAGAGGAGAGAGAGGAGAGAGAGGAGATAAAGGAGAGAGAGGAGATAAAGGAGAGAGAGGAGATAAAGGAGAGAGAGGAGATAAAGGAGAGAGAGGAGATGATTCCGGAAGATTCTGTGGATAGGATGGAAATAGACATGGAGAGAGAAAAGACAAGTGTAATCGCGGCAAACCTCGCGTTCGTAGGCGAGAGCATGGAGAGGGATTTCCATAAAGAGAAACAAAACGCAGGTATGCTCTCCGTTATCTGCTCTACAGGGCATTCGAAACATGATCCTTTTGGCTTTTCAAATCACTTCAGAGTCATTTATATTTTATCTGCATAGATTTTTTTTCTCTTTCAGATATTAAATCTTGGCCATTCTGGAAATACACAACTTTCCGGAACCGACTACCAATACTAACTACCTCCCACTCATCCACTAAACAAAACGCAGGTATTGCGGGGGTAATGGTGGTCTAGTGGATAGTGAGTTGGACTTGTGATCGGAAGGTTGTGAGTTCAAATCCCGCCTGAAGCCACACCACTACTAGTGTGCCCTTGGGTAAGGCACTTAGCCCTCAGTTACTCCAGGGGGAATGTCCCTGTAATTCATAAATGTAAGTCGCTTTGGATAAAAGCGTCTGCTAAATGGCAAAATTAAATTAAATTAAAATTAGGTATGCTCTCCATTATCTGCTCTACAGGGCATTCGAAACATGACCCTTTTGGCTTTTCAAATCACTTCAGAGTCATTTATATTTTATCTGCGCAAATGATAACAGACCGTTGATTTTTTTTCTCTTTCAGATATTAAATCCTGGCCATTCTGGAAATACACAACTTTCCGGAACCGACTACCAATATAACTACCTCCCACTCATCCACTAACTATCCCCAGACAAGCACCCCTCTAACCCTCTTCAACTGTCCCACAACTTCCCACACAGTAACCACTCCAACTACCACCGGGCTTCCTTTACTCCTTAATTACAACCCCATAATTACCCCGGTCACTGTAGTTACCTACTAAACATTTACATTCCATTTTCATCAGACTAATTGCAATTTCAATTGTCTTTCATTAAAGTCATATTCAAAAGGCAAACTTGTGTTGCTTCTTCATTCCTCAAATCTTATGTGTATGCCTCCATCTCATATGTATGTCTCCATCTTATGTGTATGCCTCCATCTTATGGGTATGCCTCCATCTTAATAAATCATGTCCTCAGTACATGGAATTTTAAGAGAATTCACGTGAAAAGCACAACATTCATGTGAAAGCACAGCATTGTATTGTATACAAACAATACAACAAATGTACAATGGTTCTTGTCCTTAATTGTATGTATTGGCTTGTGAAAAACTCTTAACCCTTAACTGTGTGGTCTTGCCTTTTTCTAAGAATTATATTGACGCTATTTGAGATATTTACAAACCGCATTGTTTTTCAAGTTAAAATGTTACAGCAAGGACTTGAATCTTCCATAAATGGATATTCACAAGTTTCATTGAAGTTAATAGGTGAGCAACACCTAAAGAAACCCATTCCAGTATGACCTGAAGTTGTCCACTGTAATTGAAAGTGAAGAGGGAGACATCAATTCTACACCTTCTTGAGATCCCTTCCCCCCTCGATGGGCTAAATGACTGTGGTCTCTCTGTGATGTTTACAAGCCTTGGAATGTTTTGATTCTGAGGTGTCACATGACTAGAATTGACAGGATTATATCTGATTGGTTCTCCCTTACAAACAGCTCTTGTGGTTGGAATGCTGTGGTTGAAAGTCAGGTATGAAACAGAATGTTGAACAGCAGATTCTCTCTCTTGTTCTTGTCCTGTGGTCCTAGCTGTTGTCTATAGCAATGACAATTAAATTGAATCTGAATCTATTGGAAAGAGGACTTTTCTTTTATCGTAATTTTTTAAATCAAACAATTACTATGGAGTAAAAATAGAGATTCATCCATAATTCAATGTTTTTTTCATTCAGATTTCAGTTTCACCATTTAGAAAGTACAGTTCCAGTCAAAGTCATACACGCCCATACCATAACACCACTCCACCATATTTCACAGATGAGATGGTATGCCGGGGATTTTGGGCAGTTCCTTTTTTTCCCGCAGACTTAACACATCACATGACATCACAACGTCATGCATCATTAATAATAATAATAATAATAATAATACATTGTAGGAGTGACGGCAATAACTGGACGATGTAGTCGGTTTGCCGGTAGAAAAACAATCATGTGCTTTATTCTCACTCTCTGCATGCGTACTGACAACAACAACATTCATCCATCTTTGTCCCACTTATATCCCGTCATATCACCCGCTAAGCAACCTGGGTGATTGAGTAAACACAAACATATCAACAGTGCTTTGTACAGGCTGGAACGCCGTGAATTACGAATACTCTGCTCACTAACGAGCGGTCACTACACACGTCCCCCCAGAATTCACAAGAACCGGCCCCAAAAAACGGTCAGGGACTCTGATAACTCGCCCAAAGCGACTCTGGCGCCCTTGAGCAGGCACAGGAGACCGAGGCAGGGGAAAAACAACAGGCGGACGTTTGGCCGGCCTCGGACGGCAGGGCAGGGGGTCTGCAGGAGCTAGGGTCGGGACTGTTTTAACAGGGGGGCGACCGCGGCGGGGCGGTTGGGCCACCTCGATGGGACGGTCCAAGTCCAGATGAGCTGGCTTAAGGCGATCCACCGAGATGCGTTCCTTACTACCCCCCATGTCGATAATAAAGGATTTGTCGCCTGTCTCCACGACCCGGTAGGGACCATCATAGGGTGGTTGCAGAGGGGCTCGATGGGCGTCTTGGCGGATAAAGACATACCCCGCTGCCTTCAGATCAGGCGGGACACGTACCTTAGGAACGCCATGGCATGAGGTAGGGATCGGCCGGAAGGACTTGGCCTTGTCCAGCAGCGCACTTCGCTGTTCTGGTGCTGACCAGGGGACCGTAGCACAGGGGAGGAAATCCCCCGGAACCCGGAGGGGTTGGCCGTACACCAGCTCAGCAGAGGACGAAAGGAGGTCCTCCTTAGGTGCAGTACGGAGTCCCAGCATCACCCAAGGAAGCCTGTCGACCCAGCCGTCGCCCCGGAGATCGGCTTTAAGGGCAGCCTTCATGGACCGGTGAAAACGTTCACACAGGCCATTGGCCTGTGGGTGGTAAGCCGTAGTGCGGTGGAGGGAGACACCCAGCTGCTGAGTAATGGAAGTCCATAAGCCAGAAGTGAACTGGGCCCCCCGATCAGAGGAAAGGTCTGAGGGGACCCCAAACCGGGAGACCCAGGTGCCGATGAATGCGCGGGCCACCTCAGCTGTGGTAGTCTCCGTCAGTGGGACGGCCTCTGGCCAACGGGTGGTCCTGTCCACCATCGTCAGAAGGTGAGTGTACCCCCTGGAGGCGGGAAGGGGACCCACCAGATCAATGTTGACATGGTCGAAGCGTCTTTCTGGGACCGTGAACCGCTCCAGCGGGGCCTTAACATGACGATGGACCTTCGCACGTTGGCATGGCACGCAGGTGTTGACCCACCCACCAATGTCAACCTTCATCCTGGGCCAGACGAATTTCGCCGCAATCAGGCGCTGCGAAGGTTTCCTGCCTGGGTGTGAGAGGCCATGTATGGCCTCGAAAACTTGCCGTCTCCATGCATGTGGAACCACGGGGCGCGGCTGCTCCATGGACACGTCACAAAGCAGCGTTGTGCCGTCGTCACTGAAGGGGATGTCCGCCAACTGGAGGCCAGAAACTTCAGTCCTGCATGCCTGGATGTCTGGGTCCGAAACCTGATCCGCAGCCATATGGGCGTAGTCGATGCCGAGGTGGACAGCCCCGATAGTGGCACGAGAGAGGCAGTCAGCTACAGGGTTGTCCTTCCCCGCCACATGCCGAATGTCTGTAGTGAACTCGGAGATATAAGCCAGATGACGCTGCTGCCTGGCAGACCACGGCTCCGACACCTTAGCCATGGCAAAAATCAAGGGTTTGTGGTCCACAAAAACTGTGAATGGACGAGCCTCCAGCAGGAAACGGAAGTGCCTGACTGCCAAGTACAGAGCGAGGAGCTCTCGGTCAAAGGTGCTGTATTTTTGCTCACTGGAGCGGAGTTGTCGGCTGAAAAATGCCAGGGGTTGCCAAACCCCCTTGACCAGCTGTTCGTAAACGCCTCCAACGGCATAATCTGAGGCATCAGTTGTCAAGGCCACGGAAGCTTCAGGCACGGGGTGAGTCAGCATGGTCGCGCTCGCGAGGGCTTCCTTGGTGTCTGAGAATGCCTTTGACATTTCGTCGGACCATGCGATGATGTGCTTAGGGGTCTTGTCCTTGAGAGCCCCATACAGGGGTCGCATTAGGTGGGCAGCCTGGGGGATGAATCGATGGTAGAAATTCACCATCCCCAGGAACTCCTGTAAAGCTCTAATGCTGGTAGGGCGTGGGAGCTGCAGCACAGCGTCCACCTTTGATGGCAGCGGGACCGCCCCAGCAGTAGTGATGTGGTGGCCGAGGAAATCCATGGCAGGCAGTCCAAACTGGCACTTTGCTGGGTTGATGATTAATCCATGTTCCCGGAGGCGACTGAAGAGGAGACGGAGGTGGGATAGGTGCTCTGCCTTGGACGTGCTAGCTACCAGGATATCGTCTAGGTAGACAAACACAAAAGGGAGGTTGCCCAGCATGGCGTCCATCAACCTCTGAAAGGTCTGGGCAGCATTCTTGAGGCCAAACGGCATCCTCAAAAACTCAAAAAGTCCGAATGGTGTTATAACCGCTGTCTTGGGGACGTCCTGAGGGCTAACTGGCACCTGGTGGTATCCCCGTACCAAATCCACTTTAGAAAAAATAGACGCGCCCGCTAGATGGGCTGAAAAGTCTTGAATGTGTGGAACGGGGTAACGGTCAGGTGTGGTGACATCATTTAGACGCCGGTAGTCGCCGCACGGACGCCAGCCTCCGTTGGACTTGGGAACGAGATGGAGAGGCGAGGCCCAAGGACTGTCAGAACGGCGAATGATGCCAAGTGCCTCCATGGCTGCAAACTCCTCTTTCGCGATGGTGAGCTTGTGTGGGTCGAGGCGACGGGCCCTGGCATGCACTGGTGGGCCTTCCGTGGAGATGTAATGCATGACGCCGTGTTTGGTGGTAGCAGCCGAGAAGGTAGGTGTTGTGATGTCTGAGAACTCCAATAGAAGAGGAGAAAAATCGTCAGCCGGCGAGACAGCACAGGACAGCTTCATTGTGGCTGCGTCACTGCGCTCACATGACAAAGAGCCGAATGTCTCAGCGTTGACGAGTCGGCGGTTCCCCACGTCCACCAGGAGGCTGTTAGCGCAGAGAAAGTCAGCGCCTAAGAGGGGAGTAGACACTTTGGCCAACACAAAACTCCAGGTAAAACGCTGGTCAGCAAAACACAAACCCACAGTGCGCCTGCCGAAGGTAGCGATAGCACTGCCATTGGCAGCCTCAAGGGAGGGTCCTTGTTTCCCTGTTTTAATGTCTATTGCCGATACGGGCAGCACGCTCACCTGGGCACCTGTGTCACACAGAAAACGGCGGCCGGAGAGGGAGTCAGTGACGTACAGCAAGCCTGCAGAATGGCCGGCACCCACAGCTGCTAATGAGTGGCGGCCTGTGCGTTTCCCGACACACTGTAGTTGCATGGTGGTAGGCACTTCTTAGCTTTGTCCCCGAATTTCATATGGTAAAAGCACAACCCCGACGGCCTCACCCGTCGGGCCACAGCAGTAGCGGAGATGGAGAGTGGTTGGAACCCAAACTCATCCATGGTGGCTGTAAAACACTTCTTCCCAGCTGAGAAAAATATATCCGCTTCCTTGGCTAGCTGACGAAAGTCTGTTTTGATGGAATTAGCCATTGAAAAACGAACCTGGTCTGGTAACTGTTGCAGAAAAAGCTCTTTAAAAAGAAAACACGGCTGATGGTCGCCCAGCAAAGCTAGCATGTGGTCCATCAGTTCAGAGGGTTTCGTGTCACCGAGCCCAGGGAGAGAGAGGAGCTGGCGTGCACGTTCAGATTCAGACAAACAAAACGTATCTATGAGGTGCGCCTTCAAGGTAACATATTTGTGCTGTGCCGGTGGGTTTTCAATAAGACTCACCACTCTCGCTGCCGTTGAATTGGTTAAAGCTGCTACCACGTAGTAGTATTTGGTATGATCCACGGTAATATCCCTGAGGGCGAATTGAGCTTCAGCTTGTGCAAACCATGCGTTGGCATTTTGTTCCCAAAAAACGGGCAGCTTGAGTGAAACTGCGTTTGTTGTCATGTTCAAATGATCTCCGAAAACGTTCGAGAGAATGTCAGGGTCACCAATGTAGGAGTGACGGCAATAACTGGACGATGTAGTCGGTTTGCCGGTAGAAAAACAATCATGTGCTTTATTCTCACTCTCTGCATGCGTACTGACAACAACAACATTCATCCATCTTTGTCCCACTTATATCCCGTCATATCACCCGCTAAGCAACCTGGGTGATTGAGTAAACACAAACATATCAACAGTGCTTTGTACAGGCTGGAACGCCGTGAATTACGAATACTCTGCTCACTAACGAGCGGTCACTACAACATCATAATTAATGAGGAACCACCAACAACAGGATGTATGAGTGTAATTGTTTGTTTGCAACAGGTAGCTACAGTGAACAGCTGGCTCTCATCTCTATGGGGGATATGAATGGAAGCCAAGTACCGGTATTAACCTTTTTCTCTAGTTTATGATGTAATTACACAGCAAAATATTAGTTGATGTGATGCACATGCTCATTCGAAACACAATGAGCATGTATGAGCTATTGCCTTTTAAAGTAAAAGCCTTGGATTTGCATGACATTTAAGAGCCATTCTGGACAGAAAAGTAGAGCTTGTTCTCTGTTAGCACAAGGCACATTGAGTAGAGTTTAATAGTACTCTGGGTGCATTATATAATATCACATACAGTAAGTGCTGTTTAATTTGGAGGACAAATTATTGTCTGGTTGGAGAAATTCTAAATGACGTCCTTGGATAAGCCTACATTTAGGACAAGTCATGTCTGTCACACTTGACATGGAAGAGATGTGGCAGTGTTCCTCGACCACTGAATGGTTGGGGCAGGTAGAAAATCTGAAATTGCATTTTGATTAACTCATAGTGATATAATGTTTTTCCCATTGATTTTGCATTTCAGCGTGCTTCCAGTGAGGTGCTTGCCAGGTTGAACGTATTTAAATGGTAAATGGACTGACTTATATAGCGCCTTATTCCAAAGCGCTTTACAACGGCCTCTCATTCACCCATTCACACACACATTCACACACCAATGGCGGCAAGCTACCATGCAAGGCGCCGGCCCACTCATTGGGAGCAATTTCAAATAGTTTTTTCATGAGTTAAATCAAATCACATTACATTACATGCTATGTGGAATGACAAGAATACATCAGAGAAGGGAATTCAAGGGATAATGACAATGAGCAAGTGAGGCCAGAATGAGGGACAGAGAGGAAGAGAAGATCATGAATGGTGAGATAAGAGAGAAAATAGGCTATCAAGGTATATTAATGGGGACCAACTCCAAAAAAACCTCAACTCATGTGTTGTAGTCATCACACAATATTTCTACCGAAGCTCTAATTTGGCAGCGACAGTGGAAATGTTTGAGGTATTTTGAAAAGAATTGCGAAAAATGTACTTTGGTATTGTAACCTATGGATTACAGAATGATGTGAGGAATTTTCATTGAAACAGTAGTCAGGCTTTTGAATTTCCGGTCGATTTTATAGAACAATTACCTAGGCTGTATGACATTATAGATAACATTTCCCCTGCCAGTCCAATTCAGGCTCTGAATGTTAATATACATTGGCTCTATTCAAGAGTTTAGATTGCAGGACATGGCTGTGAACCCCCTTAAAAAAAACGTATATGGTTTTAAGGGTTTGGACTACTTTTTACAATAAAGAAGAATTTACTGCGACCAGTAACTGATAACAACACCGACAATGACAGCAAAATGGATAAGGATAATTGAAGATAACCTGATATTTAAACCATTTTCATTCTTTATCTCTGTAGTTCATGAACTGCTATAATAAACTTGATTTTGACAATCTATCAGATAAGGCAACTGATAAGGCAAAGCATCACCAACCATTCTCTCTCATGTTTATGTTAGTGTCTGCTGCAGCAGTGGCATTGAGGTAGACCTGGCAGTATGAACCTTTTAAACACTGGCCTAATGTACTTACCAAGGTTGTGAACATACAGAGGCATTTAGAAAGCCAGTATGATTTCATCCTAAGGGAACATCACTGTTGGCTGAATTAAGCAAGGAACCATTTACATTTCTACTGTTTAGTATATGGTTTTATCCCAACACAATTAGAGACTACAGGGAGTAATTTACTAAGTGCCTTAGTCAAGTGCCTTACTAGTGCTGGTGTTGCCAGGTGGGATTTGAACTCATGACCTTCTGATCACCAGTCCAACTCACTAATTACTAGGCCACCACTACCCCTCAACAACAGCATACTAGAGCTATGGGACTTCTACAGAAGCAGGTCACGGCTGTATTTGATGTCCAATGGGGTGAAATACTAGATTATTTGTATTCCAACCCCTCTCTCTAAATTAATCTATGTTTTTGTAGTTTTCAGGCAGACCCAAGCTGAACCAGATCCAGCTTGATTCAGTGTGCATTCTTCATATGGTGTTAACTATTTTGCAAAAGCATATACCGTAGTTTAATCTGTTCAACTTTTCTTCATGTTTAAAGGAACCCCATCAAATACAGCTGGCATTAGCATTTAAAACTACTCCTCTAGCGAATGGACGTTGTTAAGCTCTTCCACTGCGTGGAAAGAGGGATCCTACCTGACTCTCCTTTGCGTCTGTATAGAAACCTAGAAAAGCAGAAACCTGAAGGGGAACAGTGGGGTTACTGTGGTTGGGTTTATGCACCAATATGAGAACCACTAGTCCTGTCTGTAGGTCTACTCCGTGTCTGTCAATCTCAACCCATTTATGGTTATGGGGGCATATCTGTAGAAACACGCCCCATTGCCGCTTGCAGTTATAGTGTTAAACTTGTAACTTTAAATGTTCTAGTTTTACCATCCTTTCAAACGCATCTCATTTGCAATTCCACCATTGAATGAGAATCACATTAAATTATTCTGATAGACAGTTTGAAGATAGAGCCGAAGAGGCAAACAAAATAATAATAATAATAATAATAATAATTTTAAACATCTTGACAATCCATGCAGTTTAGACTTGTACATAGAGAATCTTGGACCCTAACCCTAGCCTAAAAATGGTAACACACAATCACACACACACACACATCTTAAACATAACAAACAACTTTTGTGTTGGTTTAGTGCACGAAACGCTTTCTTGTCAGTCCTAACTTTAATCCACTCCATGTAGATAATGCACCACTTCTCCTAGAACAATGGTATGGTATTCACATGTTTATTTCTTTTGTTTGCATTGGAACACAAAAAAGCAGGGGAAAAGCCAAATCTGATACCATTCCACACACAATTCCAAAAATGAACTGGAAAATTATTATATACAGTATATATAATGAAAATTATTGAGAATTGTAAGAAATAATTGTATTTCAAGCATGTGATGCTCCTTTAATTTGTATTTAAACTCACCTGTGGCATGTAACAGGTGCTGGCAATATATTATTTATGCTAAATGATTGGGGTGATGCAGGGTAGAATAGCATTACAAATGAGACACAGTCTGGTCATTTGGGCCGCAAGTCGGCAACCAATCAAAATGTTCAGACTTTTATTTTGAAAAAAAAATGTTTTGTTGAAAATCACAACACGAACTAGCTAGTCAAGCTAAAATACTGCAATGCAATGGATTCGGTGAGTAATCCCCACTGCTAAATAGTTAACTTTAACACTATTTAACATTGTTAGCATGCTCACAAAACAAGCTGAGTTGACTAGCGAGTGTATCATTGATTTTCAACAACACAGAAATGTATTTACATTTTTCTAAAGAAAAGTCTGAACATTATATCGGATGCCGACATGTGGACCAATTCACCGTCTGGATGTCACAAGTACACATGAGTACTCTTTATAAAATATAGGCCAACAGTGCCCTGCATAAGTAATGGAACCGTGAAGTATGCTTTCTTCTTGTGGCTATACACTCAAACGTTTGGATTTGAAATCAAACAGTTACTATTAGTAGGAGTGGGCTATAAATGAGTCATTTTTTGTTTTGCTTAGGTCTTAGCCTAAATGTTTTGTTTCGCTTAGGTCTTAGCCTAAATTTGACATAAGCTAATTTAGTAGAAAAATAGGTACATTTGGTCAAAAAAGGTAAAACTGCAGACATCTTGGATTTGTGCCCTGCACACTTTTTCTTCGACCCTGGGCCGAAACTGTTGTAATTTTATGTTGAGATAGGTCAAATGGAATACAAAAAAACAGAGACCTAATAAAAATAACCAAAAAAAGTGTTTTTGACCTCTGTACTGTTAGGTAAAGAGAGATTCTCAGCTTTTATTTGTTGGTTTTTGTGTACATATTGGTTTCATATTTGGAGAAAAAAAATATCTGAAACATACGCAAAGCCTTAGCCTTGCCAAAATCAAAAGTTTGGAACATCATTAAAAAAAAAGACGAAGAAAAGGAACCACAGCTATCGCAAACGGGCTGGTAAAAAAAACAGAAAACAACTGTCCCACAACTGTCCCACAGATCAGGAACACTCTCCAGGAGGTAGGCGTGAATGTGTCAGAGACTTCCCTCAGCAGAATACGTCACTAGCCGAACTACAGACGTTCTTGTGGACAGATCAAAATAATATTATCATGTACCAGCTGCAAATTTGGAGGGAAAAAGGGATCTGCCCAAGATTGACAGCAATACCACCTCATCTGTGAAAAATGCTACTATGGGATTGCTATGATTTGGGCATGTATAGCTGCCACAAGAACTGACTAACTTCTGTCTGAATTGATGATGTTACTGCTGACAGCTGAAGCATAATGTATTCTGAAGTGTACATAAACATCTCGTCAGCTCGAGTACAAGCAAAATGCCTCCAAATTAATTGGATGGCGCTGCATCATACAGTAAGACAATGACCAAATGTGGGTATGTTTTTCAGGGCCAAAAAGCAGAAAGTTCTTGACTGGCCATGTCAATCTTCAGATTTAAATCCAACGTAACATTCATTTCATTTCCTGTTGACAACAACTGAAGAGGCTGCAGTCCAGTCCTGGCAGAGAATATACCCAGTATCTGGTGGGGTCAGTGACTGGCAGTTATTGCATACAAAGGATTGACTAAATACTAAACATGAGTATTTTATTTGGACAGTATATTCTTTTTTTTCAAATTCTCTTGGAGCCCTGAAATAGGGGGATGTTTAAAAACATTTTGTAACTTTAAAAACATATTGCACTACCGGTATGTTGAACCCAATCTGAAAAAGAAACATTGAATTAAAGCTGAGAATCTCTACTTTGTCCCCATAGTAATTGTTGGATTACAAATCCAAACTATTGTAGTAGAGAGTGGAGTATAGAGCTACAAACTAAATGCTTCCTCTTTCATGTGCAAAATTGTAATGTAAAAAATGTGAAATGAAAATGTAAATTATAATGAGTACTATAACTTTTGGGGGGGGGGGGAATTGTAGGTCTATATAATTCTTTCTATTTTCTATTTTCTTATGTCATAAAAAAGTATGATAACTGTAAAGTGATGCGATCACAATATTTGATCTCTTACCTCGCGCTTTTATTTTGAAGTCAAGAAATCGAAACCGGAATGCTTCACGGCCGCTTATTATTGTTCCCAGAACACCCATTCTCATGCTGATGTGCTCTTTGATGTTCTCGGACAGGACGTTCGGCAGCTCCTCGACATTTAGGGTGCACTTTTATAAAATGGTGGTCTCTTACAAAAAAACATCAAAGTTGTCCGTATAAACCATTCTGACAAACATTCTGGATATACAATAGTCTAAAAGCGCTACCCTGACCAGTTCACCCCCCTGTCCTTTGTCCACCCCACAGTGTCCTTCAAACCTGGACGGGATATTGTTTACATGCCATGTGTCACTTACCGACTTTGAGAGGATGATGAATGCCTGCTGCCGAAACGCGTTTTTTCTTTGTCGCCAGCTCTTTCCATGTCAAAAGCGCACGGTTTAGCGAGACCTCGAAAACACCGTTTTTTAGCAGGAGCTGCGATGACAATAACCTCTGCTGTTTTTCCATCTCTACTTCAAGACGCCAGCGCACTTGGAAGACCGAGGGAGTGTATATATGTATATATGTTATCTCATGTTCAGCATCTTTAGTTGTATCGAGTTACCGGGACCCTTTGTCGGAATAGGAAACAATGGTTGTTTTCGACAACACCGTTGCCACAATTGGTTAGCGGCTTCTTTCATTCAACTAAAGGGACGGTCTGAATTGTGCGCACGTCGTCACCACGTATTCTAATTTCCGTGAGGGAGTTTGGAATAATAATAGGAGCTTCATTTCAACAGCATAACCACTTTTGGATTACTTAAATAAAATGGAATACATGCTATTGTGTTTCAGATTATTAATATTATTATGATAAAACAATTACTTCAAACACCTGCCAGGCCTTAATGCCATTTTATTGACCAAGACATTTATTTCATAACCCTACTGTTAATGTTATACAATCAGCTATGAATCATTTACTTCCAGCCCACAAAACAGTGTGTGCTTTTAGATTATAGGTACGCCTAACCGTTTCATTAATATGTATTTAAACACGTCATCTCACATTGTTTCAACAGAACTGTGATCTCCAAGCCCTTTAAGGAGATATTATAACATTATTGTCTCATTTGACAGCAATAATCTTCTCATTTAATCAATAACCGTCTATCTCATTTAATCAGCAATGGGACGTTGTGTAATTCGTGGATTCATGGTGTGGATATCTAATGCATTGGTCACAAGAGGTCTGTAGACTGTAATGGAGATGGCTTGTAATTGAATCTCCCCTGGAATGAATGAAGCCTGTGACTTACAAAAGGCAAATTCAGCTCATTGTTGTGTAACAGAAGAACTGGTAGCCTGCCAAGCTACAGATTTTTGGTTTCACAAATTTGCTGGTCATCTAAAATGGAAGTTGGATGTGTAATCATCAACCATCTTAAGAGAATGGAAACCATGAAGAAGACTACATTGCACAATGTGTTGATTTTAACAATGAAGACGTTTTTTTTCCACTTCTGCTATGGGCAGCTGAATAGGATTTTAATCAACCATCTTATTAAATTGGTCTTAGACTGGAACTAATGGAATATTTAGTTATTATTTAAAGTGTCTGTCTGTCCACTAAGGAGAAATTCCATACACTACAACACCACATGCATCAATACAGTTGCTGCTTGTCAGGAAATAGGTTTATAAAGAACTACAGTAATAATGCATTTATTTTGTATAGCGCTTTTCTCAGTACTCAAATACACTACATTCCATGGAGAGAATAAGAATAGATTGATACATTAAAAGTAAAACAAAAGCAATCAGTAAAAATAACAATAAAGATCATTCTTTTAATATAGCAGTCTAAAAAGATGGGTTTTGGGGGAACTTTGAAGGAGGAGAGCATGCTGGATTATTTGATGTGTTGTGGGAGTGTTCCAAAGAGGTTGCAGCAGAGAAAGTACAGTCCCCCCAGGTCCAGTGTTTAGTCCTTTTGATGGGGACAAGAAGGTTGGCATCAGCTGACCGGAGACTGCAGGTAGGGGTGTGCTGGAGGAGGAGGTTAGAGAGGTGCCATGTTGTTAAGAACTTAAACTGAATCCTAAATCCAACTCGGTGCCAGTTTTGGAGCACTGGGGTGATGTGGTCTCTGGAGTGGGTTCTAGTGAGCAAGCGGGCAAATTAGTTCTGAACATGTTGGAGTTTGTTGAGGACTGTTGGTGGCGCCAAACACTGTTCCAGTAGTCCTGACTGGAGTTAACAAATGCATGGATGAGGATCTCTGTATCACTGAAGGACAGGGATGGTCGGAGACAGGCGATGGAAGAAGGCAATTTTAGCCATGTGTTTGACATGAGGTTCAAATGAGAGGGGGCGGAGACCAGGGTAACACAAAGGTTATGGACCTGGCTTGATGTGGAGACAGTGAAGTCATCAATGTTGAGGGTGACGTCTTGAGCAGAGTGTAATACACAGCATTGAGAATGCCTGATAAATGGGTTCTAATGAGGAAGGGGAGAGAATGGCTGGGGGGAATAATTCTTAGTTAGTTACAAAGTGCTCCTAAACAAGATAAGAGATCATCAAGTAATGAAAGCAACATTCAAATAATAAACTCCCCCCAACTCTGACTCCTCCTCTACCCTCCAACTCTGACTCCTCCTCTACCCCCTAACTCTGACTCCTCCTCTACCCTCCAACTCTGACTCCTCCTCTACCCCCCAACTCTGACTCCTCCTCTACCCCCCAACTCTGACTCCTCCTCTACCCCCCAACTCTGACTCCTCCTCTACCCCCTAACCCTGACTCCTCCTCTACCCCCTAACCCTGACTCCTCCTCTACCCCCTAACTCTGACTCCTCCTCTACCCCCTAACTCTGACTCCTCCTCTACCCCCTAACTCTGACTCCTCCTCTACCCCCCCAACTCTGACTCCTCTTCTACCCCCCAACTCTGACTCCTCCTCTACCCCCCAACTCTGACTCCTCCTCTACCCCCTAACCCTGACTCCTCCTCTACCCCCTAACCCTGACTCCTCCTCTACCCCCTAACTCTGACTCCTCCTCTACCCCATAACTCTGACTCCTCCTCTACCCCCTAACTCTGACTCCTCCTCTACCCCCTAACTCTGACTCCTCTTCTACCCCCCAACTCTGACTCCTCCTCTACCCCCCAACTCTGACTCCTCCTCTACCCCCTGACTCTGACTCCTCCTCTACCCCCCAACTCTGACTCCTCCTCTACCCCCTAACCCTGACTCCTCCTCTACCCCCCAACTCTGACTCCTCCTCTACCCCCAACTCTGACTCCTCCTCTACCCCCAACTCTGACTCCTCCTCTACCCCCCAACCCTGACTCCTCCTCTACCCCCCAACTCTGACTCCTCCTCTACCATCTAACTCTGACTCCTCCTCTACCCCCCAACTCTGACTCCTCCTCTACCCCCTGACTCTGACTCCTCCTCTACCCCCTGACTCCTCCTCTACCCCCTAACTCTGACTCCTCCTCTACCCCCTAACTCTGACTCCTCCTCTACCCCCAACTCTGACTCCTCCTCTACCCCCCAACTCTGACTCCTCCTCTACCCCCCAACTCTGACTCCTCCTCTACCCCCCAACTCTGACTCCTCCTCTACCCCCCCAACTCTGACTCCTCCTCTACCCCCAACTCTGACTCCTCCTCTACCCCCTAACTCTGACTCCTCCTCTACCCTCCAACTCTGACTCCTCCTCTACCACCCACCTCTGACTCCTCCTCTACCCCCTGACTCTGACTCCTCCTCTACCCCCTAACTCTGACTCCTCCTCTACCCCCTAACTCTGACTCCTCCTCTACCCTCCAACTCTGACTCCTCCTCTACCACCCACCTCTGACTCCTCCTCTACCCCCTAACCCTGACTCCTCCTCTACCCCCTGACTCTGACTCCTCCTCTACCCCCCAACTCTGACTCCTCCTCTACCCCCTAACTCTGACTCCTCCTCTACCCCCTAACTCTGACTCCTCCTCTACCCTCCAACTCTGACTCCTCCTCTACCCCCTAACCCTGACTCCTCCTCTACCCCCTGACTCTGACTCCTCCTCTACCCTCCAACTCTGACTCCTCCTCTACCCCCTGACTCTGACTCCTCCTCTACCCCCTAACTCTGACTCCTCCTCTACCCCCCCAACTCTGACTCCTCCTCTACCCCCCAACTCTGACTCCTCCTCTACCCCCCAACTCTGACTCCTCCTCTACCCCCTAACTCTGACTCCTCCTCTACCCCCTAACCCTGACTCCTCCTCTACCCCCAACTCTGACTCCTCCTCTACCCCCCAACTCTGACTCCTCCTCTACCCCCCAACTCTGACTCCTCCTCTACCCCCCAACTCTGACTCCTCCTCTACCCCCAACTCTGACTCCTCCTCTACCCCCCAACTCTGACTCCTCCTCTACCCCCTAACTCTGACTCCTCCTCTACCCCCTAACTCTGACTCCTCCTCTACCCCCCAACTCTGACTCCTCCTCTACCCCCAACTCTGACTCCTCATCTACCCCCCAACTCTGACTCCTCCTCTACCCCCAACTCTGACTCCTCATCTACCCCCCAACCCTGACTCCTCCTCTACCCCCTAACTCTGACTCCTCCTCTACCCCCCAACTCTGACTCCTCCTCTACCCCCAACTCTGACTCCTCATCTACCCCCCAACCCTGACTCCTCCTCTACCCCCTAACTCTGACTCCTCCTCTACCCCCCAACCCTGACTCCTCCTCTACCCCCTGACTCTGACTCCTCCCCTACCCCCCCAACTCTGACTCCTCCTCTACCCCCCAACTCTGACTCCTCCTCTACCCCCCAACTCTGACTCCTCCTCTACCCCCTAACCCTGACTCCTCCTCTACCCCCAACTCTGACTCCTCCTCTACCCCCCAACTCTGACTCCTCCTCTACCCCCCCAACTCTGACTCCTCCTCTACCCCCCAACTGACTCCTCCTCTACCCCCCAACTCTGACTCCTCCTCTACCCCCCAACTCTGACTCCTCCTCTACCCCCCAACTCTGACTCCTCCTCTACCCCCCAACTCTGACTCCTCCTCTACTACCACCTAACTCTGACTCCTCCTCTACCCCCCGACTCTGACTCCTCCTCTACCCCCAACTCTGACTCCTCCTCTACCCCCTGACTCTGACTCCTCCTCTACCCCCCCAACTCTGACTCCTCCTCTACCCCCTAACTCTGACTCCTCCTCTACCCCCCAACTCTGACTCCTCCTCTACCCCCTGACTCTGACTCCTCCTCTACCCCCCAACTCTGACTCCTCCTCTACCCCCAACTCTGACTCCTCCTCTACCACCTTACTCTGACTCCTCCTCTACCCCCCAACTCTGACTCCTCCTCTACCCCATAACTCTGACTCCTCCTCTACCCCATAACTCTGACTCCTCCTCTACCCCCCAACTCTGACTCCTCTACCCCCCAACTCTGACTCCTCCTCTACACTCCCAGCCCCCCCACACCCCTCCTCAACCCCAATCGTTCAGCGGCACAAAATAATGACAAGAGGCCATACATATGCTTATGGATGTGTATTTTAATAAAAATAATTCTGTCCAAATTAAACAGAATACAATATTTCTTTATCATGTTTCCAGTACATATGTATTTTTTTAATAATATATTTTTTTCTTTTTTTATATGGTTTTAAAGGTTTTAAAAGTGTCATGCTAAGTAGAGGGTAACTCATTTCACAATTGCTAAAGTCAAAACTCAAGATGAAATTAAAATCAGAAACAGAAGTCCATTGTGCACAGCTTGTTGTCTGTCATCCTCAACCATAGAGTTAGAAACAGGAGAGGGAACACTAACCCCAACCCTGGAGGTGTGGTATGGAGCTGTCTGGGAGGTGTGGTCTAAAGGTGTGTCTAGGAGGTGTGGCCTACAGGTGTGTCTGGGAGGTGTGGCCTACAGGTGTGTCTAGGAGGTGTGGCCTACAGGTGTGTCTAGGAGGTGTGGCCTACAGGTGTGTCTAGGAGGTGTGGCCTACAGGTGTGTCTAGGAGGTGTGGCCTACAGGTGTGTCTAGGAGGTGTGGCCTACAGGTGTGTCTAGGAGGTGTGGCCTACAGGTGTGTCTAGGAGGTGTGGCCTACAGGTGTGTCTAGGAGGTGTGGCCTACAGGTGTGTCTAGGAGGTGTGGCCTACAGGTGTGTCTAGGAGGTGTGGCCTACAGGTGTGTCTAGGAGGTGTGGCCTACAGGTGTGTCTAGGAGGTGTGGCCTACAGGTGTGTCTAGGAGGTGTGGCCTACAGGTGTGTCTAGGAGGTGTGGCCTACAGGTGTGTCTAGGAGGTGTGGCCTACAGGTGTGTCTAGGAGGTGTGGCCTATAGGTGTGGGTGTGTCTAGGAGGTGTGGCCTATAGGTGTGGGTGTGTCTAGGAGGTGTGGCCTATAGGTGTGGGTGTGTCTAGCTGGGAGGCTGTTGTTTCTAGGACCGTTAGGTGTCTAATAGGAGAAAACAGAAATCTCCTGGCATGACACACACACACACACACACACACACACACACACACACACACTCAAACACACAAACACTCAAACACACACACACCCCCATTTATATATTAGTCAATTAAGTTCTACTGTATAATGAATCATCTCAAAATATAAATAAACACTTTGGGTGAATAAACTATTATGAACTCCAAAAGCCATCGACCTTGTTTGAAAGAAACCTAGAGGTTCTGGACTTCTAGAGGTTCTACAGTTCTCTCTTGTCCCTCCCATCCTCTAAGCAGGGTAGACAGTGACAGGAAGCCAGGGTTAGGGTTAGGGAGGGTCAGTCGTCTCAGGGTAGACAGTCACAGAAAGCCAGGGTTAGGGTTAGGGAGGGTCAGTCCTCTAAGCAGGGTAGACAGTAACAGGAAGCCCAGAACGCTGACAGACAGGTTTACAGCCAGGTCTCCATGGGAACACAGACAGGTTGGGTCTCCATGGGAACACAGCAATCATGGGATGGTAACGTTTGTGTGAACAGTGTAACAGTCTAAACAACAACACAGTGTGGTCGCACACACCTCCTCCCCCTCCCCCTCTCCTCTACATCCCTCCACACCAAGACAACCACGCCCACCCTCTCTGAAACATCTGGAAATAAACTCTGATTTTTTTGGGGGGGGGGAATTTGTGTTTGGTCGACTATTTCTCTGTTGTTTGCTAATTGGCATTGTAATTTATATGGTTGTAAAGCCTGAAACAACAGCCTGACACCTCCATCACTGGCAGAACAAGGCTGGTCAACATTTAAGACCCTCTCAATGCAGTGAGATATCGAGATTCTGCAGCCAGTGGCGATCCCATACCTCCACAATCTGGAACCTAAGTCCATCCTCCAAGATGACAAGGCTCACCCCCATAGAGCCAGGGTTATCACAGAGCCAGGGTTATCACAGACTACCTCCAGAATGTGGGAGTAGAGAGAATGGAATAGCGTGCCAAGAGACCAGACCTCAACCCAATTGAACACTTGTGGGATCAGCTTGGGCTAAGTGTTAGAGTGACCAACACAACCACGCTGGATGACCTGCAACGACTCCTGGTTGAGGAATGGAACGCCATCCCACAGCAGCGTGTGACCAGGTAGGTGAGCAGCGTGAGGAGGAGGTGCCAAGCTGTGACTGTGTATGGATCTTCCACCGGTTACTGAGGCTCCTGACGGTGTATTCAACGAATAAATTGTAAAATTGCCAATATGTCTTGTTTGTTCCTTGTTATTGATAGAGAGCTTAATCATCCGATCCACCAAACAACTCAAAACAAGAGTCAATACCAACAGTAGAATACACTGTTTAGCATTGGCAGAGAATTTGGGAATTTTGGAAAGCTACCCACACAATCAGCTGTGCTGCACATCCCACTGCAGGATTCTTACAAGTTGGACATCATTGTAAAGGTAAATTAACAGGCTTTCCAAAAATATAAAATACAATGCCAATTAGCATGTCACAACAGAGAAATAATCAATACATTTTTCTGAGTTTATCTGAGCAGTGATGGTGGTGAAGACATAGCATGCCACTGAGGATGACTATGATATCATGATGATGATGATGATGATGATGATGGTGTTTAGAACACTGAGGATGGAGGTGACATCACCCATTGACACAAAAATAACGGAATTTGTTTAGTTTTTTTCCATGATGAGCACAACAAACAACAACAAAATAAAAACTAGAAAATGACTAGAACAGAATCAGAGTAATCATCTTTAAATAGTCACACGTTTGTTTTCATCCTAAATTAAAAGGAAGCCATCCCCCTCCTCCGTGGCTCAGACACACCAACCAATCACACACATGCTCTCCTCCCGTCACCGTAGCAACCTGCTGGAAGCTCCTCCCCTTGGCGCTCCTTAACACCACCTCTGCAGAGAGACAAAAGGTCAAAGGTCATCCCTCATCCACCTATGTGTGTGTGTGTGTGTACCTGGGTCAGTGTAAGAAGTGGTCCATGGTGTGTGTGTGTGTGTGTGTGTGTGTGTGTGTGTGTGTGTGTGTGTGTGTGTGTGTGTGTGTACCTGGTCAGTGTAAGAAGTGGTCCATGGTGTGTGTGTGTGTGTGTGTGTGTACCTGGTCAGTGTAAGAAGTGGTCCACGGTGGCGAAGCTGCAGGACCCTGAGCGGACGCGGGCCATCAGCTGGACGCACTCTGTGGCCTGGCCCAGCGCCAAGACCAGGGGCGGCTGCTTGGGGAGGTCCTGGGACTCTGCACACACACACACACACACACACACACACACACACACGCACACGCACACGCACACACGGAAACAGAAACACGTCAGCAGGGTGTGTGTGTATGTACAGTAGGTGTGTTTGTATATGTGTGTGTGGGTGTGTGTGTACACAGTATGTGTGTGTGTGTGTATGTGTGTGTGTATGTGTGTGTGTGTGTACAGTATAAGTGTGTGTGTGTGTGTGTGTGTGTGTACAGTATATGTGTGTGTGTGTGTGTGTGTGTGTGTGTACAGTATGTGTGTGTGTGTGTGTGTGTGTGTGTGTACCCAGGATAGCGCTGTTGAGTGCGGAGCAGATGGCCTCTCTCTGCATGGGGTCCAGCTGCTGTCCCACGGGGCAGGACCAGGGGTCAGAGTAGGCCAGCAGGCTGAACGCATCCTGGAGGGGAGGGGCCAGAGAGGGGAGGGGAGGGGTCAGAGAGGGGTCAGAGAGGGGACAGAAAGGGGAGGGGTCAGAGTACATCCTGGAGGGTTAGGACCAGGGGTCAGAGTACACCGTGGAGGGTTAGGACCAGGAGTCAGACTACATCCTGGAGGGTATATTTTCCTACTACACACATGATTCCCTCTAAACCAACATATGGAATTGATAAATATAAACCTGTTATGTCAGATAAAAAAGACTGGTTCTGATTAAATAAAGATTTCATGGTAAAAACAAACAAAATCTTTATTGCACAAGGAGTTCACATACTTCATCACTGTATATAGTAGTTGTTAATTAATAGCAGCAAGAATCAACATATCAGCATTATTAATGCTGGATGGAGGGGGGGCAATATTAGAGTAGGCAGGTCAAACCCGTTTTAACGATTTCTGGGAAATAACATTTAAACTGTAAAATCATGATATATTTTGGTATTTAACAAAAGTATTTGCAGCTCATTCGCAATCTCAAACAACCGTTTATATCCTTAAAATAATGATTTTGTTTTCTCGCTAAGCTTCCTGTTTTCATCCCCTTCGCTGGGTCAGTTGCCCATTTTCAATACAACGGTTTTTGTTATTCAACTGTTCAGTCATTTCGACAATATAGATCCATATATAGACAGATATATATAGTAATATTAACAGACTTCAAATCTGTGTTGAATGCCTCCTCCCTCCCCCTCCCTCCCCTCTCCCGCCCCCCCTCCCTCCCTCCCTCCCTCCCCCCTCCAGCTCCCTCCCTCCCCTCTCCCGCCCCCCCTCCCTCCCTCCCTCTCCCTCCACCCCCCTCCCCCCCTTCCTCCCTCTCCCCCCTCCCCTCTACCGCCCTCCCTCTACCTCTCCCCGTCCCCTCCCTCCCTCTCCCTACCTGCAGCATCTTCTTGTGTGTAGCGTTCTTCCCGTAGTCTTGACTCAGCTGTTCGTTCAGAGCCTGAAGCTCCCGGCCGAACTGGATCATCCTCTCTGTGGCCTCCTGGTTCCCCCCGCACAGCTGTCTGGAGCCCTCCTCTACACACACACACACACACACACACACACACACACACGATTACCACAATCTCCTGTGTATGTGTATGTGCGTGTGTGTGTGTGTGTGTGCATGTGTGTGTGTACAGTGGGGGAAATAATTCATCCCCTATTTCATCCCCTCTACCCCCCCATACAGTGTCTCTACTGTAAATAAGACCTCTTCATCCCCTCTACCCCTCTGTATAGTTTCTCTGTAAATAAAAAAACATTAAAAAGAAAAAGGTAATCCTTCCTTGTTGTGGCGTGAGACATATTCTGATTCTC